>NW_026606558.1:725000-1327500 GCF_029890125.1 Rhinichthys klamathensis goyatoka
CGCCCATAAAACCCTTGGGGACAGCCTGAAGGAAAGAGATATCCTGCTACATCACATTAACCTACAACACACAGTTGGTGTATGCTGATGGGGCCGGCAAACAGGAAACCCAGAGTGTAAGAGAATCCGCAACATTCGAATTTGGCAAATTACCAGAATTTATGTAACGTGTACTTCATTTAGATGTATTCCCCTTTCACAACGGCCTCGGACACGAATAGCAATTCGTAGACAAACACAAGTACAGTACATAAATACACAAGCACGCAAAGACAGTGCGGCTACTAAAGATAACAAGCCTACTGGAGCAAACATTGCAGCAAAACACAAACTGATTTCATCACTCCTCAAGACTTTATATCACTGCCGTCATAAAAAAAAGTTTCAAACAGAGTGGCAGCAGAGGAGGGATCATGAAATGATTGACGTAATGAATGAAAGATGATTTGGTTTTTAGCAGGCATGATGCTGATGGTTTTTGATTTCAGCCTTGAGCAAGGTCATTTAATGAGTTAAATGACTGACATGAAAAAATGTGCATTTATTATTAAAGACCACTCTCTGTGGCATCACGACATCATAAGATTTCACAACTCTCTGGTGCACTTCTGAAATACTGCCAACAGATGTCACTGTGTCACTTTATGTTCATTACGTGTGTGGGAGAGGGTGTTTGTGTATGTGTATAACAGAGATTTGTTTAATTGTACATGTAATAACTGTGAATGTGAGTGTATTTGTGAGTGAGGGAGACTCACGCTGCGTGCAGTAGAGGCCGGTCCAGCCCAGGCTGCACCTGCACTCTCCGTCGTAGGCACTACATTGGGCTCCGTTGTGACAGTTACATGAGTTCAAGCAGTCAGGGCCCCACTGGCCTATGGGACAAACTGCGGAGCCAGAGACACCGTCAGATACAGATGTGTATTGTGTTCTAATATAAAACACGTGTGTTAACGCACATTTACAGGCCCCTAACTGACATAACATGTATACAAAATGATGCATTTGATGTAAAATTAGCATGTTTTGCAAATAAAATGTGGTACAGCCAAAATAAAGAGGAAATCACATTCAAATGAGAGCCGTAGCCACAGTATAAAGTTAAACCTTTTAGTCAATTTAAAGCTGAAAATGTCACTGTTTGGAATTACTAATTGAAATCCCTCACTTTTCCCACAGCCAATCCTCACCCCTTCACTTACAGCAAACAGTGTTAGATTAACAGCTCGAGAGGGGAGGGAGAAGAGCGAATAAGCCATAAATTCTCCGGGACATTGTTGCTCTCGTCTCTATTTCATATTGCCGCTCTCTTGTGCTGTGTGAATTATTGAGAGTGTGCTATCAAGTAATTTATTGAGGAAATTGTTGGTCTCCATCAGCGGTGCTTGTGGGGTATTTGGCAAAGAAAAATGGACGTGGTTATGATTTACATGGCACTATGACATGAGACGCCCATGAGAGAGAAATGAATGAAAGTGAATGGGACAGAGTAGTAGGACTAAACACAAAGAGTGGGAGAAATAAAGAAGGTGAAACTGAAGACAAAAACAGAGAGAAAGACAAATTGGTTCATACTCTGTGAACAGTCGTCTCCAGTCCAACCTGGGAAGCACTGGCAGGAGCCGTCAATGGGGTTGCAGGTTCCATTGTTAGTGCACAGACAGATCTCAGCACAGGCTTTCCCGAATTTGCCACTGGGACACACTGATGGGACACAAACCACATAACAAAGACATAAAGAACAACACTTAAAGCTGCGAGTCGTTCTTTCAGGTAATCACAGAATATCTGTAGGATTCTAACAATGTTTTTACTCCTTACACTGATCTTTGTCCACAGTAATCGGCTTTCGAGTCAAATATTTACATTCAAATTACAGATCCTTCCGAAATAGCTTTTGCTTTCTCGGTGATGTGAAGGAGAAGTGTGTCAGCAGCGGCACTAAGCAAAATTATTGAAATGATGTGAAATAATAATGATTATTTCTTAAACTCTACTGCAGCACCATGTTTCGAAAAAGAAAAAATGCTCTTGTTCACCAAGGCTGCAAGTATTTGATTAAAAATACAGTAAAAACAGTAATATTTGGAAATATTATTATGACAAAGTTCATTTTTTTGTCTTCATTCACATGATCCTTCAGAAATAATTTGAATGAACTGATTTGGAGCTCAATAAATATTTCTTATTATTGTAAATGTTGAAAACTATTCTGCTGAATATGTATGTGGAAACATGAAAAACAAAATTCTTATATATATTCTTATATAGAAATAGAAAAATAACAGCAATAATTGAATTAGAAATCTTATTTTACCTTGCTAAATAGTAAAGTATTCATTCATTTAAAAACACAATCTTACAGACCACAAACTTTTGAACAGTTGATCCAGTGATGTTATGCAATATTTTTGACTTGAATAAAAGTCATTTAGAAGAATTTAAGTTATTTGTTTAGTGTACTGTCTATACAGTACTATAGTTTTCTGAACTTTAAACTTTACTGTAACATCTTGCAATTCCCCATTTCAAACTTTTCACAGATCACAGATCATCATGCTATAATAGAGCTGCATGAGTAGTAACTGATGATAAACCAGAGTGACACGTCAAGTAGTGATTGTAAGTCGTGTGTCTGCGTGCACTTCAAAGCTCGATCACCCTTCAAACATGTGCTTCTGTCACACTGTCCAATTATCCGTCTTTGCCAGCTTCACTCGGCGCCGTCAAGAATAGGGTCGACTGATGTACTACAAAATTAAAAATAGAGCTTGTGTACATTTTTAATAAAACGAATATTTCACCACACTCTGACACTTGCCTCCATTATAAATTTCAGTTGAGTTTAAAGCCCATCATGTTTTGTACCCCTCTCCCTTCTTGTTTCGGTGAGTTCACAGCAAGGTACATACAATGAGATACCTCCTATTTCCTCCTTTGTCGAAGACAACATACACGTCTTCAGCTTCTCATGAGAGCTGAAATACAGCCACACGATGAAATCTGATGTTCCAATCAGATGAATTGTCCATTGAGGTGAAGCTGAAACTAAATCTTTGAGCCACTGGGTTTTAATAATTATATTTCCACACTCTTCTCATTTTGTGGAAACTCTTTCAACTAACTCAAAGCTTCCTCTTATTAGCTAGCGACCCCCTCATGTCATGGGCTCCGTTTCATTCCAACTGTGACTAGCCGAAGTTCATTAGCTCGCTTTGAGACGGGTGAACGTGGGCTCAAGACATATGAGGACGCCGGCACAGACCAAAACTACAAAAAAGTAGGTGTGTGGGCTAGCCACGATTCCCCCTGAGGCCTGCCTTTCTTCCAGTAATTATGATCTGGACAAATTAAAACAAGCCTTTTCTCGAACCTTCTCCTTCTTCTGCTTTAACATATTAAATATTTATTCACGAGACAGCTCTGAAAGCAATGAAAGTGAATTCTATATATTCATGCAGCCTTTCCTTAATTCATGAAAAGACTGGTTAATTATTGTGAGATGGTCTATCTATATTTCATCTGAATGTCTCAGTTGGGTGCTGTGGTGTGGTTTATTAGTTTTGAGTTGGAAATCTGCCTCATTGACCTGAAACTTAACTCACAAACCCGTAACTGTCTATATAACAGTCAACATGGAGTCAATATTTACAGTGCTATTTTAGTGAACGAGGACAGTGAGAAGCTTAATTTAACTAACTTCATCAAAAGTGAAAACTTCAGTCGAGAAATGATCCCTTGGAAAAGTAAATCAAGAGCTTAGGGTTTGGCTGATCAACCCCTGCTAAAAAAGTTGTAACTATGACATTTTCATTGCATCTTTTTCCATTGACAGCCATTCAAAAGGAAATGCTTTCTGAGAAAATCCATTTGTTTTGCAAGCAACATATATATTGCAGATATATCAATATATTACAGTAGATGTTTTGACATTAGCCAAAGATGGTGGATTTCAAACTTTTTAGGTTTATGCCAAAGCAGCGTAACTGCCATTGTGATGAATAAGAATGTTAA
The DNA here is from genome assembly GCF_029890125.1 of Rhinichthys klamathensis goyatoka. NCBI lineage: Eukaryota > Metazoa > Chordata > Actinopteri > Cypriniformes > Leuciscidae > Rhinichthys > Rhinichthys klamathensis. Next base: position 729,015 of record NW_026606558.1, read on the forward strand.
AGGAGAACTCTGGCGCAAAATGAACCTTTGGTCTAATAAAACATTGGTACCTAGTCAACCGTTCTCTGAGATTTGTTTTCATGATAATCGAATGTAAAGAGTTTTATCTCTAAAAACTGTTTAGCGTATAACGCTAGTAATGGGGGCATTTAATAAGTAAAAAGAAATCACTAGTTAATACCACTAACAAGGCTCAAAATAGCCCCACACGAACACAGTAACATAATGAGGATCCCTACATGCAAAACGAAGCATTGAGAACTTTGTAAGTGAACAGACCGTTTAATAAGAAGATATTTTATAAAGACAGTCCACTTCTTGTATACAGACAGGAGCCATCTTTGGAAAACAGTCTCGACTAGTCAAACCACGAACGCCATTCATACAGTTCAGAAGTTCACTGAACTTCATACAGTTCAGCTCACTTAGCACGTCGTTCGTGGTTTGATTAGTCGAGACTGTTTTCCAAAGATGGCTCCTGTCTGTATACACGAAGTGGACTGTCTTTATATAATATCTTCTTATTAAACGGTCTGTACACTTACAAAGTTCTCAATGCTTCGTTTTGCATGTAGGGACCCTCATTATGTTACTGTGTTCGTGTGGGGCTATTTTGAGCCTTGTTAGTGATATTAACTAGCGATTTCTTTTTACTTATTAAATGCCCCCATTACTAGCGTTATACGCTAAACAGTTTTTAGAGATAAAACTCTTTACATTCGATTATCATGAAAACAAATCTCAGAGAACGGTTGACTAGGTACCAATGTTTTATTAGACCAAAGGTTCATTTTGCGCCAGAGTTCTCCTTTAATGGATAGCTCTCTCCAGGTATTATAGACGTCCTAGACGTAAATCTTAAAGCATGAAGTATATTAGTGGAAATTAACAAATCATTGTTTCTACACTGTCTCTTGTTTTCCACAGGAGCTCAACAAAAACAGAAACCGGTGATATTGACCTGACTCTTCAGTGTTTGTGTCTCGCTCAGAAGAATGTGCTCAGCAATATTCAGATTTCCTCTGAAGGTTATTTGTCAGAGTGTCAGTGATAATGCCAATTATTTTCAGTACGGCGGAGGCGCAGAGTCAGCGTGGCGTTCTGCAGATGGGCATGTTGCCAATGGCAGTGCACGCACGCGCACACACACACACACACACACACACACACACACACACACACACACACACACACACACACACACACACACACACACACAAGTGCCCTGCGGGTCGAGGTGACACATTTTGGGTGACAGGTAACAGTTATGTATATAATCCTAGAGAGAACCACAAGACCATCTTTACATACCAATCAAAATACATGTAAACAATACATTTTACAGGACAACTTACTTAAAGGTACACGATTGTGCCGCACTATTTTATCTACATAATTGATTCTGGTTCACTGTGGTTCATCAGCAGGGGAAGTAGCAACTTAAAGGATAGACCTTTGGTGTGATGTCATTACAGTTAGTGTAAATCGCCTCAAGAAGTGTTTCCTGCTTATGTGATTTTTTTCACATTTTGAAAAAGCATAATTGAAACCCATATAAATCTCAGCCGAAAATTCTCACTAACGATAATAAATAATTTTATTTTAAGCCATGTATTTTTATATGCGTTTTTAAAAATACCTTTAAAGATTTGCTGCAAAACAAATTGCTGTAATTTGACTATTTACTGATGCTTTCAAGACTACAAGCAATCTAAACAAAACCGTATGTTAATCCATGTCAGCCAACTAGATAATGTTACCTTGGTGACAAGTTTAAAACAGCAGAATTTGCAACAACACTGTTCAATACACAAAACCGTTTTCAAGACATAATAATTAATATATTGTAAGTGACAGTTCCGTCAACTGGCCGGAAACACACCCACATTGGCCCCTGAGAGTTGTGCAAAAAAATCCACCAGAACTGTAAATCATGTGGAAGCAACAATAATGTGTCAACAGTTTTGCAAAAACTGTGTATTTCTGGCACATTATCATGAGAAATGGATGCCTTGGTGTATTGATTCAGTTATAGTGTGTTTCCATTAGAACAATACTGTAATTATAGTAAAGGTAGTCAGACAGAGAAGTGACAATACTTCTCTCGTACCTCTCTGCAAGCAGAACTCGCCTCCAAGGATCTGAGAGGGTCCATGGGTGAGGAAGAGAGGAAAATAGAGAGAGAAAGCAGAGAAACTGAGGGAAAGCAACGAGAGCTACTTGCCTTGGTTGCAAAGTGAGCCGAAGAAGCCGGCCAGGCACTCACAGTGACCCGTGATGTGGTGGCATGGCCCTGTGCTGTGCACACACTGAGGGCATGACTGGCTGCAGCGGTGCCCGTAGAAACCAGGAGGGCAAACTGTGACAGGCAAAGGACAGGAAGTGAAGGAGAGAAACAACACAGAAAGGATCACAGACATATGGAAGGAAAGATTTAGTGGGAAGGCAAAGAAAGGCAAAATAGAGATTAGACACAAATGGAAAATATGAATACAAATTTGCATTATCAGAAGGACAAACAGGCAAAAAAAAAAAAAATGGTACAGTGCATTGCACAAAGCACATTCATATAACCATTAGAATTGTCAACATTGTCTCGTTACCCAGTAAAAAATATTATTATTCTGTAAAAGTTTGGAATCAGTTCAGTATGACTATTATTATTTCTATCATTACAACTCTCTGGAGATTTTTAGCATGGTAATGGATATGACAATGTTGTTAATGTATTTGGTCTTGGAGGAATAGATCTGCTTTATCTGCTACGCTGCTGCTGTTGATTATTGCCATTGTTGTAGATTATTGCTGCTGCACTGCTGTGAGTATGTAAGACATACTGCTGCTGCACAAATAGCATATATAGTAGTCAACATTTGAAGTGGATCAAAACCTTTTATCAAAGTTATACATGAACAATACCCGTTCTTGTCTTAGGACAACTTTGATGAACTTTTTTGATCCACTTCAAATGTTGACTACTGTAGCTATGGAAGGTAGAGGGTTTCAGAGGAACTCTGAAGCGCGCTGCAAATATATTGCTATAGTGAATGCTAACCAGTCATTTAAATGTTGTGAGCAGCAAGCTCATTGGCTGCAGATGCGACATGAACCAATCAGCTTGTGCCAAGTAGTTAACGCTGTTAAAGGGGTGGTTCAGAATTTTGGACATCGGCCTCATTTCCAAGTTAGCCTTAGTGTTATTTATCAGTGGAGACAGTTTTCAAAAATGTTCATCCAGTCATTCCAGTTGCATAGTTCGCCGGTGCTAGGCTAGCGCGAGTCAACAGTAACTGCTAGCCTGCCATTAAAAACAGTTTTACCCACTCCACAGTACACCAAAAGCAAATAAATTATAACGCCAGACTATCGATGTAAATGTCTGTTGAGAGAATAATGTTAGAAATCAAACTACCCTTTCATTGCATTGCAATAGTTATACTTTGTTCCCAGTATTTATTAGCACAGTGTACAGCAGCGGCGGAGTGATATGTAGTTACCTAGGCAACCGAGAGAGGTAGTGAGAGAGAGGGGTAGAGAGAGGTAGTGCAGGTAGTTCCGACTGTAGTGAGCTTCGGTTCGGTGTTTACTTTTCGGCACAGTACTACTAACCGGAGTAAAATTCCGCGGCTGCTGAGAAACTAGTTCCTGTAAATGTATTGCGATCATTGAGATGCAAGAGTAGTTTGATTTTTAAAATTATTCTCTGAACAGACATTTACATCGATAGTCTGGCGTTATAATTTATTTGCTTTTGGTGTACTGTGGAGTGGGTAAAACTGTTTTTAATGGCAGGCTAGCAGTTACCGTTGACTCGCGCTAGCCTAGCACCGGCGAACTATGCAACTGGAACGACTGGATGAACATTTTTGAAAACTGTCTCCACTGATAAATAACACTAAGGCTAACTTTGAAATGAGGCCCGATGTCCAAAATTCTGAACCACCCCTTTAATATCATCAGGTTGCGTTAAGGACCCATCAGCCTGCGCCATCTAGAGTTTCATGACAGAACTATAGGATTTTTTTTTTTAAAGAGACTACTTTATTTAGCAACAAGGATGCATTCAATTTATCAGAAGTGACAGCAAAGACATTTATAATGTTACAAAAGATTTCTATTTTAAATAAATGCTTTTATTTTGAACTTTCTATTCATCAAATAATTTTGAGAAACATGGTTTTCATACAAATATTAAGCAGCACAGCAGTGTTCAACATTGATAATAATAATAATAAATGTTACTTGATCAGCAAATCAGCATATTAAAATGATTTCTGAAGGATCATGTGACACTAAAGAATGGAGTAATAATTGACATCACAGTAATAAATTTGAGATGTATTAAAATAGAAAACAGTTCTAATACAATTTTACAGTATTACTGTTTGTACTGTAATTTTGATCAAATAAATGCAGGCTGGGTGAGAATAAGAGACTTAACAAAGCATTAAAAAAACATACCGACCCCAAACTTTTGAAAGGTAGTGTATAATTGAGCTTTTCATTTAACCATTACAATAGTATTATCATCGATGGCCAACTAAGATTTGAAAGATTCCTCCAGGTACTATTGTTTAACCCCAAATCAAGGAGACACTGTCACCTGTACAACTAATATAAGCAGAAATAATGAGGGGGTTTTGTCGGCCTCACGGTCCTGCTCATCGTTTTACAGAGCATGAGGGCTCAGTCTGTCTCTGTCACTCAGCTCTGTCCAAGACAGGAGCTCCTGTGGGTCATTTTTCTTCATTAGAGTCTTGATTTGCTTTAATTGCTGTAAATTTGTGTAATGCAGGAGTAGTGTGTGCTGACCTTTTCACCATGGGTGGTGGGCTTTTGTAATTAAGATAATTGTACAACAATGAACAGTGTGGTGAAGATTAATCACATTCCCTTTCCCTTTACTCTGTAATCTTTGAACACACACAGACACACACACACACACACACACACACACACACACACACACACACACACACACACACACACACACACACACACACACACACACACACACACACACACACACACACACACACACACACACACACACACACACACACACACACACACACACACACACACACACACACCTGCACTCACAACTCCTTCCTGGGTGAATCTCATGAAACATTCCCAGATCATTCTTCAACAAAATAAATAAATGATAAATTATATATTGCTTAAAGCATTAGTTTACTGATGCTGTTTACTTAAAGCATTAGGTAATGCAGAAAATCCTATTCTCATTACTAGAATATAAATAAAGTTCCAAACATAGGTTCGGGAGGAGGCTAATCATTCAGTCCTGTCAATCATCATTACGAGCGGACGTGAGCAGCAGTCATTGCGCCATCCCATGCAGCGACAATTCTTCCAGCTTCCCTCCACCTCCCCATCTCCTCCTCTATTTCTATAATTGTTCCTCTACACAGTACCATTACAGGAGGGTTGAGTTAGGAGCCCAAGCCGAGCCTCGGGGACGAGACTCCTTCGAGGACAGCAAGCCAAGTTTGTTTACCATTAACTATCAAGCCTGGATGGGTAGACGAACTTGTGAAATAATATATAATTTAAGTTGTATTAGTCCATCTAAAAGTATTTATACATCATGTTAGTACATGTTGTGCTTCCTTAAATTTAAAAAAGCTATTTATCCCAGCGTTTTATTAGAAGTAAAAATTACTATTAAAATAAAAATATAATGAGACTCCACCCCTCCAGCCAAAAGTAAAACACCCAGACGCACTAAGGTAATGAAACTTTTTAGATGTGTTTATTCATTTTATTTAAAATGTATTTCATAAAAACAAACAGATTGAATGAATGAATGAATGGATGGATGGATGGATGGATAGATAGTAACCTTTGTGAAATTCACCTGCCTCCTGCCACACAGACTAACTGTTGTAGTATTTTGTTTTCAATCTTTGAAAATGACCAGCAATCAGTCGCCTTATCTGTTAAGGGCACAGTGTGGTAAAGAGAGACAGCAAGAGCGAGACTGTGTCTTAAGAAGAAGACCCCCGAGAGGCAGAGTAAACACTCCTCCTCATGGAGAGGCTGATGAGAGCCCCACATGGACACTGCAACTCTACAGCGATCCAGGGCTGAAGTGATTAAGATGTGTGTGATTAAAGATTTGTTCATGACTCTTCCCTAAGTGCATCCCTCTTCAACCGTCCCCACTCCACTCCCAGAGGGTCACCGTCTGGATGTAACAGTCGTGACCCCCCATCTCATTCCCACCAGTTGTTTATCGTCTTGTCTGAAGTGTGTTCGAATCAAACACTTGTGCGACAAGCTTTGAGAAGGTGACAGGAAGGAGAAAGGAAGTTGAGAAGAAGCTTACTTCTCTTGCAGGAAGTCCCTCGGTAGCCAGGAGCGCACACGCAGGTTCCGTCTTCAGGAGAGCAGGAGCCTCCGTTCTGGCACGAGCAGGTCATGGAGCAGTTAGGCCCCCAGAAGCCTTGAGGACAGATGCTGTCACAGTGGATGCCTGTTAAAAGAATGAGGGAAGTATCACAGCTTGTTCTCCATGTGCTTCCCTATTTTCTATCACAGCAGAAAAAAGAAGTGGGGATGGATGCAGACAAGTGAAATAAACAAAAACAAAATAAATCAGATGCTTGCTTGAAAAAGAGTCATGTATGAGAGGGGAATGCCTGAACCTTAAGGCCACTGCTTTTATAGTAAGCTAGTATAACATATTCTATTGGGATTGTAACGGAGCACCAAGCAGTCTTCTCTGAGAGCAAAGTCCTGGTTTCAAAAGATTGGGGTGTGTGTAGGTTCAGGCATCTCTTGGCCGCAGCACTGGCCCGCTCTGTGCTGTGCTCTGTATGTATTTTTGATCAGACTGGGCCTCCCTGCCAGTGTAGAGTGTTCATTAACAGGGCCAAGTCCCTCGAGTGGTTGAGCCTCCTCTCCCATTCTCTTTCAGCTGGTTTGTGTATAGAGTTCCACTAGGGACACACTCAAGTTCACACGCACAAATATATAAAGAAGAGACCTACTATATTGTTTCAAAGTGTTGTAATGTAATGACATTATCTGGTCATATTGGGGTTACAACAGGAAAATAACAAGGCACACGGACACACACTCTCACAAACAAGCTTACCGCAGAGCTGCCATAGTAGAAATACATACTATGAAATTGTATGATAATAATAATAAACAATAAATATTGATAAAATATAAATATACTGTATATGACAAAATATATAATAAAGTACATTGATCTTCAATAAATAGAATCATATCACAGATAGTATAACTGTTTACTCTGTATATACCCAGAATAAACAAATATTTCAGTAATATGAACACCAGTGTGTGTATATATACAGAACAATATTTATATTAATAACATAAGTAAATGTTACTGCAAATAAAAATATGTTTATTCTTATAGATTTATATTATAAATATATTTAGTTACATTTACTAATATTAGTAATCAGATTAAACCATATATTATTATACAATTATATATATATATACAGTGTATACAATTGTATAATAATATATAGTTGTTTATTCTGATTACTAATATATATATATATATATACAGTATATATATATATATATATATATATATGAATCTCTTTATGAATATGCATTGAATTTGTATATTTATTCAGGTCGTTGTAGTGTCGATATAAAGACTGATTTGCAGTTTTAATCACGTTACAATTGATGTCAAAATTAATATCAGTTCATAACATCTCATTCATTTCTACCACTTTCTGAGTTAGCAACAGTAACCACATGGAGCAGAGCTTAGTAAAGGGGCAATTGGCAGAACTAGTGTTTATTTTGTGACTATTAAAATTCCTAACTATAAATAGATATATTTATTAAACACACGTGACGCCGCTGCCATTATAAAAGCAATCAGCACTCGTGGCAATGCACTACAATGATTTGACCACGGTTATGCCTACACCATTTACCTTTAATAAAATCAGTGTAATGCTCAGCTTCGAGTGGCTTACTGCTTTAATAATACAACTTAAATAAATTAGCATCTATACATTTCACACTCCATAAGCAAGATGGCATAGAAGGGAGAAATGATGTGCACACACATATTCTCACACACATCCTTTCAAGCTGAAGCTCAGGAACCTCATTTGCAATTTTCTTTGACAGAGACTTTTCTGAGCGAGTGGCACGGCCCATTAAAATGGAATTAGTCCCAGGTCTTTGAATTAGACCAGGTCTAAACTTCAGGCAAAGGCATCATAAGTGCTCCACCTCTGTGGCAGAACAGAGAGGTGTCCGGATGGGGGGCAACAAGGATGTGCGATTAAGACAAGCCCAGCCACCGCACATCAAAGCAGGGGTGAGCCTGTTTGAGCTTCTGCTGGGCTGGGCGGAAAAAAGTCCTGCACTTTCTTTATTGTCAGCAATGAATGAGAATAGAAGAGTGCCCTGAAAGCCTAATAGTGACAAAAAGAGGGGCTTTTGAGCAGAGCGAGGGAGAAGAAAGAGGAGAAGTGACTGTCTGCATATGAGACTTTTCTAGCAGAGAAATGCCAGGGGGACCAGCAGCCAAATTAATGAGCGAAGAGCAAGTACCATCATAGACCATCCCTTTCCACCGCACTTTACATGTTAAGTGGACACACGAGCGCACATGCCTGCACACGTAATGCGAGGGCATTCTACAGGACACTCTATGTTATACGATCCTTCAGTCTAGAGCCCCTGGAGCTGCTAATATTGCACGTACACGTTCTTTGCTTTCTCAGTCTATCTCTCTTCTGGTTATTTTGTCTCTTTCTCTTCCTCCTACCATTTGACACACGCACAGTTTTATTGAAAGTGACCATTTAATTCCAGTCTCACACATCCCTCTCTTTCTCTCTTTTGATAAAACACAGCTCTCAGCTTGTCTGTCCTTGGGCATATCTTTATATGTTTTACTCCTCTGTTCTGTAGCCATTCTTTTCCTTTGTATCTTCCAACTACTGCTCTTCAAGCTATTCTCTTTACTTCCTCACCTTACTGCTTCATAATTAATGAATTTTTTTGTGATAAATGTATTTTAGTTATTTATATATATATATATATATATATATATATATATATATACACACTCACCTAAAGGATTATTAGGAACACCTGTTTAAATTTTTTCATTAATGCAATTATCAAATCAACCAATCACATGGCAGTTGCTTCAATGCATTTAGGGGTGTGGTCCTGGTCAAGCCAATCTCCTGAACTCCAAACTGAATGTCAGAATAGGAAAGAAAGGTGATTTAAGCAATTTTGAGCGTGGCATGGTTGTTGGTGCCAGACGGGCCGGTCTGAGTATTTCACAATCTGCTCAGTTACTGGGATTTTCACGCACAACCATTTCTAGGTTTACAAAGTATGGTGTGAAAAGGGAAAAACATCCAGTATGCGGCAGTCCTGTGGGCGAAAATGCCTTGTTGATGCTAGAGGTCAGAGGAGAATGGGCCGACTGATTCAAGCTGATAGAAGAGCAACTTTGACTGAAATAACCACTCGTTACAACCGAGGTATGCAGCAAAGCATTTGTGAAGCCACAACACGCACAACTTTGAGGCGGATGGGCTACAACAGCAGAAGACCCCACCGGGTGCCACTCATCTCCACTACAAATAGGAAAATAAGGCTACAATTTGCAAGAGCTCACCAAACTTGGACAGTTGAAGACTGGAAAAATGTTGCCTGGTCTGATGAGTCTCGATTTCTGTTGAGACATTCAGATGTTAGAGTCAGAATTTGGCGTAAACAGAATGAGAACATGGATCCATCATGCCTTGTTACCACTGTGCAGGCTGGTGGTGGTGGTGTAATGGTGTGGGGGATGTTTTCTTGGCACACTTTAGGCCCCTTAGTGCCAACTGGGCATCATTTAAATGCCACGGCCTACCTGAGCATTGTTTCTGACCGTGTCCATCCCTTTATGACCACCATGTACCCATCCTCTGATGGCTACTTCCAGCAGGATAATGCACCATGTCACAAAGCTCGAATCATTTCAAATTGGTTTCTTGAACATGACAATGAGTTCACTGTACTAAAATGGCCCCCACAGTCGCCAGATCTCAACCCAATAGAGCATCTTTGGGATGTGGTGGAACGGGAGCTTCGTGCCCTGGATGTGCATCCCACAAATCTCATCAACTGCAAGATGCTATCCTATGAATATGGGCCAACATTTCTAAAGAATGCTTTCAGCACCTTGTTGAATCAATGCCACGTAGAATTAAGGCAGTTCTGAAGGCGAAAGGGGGTCAAACACAGTATTAGTATGGTGTTCCTAATAATCCTTTAGGTGAGTGTATATATATATATATATATATATTATATATAATATTATAATGCCGTTTTTCTTTTTTTTTTTAGAATTAAACAGGAATATTTTTTTTTTTGCTTCTGTAACTTTGAGACTTCTATGTAAATGATTTTGTGATTATAATTTTTCAGCCAATTTCCATGACCTTTCCAGTTTGTGATTAATGGTTAAGGATTCATAACAATCATTTTAATGGATCATTCTATTTGACGATTTAATGAAAATAACCATATCATAATAACAAGTTAAACATTACTATAGCTTGCAAGTTTTACTTAAACAAGAGTAATATTTAGCCAATCAAATATTTCACAGCAGAGAGAAGCTTAAAAATGTATATTTACTATTTTTTAATATTTCATTATTTTTTCATTCTTATATTTAAGTATTAAAAAATGTATTATTGCTCTGCAATTTCAATAAATGGTTGTTTGAGACTGGGGAGGACGTTTTGAGAGATACAGTTAAAGACTTTACAGTACAAACTCTTATTTCAAAAATCAAGTACAATTTGATGATAGGACCTATTTAAATGAACAGCCTCAAAAACCCATTTATGACTCCGTGTGAGATTCCTTATCATATGTTCTGTTGCAATTTCTTGCTCACTCTCCATCTCATGTGTAGCTCTCTCTCTTAAAGTCTTAGACCTGTGTGTCTAGCTCTGTCTCTCTCAATAGCTTCCATAAATCACTGCTCTGCATAGTCTCTGTGTTCAGATGCTCGACGTCTCGGAGGCCTATTTGCACCCTGGTGACTCCATTAGGCCTGGCAGATGGCGGAGACCTGGGCAGGATACAGAGCATGAGATTTCTGCGTAGCTGGCTCTTTCTAGCAGATAATGAAAGCCACATCATTTCCCAGTCCACATGGCCAGAATTTGGAGACCTGAACGGAGAGAGTTTTGGAAGGCCTGCAGGCAAAGCCACATCTACCAATTCAACCGTTTCATTTTCTCTTGTTGTATAACATGTTCACATGCCACTGTTATGCTAAAGAACTTGTCAACACAGCCCTTCAGTGATATTGGACACGCAGTGCTGAGACCACTGCAACAGAAGGTGTAAACGCAGTGTGAAAGCTGTATAAGCAACCCACAGAACGACAGTTTCATTCTGGGTCAGTGCAATCTAATTAGGTAACATGTTCAGCAACAGTTATTATAAATACTTCATGCTTTGAGAGATTTCATATTAATCTGCCTGCAGGCTGTGTCCTGTGATAACATCTTTTGGAGGCATGATGGTCCTGTGCAGAATAATCTGAACGAAACACACACACACACACACACACACACACATATATATAGTATATAATTAGTTTAATTTAAACATACAACATTAACAGGATCTGACATAAAAATGTGCTATTGATTTGCTATTGAAATCAAATGAGATTTCATATGTTTTCATAATTATTGAAAAAAATATCATGCATTCCCCCCTGGATGAAGGCAGTTTAAAGATTAATACTTTCTGGATTAAAAAGACAGACAACATTGATTTGATTATTTCTTGTTTAATTTAAAAGATTAAATAGATTAATATTGTAATATTTATTGCAAAAGCCATTATTTATAACCAGGGGTGCACACAACTCTATTGGTCTGTTTTTTAAGGGATTTTTTATTTTATATTAACATTAATGACACAGACAACAGCAGGAATATTAGGCTGCTGTCACTTTAAGACCGAATACACGGACCGAATATACTGAGCTGACACACATCCGTTTTCTTTTTCAACTGTTCACTTATGACATAACTGAGAGAATACTTGCCGAGATGGGTATTTTGAAATAGTTGTGTGTGTATGTGTCAGTTTAACACAAGTAAACGCGAAAGAGGAATCAATTCGGTGTTCCAGCGCTGTCTGAAATGAGCCTCTCTCTCTCTCTGTGTGCGGCTGTGCGCACAGATAATGCTGGGTACACACCTAAAGATAATCGGGCTGATTTTGGGCCGATTTTCCCCCTTCTGACAATCCTCCTAGGTATGTCCCGATTATCTAGCCTCGTGAGACCATCCTGATCTCGCGAGCTTTCAAGGTTTCACTCGCAGATCAGTCTGGATACTTTCCGTTAAAGAAAATTTGGGAGCAGTTCACCAAACGAACGTCCAATCAGCGTTGGCTTTGAGGCGGGTTGAGGTGTGACGCAACGAGAAGCGCGTCAGTTCAGTCTAAAGAACATGTCGGCTTCAGCGGATGAAACTAGCATCAGCGTGGCTATCAAGCAAGTTTTATCGGAATTACAGAGTATTTCTTCACTGAAAGAAGAGCAAAACACTGCTCTGGAGGCTTTTCTCAGAGGAAAAGATACGCTCTGTTAGTACGTCATATGCTTCGTTGATCTGATTGGTTGATTTGGCCCGTCTATCACCAACATAGGCCAATCAGCTAACCAGTATTTTCGCCCCTTACCAAAACTACTTCAACGGAAGGTTTCCAGATGGATATGCGGAGCAAATCCATCTGGCGGAGTCAGGTTACCGATTATCTTGATGGTTCTACAGATTATCTTATCAGATTCTCCCTTGATGTGAGGTGTGTTAAGAGTGTCCGAACCTGCTCGGAAGAACATCGGAGCCGCTCCGATCGCGAATCGTAAATATTCAACATGTTGAATATTTACGATCAGAAATCCTGATGTGTGGGGGGAACCCCGAGGACAAACGCGCGCAAGTTCTGGAGATTATCACGTGAAACGAAACAATATCCAATCAGAAAGCGAGATGATGGAAGACGGAAGCATAACAAACGCAGTCATGGCGCAGCACAGACTGAAATTAATGTGGACATTATTGTGAAGTCTCGCGAGATTTTGCAAGATTTTGTGTGTTCACAGTCTAGACTAGAGACTCTGGTTGAAAATCTGTTAGTGTGTGGTGGTGTGCTGTCTTTGTCACATCATGGCACACCACACACTATAGGAGCAAACCGGTTCAATCTAGGATTTTTTCTCCTCATGTTTGTGGTGTATCACATTTTGAAAATCTTATAAGATGTAAAAAATCCTTTGGTGTGTACCCAGCATAAGTAAACGTGTCCCTGACCCCAAAAATTTTTGGTGAATATAACAATAAACTACAGCAGATGTTTCTGGGGGAAAATTATATATATTATATTTGCCTCATGAAGACATACATTGGTATCTTGAGAAATCTCAATATCTTAAAATTTTTGCCAGATGACTTCTATAATGAGTAGCAGTAGTATGACTTGTCTGTTTCACACAGCTTGTGAAGAGAGCGCTGTAGCGTAACTGTAACAGCAGGCTCTCATTGTGCTTTCACACCGACTGTGTTTGTGCAGCGTAACAACTGCAACTCTATACAGAAAGTAAAGTAATTTCTGGGTAACCAGATTGTAAGTATTTCCTATAAGAACAGCCATGATATATAAAATAGGCTACTGATATTTAGTACTTGATCATGTTGAAAATCACCATGAAATCTAATTTACATGAAGAGAGGGGTCACATTTACCTCCAAATGGAGGTAATTAATCTACATGGAACAAAACCCAAACCTCAAAGTGTAGCTATAAACTAAAGTATTTATACTACACTCTAAAAAATGCTGGGTTGTTTCAACCCATATTTTGGTCAAAAAAGTAATAAGTGACATGTGAAGGCCAAGAATGGTAACCAATACTCAGCATTTGTCCTCTGCATTGAACCCGTCCAAGAACCCATCCCATCCAACATTAGGAGTAGTGAACACACACATACACACACACACACACACACACTGTAAACCGTGGACACACACTCGGAGCAGTGGGCAGCCCGAGGAGCAATTGGGGTAGGGTGCTTTGCTCAAGGGCACCTCAGCCATTTCCTGCCGGTTTTGAGAATCAAACCCCCAACCTTCGGGTCTCTCGAACCATTAGGGGCCGGTTGCACCAGCTGGATGTAAAAATGTTGGGTGTAAGCTCTACGCTGGGCTTAGCTACGTCCAACATTCCAATAAATATTTACACCTGTTGCACCAACTAAAACTACGACCAGGCGCAACTAAGCCCAGCGTAGACGATGCGCATCAACTCTGATACCACAGTTTACGACGCCATTCAAACTTTGCTATTAATAAAGAATTGCTCATGACATCATAACAAGTGAAACCACCTCGCCATCTGATTACAATCAACAAATGAGCAAACGTCCTCAGCATGTAAATGGTTATTTGTTTAAATAAATATCGATCTACATATAAGCCTACTGAAAATGTCAAATGTGCTCATTCTGAATGGATTTTTTTAAGGTATGTGCACACAACTTAATTCACTTCTAGATTTATTCACATCGGCCCATGGAAACATGAACAACACACTTGCCCAAAAAAAGCATGGGGAAGAGTTTACATTTTATTAAAAGTGAGGGGGACACGTCCCCCACATCTCATACGTATTCTACGCCCATGTTATGTGCTAGAAAATATTGTTTTTGTTAGTAACTTAATTTAAACAATTCGTTGGCTAAATATTGCTTGCTATGAAATATTATTTCCAAGCACGTCCCTCCGAGCAAGATTTCAGTTGCCAATAATCCCAGATAGGCATTTATGTTATTATTTTATATTTTCAACATAATTACATACAGAAATTTTGTGTTAGGTCATTTACCTGTGTCAGGAGTGTGCAGAAGAGACACATCCATGATTGATCTAACAATGTTATTTTATCCACGCGAATATCCATTAACATTACAGCTCATGTCTGCAGTAACAATTCAGGTTTTTTTGTAACAACGTGAAAGTCTTTACTGTCACTTTTAATAAATTGAATGTGTCCTATGTGCCCATCAATGTGTTTAAATTGCATCAAGCCTTTTTTCAACAACGGGTGAGTAATTCACACTAGCATTTAAGTTGCGTTATAAAAGCCTATTTTAACATGTCAATGTGATTATATCACTGGTCTCACACTCACCTTTCCATCCTGGCAGACAGCGACAAAATCCACTCACAGGATCACATCCATCAGCGTGGTTACAGTCACAACGCTCGTGACACTCCAGCCCGTATGTGCCATCCTGTTTAACCACACACACAAACCATCTTGCTAAGCTTAAATTGCCCTGTCATGACAAATATGTATAAATTAAATGACCAGTCTGGCTAGCCTCTGGCAGAGAGACAATGGAACCAGTCCCAGGAAGATACTCACGGGGCAGGACAGCTGGCAGCGCTCCCCTCTCCAGCCCGAAGAACAGGTACAGGAGCCACCGATTGGGTCACAAGCCGCACCATTGGCACACAAACAAGTCCGGTTACAGCTCAAACCCCAAGTCCCGCTGGAGCACAGGATTGAGCAGTCGACACCCTGCCAACCTATAGGTACAGACATTTGTTAATTTATTTGTCAACTCAACCATTGGTTCCTTCACTTGTTTATTTGTTAAAACAGACATTCTCTTTTTGAGTTCTATCCAAATAAACCTTCTCTGGTTTATAACAGAGTTCAATTAATAGAGTGGGAAGCAGGGGAAGTGAGGTCACATCTTGTCAGAAGCCAGAGGATTCTTGTCTCCCTCGGCTCACACCGCAAAGTAGCCAATGAGTGGAATATATGCATGGTTTGAGGTCAACATGAGAGCAGGGTGAGATAGGCAGAGAAGTTGTGTAGCACACTG
This sequence comes from Rhinichthys klamathensis goyatoka, assembly GCF_029890125.1. Classification (NCBI taxonomy): domain Eukaryota; kingdom Metazoa; phylum Chordata; class Actinopteri; order Cypriniformes; family Leuciscidae; genus Rhinichthys; species Rhinichthys klamathensis. The sequence goes on from NW_026606558.1 coordinate 744,985, forward strand.
GGGTTCTGCATTATGAATGGGATGAGGATTTTAAAGGTACTGTCTCTAATGAGCTTCCTCCTAAACTGAAGGGACCTGAGCGAATATTCTTTTTGTGCAAGCCTTTCCGGACAAGTCCATGTTTATGCAGCAACTGAGGGCCGTCCCGCAGGTACGGTTAGCTGCGGTCAGCCAAACGCTGAGTGCTCACAGGGCTCTTGTGGATTCACACCACATTTTTTATGCTTTTACAGCCTAAAAAGGCCATATGTGTATGTAAGTGCTAAGTTGTAATGCATCCTTTGAAAGTGACCTGAAGGGACTTTGGATCCTTTGATACTGAAACACCAGTTTTTTTCATAATGACAGAGATGGATATATGGAGAACGGATGGGTATATTATATACTATTTTTTGGGAGTGTCTGATGTGTGATGTCCAGAAAGTGTTTTGAGTATAATGGGCTTGCTAGGCATGCCGAATGTCAGTTTATAGACAGGGTTAATTCTCTAAACATTGGCGTCTGTTTCAGAGGGAATTGGAAAATGATTAATTAGTCCTAGAATAATCAATTGTAAAGATTACAACTTTTCCTTACTATTTGATTGCATATGGATTTATTTGAACAGGTCAATCTATAGTCTTGTTTTCAGGTTGGATGTAAACCCACAATCTTGCATGGTTTTCTCACTATTCATTTCTATAAGAGAAATTAGGGAATAAGAGTAAAGGAAGAAGGAGAGCACATTATGCCGTACCTTCTTTACAGATACAGGAGCCATCGATTGGTAAGCAGGACGCCTGGTTGTGGCAGTAACAGGTGGAAGTGCAGTTAGTACCATATAGTCCCGTTGGGCAGGTTTGGGAACAGTCATCTCCCTGAAAAACACACACAGCAGAGTTGTTGAAATACACACTAAATATACATTTATACAAATAAATAAAGTACATTATAATGTCCATATTACATTTTCAAATAATCACTATTGCTCATTCATGTCTTAACTTGTCCCAGATGTATGATGCCCCAAATTTTGCAGCACCCACCCAGAACACCCTACAAATGGATAAAAATGGGCAAAACCACCCAAAAGATTTCAACGACTACATACATAGCAATGCCCTGGCAACCACTAACACCCTAGCATCATAACAGTGAGTTTTGCTCAGGCAGGCATACATTTCGTTCAGAATAGTTATTAGAATTATTCTGTACTTATGTAACTTAACACTGTAACATGAGAAACGTGTTGTGAAGTGTGGCTCTAAATCCCATCTGAGGATTCCGTAAAACTTCCAATAGGAAATTTCCTGCAAAACATTCTCTACAACAAGGCAGCATATGAGTTAGATGCAGTTTCAAGCGAGTAGAAAGGTAGAGAGCACATTTGCACAACAGAAAAGCTGAAGTCCATGTGTAGCTTGTGTCCTTGTTGCTATCACACAGAGCTCAGTGCTAAAGGCCCGCTTTCCCCAGCTGCATTAATGAGCTGACAGCCCCTGGCCCTCGGCACCTCCATCCATCCCCCAGAAAACCATTGCTGATGACTGACAGACACTGTGTTCTTAAACCCTGTTCCCCAGCCAAACAACACCAGCACAATCTCTGCGCTTTACCAGGCTCAGCAGGGAAGTCGTCTGTATCCCAGCGTCGGTCATCACCGGTGTCTTCTTGCCTCATCCCTGGCTCTGACTGACAGCTGACAAAATGATTTAGACTCCCAATTAGTGGGGTAATGGCAGTGTGCCGTGCGCCTCTTGCCTCCGTCTCCCCGGTGCCGGGGATTGAGCAGCAAAGGACCCGCTCTCTCATTATCATCTGGAACTAGGTCTAAGAGGAAGGCAAGATAAGATATGCCACAGGACGTCATGGGCACCAAGAGGGACTGACTCTCACTCTCTATATATGTTTTGTTTCTCCCCTTTCTTTCAATCAGTCATCATTTATCTCGCTCGCTGACTTTGATACAATCATCTCCAATATTTTCTCTTACTCCCACTCTTTTGTTTCTTGTATGCTCTCTCTTTTTTCGTTCTCTCTCTCCCACATTCCCCCATTGTATTCCCCATTTCAAATGTTCTACCTCTCCATCTGCTTCGCTCGTCCATCCACTCCCCACATGAAAAGCTTACATCTGTGGATTAATTTTTCATCAATCTACGTGCAGTTATCTTTGTTCCGTTCAAAAGTGACAGCAAGCAGACTGCTAACAATGGCAGTTCTGTTCAGCGGAAAAAAGACTTAAAACTATCGGTGCAGGCAGCCGAATATGGGGCGAGAAAGTTAGTTTGTTCGACTTTTCAGAAGACCTGCAATTTACATGTTGAATGGGTTGGAGGTAAAAGAGTCTCTGGCTCACAAATGACCACAGGGATTTATTGAGACCCATGAATGCTCCAGATTACACTGACACAGGCCTGAGAGCACTTATTCAACTGGGTGACTAAACTCCTCTAAAAGCAGGCTAAAGCAGGACATACTGTATGCATATCTATTAGCATAGGTCAGTAGTACATTCAAAGAGCTAGAAATGTCTTCAAACTTTGATTGGTACAGTTTCATATATCAGTGGGGTCCAAAAGTCTGGGATTCAATTTATTATATGAAAAAATAATAATTTTTAGGATATAAATATACATATGTACACAGCCTTTTTGACGCACGCAGATATGCCACAGGACATCATGGGCACCAAGAGGGACTGACTCTCACTCTCGCTCTCTATATATAGGTTTTGTTTCTCCCCTCTCTTTCAATCAGTCATCATTTATCTCGCTCGCTCACTTTATTACAATCATCTCCAACTTATGCAGATACTTTTTGAACAATTCTCAAATCATGCTGGATAGCAACATGACAAAATATAATATAATATATATAATATAATGTTACGTTTTATGTTTGTTTTTGATCTGTTTCTCTGTTCGGTTCTTGTTTAAATTTCCTTGTTATTCTCTAGTCATTTAATTCAGTTGAATTAAATTCAGTTGGTTCAGTTCTCCTCCGTCCTCTCCCTGTTTGTTTCTGATTGTGTTAGTTCAGTTCAGGTGTGTCATTAATTATCTCATCAGCTCTGTTTGCCCTCATATATTTAAGCCCTCAGTTTCTGTCTGTTCTTTGTCTAGCTTTTGATTTGATTTGATTTGATTTGATTTGATTTATTTATTTATTTATTTAATTAATTGTATCAAGAATGCCTTACACATGAAACAAAAAAGGCATCAAATACAATCGAGGATAAAAACACAATAAAGTCCAGGACTTATTTCCATCGTGGTCCTCAAGCATTGTTTTACGTCAGTGAGTTTGTGGAATGTTTCTCTCTTTGTTAATACTTACTGTTTATTGTTTGGATTATTATATTAAAAGTCTCTTTGAATATATCTCCTTTGTTGTGCGCTTATACTGCAGCCACCACTCCCTGACTATAATACAATATAAAATAAATTAGACAAAAAGCTAAATAGCAAAAGTTTCACCAGAAGTCATTCATACAATATCAATTTTTTTAGCATCTATTATTTTAAGCATTAAAATTCCTACCAGTGCATCTATGCATTCAAGTGAAGTGTCATGAAAGCACACATGAACGTGGCATGTGTGCTTTCATCGTAGTACTACCAGCACATTTGTTCCCTCGTTTACCCACCTGCATTCTCTCCAGTACCAGCAGCACAAGCATATATGTTCCTTTCCCACCCCTATAAATATCACTCTCTCAGAACTCTATGAATGAGAGTTTTGATGGCCATTACCTCTCTTATTTTCAACCAGACTGCAGTCAAAATGTCAACCTTTGCTGTTCTAGGTCCAAATGGAATGGCTTGGAAATAGAGTATTGTTTCCCAATTCTATTGCATCTCGGTCAGACGCCTTGGCCAAAGCTCCTCGAGCAGTGTTTAATAGAACTGGCAGCAGGCCCCTCAAATCTAACACAAAGAGCAGGTGGTGAAAATGAAGATACACTCTGTGCCTCCGCCTGCTAGTTCAAATCGCTGTAGTAGCACTGCCACAGGACACAGCAACAGGCCAAGGCAGGAGTTGGCTAGAGCCTCTGGTACTGAGTTTTTCTTAATCATCCCCGCTGTTCCAGTCTTTACCTGCGGCACTGTCTTTATTTTATCTGCTTTGCAACATTTTCATTATTTCTGAATGCAGCAAGAGTGAAATCAGTTCAGTGGTGGGGACTATACTTGAAACTGTAGTGTTCTTTATAAAAACATATTTTCAAATAATGTAATTTTATAAGACAGTATGTAAAAAACGAATAGCACACTTGAATAAACTTAGACGTTTACAATAAAAAAATACTATGACACATTTTAGTAAATTTTAACATCTCTGTAAAATAAATTCAGATCACTCATATGATCATGTCTCTCGATCTGTTTTTTTCATGCTCTTTCCTGGCATCTTATTGCTTTCATTTTAGCAACACCTTTGTTCATCAGAGAGCACAGAGCGACCAACTGGATAACAAAACATTTAGTTATTTATGTCTTATAAAATCTTGTCTAGAAATCCCACTCTATTTTGGAGTCCATGTATCTAACGCTTCTTTCTGAGTTTGACAAGGTCTTTGTGTTAAGTGTAACCCTGCTGATTAATAAGACACGAGCATTGTGAAAGTAGCATTACTGAACTTAAAGACTCTCACACCTTGTTCCCAGCCTCCCAGCAGGAGGTCATGTGTTTATGTGTGTGTGTGAGAGAGAGAGAGACCACTATAGAGATCATTTTCAAAGCAATAAACTGTATTCGCTGACACTTCTGCTTTAAGTATGAAGGCACACAGACTTTTCAAAGAAAGATCAAGGAAAGTGCTGACTAGAAATGTTCTCTGAGAGGTGCTTCCAATTTTCACTTAAAATCCACAATCATAAACCTTTATTATGTAATTATGAATTTTGCCACCTTCATATGTCATATCTATGGCCCTATTTAGACTTGGTATATCGCAAATGGTGAGCCAAGACACATTGCTGTTTACACCTGTGTCTCAAATGTGTATCCCGTGACCACTTGTGATCTGATTTTGACGAGAGGGTCACTGATTTTTGGAATATAAACTTATACTTACTGCACATGTTACTGCATGGTGTTAAAAGCGCAATATAAAATAAAATAAAATAAAAAATACAAATGTTTAATTTTAACTTAACAAATTAGATGTTTTGTTCAGGATTCTCATTGGCGGGCTTTACTGAGATTAATTAATCATATATATACAAAAATATATTTGTTTTACAAAAAGAATCAGATGAGACAGGTATTTTCATTTGAAGCCATATGTAATCAACAATTAAAATCCTTTTATTTAGTGCAGTGGTTGATTGACAGGTTGGTAGGCGGTCTATAGCCATTGTCCAAGACATATTGGTGTTTACTCTACTAATGAGGGGTTTGAGTGATGTTAATGTCAGATGTATAGGAATGGAAATTGAAAAAAGACCATCCTTTAATTCAAAACATTAGCAGCTGTAATCGTCAATGCTCAGCAGTCAATCTCAGGTGACAATATTTCAGCATGGCAAGATTTACTAGTGTTTAATGACTGTAGACAATGATAAATGATAAACATGGACTCACTGTGTAGCCTGGGGCACAGATACAGGCCCCAGTGAGACCGTGGCAGTCTGCTCCATTAGCACACTGGCAGGGCACACTACATCCTTCTCCATAGTAACCTGGGGGACAGGTCTCATTGCAGTATAGACCCGTCCATCCTGCTGTACAAGAGCATTCACCTGTCAGGGGGTGGCAGCTGAAAAAGAGAAAGACAGATAGACATTTAGGTACAAATATGCCTAAAGATACGCTGTGTATACGGCATCTAAACAGAAACACTTTGGTTTCCAGAAAAAGGGAGCCAAATCTGAAAACTAAAACCATTGAGTTCATCCATCCTTGTGTCTGGGAGCTCCACTCAGATAAATGGGATGTCCTTTCTCTCCTTCATGTAGTAATGAGCCCCAGTGTCTCAGGGCTTAATCTACCCATACCAGGCATTAACATTGCATTAGCCAGGAACGAGGCTAAGAAATAATGAATGAAGCACAGGTCGCGATAAAGAGCAAGTGCTATGCTACTGTTGAAAGGTGTTCAAATTTTTACTTGCAAGTCAAATGAAGTCAAATGGACTCAAATGGAGCTCTTTACTCACCCATGGCTACAGAGGTTAACTCGAGAGGAGTTGGGTGGAAAAGTGATGAGTGTAGGACTAAAGGTTCTGTTTAACCGTAGGAGACTCAATAAAGATGTATTGTTTGTGTGAAATAACTTAGCTGAATTGTTATGTTAAGGGATAGTTCATGCAAAAATTAAAATTCCGTCATCATTTACTCACCCTCAAGTTGTTCCAAACCTATGAGTTTCTTTCTTCTGTTGAACACAAAATAAGATATTTTACACAGTGTTGGTAACCAGACAGTTGACGGTAGTCATTGACTTCCATAGTAGGAAAAAAATAGTATGTCAACTGTCTGGTTACCAACATTCTTTAAAATATCTCTTTTTGTGTTCAACAGAAGAAAGAAACTCATACAGATTGAGTAAATGAGGGGGAGTAAATTATATGAGAATTTTAATTTTTGGGTGAACTATCCCTTTAAGTGTTGTTAAAGGTGCTCTCAGTGATTTCAGGCCCAAAAATAAATGTTCACATTCATCTAATCTTTCCTAACGATCCGCTAGCTGCCCGCCCCATAAGCATGCCGTCCAAAGCCGCATTTGCCACACAAAAACAATTGGTTTCACCAACACTCAAAACCAAAATAAACCGACAGGGGGTGAGTGTTGTGAGGTTTTGCGCTCGTGCACGGCTGCACGCGAAGTCGGAGGCGGATCTGAAGAAGAAGCCAGCGTCTATCAACGACCGAATGTGAACATGTCTGAGTCAATCTCCAAAAGGAGGAGGAGGATTAGGGAATACCATCGTGGTTATTCAAAGATGCAGAATTTTTTGGATGTGAACTGTGTGTGAAAATATCCTTCATAAAAAAAAATGAGTGAAGTTTGACTAAACTTGGGTAGCTCTAGCTAACGTAGGCGACATTATGCTGAACAGGTTTGTTTGGCATCTCGCTTCAAAAACAAACAAAAGTGACGTCATCCACAATCGCTGATAGCACCTTTAAGTGAGTTTGCTGTTTAGCTGTGGAATTTAGTCAAATGAATGATATAGTATAGTGTTCCCTGAGCCATACTTGTGCATTGTATACATAGACCAACTTTTTTAAAATCACACAGAAGAAATGCAAAAATGCGCCACTGACAAATGATATGGAAACAAAACAAAAAAATTTCTTTGCAAGAAAATAAAGGGCATTGTAGGGATGCACCAATACTACGCTAATTAATTTACTGCATAATTCAAGCCAAAAATTATTTTCAAATTATAGCCGATATTTAAATTCTTTGCTATTTTGTCTAAAAAAAAGCACTAAAACCTACAATTTATTTAAAGGGGTCATATAATGGTACATGCACTTTTACAAGTTGATTGTACTGAAATGTGTGTTGGCAGTGCCTGTACACAAACATCATATAATGATAAAAATCCATCCAGTGGTTTTGTTTTAATCTCCTTATATGTTTTCCCCTGCCTCAAATCGAGCCGTTCGTTTTTGTGACGTCAATAAAACGGACGCCCCTCCCACGATTGTTGATTGACGGGAGCGTTTCAACACAGACCCGCCCTCGCACATGAGGTAGCTGTCAATCATAGTCTGCGCGGCGCGGACCGGACCGGCGCGGTCATTGTTGATATGCCGGAGCACTGTCTATGAGCAGAATGGCGTCTAAGCGATCGTGGTGTTCTGTTCTTGGGTGTAATAACGAACACAGTCATTTTAATGTTCCTGAATCCGAACCGCTGAAGACGCAGTGGCTGAGTTTTGTTTTCGAAGGGAATATTCCACACGAGCAACGTCAATGCTTTCATGTTTGCGCGAATCATTTCACACACCAGACTGCTTTATAAACGAGGGTCAGTATAAAGCTGGATTTGCTAAGAAGCTTTGCTAAAAAGGATCGGTACCAGAAATTCGTGTTCCTGCTGAACCTCCAGAAGAACGGAAGTGAGTGAAACGTTTTATTAAACTTTATATTAATATATTAATCTTTGCAAATCGCTAGCTGCACGCTTCACAATGAATGCGTCTAAGGTTTACACTCAGTCAGGGTACATTACGGCATGTTTTCTATGTATGACGTTCTCAATATAATTCATAATTCCACGTTTATACTGAACAACGCATTATGGTTATTGTGTTATTGTGTTACAAACGGTGTATGCACAGAACAGAGGGGCGGAGTGAGCGCAGCTCATGATCATTTAAAGGCATATGCACTGAAACGGCGTGCTGAAAACAGAGCTGTTTTTGACCAGGTAAAATAAGTGTTTTCTTACAATACTAATGAGAATTTTTAATTAAAGTATATTACAAACTTTTAATTTAGACCCTAAAGAATCATATTAGCTTGTACAAAAATGGCATTATATGACCCCTTTAAATACTAGAAATATTACATACATTTTTTACAATATTACATACACAACATCATAACATACAAAATGAAAATGGATATTTATTTTGAGATTTGCTGAAGATTACATTTAATAGTGTTATCAAAATATTCTATTTTAAAACATTAACTGTAAGTAAGCATTAGATTATGGTAAAGATAATCTAAATGTAAAAATAGGGCATGCGAAATTAAACATCCCATATTGGCTGTACCAATAATAAATTTTTTTTTTAAATCAGCTGATAACCATTATGGTACAAATATGCATTCCTAGTCCATTGTTTCTTGTCAGTTCAGCAGTTATCATTCAACTGCAGTCTGTTGACGTGAGGTGGCGTGTCTCACCTGAGTGTGTTAGTGGAGTTACAGGGGCAGTATTTGTCACAGATGAGACCGTATAGGCCTGGTGGACAGAACCTGTCCTGGCAGTGAGGCCCTTTGAATCCTGTATCACACAAACACGCTCCGTTGATGTGGTAACACTTGGCCCCATTCTGACAGTCACAGTGGAGGGCGCACTGGGGTCCGTAGGTGCCGACCGCACACTCTTCCTGGCACCTGGGAACATTTCCGACACTTTACAGAGGGAAGAAAAGCCCAATGTTTTGTCCACATTATTCGTTACTCAGAGCAGCTCTGGAAGAAAAAGGAGCCCGTCAGAATAACACAAGCAGAATTAGTAGACTACAAAGTTATTCTAATCTAAGGGTCAAGGGTCAATGCTCTGGGCATCTTCTTTGGTACCTCAGGTTCATCAGCCCCTTGGCTTCGCCCATGGGGCGACAGGAAACTAAAACTGCAGTCATTAATTACTGTGAATACAATTAGACCCGGGCTCATTCTCTCTGTTGAATAGCAAAGTGACTTAAGGAACAACGACTTCCACAAGATCTTCAATATACAATCCTGGCAGAACATCAATCTTGAGTGTCCAAAGAAGCCATTAGGAGACAGATAAATAGCTCAATTAAATTATAAAACGGACTAGGTATGTTTCATGTTGAAATTACACCAGCGTCGTTTGCATCAGAAGAGACAGGTGTGAGAAGGACTTGGGGGAAGGGAGGAGGGGTACTAACGCAATCTGAGATTATTCCTGCTGGGCTAATTCACCTGTCACAGACCAAATGAATGAGGGCAATTTTGTTAAATATTAGAGGATAAGAACTGTCTGTCCTAAAAGTGTTTTCATTCTGCAGACAATCACTTTAGTGCGCCAATAAACCCTAAGCTGCAGCAGAAGACAGTGAAATAAAGGCACTGAGCTATTTCAATTGGATCCTAATAAAACTCCATTACTGGTAATTAATGGGCAGAAACTTAACAGACCAGTGCGGATCTTGGAGTGGGATCAGTGGACATAGGGAATACAAACACAGAGCAGTAAAAAAAAACAATTAATCAATTATTCAGACCCAAATTGTGCATGCTAGGAAACAAACTGCTTTTGTGGTATAGTTTTTAATAACACAGAGGAATAATAACAGAAATAAGATCAGAACTGATTTTCACTAATTGGGTATCTGTTTTACCTGTGGCCACTGTATCCAGCCATACACTGGCACTGTCCTGTGATGTGGTCACACAGTCCTCTATTGCGGCATGAGCATTCCTTGCTGCAATTGATCCCATATTTGCCGAATGGGCATGGCTGGGCACACACAGACCCCTGTCGAGTAAGAGAGCAGAGAAAATTCACATTTGAGAATCAGATCAAGTCCATTCAGAATGACCACTGAAGATGGACTAATTTAAAGGAACGATTCACTTACAATAAAAAAATGACAATTCTGTCATCATTTACTCCCACTTCAAACCCATATGACTTTCTTTCTTTCAAAGAGAGAAATGCCTTAGTCATTATTATTTACTTATTATTCACAATCTTCCCCTTTTCAAACCAAGAAAAGTTCATCATAATGATATCTATGTTGGCATCCACACCAACACAAGATAATGTTCTGTTTATTATAGGCACACGGCAGTTTTGTCATTTGTGCCTTTAAATGCTCTTTAAAAGCTCTTTAAAGTCGGGTGGATTCTGACTGGCTGTCAATGTTTCTATTGTTCATCAGCCGAAAAAAAAAATTCTTAAAGTGATTCAAACAATATTATTCATATGTGTCATTAATGTTGTAGTTGTGTGACCTTTGATATTCTAATAGGATTAGAACAATTATTAAAACTTTATAGTAGTTTTTTTTTAGTTGTCATTTTGGAGCTCGAAAGGACATTCGCTTTTATTTTTTGAAACGAGTAGCCAATACATTCTTTAAACTTAAAATAACAACTTTCAAAATAAAATTTCTTGAGCCATTGAGATTTGGAATACACGAGGGAATACATGATTTTGAGTGAACACACATTATATAGAATCATCCATAAAGATAAACAATCATACATAAAATGTATGTAGACATGGATAGACATGTATAGAATTATAGAAAAACACAGTATGTGTGGCCCTATAAAAGAGGCCATATTCAATATATCTGTAGCCACTTATGTCAGTTAAAGCTGAAAGTTTTGCATGATCACTTACGACCTCCTATCTGATCCAGTCTATGCTGCTGTACCTTTAAGACCGTTAAAGGTACAGGCCGAGGTTCCTTACAACACTGAATAGGCGCTGATATGTATACAGTATGCTACTGTACTCACAGTTCTGAGGTTGATGTCTGAATGACCATTTTTTGCAGTTTAGTTTAATAAACGTTTTGAATGAACTGCTTTGTGAATATTATAGTGTCTACATACTGTAGCGCATTGAACTCTTTTCAGAAGAGAAAGAAAACTTGTGTTTTTGATGTGTCCTCTTTACGAATTTAAAATGATGGAAAAAGAGCAATAATGAGACTCAGCAAACTTCACACAATTTGCTTCTTAAATAATAACTTCAGCCGCTCTGCGAGACTCAGATTAGTGTCATTTCTTCCCCTTTTAGGATTGTGCAAGTATCTACATTCAGATTCTCCTCCACCCCTTCTTCATTTACCTTTTATACTCTTTCACCTTCCCTCCATTCACTTAACCCTGCCTTTCTCCTAATTACTCCCTCTTCTCCTTTCTTACTTTCCTTTAAGTGTGACTCACCTCTTCGGTCGTTTCAGTATCTTGCCCTTTTATTCTCCTTCACTCGCTGCCCCTCATTCCTTATCATCTGTCTCCTCATCTTTATTCCCCTCTGTTTCTTTTCTATCTTTTATTCTCTCTGTCACTTTCTCTTTGTCCCTCACTTCTCCACCCTTTTGGTCCCTCTGAGTGCAGCATCTTACCGTCCATCCAGCAGGGCAGGAGCATTCTCCAGTGATGTGATGGCAGGTTCCTCCGTTTTGACAGGGGCAGCGCTGCTCGCACTGTGGGCCGTGACTTCCAGAGGGACAGCGCTCTCCACAGCTGCCGAACCACAAGAGCGAAAACATGAAACTCAGGCAGCCATTGCAAAGGATTGCAACATAAAACACAAGAATGTTCAAAGACTTTAGAACAAATACTTAAGAAAGAAAGAAAAAAACACATTTCTTTTAAGTACCCTCACAAGTACTTCACAGCATTTCCACTATGCCATTGCTAACAATGAATATAGATAAAGAATAAGTACATCGAATGTAGATCAGTATGGGAGACTGGGGCTAGTTGTCACATGGGGTACCTAGAAGGTTTTGGGTTAAAAATCTCTTTCTTTGTTGGTTTCTAACACCTAGTTCAAATTGTATCCTCCAAACTGCAATATTTGTTCACATTTTTCCAATGAATTTTGGGTAAATAGGTGAATTGACCACAGTAGCACACATTCTAAGGGTTTTAAACATTTTATCAATTACAATTTCTGTTGCCCCAAAAGAATTGATATTTAAAGAATATAAAAAAATTATATGTATATTATGTATAAAATTATATATATATATATAAAAGAAAATATATATATATATACCATATTTTTTGTTATAATTTTAAACATTTTATCAATTACAATTTCTGTTGCCGCAAAAGAACTGATATTTAAAGAATATTAAATAAATAAAAATATGATACACTTTAGTTTGGGGTTGGTAAAATGTTAGGTTTTTGAAATAAGTCTCTTAATATGCTCAGGAAAGCAGAATTTATTTGATCCATAATATATTAAAAACAGTAATATTGTGCCATATAATTACAATGTAAAAAACAGTTTTTTGTTTGTTTTATTTGAATATATTTTAACATTTAATTTATTTCTGTGATGGCAAAGCTGAATTTTAATCAGCCATTACTCCAGTCTTCAGTGACACATGATCCTTCAGAAATCATTCTAATATCCTTATTTGGTGCGCAAGAAACATTTCTTATTATTATCAATGTTAAAAACAATTGTGCTACTTAATATTTTTATGAAAACTGAAAACATTGTTTTTAAGATTTTTTGATGAACAGAAAGTAGAAAAAACAGCATTTAATTTTTTTGGAACATTATAAATGTCTTTACTGTCACTTTTGATCAATTGTTGAATAAAAATATACATTTCTTAAATAAAAAACTAAAATCTTATTAACCCCAAACTTTTAAAAGTTAATGTATTTTGGAATCTTTCCATGAATTATATTTTTGTACGTTATCTTGTATATTTTTCCATATTTCATTAAATGTTTTGTACCATAACTAGGGGTGTAACGATACCCTCATGTCACGATTCGATACATATCACGATACTGAACTCACGATACGATATTATTGCGATACTCCAAGACATATGATAAAAAGTTAACAAAAAATGTATTGTTGATTAAAATGCAAAATTTTATATTACATTGTGGGTTTAAATGAATAGGCTTGTAACCCAAGGACAATGGAGACACCAGAATAAAAATATTCATGATTCTGAAGCTGAAAATACAGAATTATTTTAGATGAATATGCTTGCACTCTTTCACTGACTAGATGTATTTAAAATAATGTCGGCCACTTTTTACTGGTAACATCAGATATTTGGCATAATCAGGACCCACAAATATTCCCACATTGCATTATTATACATTATAATCAACATTATATATAGTAGTTTATTGTAGTACTTACACTAAAACTCTGAAAACTTTTTTCTCACACAGTAATTTTTTTGGGGGGGGGGGGGGGGGGGGCGACTATCCACGATATTGTCACTATCCACGATACGTATTGTTGCATTTTTGTATTGCGATATATTGTGGCACGATATATTGTTACACCCCTAACCATAACTATTTTACTGTTTATTTAGCTGAAAAACTGAATATTTAATGGCAGGTTCCCATTGTGACAACAGAACATGTCATAAAAGGTTAATGTGTGTTTCCTTGGCAGAGATGGAAGAAAAGGTTGAATAGCTATTTTGCAGTCAAGAGGTATGGGCCTATACAGAAATTGACTTTCAAAAATAAACCTACCCTTTTCACTAGAGTTACAACTGACCTTGTCTCCTCTATTTAAAGAATATATTTCAGGAAAGACATATCAACCTTCATATCTCTATATTGACAACCTGTTTTATCTCTGGTACTCACATGGGGCCCATGTAGCCTGGTGCACATATGCATTCCCCTGTCTCGTGGTGGCAGGTGGCACCGTTGAGGCATTGACATTGCAGCTGGCAGCCCTTGCCATAGTAGCCAGGCTCACATTGATCCTCACAGCGCCAGCCTTGGTAGCCGTCTGTGCAGACACAGGCTCCTGTGATGGGGTTACACAGTGCCCCATTCTTGCACTGACAGCGGTTGCTGCAGTGGGGCCCCCAGTGGCCACTTTCACAACCTGATACACAAAGAAGAAGAAAGGATGCTTTTTTACACCAGCCAACTAAATTGCCACCATACTCCAGTTAGAGTTACGGTGGAAACTCTCGCTGATCAGTGTGACTCAGTTGTATTAAATTCTGAGCAACAGGTTGTGAACCGGTGAACTGTAATCCTGGAATTGCCAATACACAAGATTTGTGAAGTCATAGAATTTTATTACAGAACATATGCTGAAGTATACAGGTTTGTACAGTGTTTTGTCAATACAAGTGAATCCCACTGTGAGTGGGGATTAGCTGAAGCATAGATTATTTACATCCCCTCATATATTCTCTTTAAATTATCAACAAGCTAATGTAAACGCTATCAATAAAATGGGTGAAATTGCAAAGAGCTAATCTTGCAAAAGCACCTAAAGTGACCCAGAGATGCTATAAAAGACCGACTCAGTCATTCTGGTGTTAGGCATTAGCTAGCATAAATAGGGCCAAAACCACCATAGACATAGATTTTGTACATTCTTGCATAAATGTTACTGCATGCATCTGGAGATATTTTATGTGATTCTGAGAGGTCTTGTGGTTTCCCTCACCTCAAAATCAGTGCTAACTGCTAACTTTCTTTCTGCATCATTTCTGATATACTGTACACTACTGTTCAAAGTTTTGAGGTCATTAAGATTGGCTTTTTAAGGATATTAATCATTTTAATCAGCAAGGACATATTAAAAGTGACAGTTAAGTCATTTACAATGTTTCAAAAGATTTCGATTTCAAATGCTATTCTTTTGAACTCTCTATTCATGCATCACAGTTTCCACAAAAGTATTAAGCAGCACAAGCACACTGTTTTCAACATTGATAATAAAAATAAATGTTTCTTGAGCCTCAAATCAATTATTAGAGTTAGAATGATTTCTGAAGGATCATGTGACACTGAAGACTGGAGGAATTAATGCTGAAAATACACCTGTTCATTCCATCACATACATAAATTACATTCTAAAAGAAATTAAAATAGAACAGGTATTTGAAATTACAATAACATTTCACATTATTCGTTTTTTCTATATTTTTAATCAAATATCTGCAGCCTTAGTGAGCATCAAAGACTTCTTTCAAAAACATAATTTCAAAAAACCCACTTATCCCAAACTTTTTGAATGGTAGAGTACATTTATGTCATTTAGATGATGGTTTCATTCAATTGTTTCAAGCATACAATCCGTTTAACCTCACAAACCAGTCCATATTTAACTACTAAGCTACCGGGCATTTATCTAAGCTCAGAAAGCTGTTTTGAAAGTGGATAAAGCCCTAATGAAGACTGTGTGTTGTTGGACACCAGCATCCGTTGTCTATGCTAGACAAACATGAGGTGGATGATCAGCACTTAGAGAAGACAGCTTGGCACAGAGGGGGGTCATGGAACATCCTGCCGCTGTGGCGAGTCTTTCCCAGGAGGTGCGACGTAGGGCGCATTAAGTAGCTCACAGAGGGCAGGAGGCACGCTATTGATTTGAGTAAATCTGCCATGGACGAGTTCTCCTGTCGACTGAGCTCTCACACCACACAAATGACCAGGGCACATTAAAGGCAGGAAACCTGCAGGAGGTCAGCGAAGATGGATGAGCCGCTCATCGTCTGCTCCGCTCGCAGTCAATCAGCACTCATCACGCTTCTCTCAGTTCTCCCACGCTGATGAGAGAAAAAGAGCAGAAAAACACAAGACATCCACTGTTTGCCTCTCTCACCGGCCCCCGGATCTCGTCAACTCCCCATCAGCCCCAAAGTGAGCGCTTCACTTTCAAAGAAGCCTCATACTGGGACGCAAACAGTTTCCCCTCCCATTCAACATGGCAAATTCACTTCGCGTTGGCTCAGAGTCCGCCTGGCCTCTTCATCAGCAGCCATTCTGAATCATTGCGGAGGAGGACAAATAAAGTGGAAATCTAGACAGAGCTTAATTTGCAGAAGTCCTTTTCTCTGGTGCTCAGAAGCAGCACAAAATGTTGCCATTGAAGACTCAAAGCCTCTTTTCCCCCCGCAGCGAGACGCCTCAGCACATTTCCTCCTAAAGCCCATTATCTCGGCCCGTCTCTTCTGCGTTTAGATTCAGACTTGCCGTAGACAGTCTCTCACTGCAGGCCTTCTGACAGCATTTAGCCATGATTAAAGAGTCAAAGATCATGTGGTGCCACGGGCAAGGCTGTAAAACACACAGTGTTATCCCTATTTCTCTGTGTTTAAAGTATCTGAAAGAAAGCTTCCATAAGTATGAGAAGAGATGAGTAAAGAGTGGATGAAGCCTCCTTTGGGGCAATGGATCTTGTGTGTTGGCAGAGATTCAATGTTATAAGTACACCAAACGGCCGACCTGTAACACAGCCCCTATTAAAAGTGCTCAGGATTGCACAAACAGGCTAATCAAAGGGTGTGTTTGGGGAGACAACCCATGCTCTTCTTTGCAACAAACTTGCACTTAAAGGCATCAGGACTGAGTTGTGAGCGTGCGTCTGTGTACTGTACTTTGCTAAGCAGGAAAATGTAATGGCCTGATCTGATCAGATGGTTGGGAAAGACCTCAGAGCAGGGTAGCGCCATGCACAATCCTGTGAGAATCCGTAATGTTGCCACTTGAAGTTCTCCCATAAGCGCGGCGAGCCTTATTACAAAACAAGTAAAATCCTTTCAGCTGCAGGCCTGATTCAAAAATTATTAAGGCTGACAAGAAAAATACTGTGTGTGTTTTGGTGCCACGTTCTGCCTAGAGCTGTGTGCATAGCTAAATAAACATGAACGTCACAAAAGGCTAATTAGGGAGACTTCCAAAGTCTAAACTGTTGTATTTTCTATGAAGACTAAATATCTCACTCCTGTGGAATCTGGAAGCCCTGCTTACGCTGTCTTTTTTTTATTAAGAATACATTTCTTGTCTGAGGATAGCCTTGATGGTAGCACACACACATTTTGTCACACACACACAATCACTCATCATCACTGTAACCTCATTACGTCCAATAAAAAAATCCTAATTATACTTATTTAGTTATTTACCTAAAGTGTGGATTCAGAGATAACTTAGAAAACATGAGATAATAACGTTTTCATAGAATTTTTTAATATGTTTTTGTTTTAAATAATAAAATATTGTTAAATGCCTAAAGGGAAGTTGGCATAGTTTAAAAGAACTTTGTGTCTTCTCGGATCCATTCGGTAAAAGCACATTTATTCTAAATTACCCAAGACCAGAAGCCACTAATATCAGACCCGACCTGTGTCTGAGGCAGATTTGGACCCGCTCTTTCTCGCTGCTTCTCTCTCTTCACAAGAGATGGTAACGTAGCGTCTGCAACTCACGGTTAAGACCCCATGTCTGCTGAGGTAGAGTGACGAATACAATTGTAGGGAGCTGG
Organism: Rhinichthys klamathensis goyatoka; assembly: GCF_029890125.1. Classification (NCBI taxonomy): domain Eukaryota; kingdom Metazoa; phylum Chordata; class Actinopteri; order Cypriniformes; family Leuciscidae; genus Rhinichthys; species Rhinichthys klamathensis. The sequence goes on from NW_026606558.1 coordinate 762,659, forward strand.
CAGAGGAGTTACCGCTAGCTCCGTGGCTCTCATGCCCAATCTGGAAGCCCACTCTGCGGTCTATTCCGGCTAGCCATGAGTAGAAGAGATAAGTAGAAAAGTTCAAGGATTGTCTCATGAGGTAGTGATGTGTTTGTGTTCAGCCAAAGATCTAGTCCTCTGGGCCCCTAAGCAAACGGCCCATGCCATTGGCAGCTCTTTGGCTGCTATGGTGGCGACAGAGATGGATCTGTGGCTGAACTTATTGGGCATAGGGGAGAGGGATAATAATTTTCTCTTTGATGGACCAGTCTCGTCCTCAGGGGACTTCGGAACTGGCGTTGAGACTGTGGTGGAAAATTTCAGAGAGGCAAGAAGGCAGTCCATGGCCTTCAGGAAATGTATTCCTTTCCGGTTTCCAAGCTCCTTTTGGCCCCTCTGACCCTACGCCAGGAACTAGTTCCCGGAGTGAAGGTCAGAAGGAGAGTGTGGCTGCCCCCGCCCCCCTCCAAGGAGTAGGGGGCAGAGGCGCTGTGCCAGTAGGAAGCCAAAACCTGATCTGACTCGAGTGAGGCTGGGTGATTTATCAGATTGGTTTTTTAAAAAAAGAGGCTATTTGCTCCTCTCTGAATGGGTTGGTTCAAGTATACTCTCTTTTTTTTTACTGTAAAGGTTGGAAGATGAGAGTTGAGATGGACTAAGTTGCAGAAAGCGGTCCACCCTCTCATCTAAAAACCTCACTGAATTCATCATATTGGGGATTAAAGCAGGACTATGCTTCCTTGTGAATGGGTTAGTGCCTATTCTCAGGCTAGTCAAAGGTCAGTGCGGGCCTTTGCCAGAGCAGAGGTGGACTGTATCGTGGTTAGCGATCCATTCTCTTATCTGTCGCCCTCTCCAGCTCATTAAGGCTGTATACATAAAAGCTCAGGATTTTGTCTCGCACACTTCCTCCGGTTTAGCGCTTACTAGAAGCTGGTGTGAAGATATGTAGAGTTGCTGCATGCGACTCAATATCTCATTAGTTGCCTGCATCAGCTTATTATGCTGGACTTAGTACTGTGGACTTAGAAAACACTGCTCTAGGCTATTGGCTGTCCTATTAAAGTCCCCATAGCATCAGCATCTGATGCAGGGCTGGGTTCCCTCGAAACCCAGCTCCCTGAGAAGGGAACGAGACTTAACCCTAAGACGCTCTTTATCTTTATCACATGCATGAGTCAAGTATGGCATATACAAATTTTTTATATACTTTGTGCCTAGTTTTAAATCAATATATCAATCTTTTGCCAACCTGCCATTTACCCTTATATCATCCAAGAGATGGAACGTAGCCATCTAGATGTTTGTAACAGGGCCAAGGGTTTGTGAATCAGATAGTGTAATAGGAAGCACTGTACAAGAGTGTGATTACACTGACTATATCACAGCACACAATGCCTCTAGGGCCAATTACTACTTCCTTGCAACCAGTCCAGCCCATTCTACTCCTTTAATTAAAGCTCCAGCGGTGGAGGGGAAGACTCAGTCAACCCCTCTCACCCAAGTTTTAGCGTTTGTGGTTAATGACTGGAGGAAGTGCATCCAGACAATTAAACTTCCAGATAAATGAAGATTCCAAACCTTGGCAGCTGAACTCCTCTGTTTGGGTTCATCTCTGCTATGCCATGATGAATACAGAATGGGAGTTTGTCTCTACATGACAGAGTGTCTTAATTACTGTGAGTCAATGTCATAGCTCTGTATGCTACATGACTCAAGTCCGACTCCATGCCTGATGACGGTTAGAGTGAGACCTGTTTTGTGCCAGATGAGTTTGTTCTTCAGAGCACAGGTTATACAGAAACCTTATTAAGCCAGAAAATGTTAAACAGTGTGCCGCTTCAAAGAAGGCAAGAGTAAATTAAAGTATATGGTGCCATAAAAGATACAGTGTTAAAATATACAGCAAATGGCTGATCCAAATGTGCACTGCTAAAAATATTCTGTCCAATGAGAAATAAGTGAAGGTTCTTATACACAGAAATATTGACTGATTGGATTTGCAAGGCTGCAAGGATAGATTTTTTAAACAATGGGTACTGCATTTTTATTACCTGACAGATATCCTGTATAGTGAGGAAGATGAAGAGGGATTGCCAAATTTCAAAAAATATTATTCAGTTTTATTTTTAATTTTTTTAATGAATTAAAATGATATATATATTTTTTTAAATTGTGTTGACTAAGAACTTTTAATTACAGCCTTTTTAGAAGTTCAACAAGGTCGTTGCACAGTGCTCTCTCGTCTCATAGTGTCTCCTTTTTGTGCATGAATCTTTTTAATTACATCAAGAATTCTGATGCGTGTCTGTATATTAGATCTGTGCATGAGGTCTTAAAGTGACAGCAGCCTAAAACAGATGCTGCCGCTTGTCATTAATGTTGATCAAAAAAAGACAAATTGAAAATCACTTACTGCTCTTCATTGAATAATTTCAGTAGCTTTAATAAGAATCAATGTGTAATTTATGTTGTGAAGTTATATTTGTTTATTCAATTTCTTACTTGAATGGGTAACACTTTACAATAAGGTCTCAACTGTTAACATTAGTTAATGCATTAGTTAACATTAACTATGAGAAATATATTTTTATATACAGTAATTTATTAACCTTTGCTAATGTTAGCTAATAAAAATACAATTCTTCATTGTTTGTTTAAGTTAGTTCATAGTGCATTAACTACTGGTAAAGGATACAACTTTTGATTTTAATAATGTATTAGTAAATATAGAAATTAACATAAACATAGAATTGTGATAAAATCATGAATCGTGACTGCTATTCCTTTTAAGTGAAGCAAAAAAATATATAGTGCATGCTTTTGATTCACTAAAAAGAACCAGTTGAAAAGAGTTATTGTTCAGTAATTGCACTTCTCTAGTAATGTTTCCTGTTTCGCTGCATGCGCATTTAAATGCCTGCAACAGACGAACAGGGCTAAAGCTCTTTGATAAACATTTACAAATATAGCTTTTTTTTTTTTTTTTTTAAATGACGATTATTTAGTACACTAGGATGATAAATGTCTCCTGGACATGCTTTTAAACGTACAGTTGTAAAAGCTGCCAATACTCTCACCGTGAAATGGCCCACTGGGCCCTCTAGAGCTCCACTGACACTTATCACTATGTTATTTATTTGTGCGCTGAAAGAGCCGACTGCTACAGAATGAATTAGGGATACATTAGGGAATTTGGGATACGTTATGTGGGGTGGGGAGCTGATGGATGCTATTCTAAATATACAGTAGGAACTGCCAATAGTCATGTGGGGTGGATAGTGCTGAGTTATAATATCAGAGGGGGGAGCGCTTGTACTGCAGCTGCCAGGCAGCCTCAACGGACCGGGGCGTCCCTCCTACTCTAATTTATCTCAGACAAGCCCCTGCTACATGTTTCCTTTTCCCCAGTTGAGAGGAACAGCATGGGACCTGCCAGCCAAAGCCTCAGGGGAGACACACAGCGTAAGGATGTGCTGATGTGCTGATGTCCTATCTTTTTACGCTATGACTCATGCTACATAATAGTTCACATGTAAAGACTTTTACTGTACTGTTTTTTGATGTATTACAGTATCTGCAGTTAATTAACATTTTGTCATTAATTAACAAACTTGTACATGTTAACAGATTAAATATCTGATTTGGCACTTTTATTAGTAAAAAAAAAGAAAAGAATTATTAATAGTTTTACAAATATTATTGCTTTATGCAATACTATTCAAAAGTTTAAGGTCAGTAAGATTTGTTTTTAAAGAAATTAATAATTTCATTCAACAAGCATGCATTAAACTGATTAAAAAAAGACGTTTACATTTTTTACTATTTTTCTTTTAGCTTTCTATTCATCAAAGAATACACCTGTTTATAACATTGATAATAATAAGAAATGTTTCCCGAGCATCAAACCAGCATATTATAATAATTTCTGAAAGATCATGTTACATTGAAGACTGAAGTAATGGCTGCTGAAAATTCAGCTTTGCCATCAAAGTAATATATGATACAATATATATAAGATATATTAAAATAGAAAACAGTTCTTTTAAATTGTAATAATATTTCACAATATTACTTTTTACTGTATTTTTTATCAATTAAAACCTTGATGAGAGACTTCTTTCATAAACATAAAATCTTACTGAACCTCAAACTTTTGAAAAGTAATGTACTGTATAATAAGATGTAATGCTAAATGATATCCAATATAACATGGCCAAAGAGAAACCCAAAGCAAATCACCTAACCTCTACGGGCCACTAAACTCTTTCAACTGTTTAAACACCTTGTATTTCACAGAAGGTTGTTTAGAGACATCTATATCAAATTAAGCACTGACTAATCACTGTCTCGAAAAGACACTCCCCCTGTGGATACAACTAGGTCATTTGTTCGAGATATATCTAGGATGTGAACTCAGATCAATATCAGCCATGAGAAGTCACCTTCTATTCAATACAGTGCAAGAGCAAAAACAGCAAAACTGCAGGACGGCACTATCCGATGGCATCATCTTTTGTGGAGGGTGAAGGGATCTTAGAAGTGAATCAGGCAGGCACAAGTTGGGTCATTATCACGCTCCTGAATAATTTGAGAAAAGCCATGACCTAGTGCAGCAAACCAGTAGCTTATTCAACAAAAGTCAGAAGTGTCCTACTCAGCAGATTGTTACACGGGCCGTTGCTTTACCAAATTAATAATTCTATCTTCCTCTCCTCCCTTGGGAAAAACACAAGCTATTCTCTAAGCCACGAGGCCAATGAACACGAAAAGAGCCTGTTTTACATCTCTCTAACCAGAAAGGAACGACGCGAAATAAAGAGATGCATGAGATGGAGATGCACAAGACAAATGTGAGATGAGCAGTGACCAACAATCGCTGCTCTTGAGACAATGTCAACCCAATAAAGCCCACTCGTGCTGCGCTTAATTTGCACCCATCGATTTCCTATTTTCAATTATTAATTCTAATTAGGATGAAGTAGATGGTGCCAGGGGCCGTGACAGAGGGTCGATGATGGAGAGGCCCGGCAGATGTAGGCGAGTGATCCACATACGAGAAAGAGTGTGACTCTACTCTACACCAATTCTAGATTTTGATGATAGAGCACATAGATTAAGTGATTTAAAGCCAATTTAAACAGTTTTTCACTCAGCATACATCATTATTTTAGATTATTATATATCCCGATCTGGGCCAAGTGGTTGTCATGATCACGTTAGCTTTGATTCCTGACCTCAAAGAGTGAAACTCTTTCACCAGGGGGCAGTAAACCACATAGTTCAAGCACGGGTCAATAAGCGGCTGTGTGCCCACCAGTGGTCTGACACACAAAATGGTGCTTTGTGATGTATGTTTAATTATGAAGTTGCTACAATGTGGTGACAGTTGCAGCCCTTCCTCCACCCAGTGTCTGAAAACAGCTATGATGCATAACCAATAACAATGCATTCATCAAAAAGCATGGCCACCCATCACACCAAACTTGCAAAGCTACAATCTGAAAACTTAAGGATAATTTTATTGGTGTGAAGGACAGCTATAGAGTTCTCTAATATGTAAAACATAAAAAAACAAAAGGTTGTAGTTAAAAAACATACTGTACCAGAAGCAATAAGCAAAAAACAGAAGAAAAAGAAGCCATTTTCTCTGGTACTGGGGAATTTTCACTTGGTTTGCATATGTGCCTTTTTGTAAACCATAAGACTGCTCGTTATGAATCAATTACTAGAACCACTTGACCATTATGCCAAAGCAAATAAAAAGAGAAATGAAGACTCAAAAATAAGGCAATTAAAACTCATGTGTGGACATGGACAATGACAGAATAATGTAGAATGAAGATCTCTCCTGACCTACACTGCCAATGCTTTATGGGTTTCCATGGCATCTGCACCTGCGGAAAACTGGTAAGGGGGGAGGACAGAAATGAGGTTATGTTATATATCTTTCCTCGAGTTTGCTGCTAGTCTACGGAGCATGAACTCATTCTGCAGGTGCTGGCAGTATACTGTATACAAAAGCCCTATATACAGCGTGCACAGAAGAGTGAGTCGAAATAGCAAGCTATCACAGCAAAACATGTTGGTGTTTCCTCTTCAATTGATTCACACTAACAATGCATTGGTATGTTGGGAAGGATGACAGTTATTATAGCAGTGACATCCTGACTTGTGCAGGCAGAAGGCACCATAATTTCATAATTTCATATATAAATCATCTTTAAATGTAATTTCTACATTATCTACATGCCAATCGACATACAAAACAAATATTTTCAAAAATAGATGGTGTAAGGCTAATAGAAAGTCGCCCTATACACGTACTGTATATATGCATGTGCCTACTAACAGGCAAATACAAATGCTAGTGATAGACAATGCATGGTGAATTATCTCACACAATCCACTGACTGCTGCTGTGGGAATAAAGTTGCCTGTGACTGCTGTTATAGGATCTTCTACACAAAGTAGAACTACAATTGAGATAGTAAATCAGTGGCTGCAGGAAATCTCATACTACTTAGATTGCATGCACAATGAAGAAGTCTTAATTTACGAAACAGAATTTGTGGAATCAAAATGAAAATGATAAATAATTTGTCTCGAAGATTTTGCAAATGTTGTGAATGGTTTACAATAGATAATTAATGTCTCTCGGGGGTATGAAATCTATTTTAAACATGTTTTTAGAAGAAAAACATCTCCACATTCTACACTTCATAGCTTTACCCTGCAGTTTGTTCACCAACACGATATATGTGCATGAGAATTGATCGGTTCATTGTTTCACACAATTACCATTCTTCTGTAAATACATTAGAAAAGACTTGTGGTCTTTGGGGGCATTCTTCTGAGCACCATGGTTCGAGATTCTGCGAGCGCCCCTGGTTATAGTGCCACATCAGCATCCCAAATCTACAGCGAAAAAACCCGAAATTTTTTGTTCCAAGAAACTTTCCCAACACTTTTCATCGCACGTACACACACAGATCAGTATAATTGGCTTTTAATGATCTGACATTATGCTAATGTTCATCGTAAGGAGATAAATCTTTGCAAGGGTTTACGATTCTCGGCAGGTGGCCGTCTGCCCACCAGAGCCATGGAGATTAAACATGGAGGACAGACTCAGGAGAACAACAATGACGTGCTCCATCATTGAGGGTCAGAGTGCATCGCTTTCTGCGTGAATCAGTTTGCGTGGGAAAGAACATTATCTTTGCAACCATGACTTCATGTGTTTACATCATCAACATTAGGCTTGAATTAAAACAGCCATTTCTGTTGTTGCATTTGTAAGCAATTAAATGTTGTCATCGTTGGATTAAACAAGTGGGTTGTTTTAAATCATCTATAACCAATGCAAACAGCCCTTTAAAATTTTAATGCTGAGAGTTAAGGTGTTTTGAGAAATATTGGGTTCTTAGGAAATTGCCACTTGAGCTCCATCAGAGAGCTGCCCACTTAAGCAAGGACCACATTAAGGCTTCATTAGCATAGTGGCTGGCGCGGCAAGAGTGGAGGTAAGGGAACAACCTCAGTGGCCAAAAAAGGCTTTGGAATGAAGAGACAACTTCTGTGGTCGGGCTCTGAGGGTTCTGTGAAGTGGCCAATGTGTGTCAATCAAAGCTCTCCCTCTCCTCTCTCGTCCACTCAACAGTCACATGAAAAACCCTCAGGAGAGTCGCAGCCTCTCCGGAAAAAGGTTGGCAGGTTCAGAGGCGCAGAATTATCCGGAATGAGCGGCGAGATCTCTGAATGCAGTTTTGTTCTTCTCGTCTTTGGGAACTCACCAGGGCCTATGAATTATTCCTGTGGATTCTCAAAGTCACAGTGAAGTCAAAGGTATACATCAGTGACTCCCTGAGAAATCAATTGTGTATCTCTTTCTCTAACTGCAGTCAAAAATAGATTTGAAGAAAAAAAGGCTTGTTGCTGGGGAAGTTTTAGATTGAGAGTTAATGGATTATTAGTCATGATCTCTTGCATGGCAATAAAACCGCTTGGTATTAAGAACAACTGGCAATCACAAGACTCCCAATGCAGTTATTTGTTAAACCCCTCATGACAGATAGAGTTGCAGATGTCTGATGAGAAGACAAATAGAATGTAAAAAAAAAAAAGCCAATCTGATTCATTCATTCTATGGTGAAGTTTGCTAGAGAGAGGCTGCCGTATTGATCGACCGAGGAAAAAATCTTTTTATTCCCCCGATGAACAAAAGCAAATGATCTTATCTAAATCAGTCTTAAAATTAGTCTGGCTCACAATAGCTGGTATTTACTCTTGTAGATGTGCAACTGGGGGAAAGGGATCAATACTGGACAAGATATTTACAAAATAAATGTAATGTAAGGTTTTTGTTGCATAAGATGTCCTTACTCAGTTGTCAGCATGAACACGGCAAAGAAATATTTGTCTAAATTTGTCTTTGCACCTATTACGACCCTTTTTACAAGATGTAAAAATAGTCTCTGATGTCCCCAGGGTGTGTCTGAGAAGTTTTAGCTCAAAATACCCAACATATAATTTTTTACGGCAAGAATTCTTTTTGCCACATTTTGGGGGTGAGCAAAAATGCGCCATCTTTGTGTCCCTTTAAATGCAAATGAGCTGGTGCTCCCGGCCCCCTTTCAAGAAGAGGGCGGAGCTTCAAGACCATGCTACACAACAACAAAAAAGGACAATCTCACAAACTGAATATGTCTGAAATTGTCAGTAGCGGTGTTTAGCCTTATATGTTCGAACCAAAGTCGGACAATGATGGAGAGAGTCAAGAAGAAGTGACATGTAGAATGCAACAGGACTATAAAAACACAATTTTACAATTAAAAACACAAATGTACTCAAGAAACAAAATGTGTAACACATTTTGACTATATTTTTACATTTTTTAATAAATTCGTAATATATAGGCTAATATACATTTTTTTCTTGTTTTAGTTGGATGTATGCTTAAACACTTATTTTGTCGATTAGGCAAGAAATAGAACCTTTATTCTCTGAGAAAAAGTATTAACATCTATCAATTACCAGAAAACAAGTTTTTTTGTTTTGGCAGTTAAGTCTTTATCTTCACAACCTTTTTCACATAATCTACAATTATGCTTGCTTAATAGAGTTTGAGGCAATCCACAGCAAACTATTTTATTGCAGCCCTATACAGTAACCTTGAATTCCCATGGTGTTTATGCAAAAGAGTACCACATGTATGAAATCGCGGAAGCCACAAAACGTTCTTTAAAACTCTCCTTTGAAACTTATCGTCTAGATGCCCTTTCTCAGATGCACAGATCACAAACCCCATCCCTTTGTTCATCTTATTAAGCCTTAGCAATGTGCATCGGCCTTTCTCTTTCCCTATGCTCTGAGGCAAAAGGCAGGAATTTAATTGAATTTCAGGGCTTTTAATGTCTGCATCAGGATAATCAAAGCAAGACAGTCGTGAGTTGTTTATCATGACCTTGGGAGCATTAGCAAGGCCACGTTCATAGAGATAACCATTGTCCTGAGTTTTAAAAAAGGAAAAACAAACATTATTGCACAGGTCCATAATACTTAGGGCCCTATCTTGCACCCGGCGCAAATGACTTTGTACACTGACGCATGTATCATTCCTATTTTGCACCCGCGCAAAGCGGGCTTTTCCCTCCACAGACGCATGTCGGTAAACTAGGAAATGAACTTGCGCTCCCTGGGCGGGTCGGCGCAAAAAGGAGGCGTGTTCCGGTGCAAACATTGGTTTATTTCACGTTACGCCCAAACCACACCTATGAATAATGAAGCTATTTCAGACCAACCCCTTTTAAACTTGCGTCGGGCGCAAGAGTCATTTATCCCGCCGGTAAAAAAGCAACAGCGCCCAAGACCCGCCCACAAAATTACTTGCGCTTCGCGCTTGATACTTGCGTTTCAGATCGTTAAAATAGGGCCCTTAGTCTTAAAGGAGAACTCCGGCGCAAAATGAACCTTTGGTCTAATAAAACATTGGTTCCTAGTCAACCGTTCTCTGAGATTTGTTTTCATGATAATCGAATGTAAAGAGTTTTATCTCTAAAAACTGTTTAGCGTATAACGCTAGTAATGAGGGCATATAATAAGTAAAAAGAAATCGCTAGTTAATACCACTAACAAGGCTCAAAATAGCCCCACACGAACACAGTAACATAATGAGGGTCCCTACATGCAAAACGAAGCATAAGAACCGTTTAATAAGAAGATAAAGATAAAGACAGTTCACTTCGTGTATACAGACAGGAGCCATCTTTGGAAAACAGTCTCGACTAATCAAACCACGAACGACGTGCTAAGTGAGCTGAACTGTATAAAGTTCAGTGAACTTCTGAACTGTATGAATGGCGTTCGTGGTTTGATTAGTCGAGACTGTTTTCCAAAGATGGCTCCTGTCTGTATACACGAAGTGGACTGTCTTTATCTTTATCTTCTTATTAAACGGTCTGTACACTTACAAAGTTCTTAATGCTTTGTTTTGCATGTAGGGACCCTCATTATGTTACTGTGTTCGTGTGGGGCTATTATGAGCCTTGGTAGTGGTATAAACTAGCGATTTCTTTTTACTTATTATATGCCCCCATTACTAGCGTTATACGCTAAACAGTTTTTAGAGATAAAACTCTTTACATTCGATTATCATGAAAACAAATCTCAGAGAACGGTTGACTAGGTAGGTACCAATGTTTTATTAGACCAAAGGTTCATTTTGATGACAATGTTGATCGCGTGAATGCAGTGATCTTATCATTTCAACGCAATTTCTGCACTCTCACGAATGCTTTTAACATAAATAACAATGCAAATATGATGTAAATACAGTAAGAGCTTCGTTGTGCAGTGTAACAGAGCTTTTTGGCAAGTGTACAGATAAACTCACGCTGTGTGATTGACAGTTTATGCCGAGTTCACACTGCACGATTTTCAAAGTAGTCAGATCACTGTTCTTTTCACACTGCACAACTATCTGGGGTAACATTCAGTTGCTGATGTGTGCACATTGCACGATGGATCACATTGCATGACTTTACAAATGAAAGAATCGCCGACAACTTCTGTCTGGTCCACAAACTACGTTTCACAACCAAAAACACGCGAGAAGTGATAAGGAAATAATGCAAGATCACGTGTGCGCGAGACCGACGTTTTTGAGCGAGACTGAAATTGTTATTAAAAATGGTAAGAAGCTTGGGATCCAAATTGTATGTGCGCTGATTTGCAGCAAAAAGGAGAAAAAGAAAAACAGTATGCAGGAGGGAATGGTTGGGGAGACTCAGGGAGCAAGGATTGTGTGTTCTGCAAAGAGAGTGGGGAGTAAATAAATAATTTTGCAATGTTCTGCTGCACTGCTGGTCAAGCAAATGTCTGTGCTTTGTTTCTGTTTGATATAATTGTAAATATATCTATTAAAATACTGATATTCTGGTCAATAACTCCTCCTCAAACATCCCGCTGCCATGTATCTTGCTCTCTCATTGGCTGTAGGTCATCACCGATGTAGTTTTTCAGTCAGAACACATTTCACACAGCAGGATTTTGAATTTTGAATCGCCGACAGGTCCAGATATTTAGCATGCCAAATATCTCACGGGCGATCATCGAGATTCTCTCAGATCGCGTCTTTGATAATTCACACTGCGTGATTGTCACTCTCGTGAACGAGCACCCATTTGCCTCTGATTTCGGGCATTTGTCTGCGATCTCGCAAAACCTGTCGGAGTGAAAATCGAGGCTAAAATCGTGCAGTGTGAACTTGGCATTAGGTGATTGGAAAGGGAGCGTTCTTTGATAGCTTTCTTTATGTAATTTAATCACAATTTAAATAACAGATTATTTTCATGCTACTAAAAGAAACAATGTGAAGTTGATCGTTTAGTCACTGGCTTGATTTACTGATGCATAAACAGTATTGAACAATTTTGAGACAAAGAAAATATCTGTCTGAACTTGAATTATTACACATCAGAAATTACTGATCACAGATCAGGCATTAGAATAAACACGGTTACTTACCATGTGGCGTTGCTAACAGATCAATATCGTAAAAGTCTGTTTGCAAAGCCTGGGCGAAATTGCGACTGAATTATATAAATGAATAATAATCCACAGTGAAATGTACCGAATACAAACAAATAATGCACTGCTGAGACTTTCAAAGTTGAAAAAAGCATTAGGATCCTTTGGAAGGTAATGGTCCCGTGTTAATCTTTTCTCGTTCTCATGCCTCTATTCACTAACGCGCCAGTGGGCGGTGCCAAAGACGTGGTGATGTGTAATTCTTCTGCAAAGGCGGTCTTTAGCTGCAGTATTACGTCATAATTCACTTTTCAGATTCTGTTGTTTTCTGGCCTTGGTTTCACCCTCTGTGGTACTTCGGGACAAAAATGTCCTGAAGCGTTTTTAATTTTTTTTTTAAAAATCGTAGCTTCATCGGAATGGTCCGAAACTTGGTGACTTTTTTGGTACTTGGTATATGAACACCCAAAAAATTGGGGACAGGATTTGAAAAGTCTAAGTGGTCGTAAAAAAAAATAGTCACACTCAGGACCTTCGGGTCAAAAATGACCCCCATAGGAAATGAATGGGAAATTGGCAAAAATGTGAAAATACAGAGTTTTTTTTGTGCATACAATCTACAAAACAGCCAGGATGCAGAAAAAAAGCACACAACAGTGAAGGGGTGAATCTCTTAAAACAATGGGTGACAAAATGTTTTCCATGTTCTCTTTATAATGCAATGTTCAGGTTTGACTGTATTATAAAGTAAAACTGCCACTTCAAATTACCGTTTAAACCATTTTTTTTTTTTTTTTTTTAATGACAAAAATAGTCTTTGAGAATCTGTTATTATATATTCAAATCAACAACCTGAAAAAAATTAAACAATATGTGAAAAAATCACTAAAGTGTTTCTACCATAGGTTTCTACAGAGAGCTGTAAATCCACTAGTGGTAAAAATGTGCTATTGCGTGATAAAAATGCTCAGTGTCCACCAGATGGCTCCGATCTCATTTCAAAAATTGCTTTCATGAGGCCTAGACTTGACTCTAAAATGAAATACAGCTTTAATAATTTTTTTTTTTTTAATTATATATATATATACATTTTCTATTATATTCAATGGGAAAAATGGGTCTTAATTATTGCATAAATATTTAATTATAAATCATAAAATTATCTCAAAACACCAAAAAAAGAAAAGAAAATAATTATTGAACAAAAATATATTTCATTGATTTTACTCAAATAAAATGTATCTTAATGCCGCCCTCCGGGTCATTTTTGACCCGAAGGTCCTGAGTGTGAGTCTAAAATGAAGTATCCCAGAGGGTTAAAGCCGTTTTTCGAATAACAAGGACGTTTTAAGTCTTGAAACTTTATATTTTTTTATAGTATAACGACCTCAAAGGATCAAGGACATTTTTAGTTTTCAATTCATGACCCCATTAAAGCTCAGTCAATCCGAAATCACAATATTTGTTAAAGTGTACATCTTTCTTCAGGCAAAGATGCTATATTTCTTAACTTCAAAACTAACTGATGGTTAATGTGAGAAAAATCCGAAATACTAGAGCATCTGTTCCTTCTTTCACAATGTTACTGAGGCCACAGTCCTTTAAACATATCTAGTGTTCTTCTCAAAGGTGTTGCAAGTTCTCTACTAACTGAAAATTATAGCTTTCATCCAAAGTGAGCATAGCACACAAATATTGGTTGAAATAGTCTGTTTTTAAATAAACTGAATATTTTGTATCCATATTTTTCAGTATGTAATATAATTTATGTTTAATTATAATCATATTAAATTCATTTTTTATTAAATGTGTCGCAATGCATTCTGGAATGGGGTGCTGCTTTACAATTTGGCTTAAACTAAGGACCAGATTTACTAACAGCGATTGTCAGGATTTACTAAAGACACGCAAAGAAAAATTAGCGCTGAAAAAGCGGACAGTTATTTTTTGCAGCTGACCTTATTACATATGCATTTGTAGGAGTTTCCCTGTCAGACGCAAAATAAATTATCCGTGTTCCTTAATTTGCGCGTCGTCAGAAGATCATGCGCAGAACTTTCCACTCCCATCTGCGCTTTTATTCCAAATTGCGCTCTCACGCTAATTTGCTCTGTTTAGTAAATCTAGAATCTTAAGAGCACAAAATTAATTTGTTTACTGTTGGAACAACCTTCATGTTGGGAGCCTGCTTATGCCTTTACAACATCTCCATTGGGAGCCAACTAGGGTTTGGAAGCTAAACAGATAGCCTACATATGTTAATATATATTTTATATATTATAGCTGGTTGAAAACTGTCATTTAAATGTGAAGGCTGTTGTTCTTTGTCCTTAATCATGCCAAAACAAATTGTTCTCCAACAACCTTCTTAAGAAAAGTACGTAACAGCCAACAGAGAAGAATGGAGCAGAATTCAGAATAAAACCCCAGTTACCTTGGGGCCCGAAGCACAATTTGATTAAAAGTTTGTTTTTCTTCCCTCTCCTCAGTTACGGAGGGGGCGCGTCGATGCAGCACTGACAGTTAATTGGACTTGGCAGGGCCAGGAGTTCATTCGTCAGCATTGTGTGGGGTTTGCCAGAGAGGAACAGGACAATCAATGTCCCACAGGACGGCCAGTAATCAGTGCAACATACCATGGAGTGCAGGGTTAAACATCAGGAGACTGCAGGTGCAGGAGGATCTGAAAAATACAGCTAATACTATAACCCCTACACCCCACCACCACCTATCTCAACAACATAATCAGCAAAGCAAACCCAAGGACACACAGCAGAGGCAAGGCATCATGGGGTAGTTCCCCAAGAACAAACACGTATTATCACAATTTATTGTACTTTTTACACCATGAACAACCTAAAATACCAAAACTCTCTCTCAGTTGGACAGAGGTGGTTCTTCGGAAGTCATTTGATTCATCAGAAGTCATTTGATTCATCAAGGTCATTCCTAACCTAGTATGTATGTAAATTTTGCACTTTAAACTTTGAAGGGTCCCTTTAATCATAAACAGTGACATAAATGGAAAATATTGGTGCAAAATTACAGGAAATCCTTCAAAAAAAAAAAAAAAAAAAAAAAAACATATTCTAAGACTAAAACTATTAAAAAAAATATTAGATGAAAAACTTTTGAACATTTTGAAATGTTGCTTGGGAACAAACTGAAAGTTGAAGTACTGAAATTACTAAAACTAAAACTAATAAAAATAAATTAAAGCTTTATAGAGAAATACAAAAAAAAAAACCTACAAAAACATTTTATTTAAAAAATAAATAAAATTAAAATATTAAAAAACTAAAATAATAAATATTATAAATATAAAAAAAATTAAATAATACAAAAAATGAATATACTATAATAGTATAAAATAATACTAAAATTACACTGAGATACAAACATATAGCAAAAAACGATTGCTGTAAGTTTCTTTAAGACATCGTTCGAGAAGTGAAAACATATTCCTTTTTGGTAGAAAAACAACAGCTCAATAATAAGAATTACCAAGAACAATTCTGATGAATTGGTTTGTCTCACTTAAAACAATAGTTAAAAATATAAAAATTAACTTGATACATCAAGGAAGAAGAGCCAAAATTTACAGTGGCTCTTTATTTGAGTATACAAAATTATATACTGTTAGGTTTTATCTTGTTCACTGCCATTGGGCAATAAATAATCAAGTTATAATTAAAATATATATATATATATATATGTGCCCAAGGTTGACCAGAACATATTTCTAAAAGTGTTATCCATTTTATTAAAATGTACATCTTTAAATTACTTATGCATTTTCATTTTACAAAAGTTAAAGAATTCAAAAGGTACTCTTATACAAAAGGCACAGGAATGACCCAACAATATTATACATAAAGAATACCTGTGATGACTGTAGGGTACCCTTGAAATCAAGTCCTAGAGACTTGTGCGGGGGCATGTGTTCATACATTAAGTAGCTTGTGAGAGAATTCAGTTCCCTTTCCTAACTTCACCTCATCACAACATGACCTCTAATGCCAAGAGCAATTTCTCCTCAGAGGCTTCAGAATTAACATCACAGCGAGTAAAGAGATCATCAAATGTAATGATCAATGAAATAAATTGAATCCTGCAGCACTAAACTTCATAAACATGGAAATCAACCCCAAAATCAAGTGTGACTCAGACTATGAAATGACCACAGCAGAGCCCGGTCTTACATTAGTATGCTGACAGCAGCTTGTAGTTGCACTGTCATCACAACATTTCAGCTATTTTAGACCACACAAAGAAGTGATAGAGCTTTATAATGTCCTCATTCAATTATGCAACCTAAAGGCTGTTTAGACTACAGACAACATTCCAGAATCTGGCTTTACGTCCTTTGTGGACATCTATTTGATGGTTATATCCAGAGAAGGGAGGCATATAAAGTGATGTCTGTGCAATCACAGGCGCTGCTATCATCTCTGGCACTCATCAAAATAGCTGGACCTTTTCTATAAAGCTTTCATTCGAGAAAGCCGCTGACTATGTCCGGAGTTGTTCCTGTTATCAACAACGCACAATATGGAAATAATCATGGCAGAGAAATATGCAAACTACAACAGTCCGTATGGGACATTACTCTAAAATTAATTGTGCTTGAATACAACAAAAGGCTGATGAAAAAAAAAAAAGATTCCCTGGTGGAATAGCAAAAATGCATTCAGGAAAGAGCTAAACAATACCATAGGGGTAGTTTTGGGGAGCTTGTGTGTTTCTGTGTGTGTGTGTGTGAGAGGGCACAGGGTTTGGCCCATAACGGCTGGTCGATTAATAAGTGCAAACAGTAGGGAACAGTCACATGGCCACCTCAACTCCACCGATAGCCATTAAAAACACAACCGCAGTGATTTATACAACCAATTTAAATAAAAACACATCATCTATCAATGCTCTAATCACGAAGAAACACACACTCACCCACCCTGAATCCTGAATGATTGGAGCGAACTCCCTACAAGAAGCTTCTCCTTTTGATTTTTAGTACCCGTTATATTTTTATTCTATACTCATCCTGAGCATTTTGAGAGTTTGAGGTCAGTCACAAAGTCTCCAGTCCCTCGCTTTAAACAACAGAGATGTGACACCGGCTTAGGCTGTGAGGCTCAAGGGGGTGAACTTTCTGTCTCCAAACACGCACACACAAACACCTGGGCAGTGTTGATCCAAAGAGGGAGGTAGAGAGGTCACAGAGCAAAACCCACTCCCTCGCCACCTCTCACAGCGTGCTTTGATTCTTCAAAGTCAGAGGAAAAGTCTGTATCGATGATAATTTTCCGAAAGCCGTGAGAAAGAGACGCTGACAGGCTTTTTAAGGAAACCCTGTGCGTAGCAAGTGATCACATTCATTCAGCTATATAATGAGGTATCCCACTGATTAAGTTTTGTTTTTCCTCCAGCACAGTATAAATGATTTGTGCTTACAGATGAGACAGATGAGTTGTCACCGTGTTTGGAATGCACAATTACCGTGAGTGATCAGGTTCTGGACTTTTCTGACACCCCCTTTTTTTTTTTTTTTATGCATGCCACTAAACCAGGAAAAGGACACTCTTTAAAAGCCAAAAGTATGACCTGAACAACACACTTTATGTATATTCTTGATGGGCATTTAATAAAAAAAACATGAGAATTAATAGAGAATTGATCCAGCCTCAGCAGCTAAATCTAAGTTTCTAAATTTCTTCATTCAAATTTTAAAGGTGCTCTTCAGAAGATTTTATGGGTTAAAATTAACAAATGTTGAGGGAGTACATATATAATTTGAATTGAAAACGGTGTTCCTATACCCTGGTTCACTCCGGTTTAGGCTACTGCAATGATTTATATTTTAAGTCAACAAGTCGGATTTGGAAGGAAATTTAGCAATTTAATGTTTCAACCACAGATGGTGATAGAGAGCCCAAAGTTACACAGTACACATTTAGGGTCCTATCATACACCCGGCGCAATGCAGCGTCAGGCGCAACGCGAGTGTTTTTTGCTAGTTTCAGCCAGATGCAGTTATCATTTTCATGTCCTGCGCCACATTGTTTAAATAGCCATTTTTGTTTCATTTTTAGCATTTGTGCACCCATGGGCGTGCTGGTCTGAAAACGAGGCGTGTTCAGGCGGATTGTTGGCGCTTTGCTATTTTGAGGCAACTAAAATAGACTGACTTTAGACCAGGTTTTTGTTGGTCAATGCGCAATGGTACAATATTCTTTTTGTTATTTGAAAAGTGCGTTAGTAATATGCACCTATAGGCGGGTCCAACACGCGCGTACACTCTGCTTATTACACACACAGGGACACAAATCAGCCACATTTTTAAAATAAAAGGATAACAATGTAAAAGATTATTATTGTGTACATACTACATAAAAATATGGTGGAATCTGGCTTCTCCCGTAGATGGTCTGCTCGCGTGCTTTAACCTCGCGCACGAGCAGATCCGTTTCCTCGCTAGAGAAGCGCTCAGTCTTTCGACTATCAGATTCCGTCCTGCAAATAGCAATCTGCCATGGCGCGAGCGCAACAGGCATTTAAAGGGAATGGGAGATGAGACTATGGTTGGTTTATTGCACGTAAAGCCCAAAACACACCCATTACTCATCAAGAGAATAGGGACAACCCTTTTAGACCATGCGCCGACCATTTTTCCCGTCGTTAAACTAGCAAAAGTGGATTTGGACACGCCCTAAATGCACTTGCACCATATGCTTTAGACCATGCGCTTAGATCGTTAAAATAGAGCCCCCAAAGTCTCACTGAAACAGAAGTAGTGACAGATCTTTTCCCCATATGTGACGTACATCCAAGTGTAACAGTTTATTAAAAAACCAAATAGACTTGGTTCTATCTATTTGTTGTTGATACGATTTGCACTCAAATGAATGCAAGCTCACAGTTGATTGTGGAGGTGTGGGGTTAAGTGGACTAAATGATTGGAGAAGTCCGGCATACATCACCAGAGAGAATGTAGTTTTCACCGGAAGATTGAGTTATGATGACATTTTGATTAAAGCTTCAATGAAACAGAAATAGTGTCATACATCAAAGTGTAATGGATTATCAGAAAAAAGGGTGACGGGGCTTTTGTTCTATGCATCGGTTGTTAATTGGATTTTGAGAAATTGGCATTGCGCTCAAAAGTTGAGGCAAATGAACATACATTGGAAAAATTGCTCACAATAAGATCTATAATATACATTTACAAAATAAACAGGGGGAAATTTAATTTCATGCCAACTTTAAATTCAACCACCCAACATGTGCAGATGGTTTAGATTTTCCGCTGCTCATATAAAATACAAAAACTGGATAAGAAGGTTGAAAAGGTAAATGCTCAAGATCTTCATACCTGCCATTGTTCTCACAACTTCCTGATTCCAAAATAAAAGTAATTAATTTATTCATTTATAATCCAATCATAATAGATATATAAATCACTATTAAAACCATATATTTACCATAACATCAACAATTAATTAACAAAACAAATCAATTTAAACTTAAATCCGTGTAACCTGCACTGCAATTACCTTTCTAATTTCGCTTTTGTGCAGACCAGTCAAGTTCTTCCACACCACACTTTGTAAACCATTGATTTTTGGACCTTGCTTTGTGCACAGGGCCACTGCTGGTCATGCTGGAACAGAAAAGGTATGCCCCATTCTACTAATAGCAAATGGCTGAAATAGCTAAACCAGTTAAATGGAAGAGTTTCCACATACCTCTGGCCATGTGTATATGCCAACACACACACACACACACACACATATATACAGTATCACACGTCCTCTCTTTTCCATACTGTTTTACACACATAGACAACCTCACACATATACATTAAACAAAGCCAATAAAGCTCTTATAAGTGTGAGATAAGAGCACTTCCTGGTGTGGAGTGTCTGTATTTGGAGCTTTTGAGAGCACAGCAGATGCAGTGCAGAGAGATTAAAGGAGGCAAAGAGAGGAGAGAGGGATGAGAGAATAGGGAATGAGAGAATGATTTATTTAACTGCTTTGTAGATGACTGAGGAGAGTCGACGAGTGTGTGTCCTTCTTTCCTGCCAACTTTCACTTCTTGCCTCTCTTGAACATTGAATAGGTCTTCCATTTCTTTGTAGTATTTATTCCTTCTATGTAAATTTTTATCTCTGCCTTTCCCCCCACTCTAATCACACATCCATCTGTCGCATTTAATTCAATTCAGTTAAATTCAAAGTTCAGGTACGTTCAATTCGCTCTCTCTCCCTTTGACGCATATCATGTCAACATATTCGTGCGGATTTGGAACGGCACCATCTGTTTGAGGGCCTCTGTTGATAAATGAGGTGTCGTGAGCAGGTGAGCCCTGAGGTTCCCCGGCGACCCCTTCCCTTCCATTTCTTCTTCCTCAAAACCCACGCACATTTCTTTTACATCATCACAACCAGCACTAATGCCGAAAAATTGGCTCCTAAACACTTCCCAAGACAACTGCCATTAGAAGTCATTAGTTGAGAGTGCACTGAATAACTACAGTACCATCACAATCTGGCTAAACCAAGTCAATCCAAGGGGCTGTGTCTTAGTATGTACATTCCAACCTGAAATAAATTGTTTGAATAGCATTATAGAAGGTAAAAGTCAGTCAAGTGTTAAAAATAATGACCGGTTGTTATCATGTGTATATGAATGCCGATCAGACATGATCTGTCACTTATAAAAAGCTAATGTTCACTTAATATGAAATTATGTTTTGCTCTCTTGCCAGGAGGTCCTACTGTTTTGTTGCCATGGCAGTCAAGCTGCCACAAAACCTGCCTATAATATTCTGCAATGCAAATGTAACTGTGTCCCACTCAACACCCTGGCAATGTGGGGAAAAAAAAAATCATATCATGATATATTGTGTAACTTCACAGAGAATTTCATTAGCACTGCAGACAGTTCTCTTACAATATGCAAAAAAAATGTAAATAAAAAATCTTTACAAGCATTTAATCTAAAGAAAACAACTGCATTAATTAGTCATTTCCACATTTTTTTTTTTTTTACATTTCAGTAAATATTGAAATTACAAAACATTCTTCAGTGGAATTAATTATACTGGAAAGAAGCAAGAATCTGGTCTTCACAAAAATGTATTTGGAAAATAATTGACAACAAAAATAAAGCAAGCAAAATGAGGTAAAATAGTGAGTATAGCTGTCATATTTCTGAAGTGAATGTAAAGTGAAGTGAAAAGTCAAGTGAGATAAAACATAACCTATGGATTTTCATACTTTTTTGATGCCAATTACCCACAAATGTCATGATCCCATTGTCTTGAAATATTAAAGTAGCTTCATATTTTCATGTTTAAAGACCCATTCATAGTACTGGAAAATGTGGAAAAACAGTGCGATCTTACACTGTATCTACACAACAAAAGCAAATAGAACCCATTATAATCAGTGATGCCGCCTACACTGGATGCGGCGTGGCATATCTGATGACCCATTCTATTTTTTTCATGTACTCCAAGCGCACGTGATACTTCTGACACGAATAACAATTGGATTTGCAACGGTCGCTTTGTCAAGTCCAGCCTCTAGCTGTTGCAAAACAACGCAGCAACTGTCGCATCCGGTGTAGACAGTGTTATTGTCACATGTATTTAGTCATTTGGTTTAGGTTCATTTTCATGGACTTTGAGTTTGTTTATCAACAGTCACCTGTTTCCTTTGTTTAAGTTTCCCGCTCTTATCAATTACCATGGCATTTCATTTGATCATCACATCTTTTAGTTAATTATCATGGTATACTTTAAGTTCTACCAGAAAGACTCTGGAGAATTAATACTGTGACAATGAACATTTATTACGAGCTCAGAAAGCAATCAAATTCTTTGGCGTAGGCCCCGTCCGTAACTCGCATTCAGAGGGTACGGAATCTGCGTATCCTGCCTGAAGACGAAGGCAGGGGCGCAGCCCACCCCCGGAGTAAGGAAGGGTGCCGTCTGGTGGTGGTGGGGTGGAAGGAGGAGAGGGCATCCTGGCGTCTTCAGGGTAGAGGTGAGAGCCCGTCTGTAGGTGATGGGAAGTATGGAGGGGAGGACCCGGCATAGAATATTAGGGAGATGAAGGGAAAATCCCGACTGGTGGTGGATGGGGAGGATGGAGGTGGTTGAAGCGACAGCATCTGCGAACTCAGACATGAGTAAGTACCGCCCTTTTATACTGGCTATAAGGATATAATTGGATAATAAGAAGGCAATACATAACACGAACGATTGAATCTTCCTGGCAGAACTTGCGCTGGGCTTCATTTCCTGTTTCCTCAGTTCATGGTCGGCTATTGTTTGTGTGTAGTAGACATGTTGTTACACTGTGTTGGATTATCTAGTCTATTTTTAGTAGTTTATTAGTTTATTATGACAGTTATACAATACCATTCAAAAGTTTTTTTTTTTTTTTTAAATAATAGTTTTATTAAAGGGGTCCTTTTACGAAGTCTTGATTTTGTTTTTGGGGTGTACTAAAAAATGCTTTCATGCTTGATTGTTAAAAAAACACATTATTTTTCACATATTGTAGGCAGTTGTGGCCTAATAGTTAAAGAGTCGGACTTGTAACCCGAAGGTTGCAGGATCGAGTCTCAGTACAGGAAATGTAGGTGAAATGAACAGCGCTCTCTTCCACTTTCATTACCACAACTAATGTGCCCTTGAGCAAGGCACTGCTCTGGGTCTGTGTCCACGGTGAGTGTGTGTTAAATACTCACTGCTGTATGTGTGCACTTGGATGGGTGAAATGCAAAGCCCAAATTCCAGGTATGGAACACTATGCTTGGCTACACATCAAGTCACGTCATATTTTACAATATTACAGCACCTCTATCCCCTATCTGGCTCAAACGCATCAATAGTTTCTGTTTCGATTAAACCCCTCCTTCCAAAATACGAAAGGTGCTGCGATTGGTTAGCTGGCCCAGTGTGTTGTGATTGGCACTGCGTGTTCGGAAAATGTCATGCCCCTTACCATAACCGCGAGTTTAATCTGCTCAGGTGTAAATATTCAGGATGATGTCAATTTCAAACCAATTCAACCCTGATTCAGACTTAAAGGGATACTCCACTTTTTTTGGAAATAGGCTCATTTTACAACTCCCCCAGAGTTAAACTGTTGAGTTTTACCGTTTTTGAATCCATTCAGCCGATCTCCGGTTCTGGCGGTACCACTTTTAGCATAGCTTAGCATACATCATTGGAGTGGACAAGACCATTAGCATTTCTAAAAAAAAAAATGACCAAAGAGTTTCGATATTTTTCCTATTTAAAACTTGACTCTTCTGTAGTTACATCGTGCACTAAGACCGACGGAAAATGTAAAGTTGCGATATTCTAGGCTGATATGGCTAGGAACTATACTCTCATTCCTGCGTAATAATCAAGAAACTTTACTGCCGTACCATGAGTGCAGCAGGCGTAATGATATGACACAGCGCCTGAAAATAGGCCACCTTCCGTCAACACAACGGAACTATTTTCAGGCGCTGCGTCATATCATTACGCCTGCTGCTCTCATGGTACGGCAGTAAAGTTTCTTGATTATTACGCAGGAATGAGAGTATAGTTCCTAGCCATATCAGCCAAGAAAATCGCAACTTTACATTTTCCGTCGGTCTTAGTGCACGATGTAACTACAGAAGAGTCAAGTTTTAAATAGGAAAAATATCGAAACTCTTTGGTCATTTTTTTTTTTAGATATGCTAAAGGTCTTGTCCACTTCAATGATGTATGCTAAGCTATGCTAAAAGTGGTACCGCCAGAACCGGAGATCGGCTGAATGGATTCAAAAACGGTAAAACTCAACAGTTTAACTCTGGGGGAGTTGTAAAATGAGCCTATTTCCAAAAAAAGTGGAGTATCCCTTTAAGAATGTTAACAAACAAGAGGATATTACAGAATGGATTTCATGCACAGACTTTGCAAGCATAAATTTTACAGGACGTTTCAGAGTGGTATGTTTTTTAAATTTTATTTTCTTATACATTTTAAATATGTTATACACCATTTAATCATGATATTTGTAAGAAAAATATTGGCGATACAAACAGTAATCGATCACAAAACGTCTCGGTTACGTATGTAACCCTCGTTCCCTGAGTCCAGGGAACTCCGACGTGTCGTCGGGGAGTTCCCTGACGAATTGGGATCACGCTAGGGAGCCTATTGCCTTCGAGAGAATTAAAATCGAGCCAATGGACATTGGCATGCAAGATTTGCATTCCGCGACCCGCCTACCAGCGCGGGTATAAAAGGTGGAAGTAAACATTGCGCAATGCTTTTCGCTGAGGAGCCGAACAGTGTTCAGACCTCCGCTAAGGTACAACAACATGGCGAGGGGACGACACGTCTCCGTTCCCTGTACTCAGGGAACGAGGGTTACATACGTAACCGAGACGTTCCCTTTCGTCCTGGGAACTCTGACGTGTCGTCGGGGAGTTCCCTGACGAATTGGGATCCCTAACAAAACGCCATGGTGCTGGCCCCTTCCAGCGCCCAGCTAAGCTACCCAAAGCAGTTTCACAAATTACGGGAGCTAGCAAGGGAGTCACACTGCTGTTCCGCAAGACCCACGCAGTGGAGATAGGATAACACTGGGAAAGCGTGCCCAACCCGTAAAAAAGGGTAAGGGAACGCTGCGGAAGCCAGGTACCTGATGAAGGCCTGGAATACACATATGAACTAGCCAAGGGGGATAGTGAAACATATGGCAGTCCCTGAGGTAGTCCCCTCCAAGGGGAGTGGGAGCGTACTCAACAGGGACGACAGAACGAGTCTGTCAAGGGAAAGAACGGCTGGACTGCACGTGGCATAATGGGTCACCGAAGAGACCACTGGACATAACACCCAGTCTACACAACAACTCCCTTAGAGGTAGTAGACCTGGCACCGGCGGTCCGCCACGCCTGGCACCGGAGGGGTGATGGAGGAACTCACGAGGCTAACCAACGTAGGGCGCCAACGGAGCAAAAGACGCACGTATCCGGCTGAGGCACAGAGTGGCGTAGCAAGCCGACACAACCTATTTCCTCGCACCACTGGCCGTAGCGAGTACTCGGGAGGAAACAGGTTCCACTCGTAGGCTATAGAATCTAGCGAACGTGTTCGGTGTCGCCCAGCCCGCAGCTCTACAAATGTCTGTCAGCGAGGCGCCTTGAGCCAACGCCCAGGAGGCAGCAACACCTCTCGTAGAGTGAGCACGCAACCTGGGAGGACAAGGCTCACCCGTAGCTTCATACGCTTGGGTGATAGCATCCACTAACCAGTGAGCTAACCTCTGCTTGGAGACGGCCTTCCCCTTCTGCTGGCCTCCGTAACAGACAAAGAGCTGATCTGAGGTCCTGAAGCTTTGCGTTCTGTCAATGTAAACCCGCAGGGCGCGGACTGGACAGAGAAAAGCTAGGGCTGGGTCTGCCTCCTCCTGGGGCAGCGCTAGCAGGTTCACTACCTGATCCACGAAGGGAGTGGTAGGAACCTTGGGCACATATCCGAGCCGGGGTCTCAATATCACGTGAGAAAAACCCGGCGCAAACTCTAGGCACGATTCGTCGACCGAAAAAACCTGCAGATCCCCGACCCTCTTAAAAGAGGCCAATGCCAACGCCAACAGGAGTGCTGTCTTAATGGGAGGACTTTGAAGAGCTCTCAGTACCAGAGCTAGGTCCCAAGAGGGTACAGAGTGCAAAACACGAGGTGGATTTAACCTCCTAGCACCCTTAAGGAATCTGATGATCAGGTCGTGCTTCCTTACGGACTTACCTTCTACTACATCGTGATGTGCGGCTATTGCGGCAACATAAACTTTGAGGGCGGAGGGAGACAGCCTTCGCTCCAACCCATCTTGCAGGAAGGAAAGCACAACTCTGATCGGGCAAGTTCGGGGGTCCTCCTGACGGGAGGAACACCACTCAACGAATAGGTTCCATTTCAACGCATAGAGGCGCCTTGTAGAGGGGGCTCTAGCAGAAGTGATGGTGTTTACCACTGCCTGTGGTAGATCACCCAGAACCTCCGCGTCCCGTCCAGGGACCAGACATGGAGTTTCCAGAGGTCTGGGCGCGGGTGCCATAGAGTGCCCCGTCTCTGAGAAAGGAGGTCCTTCCTCAGAGGAATCGGCCAAGGAGGGACTGTCGCGAGGAGCATGAGTTCTGTGAACCAAGTCCTGGTGGGCCAATACGGCACCACTAACAGGACCTGCTCCTCGTCCTCCCTGACCTTGCACATTGTCTGTGCAAGAAGGCTCACTGGGGGAAACGCATACTTGCGCAGGCCCCGGGGCCAGCTGTGGGCCAGGGCGTCCGTGCCGAGGGTCCCCTCGGACAGGGAGTAAAACCACTGGCAATGGGTCGTGTCCGGAGAGGCAAACAGGTCCACCTGTGCAACTCCGAAAACACTCCAGATCAGCTGAACCGCCTGGGGATGGAGTCGCCATTCTCCTGGCAGGGGAGGCAACCGTGAAAGCTCGTCTGCCACACGGTTGAGCTCCCCTGGAACATGAGTGGCACGAAGTGACCTCAGATGCTTCTGACTCCATAGGAGGAGGTGGGAGGCGAGTCACGACATGTGGCGGGAGCGTAGACCACCTTGTCGGTTGATGTATGAAACGGTCGCAGTGCTGTCCGTACGGACCAGTACGTGCTTGTCTTTGAGAAGCCCCTTGAGGCGGCACAAAGCCAAGCGTACTGCTTGCAACTCTAGGCAGTTGATATGCCAATGCAGCTGGGGCCCCGTCCACAGACCCGAGACTGCATACCCTTTGTACGTGGCCCCCCACCCCATGGCAGAGGCATCTGTGAAAACCACAGCATGCCTGGAAACCTGGACTAGGGGCACTCCGGCCCGTAGAAACGCAGGATCCGACCACGGGGAGAAGGTTTGGCGACAGTGCGGGGTTACTTTGACCCGGAACGTGCCGCTCTGTCACGCCCACCTCGGGACTCGATTGTGAAGCCAGTGCTGGAGCAGTATGTAACAGGCCGAGCGGCGTTACTGCGGCTGCCATATGCCCCAGGAGCCTCTGAAATTGTTTCAGTGGAACCGCTGTCCTGCCTCGAAAAGACCTGAGGCAGGTGAGCACTGACTAGACGCGCTCCTCCGTGAGGTGCGCGGTCTGGGCGACCGAGTCCAACTCCACACCGAGATAAGAGATCCTCTGCACGGGGCAGAGTTTGCTCTTGTCCCAGTTGACCTGAAGCCCCAACCGGCTGAGGTGCCGGAGCACCATGTCCCTGTGATCGCACAACACCTCCCGCAAGTGAGCTAGAATGAGCCAGTCGTCGAGATAGTTGAGAATGCGAACGCCTTGTTCTCTCATGGCCGCCTCCGCGACTTTCGTGAAGACACGGGGCGACAGGGCCAGCCCGAAGGGTAGGACCTTGTACTGATACGCTCGACCCTCGAAAGCAAACCGTAGAAACGGTCTGTGACAAGGAAGAATCGAGACGTGAAAGTACGCGTCCTTCAGGTCGATCGCTGCAAACCAATCCTGGGGACGGATGCACTCGAAAATGTGCTTCTGCGTGAGCATTTTGAACGGGAGTTTGTGGAGGGCCGATTCAAAACTCGCAGGTCCAGGATTGGCCGTAACTCACCGCGTTTCTTGGGTACAATGAAGTAGGGGCTGTAAAACCCGGACCTCATCTCGGCAGGAGGGACCGGCTCGATCGCGTCCTTCGCCAGCAGGACATCGATCTCTTTCCGCAGGACAGGGGCATCCACTGACCGCACACGGGTGAAGTGGACGCCCCTGAACCGGGAGGCCGGCGTGCAAACTGAATTGCATAGCCGAACCGAATGGGGCGGATGAGCCATCGGGATGGACCCGGAAGTGCTAGCCAGGCTTCCAGGTACCGATCCAAAAGGCCCACCCGAACCACCGGTGTACCCGCGGAGGGGCAGTGAGGTGGAAGGCAGGGACCCGGCTCCAGTGGCAATGTAGCCACTGGAAGCGGGGTCTGGGCGACCTCGCCAGAGACCTGCTTCCACCACGGGGCAGACGGCAGAGAGAGCTCGTAGGCTTTCTGCTGCGGGCTGCCCCGTGGCGAGGGGAGGGGAAGAGACAAGGCACGAGGCCCTGACTCCTCGTGAGCTGGTCTCTGCCCCTCTGGGCCCAGCCGCCGACCGGAGCGATGCAAACGGGGGTAGCGTCGCTGCTATCCGCAGACTGGGAAGAGGGGAACGAGAGCGATGCTGCTCGGAGACAGCCTCCACCGTCATTCGGACCCTCTTGGGTGGAGGAGACTGAGTGCCCATCAGTCTCGACCGAAGATGACCTGGAGGAGGAAGAGGAAACTGCTCTTTTATTGACTCTTTGGGTACCGCTGAACAAAAACAGAACGAAACAAAATATTCTCCCGACCGCTCTTCCTCCGATGCCGCGATCGACATCTGATCCGCAGGGGCACCCTCCTGAGCAGCTCCGGAATCCTCTACCAGGTCGCCCGTCTCAGGAACGCTTCCCTCCCTTCCTTTTACGGGAAGGGGCCGGGGGTGTCTGAGCGGGCTGGGCCGCCCTCTTGCGACCAGACTTCCTCGTTCCAGGGGTGGTTTGTTCTTCTCCGCTTCCCTCATATCTGCCAGGGTCAGCCACAAAGTGGACATCGTCCGACCCAGCGAACGTGCGGTGACTTTCGTCGCCCGGAGGGCGAAGTCCGTCGCCGCACGCAGCTCCTGCAGCAAAGCTGGGTCGGGACCACCCGCCCGCAAGTCATGGAGTGCTTTAGCCTGATGGACTTGGAGCAACGCCATGGCATGCAGGGCGGAGGCGGCGTCTCCACACGCCATGTAGGCATCCCCGGTCAGACCAGAGGAAAACCTACAGGCGCGGGAGGGGAGTGAAGGGGCACCCCGCCAGGAGGAAGCGGTCTTCGGACACAGTTGCATCGCGATAGACCGCTCCACTGGGGGGATTCCCTCATACCCGTGCGCCGCCCCGCTGTCCAGAGTGGTAAGGAAGGAGGAGTGAGGTTGTCTCCGCCTGTACGCCAGAGGCGCCGACCAAGACTTCCTCAACTCCTCATGCACTTCCGGG
Source organism: Rhinichthys klamathensis goyatoka (assembly GCF_029890125.1). Lineage (NCBI taxonomy): Eukaryota > Metazoa > Chordata > Actinopteri > Cypriniformes > Leuciscidae > Rhinichthys > Rhinichthys klamathensis. Next base: position 791,782 of record NW_026606558.1, read on the forward strand.
AAGAAAGGGACCGGAGCGGGTCGTGGGGCAACAGCACGGCCTGCTCCAAGACACCAATCATCCAACCGCGAATGTTCGGGACCCGGTGGAGGGTTCCTACGCGAGCCCGACATTCGCGGCCGCCCGTTCGAGCATAGCGGCCATTTCCGGATCCGGCTCAGCCTGAACCACCACACCCGAAGGGGGCAGTCCCGCCGAGTCATCACCAGAAGATGACCGCTCTTCCTCCGATGCCGCGATCGACATCTGATCCTTAGGTGGCGCCCCGAAGGAGACAACCGGAACCGCCCGAGGGGGCTCTGGCCACCCCACCGGAAGCGCCGATGGCAACGTGCAGCTAGAGGCGTCCGAAGCATTCGCTCACCAACAGGAACCACCGAAGTAGCCGCCTGCCGAACTGAACCGGCAGACGAACTAGATCGAGGATAATCTGAAGGGACTCCCCCGTGTTTCAGGGTTCTCAGTGTCGAACGTAGCATCGCCAGAGTCATATTCCCGCAATGAGAACATGACTCATCCACCAACGCTGCCTCAGCGTGCGCTAAGCCCAGACACGTGAGGCAGTGTTTGTGGCCATCAGCCTGAGGGAGAAGTCGACCGCATCCAGAAACGCACGGGTGTGACGACATCCTGAAAAGGACGCAAACACACCGTGTTGCTCTTTTAGTTTGAAAATAAAAGAAAAAAAGAAAAAGAAAGAAGAAGAAGGAAATGCTCTGAAATGCCGAGGCACCGAGGGACCACCGCGGCAGACACTCGGGAGAAACTGCAAGCCCTCGTGCTGCACTCAGTCGCGTCGATCACTGAAGCGCCGTCACACCAGCAGCCGTCAGAGACTCCTCTTCTTTCAGCTCGTCTTCTCTTCAAACCGGCAAGAACAGCAGTACACAGAACACTACTGAGAGGCTCCGAAGAAAAAAGCATTACGCAATGTTTACTTCCGCCTTTTATACCCGCGCTGGTAGGCGGGTCGCGAAATGCAAATCTTGCATGCCAATGTCCATTGGCTCGTTTTTAATTCTCTCGAAGGCAATAGGCTCCCTAGCGTGATCCCAATTCGTCAGGGAACTCCCCGACGACACGTCGTTGTAATAATGCATAATTTACTGCAATAACTATAGTAAGTACACTTCCAGTTTGAAAACAAAAATGTTTATTGATAGTCCTGTGTGTAAGGTAAATGCTGTCCCAGGACCTCAAAAGACAATTTCTTGATTGACTCCACTAAACCAGAATCAACATACATCTAAGCAATTATATGGGCGTAGTGCCCATTTACATGTTTAATCATATTTAATAAAAGGTTTGAGCCAAACTGGTATGCACGTTTCTGGCCATAATGACAAGCTAGACACTGATGAAGATGTAGCGATCATAAAGACTACAGCTGCTGATATACTGTATCAAAAACTCAAATGTGTTACACAACATCAATCCTTACCCCAGGCTAATCAATATGAAATTGAGAAATCTGCAGATGCATTCTGGAGAAACTCCCCAAACTCAGCATTCTCTTTGGTCCTTCAGTCCACCATTAATTCTAATGCTTTGAAAAAATTATCAAATAGAACGAAACTATGTTGCAAAAGCAGCGGAAGTAAATTTGACACAGGAATCTTAAATAGACCGTGTAAAATGAGTGCTTCACTGTAAAAGCATAATTCAGATTTGTGTAAAAGCCTTTATGTTGCAGATGACCTTGCAGTGACTTGAACCTGAAGCTTTCTGAACGATCCAAGGTTATATCTCACATTTGCAGACTGACAAACGTGACGGCTACATTGTCTTTAGGCAATGGCAGATTGACCTCAGCAGGAGCGAAATGACAGGCCCTTCCTATTCTCCTCCCTCCCTCTCTTTCTCATTCTTTCATTTCGTTTTTATCCCTTCATCCTGGCGATAAGCTCCACCTTTCAGTTTTCATTTCTGACCCAAATAGCAGGCTCCTAGTGGGTGCTGCTCCAGTAACGCTGGCCAGCCTCTTTGATGCTGCTCCAGAGCGTCAGCGCAAAGCTCGTCACTTCAACTCTCAAGCTCTTCAGTCGCCCAAAAGCAGCTCTGTTTTTCATAACCATATCATCCCCATTGCTTAGCATTATATACTCCATTCATTCACAACGCACATACTCGGCTTTATCTCACTCTCATTCCTCCATATTGACTCCATCAGCAGGCATTTCAGTTGGTGACCGAAAGCCCTGATTGTGATTAACGATCTATGACTATTTGTCTCTGTTAGCTAGGAGGATCCTGAAATGTGATGACGGAATCCACCCCGGGACAGCCGAGGTTCCCACCACTCATCCACACATGAGGGAGAGAAGGAGAAGAGAATTTTACCTTGAATGGCAAAAAAAAAAAAGAAAAAAAAAAGGATGCACCATTTATGTACGAGTGAAAAAAGAGGTCAGATTTAATTTAAAAATTGGCTCCCATTCCTCATTTCTACAGATGAAAGCTCATAAATGAAAAAGCCTGGCCTAACGCCCGGTATGGAAATATTAAAGTTATGAATAATGCTTCTGTCTCAATCACCAGGTCTGTTTTAATAAGGCGGATTAGTACAGAACTGCACCTGCTCAGAAGAATGTGTTGCTCTCAGGCAGACATACCCAGGGGAGGGTCTTGAGCTTCAGAGGTGGGTTCCTTTCCTCGGTCCCCCACCGAGGAACCTTGTTCCTGCAAGTGGATTTAACGGTAGAAAATCGGTCTAGGTCATTAGTGGTGGTCGTGCCTGCGCCTCCTCCGCTGTGGCCAGTGCCTCAGAAAGAAAGCTGGTGATTTACAGACTGTTCGCAATCATGAAATGGCTCCTTTGTTAATGAAAATGCCCATAGATCCAAACAGAGCCTTCTGCAACCATCATTCACTGGTAAATATGGGCAGTAAGTGAGCCACAACCGAGTCAACAAGCCGGAAAAATTAACGAATTGAGTCAAAACACACGTCTTGAATGAGAAAATCAGCATATCAGTCGTCATGTACGTTGACAAGAGCTGTACATCAGTGACTGATGTTGGACAGAAAGGACTATAGACATTTACATGCCTACTTCAGCGCAAATCTAAGGTCAGGAAGTTTGCGGCCCTGCTGTTCTTTACATGAAAGAGGTTTAGTTTGTTGTCCCTACTGCCTTCAACTTCCTCTGAACACATAAATATTAAACAAGTCAATATCTCTTTCTCTCTCAACCTCTAGTCTTTCCTACAACCTGCTTTTTCATCATTTAGTTGATTAGAGAGTGAATGTCGATGGCTTCCTATATTGTCCCGCAATGTTTCATCCATCGAGGTATGGCCTGTTAACCAATTCATTATCCAATTTGTTTTTCACATGCAGATTGATTCCACCCAGTGCACTACTTATCATTCTAATTGTGATGAAGACCATTTCACCAAGTACTGGGGCAAGAAAACAGGCCAGCTTTGTCTTATCCATCCATCCATACAGGTACATCCATCAATCCATCCATCCATCCATCAACTTATCAATCCAGCAATTTATTCATCTATCCATTCACTCTTCCATTCATTTGTCCTTCTGTCACTTATCACCCTGACTAGCTTTGTATTGAGTAAGGTTGCAACAACTGATCAATCAAATTGATAAACAATAATGATTATTATCAATGAATTTAGACTTTATAAAAAAAAAGTAGTTCTACGGAAAAAAAACTACACAAATGGCAGAGATCCCAACATATATTTGACTGTTACACCCATCAAAACAGTTTCTAACTACAAGTAAGCAGTTCTGCTTTGATTGTTAAACTTTAAATACTCGGATACCATGAACCATGTACAAGCTTGTCAATCAAACAGAGAAAAAAATTATCAATCCAATCATTTTGGACAAAACAATTCATCATTGGAATTCACATTTAAAACATTGTTTTAAATTAACCATAATAAATTTAAATCCTATATGTAAAGCAAATATGTTATTTATCATTTTAGTCTGTATACCGTATGAAAAAAATGTTTTAAAAATTATTTTAAATAGCCATTCAATAATAAAATAATATATTTGAAATATAAATCTTTTTTTAAAACACACACACACACACACACGAAAAAGAAAGGACACCCTGTTGAATTCTATGGTTTTACATATCAGGACATAGTTTAAAAAAAATCATCTGGTCCTTGGCAGGTCTTAAAAATAGGTAAATACAACCCCAAATGAACAACAACACATGACATATTACACCGTGTCATTATTTATAGTACACCTTATGATTCAATTGCTTGTATATATATCAGTGGCATGCAGTGGTGTTCTGAAATGAGGAGGCAGTTTCTTTTATAAATCAAATGTAAATGCATGTCTCAGTTACACTACCAGAATTTTTCTGGTATATAAACATTATATTCACTATCAAAAAAGAAGAAAGAAACCAAATACAATTCTATTTTGTATTTTTTACATTAACAATGTAATGAATGTTCTATTTATTTAGACCAAGTATAAATGTCAACAAGTTAGTGTTTTTAAGCATTTTTACATTTATTCCAAAATAATAACTCAAGGCAGTAACAATTTTTTGTGAACTGATCTTCGGCTGCTCTTTCTAATAGTCAGCTTATTTCCAGATCATCAATCATCAAGCTCGGTAAACACGATCATAGGCGGAATTCATCGCGTGAACCAATCAAAGCTGTAACTTTAACTGCTGGTGTCGCAGTTGGACAGTGTTACTTTAGAAAAACCAAAGTGATTTATTCACCTTTTAATGTCATACAACTAGAAAATTGGAAAAACATGGAGAAATTCAATAATCCACAAAACTAGTTCATAGCTGTCGTTTTTCTCTCAGAGCTTTAGCGCAGAGAGTAACCTTTTAATGCAGCTGCACAATTACACATTCTTCCTCCATGATTTCCAGCTTTACTTTTTAATACAGCTGGCACAAGAAGAGAGAGGAGCGAGTAAGTGAGAAACATGGTATCTTTGCAGTGGCATCTGGGGACTGGTGCAGCCATTAACTATGTGAGAGTGAGAGGGCCTTAATGAAGTGAACTGTGCTCTCAGAGTTAATGAGAGAGTGAACTCACCACTAGAGCAGTCCAGTCCTCCCCAGCCTGGCTCACACTGACACGTATCAGGAGACACACACCGACCGTGGGCACACTCTTCGGTACATCGTGCTATCAGGGATAAAAGAACAGAAAGACAAAGAAACAGAAAATAATGCTTTAAATACGTGGCAGAAATAGAAAAATATTCTAGTAAAACACTTTGCACAGAATGAATGTGGTTTGAGATCATTCCCAAACACAAATAAGGTATTTTTTGCATCTTGCATTAGACAGAAACGTGAATAAGCACAGGATGCTTTACAGACACTGTAGGTCTGTGCCCTCCCGTAAGACATTATTTAGACGGCCGCAAATGTCTGCTGATGTGCTGATATGGAGGATAATGACTGCACTGGCTATTTTCCAAAGATGGCTGTCACCGATGCCTCCTCGCCAGAGCAAAGCCCTTAGCCACATGTTTAAAACGCTCACTCTGACCACATGCTAAACAATTTCCGAAGAGATTGAGTCCTTGGTCAACATCTCATGAACCGGTTGTTCCATGCAAAATGAGCCGACGTAAGCAGCCACAGCCGCAAGGAAACAAGCTGTAAATCCCTCCAAATTTGATCAGCCTGCACTTTGCCACAATGCTCTAACACAGAGCCAGCCAGCCTTCATGCTGTTTACAAAGTGTGCAGTTTTCTTGATCATTCCTATTGAACAGCACAGCATCGAATTGATTGTCTATAGCATTAGTATTCCTGCCCGGGACCTCGCATTCGGTCAGATATTTGGATTTGGACAAGTAATAAAATGACCAACTTGGATTTTTTTATTTTCCACTTTTTTATGCTTTTCGGGATGATGAAAAAGATGAATTAGAGGGAAAATATATAGGCGTTAAGCATGAATAATGCTTAAGGGAGTGAAGGTCACCTGGCCAGCAGGACTCAAACCGACAGGCTCTTATCGGAGTCAGGAAACAGTCGACCCCCAAAGCTTCTGGAACAATCCACTTTGATTGGAATCAGCAGTGACTCTACAAGTAAGGGCGGAAGAGAGCATGTACTTCTAGAGATTTTAGCGGGAAGAAGGTAACAAAAAAAAAAAAAAGAAATGCTATGGTGTGTCCTTATCTTTGACCATGAAATATGTGAAGGTTGGTTCTATCAACAACGTAAAGTTAATGTGGCCGGTCATGCATTTTGTTGAAAGAAACCTGATAAACACAATGTGATGACTGGCATTTATCTTGTCTGGTTAATATGCTTATTATGATTCTCTTGGGTAACAGTGAGAGAAGTCTTTCCTAACCGCAATAAAACAATGAAACACAAACTGAAAATGTAATGAATTCAGATTCTCATAAAGTGTTATGTAGCAGTATAGTGGAGTGTGTGTTAATCTGAATAAATCAATTCAAGGGATTGGTACTGGGACTTCTCCCCCCTTTATACTTCAATGTGTTCCTCTAAACCGCACAAGAACCACTCAGTAAAGAGCAATATTTCAAGTTCTGTCACGTTCACAGGAGCCCTGAAGTATGACACAAATCTTAAATGTCAACACCTCGGGAACAGTGAATTATTTTGGTGCCCACACATTTTGTGGTGCTTATGATAATATGCTTTTTCCAGTAAATTGTTTTGAAATATTACTATATATATTTATACTGAGGGGAAGGGGACAGATTTATTTTTTTTATTCAAGGGAATCTTCTTAAGTAACAAAAAAGATTTTTTTTTAGGAATTTAGAATGCACTGTATTTGAATGGTTCATAAACTAAATTATGGGTGGAAATGTATATAGGCCTATATATATATATATATATATATATATATATATATATATATATATATAGGCCTATATTGTTACGATTTGCGTGGAAGCAAAGGCGGAAGTCGGATCTAGATGCAGCAGTAGACTTTAATTATCACAGACTAGGGTAACTTAGATCTCAGAGAAACTCGAGGAGCGTACACATACAGGCAATCACATACATTCAATAACTGACCATGAACCAAAGAGCAGACAGGATTAAATACACAGAGGGGATCAGGGAACAAGACACAGCTGGGGCAAATCAGAACAACGAGCGGGACCATACAACCTAACAAGACAACACACCTGAAACAAGGGACCTAATAATGACATGACTAGGATAACAGACTACAATTAACAAGGCACAAACTGAATAAAAGACCAAAGACAGAGAAACCACAAACCAGAAACATGACAAAATGAATAACACCGTAACACATATATATATATATATATATATATATATATATATATATACAATACCGGTTAAAAGTTTGGAAACATTAAGATTTTTTATGTTTTCGAAAATAGTCTCTTTATCTCACCAAGGCTGCAATTATCAAAAATACAGTAAAAACTTTCAAATTTAAATTAACTGGTTTTTGTTGTAATATATTTTAAAATGCAATTTATTCCTGTGATGGCAAATCATCATTACTCATATCTTCAGTGTCACATGATATTTCAGAAATCATTCTCTTACATAGTTTCCTCAAATGAAGAGGAAACTATGTATTTGTCTAGAAGGGTAAAAACAGAGAAAACTATTGAAGCATTTAGAAAGGAACTATTAACGCAAGACTGGAGTATTATATACAGAGAGAATGACACTAACAAGGCATATGATGAGTTTGCGCGAGTATTTCAAAAAGTATATGATAAAAATTGTCCAATAAAAAATCACTGTGAAAACAGAAAAGGCATAGAAAACCCATGGATGTCAAAAGGATTGCAGAATGCATGCATGAAAAAAAATTCACTTTACAATTTTTTTTTAATACATAGAACGTCTCAGGTTACTACTGTAACCATAGTTCCCTGAGAAAGGGAACGAGACGATGCGTCACTTGACGCTTTGGGAACGCCCCCAGCGTGCATGCGTCTGAGCATCAATGTCAACTAGTCCAATGGAAAGAATGAGCGTCACGGGCGGGTGACGTCATGACCAGGAAGGGATAAAGGCTCACCCGGTGAAACGCGGCATTAGCTTCAAAAAGTCGAAGCAAGCCGATCACAGGGAAGCAGGAAGTATGGCAGGGTGACGCATCGTCTCGTTCCCTTTCTCAGGGAACTATGGTTACAGTAGTAACCTGAGACGTTCCCTTTCGAGGGAACTCGCGATGCGTCACTTGACGCTTTGGGAACGAGAATACCCAAACCGCCAGAATTCCAAGTACCTGAGTGTCAGTCTGTTGGAACTAAGCACTAAGCACCTGAGAACCTGGGGCAGCATCCAGGTCCAAACTGTAAAACCTGACGAATGTGAGCGGTGAGGACCAGCCTGCCGCATCACAAACGTCTTGGAGGGAAACCCCAAATAACAAGGCTTTAGAGGCCGCCATACCCCTCGTTGAGTGAGCTCTGACCACCAAGGGACACGGATGGTCAGAGTACTCGTATGCAAGTGAAATAGCCTCGACTATCCACTTGCTAACCGTCTGTTTAGAAGCAGGAAGACCCTTCTTAGGTGGTCCAAAGCAAATAAATAACTGGTCGGACTTCCTCATAGACGATGTCCGATGAACATAAGTATCCAGTGCTCGCACTGGACACAAGAGGTTCAGCCTTTCCTGGTCCGCAGATGTAAAAGGAGGAGGACAGAAAGCCTGCAGCACGATAGGCCTCGGAATCAAGGTCGGCACCTTAGGGACGTATCCCTGTTTTGGATATAAGAACGCCTTGACCATCCCCGGTGCAAATTCAAGGCAAGTGGGGGAAACCGAAAGGGCCTGAAGGTCTCCAACTCTCTTAAGGGACGAAATAGCTAGCAGAAAGATAGTCTTAAGGGTAAGAAATTTCTCTGAAACCGAATCTAAGGGCTCGAATGGAGCCCTAGACAGGCCTTCTAGTACTATTGCCAAATCCCAAGCTGGCACCCTAGTGCGAGTTGCAGGCCTCAGCCTCAATGTGCCACGAAGGAAACGTGTAATCAGGGGGTCTCGACCCAACGATGTACCCCCAACCAGGGCGTGGTAAGCCGCAATGGCCGCCACGTAAACCTTAAGTGTGGAAGGACATAAACCTGACGTAAAGCGCTCCTGCAAGAACTCGAGTACTGTGTTCACAGAACAGTTAACCGGATCCCACTGATGTCGGTGACACCATACAGAAAAAACTTTCCATTTCAGCGCATATAGTTTCCTAGTAGCTGGAGCTCTGGAGCTTAGGATGGTCTCAGCAGCCTCAGCTGAGAGACCACTCTCTATGAGTTGGGCCCCCTCAGAGGCCAAACCCACAGGTTCCAAATCTCTGGTCGAGGGTGAAATATTGTGCCCCCGGCCTGAGACAGAAGGTCTCTCCTGATCGGGATCTCCAAGGGAGGACCGTCTAAGAGATGGATCAGGTCCGCAAACCAGATCCGACTCGGCCAGCGTGGTGCTACAAGCAGTAGGCTTATTCCGTACTGGCGGACTCGTTCCAGAACTCCTGGGAGCAGAGCAACAGGGGGAAATGCGTACAGACGTAGCCTCGGCCACGTCTGCACCATAGCATCCAGCCCCAGGGGGGCTGGGTGAGTAAGGGAGAACCAAAGTGGACAGTGCGTCGTGTGCTGAGACGCAAACAGATCCACCTCTGCTTGGCCGTAAAACTCCCAAATTTTTTCCACCGCCTCGGGGTGGAGTCTCCAGTCCCCTGGCCTCAGCTCCTGCCTCGACAGGATGTCTGCCCCCACATTCTGGTCCCCAGGAATATACACTGCCCTCAGGGAGAGTACCTTCCCCAGAGACCACAGGAGGATCTGGTGCGCCAGTTTGCAGAGCGGACGCGACCGCAGACCCCCCTGACGGTTCAGATAAGAGACCACTGATGTGTTGTCTGTTCGTACAAGCACATGATGGCCCCTCAGGTCTGGGAGAAACTGTCTCAACGCATTGAAGACAGCCATCATCTCCAGGCAATTGATGTGCCACGAAAGATGATGACTTTTCCACAGACCCTGAACCGAGCGGCCTTCCATTACCGCTCCCCAGCCGGTGAGGGAAGCATCTGTCGAGATCGTAACTCGATGGCAGAGAGCTCCCAACACCGGACCCTGGGTTAAGAACCAGTGTTTTTTCCATATAACCAAGGCACGAAGGCATCGCCGCGTGATCTTGATCATACGAAGTGGGTTTCCCCTCGGGGAGAACCCCCTGGTCCTGAGCCACCACTGCAAAGGTCTCATGTACAGCAGGCCAAAAGGAATCACGTTGGACGCTGCCGCCAAGAGACCCAACAGTCTCTCGAACTGTTTCACAGTGCGTGACTGGCCTAGCTTTAGCTCTTTGGTGGCTGTCAGGATAGCAGCTACACGAACGGGCGATAGAGTGGCCCGCATCGTCACTGAATCCCATACCACACCAAGGAAAGTGGTTCTCTGTACTGGAGAAAGAACACTCTTCTTGGCGTTGAGCCTCAACCCCAACATCTGCATATGGGCGAGAACGACACCTCGGTGCCGAACCGCCAACTGCTCTGATTCCGCCAGAATCAGCCAGTCGTCGATGTAGTTCAGAATACGTATGCCCTGAAGCCTGAGAGGGGCTAGAGCTGCATCCACGCATTTCGTGAACGTGCGGGGTGATAAAGCTAGACCGAAAGGAAGAACCCGATATTGGTATTCTTTGCCCCCGAAAGAAAACCTTAGGAACTTCCTGTGCTGAGGGAGGATGGAGACATGGAAGTAGGCGTCCTTCAGATCTATCGTGACAAACCAGTCCTCGGATCTGATTTGAGTCACGATCTGTTTGAGTGTCAGCATCTTGAACTTGAGTTTCTGTACTGAACGATTCAACAGACGAAGATCTAAAATGGGACGCAACCCCCCATCCTTTTTTGGAACAATGAAATAACGGCTGTAAAAACCCGACTCTCTGTCGGGTGAGTACACCTGTTCTATAGCTTCCTTTGCTAACAGGGCCTTTACCTCTTGCTCCATTACCAGAGCCTGCTCGGGATGCACCACTGTGGGCAGCACCCCGTTGTAACGAGGAGGACGAGAACCAAACTGGATTCTGTATCCTTTCTCTACAATCTGCAGGACCCAATGAGAAATATTCGGCAGAAGCTTCCACGCTGCCAGAAAATTTACTAAGGGAACCAGCCTCTCGAGGCTGGTCTCTGGTGTTATCGAGACAGCCAATTCCGGAGCCTGAAACATAATGGCAGGAACTACCTGAACTGGCCGCTCTAAGGCCCCCCTCAGAGGGCGCGAAACCGATGCTGTGCCGCAGCATAGCATCAGCGACTCGCTGGAGACCGCTGCGCCCTGAAGCACCAAGGGTGGCAGGGTTGGCAGAACGGTCTCGTGAGGACCCCGAAATGGAACGGGCACCGTATAATGAGGTGTACACCGCTCCACTTCGGTCGGGGCTGTCCTCACAGGCCTGATGCATGAACATCAGGACCTTTTTTTTTTTTTTTGAACCGAAGTCTTCTTCGCCTGAAGAACGGTCCTCAGATCCGGCTTCGACTTAGAAGACTTCGGTTGAGAGGGTTGCGTCCGTCTCCAGTCTCTACGTGGAGGTGCACGAGACGCAACACTCTCTTTCTGATGCACACGATATGATGAGCTCGACGGCTGGGGCTGCTCACGCCCAGCAGTCCCAGGGGGCTGGACCCGGCGAGGGAGAAACTTTTTAAAAACGTCCGCTTGCTTCTTTGACTCCTGAAATCTCTCGACGACCGCGTGGACTGCGTCGCCGAAGAGACCAGAAGGTACAAGCGGAGCATCTAATAAAAAAGCTCGATCTTTTTCTTTAATATCAGACAGATTTAACCATAAATGTCTCTCAGTAGCTACCAAGGCTGCCATAGACCGCCCAATTGCTCTGGCGGTCTCCTTAGTAGCCCTGAGAGAAAGATCGGTAGCCCGACGAAGTTCACGAATATCGTCATGACTGACTCCCTCACTACTATCCAGATCCCCCAGCAGGTCAGCTTGATAAGCCTGGAGCACTGCCATAGTATGCAGACATGCTCCAGCTTGACCTGCTGCCGTATAAGCTTTGCCCACTAACACCGAAGTGGCTTTAAGCGGTCTAGTGGGCAAAGCCGAGGCTTTCAGAGACGATGCAGGACCAGGGGAAAGATAACTGGCTAAATTCTCTTCCGCCTGGGGCATCGCCTCATAACCATACTCTTTCAGCCCTCTTATTCTCGAATAAGTGTTAACATGAGGGCTGAAAAGACGTGATGAATATGGTTTATCCCACGATTTAGAAATTTCATTGTGCAAATCGGGAAAAAATGGAAGCCCTCGTGGTGGAGATAATGTGGTGGAAGATAAAAAGCGTTCATCTAATTTGCTTTTGGGACGAGCGCCCTTCTTCTCAGATGGCCATTCAATATTTAACTTCTCTACAGCCCGCGACATAACATCCACCAGCTCATCATATGCTGGGGAAATAAATTGTGAATCTCTTTCCCCCATGTGTGTGCTTACACTCTCCACACTCATCGCATCAACCTCCTCGGAGGAAGAGCAATAAAGTAATGGAGGGCTCTCTCCCCGGGCGGAAGAAACCGCAGAGCGTGCTTCCGACACCGGGGAGAGAGCACTGGATCTCTCGGGTAAGGAAGGAGAAAGAGCCCTCGGACCCGTCTCCAACCCCTCCGAAAGATCCTTTTGCGATCCCCAGGAATGCATTCTCCGCGCTGCCTCAGCAGACGCGGGTCCTGATCCCTGTGGATCGCGAGCCTGCCCACTCTCTTTATCAAAGAGTGACAGGCGAGAGCGGAGCATGCGAAGCGGTAACATCTCACAATGCTGGCACTCAGCCCCCTCGAAGGCTGAGACCGCATGCTCCACTCCCAAACAAACGACACAAAGCTCGTGTGTGTCCCCACCCGTTAAATAACGCGGGCAGGGAGAAGCACACTGTTTGTACACTTGTTTAGTTTCCATCCTTTTCCGCAACAGACAACAGTAAATAGACAGAGACAAAATGACACAGATCGCTTGCTGAGACACAGAAGCTAATGCCGCGTTTCACCGGGTGAGCCTTTATCCCTTCCTGGTCATGACGTCACCCGCCCGTGACGCTCATTCTTTCCATTGGACTAGTTGACATTGATGCTCAGACGCATGCACGCTGGGGGCGTTCCCAAAGCGTCAAGTGACGCATCGCGAGTTCCCTCGAAAGGGAACCAAGGAAGCGGAGGTTAAATATAAGAAATATAAAAACAAATTGACAGGTATCATTAGAAAATGTAAACAGGATTATTACAATAAATTGTTAGATAGCAATAAGAATAATATTAAAGGTTTATGGAATATTTTAAATAGTTTAATCAGAAATAAAACTAGAATGAACAATTATCCACAATATTTTAGAGATGAGGACAACATTATAAATAATAAGAACTCAATAGTTAACAAATTTAATAAATTCTTTGTAGATGTTGGCCCGAATTTTGCTGCAAAAATTGCAAATGTTGAGACCTATAATTGTGAGCTAATAGACACAAATCCTAAGACATTGTTTATTAATCCTGTTGAGGAAAATGAGATATTGGACATTGTTGGAAGGTGTAAAAACAAAACCTCAACAGACCACTATGATATGGATATGAAGACCTTAAAATGTGTTATTGAAAGTATTTGTAAACCGTTAACATACATTTGTAACTTGTCATTGCAAACTGGCCAATTTCCTGATAGTATGAAAGTAGCAAAAGTGATTCCTCTGTTTAAGGCAGGGGATGAGCATCTCTTTACTAACTACAGGCCTGTTTCTCTTTTACCACAATTTTCAAAAATTTTAGAGAAGGTTTTTAATTCTAGACTAGATAGCTTTATAGAAAGAAACAAATTACTCTCAGACAATCAGTTTGGTTTTAGGAAAAATTGTTCAACTTCACATGCACTCTTTGATATAGTTGATGAAATAACGAATGCTGTTGATAATAAGAAATATGCAATAGGGTTATTTATTGACCTAAGTAAAGCTTTTGACACAATAAATTATGACATATTGATTAACAAACTGGAAAAGTATGGGATTAGAGGGGTAGCATTACAGTGGGTTACCAGTTACTTAAAAAATAGAAAACAATGTGTGACAATAGGAGATCATCAGTCGAGTTGTCAAGAAATTGTGTGCGGCTTACCTCAAGGTTCCATTCTGGGTCCAAAATTATTTAATATGTATATAAACGATATTTGTAAAACATCAAAAATACTGAGATTTATCTTGTTTGCAGACGATACAAATATTTTTGCATCGGGTGATGATTTACAACAACTGTGTCAAATTGTTACCTTGGAACTCAAACGTGTTAATATGTGGTTCAAACAAAACAAATTATCACTAAATTTGAGTAAAAGTAAAATGATGATATTTGGCAACAGTAACACCAATGCTCAGGAAGCAATCCAGATAGAGGGTGTTGTTATAGAGCGGGTGCATGAAATAAAATTTCTTGGAGTTATAATAGATGATAGAATTACTTGGAACTCTCACATTAAATATACCATCACTAAAATATCAAGAAGCATTTCTGTAATTGCTAAAGTAAAGCATATTTTAAATAGTAAAGCATTGCATACTTTATATTGTTCTTTGATCTTGCCTTATTTATATTATTGTTCTATGATATGGGGTAGCACTTATAAAAGTACATTAAGACCAATAGTAATGTTGCAAAAAAGAGTTATTCGATTAATTCATAAAGTAGGGTTTTTGGACCACACAAACTCACTATTTTTAAAATCTAAGATCATGAAGTTTTATGACATTGTTGAGTTCCAATCATTACAGATATTATACAAAGCAAGGCACAAATTGTTACCATGCCAAATACAAAAAAGGTTCCAAGAACGTACTGGTTATTATGATTTACGTGATGAATTAAACTTTAGGACGCAGAAACACAGCACAACTTTGAAAAGTTTTAGCCTTACAGTCAATGGGGTACAATTATGGAATAATTTGGAGATAGTGATAAAACGAAGTTCAAACATCAATCTTTTTAAATACAAATATAAACAAAAGATCTTTGAAAAGTATAGAGAAGAAGAAATGTTTTGTCATTAGGGGTACTTCTACCATGACCAGATACTTGTTGTCTTTTTTTTGTTGTTTTGTTGTTTTGCACTTTGTTTCCTTGAACCATTGTTAAATGAGACATTTTCTTGTATAACATTTTTTTTTGGGGGGGGGGGGGGCGCTTATAAGCTCTTTTGCTTCAGCTCTCTCCTTTTGAGCAGAATGGTTACTGCTCAAATAAATAAATAAATAAAAAAAATAAAAAAATTTCTAATATGCTGATTTGGTGCCAAAAAAACATTTGTGCTGCTCAATATTTTTGTGGAAACAGTGATTTTTTTTTCAGGATTCTTTGATGAATAGAAAGTTCAAAAGAACAGCATTTATTATACATTTTTGTAATATTTTATTATTTCAGTCTTTTTTGATCAATTTAATGTGCCTTTGCTAAATTAATCTTACTTACTCCAAACTTTGAATGGCAGTGTATCATGATTAAAAAAATTCAAATAAACCTGTTCATTTAAATTGTAATCATATTTCACAGTATTACTGTTTTTACTGTGTTTTTGATCAAGTAAATTCAGCCTTAATGAGATTAAGGGCCCTATCATACACCCGGCGCAATGCAGCGCCAAGCGCGACGCAAGTGTGTTTTGCAAGTTTCACGTCCTGCATAGTTGTTTAAATAGCAAATGCATTTGCGCCTATTTGTGCGCCCATGGGCACGCTAGTCTGAAAACGAGGTGTGTTGGGGCGCATTGTTGGCGCGTTGCTATTTTGAGGCTAGTTAGTAATGTGTGCCTATAGGCGGGTCCACAACGCGCGTACACTAGGGGTGGGGGGAAAAATCGATTCTTAGATGCATCGCGATGCGGACGTGGACGATTCTGAATCGATTCACAATTGTCAAAAATCGATTTTCAAAAAAAATAAAAAATTTTTAGATATATATTTATAATAACGTAATATTGACGGAACGCGAAAGACGGAACTCTGAAGCGCGGAAGTGCAGTGGCCGGACCGTCTGTGGCGTGCACGTAACAGACGCGGACGCGATGGCTGAGCGCCAAATCCAAACACCCTCCTCGTTAAAAGCTGACGTGTGGAAATATTTTGGCTTTTGAAGTTGAAGGGGGAAAGGAGCTGGACAAGAGCCACACTAGTTGTAAGCTTTGTAGAGTAAAACTAAAATATTTCGGAAACAAGACACATATGAGAAGCCATATGACACGTTTCCAGCCAGAGGAGGAAAAACACTCGGCTGTAACGTTACCGGTCGTTGTTATATTATTAATTTACTACAAATATGCTGCTGCTAGTTCAGACACACATGTATTTTCCTGTTGGTTCTTTGCAATGTTAATAAAATATATTGTACGTTAATTCTTTATGGGTCATTACTTTCTACTTTTAAAGCAAAGTATTTATAGTCACACACACACAAAAAAAAGATTCTGATAATCGATTTAGCATCGAATCGCAGCCCTCTGAATCGTAATCGAATCGAATCGTGAGGTGCCTAGAGATTCCCACCCCTAGCGTACACTCTGCTTATTACACACACAGGCACGCGCAGCAGCACACAAACTAGCCAAATATTAAAAATAAAAGGACTACAATGTAAAAGATTAATATTGTGTACATAAAGATATGGTGATCCAGCTTGTCCCGTATATGGTCTGCTTGCTTGCGTCTACCTCGCGCACGAGCAGATCCGTTTGCGCTCTGGAGACACGTTCAGTCTTTCCGCTTGCAGATTCCGTCATGTAAATAGCAATCCGCCATGGCGCGGGTGCAACTGGCTTTTAAAGGGAATGGGAGATGAGACTCTGGTTGGTTTATTTCACGTTATGCCCAAAACACACCCATTACTCATTAAGAGAATAGGGACAACTCTTTTAGACCATGCGCCGGGTGCGCCGACCATTTTTCCCGTCGTTAAACTAGCAAAAGTGCACTTGCGCCCTTGAGCTTTAGACCATGTGCTTAGATCGTTAAAATAGGGCCCTAAGAGACTTCTTTCAAAAACATAAAAAAAAAAAAACACCTTTTAACCGGTAATGTGTGTGTGTGTGTATATATAAATAGTTTCAGAATGAAAATAAACATCATTGTTCAAGCAAATAAAACATGCTCATATGAGTGAATTAATGTGTGTGCATGTTTTGATGCTGGCACACACTAAAGCTGGATGCAGTAGGTAAAGGATGAGGCAGGACTTTCACTCATTCCTGGCCAGCATGGCTATAGATTATCACTCTTTCAGTCTTTGACTGGGCCCTCAATATTGGACATAAGCACAGGAACGGGATGGGGAGAGGGAGAATCCCAAATACCCAGAGGATGGTGCTTAGAGCAGAAATGCTCCACACACAGAAAATGCTAAACCTGCCACTGGCAAATAATGCAGTATGGATTTACACAGCACTGAGAACTTGATATTCAAGCATGCCAGTTCTCCTCCAGCTTAAGAAAGAGTAAAAAAAACCTGTAGCATTTTCTGCTGACAAAGACATCAATTTGACTTCTTGAAATCAATGGAGCCATACAACGTGCTCAAAAGGGAGGTTAAAAAAAACTCTAGTGATGAAATGATTGATTTTTGTTACAATCAGCAATTTCTGATCAGACAACTGAGAAGAAATGCTAATTTGTCACATCTTTTCAGGAAATTAATTTATGTGACGTATGTGAAAGGATAAAGAGTGCCTTTTCCCAAGAGCTGAATTGATGTTCGTGTCTATAATACTTCAGAAAATAGCTCCTGCATTTTAATTAAAGTTCAATGAATCTTCTTTCTTCTACACAAGAAAAAGACTATGTCTGCAAGCTCTAGTGAAACATTATGTTTTTCATTTTGATAAAGAGCTAATCTCATTACACAGTGGCGTTATCATACCGTTTAACAATAGAGCTAATTGTAATTGTCATGCATTATTACACTGAATACTCATCAGGCCAAATAATTGAACATACCATTTGACAATCAGTCAATCAATCAACACATTAAATAATCCAAGTTTATTACTGTATGCATCTACTATAATGTATTTGTTATATGTACTACTAATATGAACTTATTAATAATAAAACTAAAAAAGATTTCAAAATCAAACACGATCTTATCTAATCCATCATTAAAACTAAGATGAGAAATCTACTTTGCGATGGATGGTGCATGGGACTTTATTAGAGCAACTTATCCTCCAGCAAGAAGCTGCAGCATGCACATATCATCATTAATACTGCATCACTAACTATTTGAGACTCTTCTGACCAGATGGTGTAAACTGTTTTGGCTCCATGTAGTTTGGCTCCAAGAAAAGTCATTGCAGCTCAGTATGAGCAAGGTCTCTTCCTCAACATTAAATGCACAATTCACACATGCAAAACAGTGCTAGTGTTACAATATGGCAGGAATAAACTCATTGGCTAAAGGTTCTGTGTTAGAAAGCATACAGTCACTACCGAAGATTTTCTTTTAAGCCCACTGAGAGTTTGGGATTTAAAGGTGGAGTACATGCGGGTTAAAGGAATAGTTAAAATTTACTTAAAAATTTAAATTCTGTCATCATTTACTCTCCTTCAAGTTGTTTTAAACCTGTATGAATTTCTTTCTTCCGCTGAACACAAAGGAAGATATTTTGAAGAATGTCGGTAACCAAACACTTGATGGACCCCACTGGCTTCGATAGTCCATCAACTGTCTGGTTACCAACATTCTTCAAAATATCCATTGTTTTCAGCAGGAGAAAGAAATTCATACAGGTTTGAAACAACTTGAGGGTGAGTAAATGAAGACAGAATTTTAATTTTTAAGTGCACTATTCCTTTGAATGACTCGAATGTTACGGGCACCTCACTATGGGCACAGAAAACAACCTGCAAACATGTCACCTTCAAAGCAACTAGGCTGTGTTGGTTTAGGCCATTAATGAATGATGTCTTTAAAATGCAGCTAATGCACATGGGACTGATTCTACTAAGAAAGCGGCTCATAAAAGGCACACATGCAAGGATAAACCCTGAGGTGTTTGAGATTGAGAAGAAAAGCGAAAAGCAAAGATTCACATATATGTAATGAAAATGGCTTTAATACCTTCTCTTGTCCCTGCGAAGTGAACATAGCTAGTTCCACAAAGCTCTTAATCCTGCCACTGAGAGCAGAAGGATTATATACAGAGCAGATACAGCAACAAGAAAAAAACCTACCTCCACATAAAATCCACATACCTCTCTAAGGTGTCCACACGATCGCACAAAAACACCTAATTATACTTTTTGCTGTAAAATTACATTCAATGGTCAAATTATACACAGAAATCAAATAAAGTCAGCAAAAAAATATGAACTATTGAACTATTTACTAAATCTCTAACAAATAGGCATATGTCCACAAATGAAATAAAAAAGGAAGTAATTATCAATCAATGCCAAAAACAGGTTGAGAAAATTGGGAAAAAGGGAAGTAAAACAGCTAACACACAGCATCTAGTGGTTTACTACTTTTATAAAACTATTACAACAACATAATCAAAGAAAATGTTCAATAAATAATTGTTTTTTTTTTTAATAATCACAATAAACAATTCTTCTGTCAAGTAATTCAGTTCATTAGCCTGAAAGTAGACTGTTCATGGTTGCGTGCAAGGCACAGTAGCATCTTTCTGCATGAACAACAGAGTGAGAATAAAATTGAAGTGCATATACCGACTATTGTACACTAGTTTCAAACATGGCTTGTCCGATCAAATCTGCTTTTATAAAGAATGTTTTGTTAAACTCCATGTGCAGCTATGTTTTAAACAGCACAGAGGCAATAAACGTAGCTTGAGGTCACTGAGGGAAAAAAAGATGTCTACCATCTTCTTCACAGATGGTGTGGTTCCATTACAGCAGCAACTGTTAACATGAAATTGTTGCAGCTATTGTGTGGTAATGAGAACATTATTGATTATTGTCATTGCCTTCTTCCACTCAAACCACCAGACAATGTCAAAACTGATCCCTATCCCAGCTGCACCTAATCCCATGGTTGTTAGTAGTGCCTTTAGGCTACAGGCAGAGCTGGACACAATCCCACTCAATAAGGACAGAAACATGAGATCAACTTTATCTTCAACAGACCATGGTCACTCGCAATCAGCCACAAAAAAAAAATTCTTGTTACTAAAGGTCATTGTTGAAACCTCTTCCTTTCTACACTGACCTTTAGTAACGAAAGAACAACATCTGGTGAACAAGCTGTTGATTTCCATTTTTTTTGCTCTTATTGTTCACGATTCTAATTTTCATTCAAAGAAAATTCAAGAAGATTGGGTCAATTGCAATATTAGTATAATTAGTACAGGAATAGTACACCAAAATAAAACATTTGATCTTCAACTACTCACGCTCATTGTTCTCAACCTTTCTTTATTTTCTTTCTTCTGTGCAATTCAAATTGAAAAAATTTGAAAAATATTCAGGTTTCTCTTCTTCATAGAATGAAAGTGGATGGCAATTAGGGATCTCAAATAAATAAATAAATAAATTCATATTATATATAAATTATATAAATCACCATAAAAGTAGGAAAAGAAAAAAAGAAGGTTAAATCATTACTCACAGAAAATGTACTTTCATTGCATGGAGAGGAGCAGTTTGGACATTCTGCTTTAAATAACTTCTTTTGTGTTCTAAGAAAGAAACAGGTCTCGAAAAGTACGATGGTAAGTAAATAACAGAATTCTAGTTTATAGATTAATGAATTATTTCAAAGCTAAAAAGAGAAACAGTGTGAGCAAACATCAATTAAATCACTGCTTGAAACATCAAATTGCTCAATGCCTGCTGTCAAGAGAGCAAGGTGTGAAACAGTAAAATTAAAAATGTCCTTGGATCATAAAAAGTGTTTTCTGTGGCATATGTAAATGACTAAGCTTTTAAATCAAACTACAAAGACTGACAATGCCGGTTGGGTCCCTGTGACATGATGACAGAAAAACAGCTGCTGGGTCTCGGCTTGTTCCATAGTAAAATGGAAAACTCTTTTTGATATGGTGAAATTAAAATTAAAATTAATTATGAATTAGTGTGACTTCATAAAACAGCATTGCGGGTTTGTAATCAGCATTTAAACGGACCACACCATCTGTGGCTTATCCTCTTTTCTTCATATTATTGAACTGAAGATAATTTTTATGATTCCTGCAGAGCTGGATATCAGTGTCCCATATCAGGACTTAATGTAGTCTGTTAAATATGTTCATTCTCATTGGAATCCATTTACAACGCTCAGGCTGAAGAATTACATGACATTATGCATATTAATGTCAAGATGCTTTAAGAGTGGACATACAGTTGGCACAGAATACATTTATCACAATCTTACATATTTAGAACCTAAATACGTGACCACAGGTCAGTGTTACAAGATGAAGAAAAGCCATCCACCCAGGAACAGACATCCATCAGAAAGCCTGTCCCACCCTCTTGTTAATAATGCCGAGTAGCTGTGAGGACATCAAATCCCATTTGCTCTTAAGCTACGTGCGTTGATTTTTATCCCCTCCCTGGAGCTCGGTAAGACTGTCATTTACCTCATCACCTTGACACGGTCCTGTGCGAGGTCCTTTCACACAGAGATTTTTGCATATTGTCAAACAACTGCTGAACCGTGCGAGCCAAAGGTCTGAGCTGACTGACAGGATTCGTTCACTTGTGATTAAAACACATTAAAGAATAATGAGTCTGGCCAACACAATAACCAATCTTGAGAAACAAAACACACATTTACAGTCTTGGCAGTGTGAAAAGACAATAAACTAATATAAAAGCTGACAGTTTTGACATTCATTGCTCATAAAATAATCTCTAAATCTATCAATCAGGCCACAGCTAGGGAAAGTTGTTATTTCCTTAATTAGCGTGTTATCTCCAGAACGAGAGGAATTAGGACAATGTATTTGCAGTGAATCACTCAAGATTCTTTTTTCTAAAAAATGAGCGATAACTGAATGCTATTAACGGCGTTGTAATGGCGTACTGGCAGTGTTAAAACTGAATATATGAGCAAACCCAATATGTGTAGGACCAGTAATGAAAGGCACAAATTATGCCTGAAATATGCAGTTGCAAAAATGCCTCAAAGATGGCTGAGATTTTGATGAATGCTTCTGGAGGAAGGAGCAGGGTTCAAGGCTTAAGAGGACATCGCTCAAGCAGATGAATGCTTTTATTGTGCTCATAACCACTTGCAAGAAAGAGAAATTGAACTGTGCTGATTTAAGAGGAAATAAGCGAGCAAAATATTAAAGACACTCACGGACACACAAGTCTCCACTCTCAAAGTAGCCAGGACAGCACTGTGAACGGCGACGGTACATGGTCCTCACCCCACGCCGATAAGCTGTCTTGTAGCTGGTTCTGAGATGGAAAAAACGTACACGTACACACAAGAGAAAGCATGAACATCAATAACCCGGTTGGTGAACTCCACAAGGACAGATACAAGGACATTAGGACATTTCTATTTGTCTAGTAATCCTAGCCAAGCCCTAAAGGTGGAAAGAGGAGAAATAAACATAATTAAAGTGAGTTAAGGAAAAGTTTCTGTGCTAGTTGAAGGACATCTCGCCTCTGAATGCTACATTGCAGCACAGTGACTCATTGGGCCCACAGCTTTTAGCAGGGACACTGACGATAAAGTCTTTAATGCAGCAATTAAAACCAATGTAATGTCGGATGACAGTCAAATGGCCATTTCCATCCCGACTCTGACCACTACAATCACGGCTGGTAACATTAACTCTCGGTGATAAAGACACTGGCACACCGGCATCTTAATTTTTATGTGTCTAGTGGGAGAGTGCTGCTTGTTGCCATGGAGCTGAATTGTGACAACTGCAGATCAAAGGTCAGGGTCACGCTCACCTGTGTCTGGTGCATTTAAACCAATTGAGGATGTCGGTGCATCTGGTGTAGTAGATCTGGTCAAAAGGATGAGCATAGGACTCTTGAACAGTCACTGCGTAGCTGAGAGAGGGAAAGACCAAAAAGAAATTTCAATCTCTTACTTATGCAATGATCTTTTTTTCCCTTTAAAAAACCCAAAACATTTAGGCCAGTATTTGTTTTTTTTACATGAAGACCAATACAATATTCAAAGGTGATTAAAATATATGATTATATTTTTCCAAAATTATTTATTAACAGAAATTGGGAGTGTAGATGTGACCCTAGACCACAAAAGCAGTCTTATATGTCAATTTTCTTAAATTGAGATTTATACATCACCTGAAAGCTGAATAAATAAGCTTTCCATTGATGTGTGGTTTGTTAGGATAGGATATTATATAGGACAATATTTGGCCGAGATACAACTATTTGAAATCGGGAATCTGAGGGTGCAAAAAATCTAAATATTGAGAAAATCGCCTTTAAAGGTTTCCATTTCTGTTGGCGATTGTGCTGCATCCACTTACAAAAATAAAATTGATATATTTAAGGTAGGAAATTTACTAAATATCTTCATGGATCATGATCTTTACTTATATAATGATTTTTGGCATAAAAGAAAAATCGATAATTTTGACCCATACACTGTGTTACGGTACGTGGTGGTAGGAAGGACGAGAAGACGAGGAGGAACAGGTAACAAGGATTTAATCATAAAACACAGGAGTAACACAACGCACGCTACACATTAACGAGAACGGACAAGGAATGAGGGAGAACACAGGGTTTAAATACACAGGGAACAGATTGGGGAAACAAGGCACAGCTGGGGCAAATTAACTAGACACAGGTGAAGGAACTGAACAGAAACGAGGAGCGGGAAAACTAACACAGGACTAAACCAAATACACAATGAACGGGGGGAAACTCAGGACACACATGTAACATAACGCCCCCTCCAAAAAGGCGCGTCCTCGCGCCGTATAACTTCAATAGGGGTGGAGGGGCGGGCGCCCTGGAGGCTGACGAGGGCGTGGTCTACCCTGAGCAGGAAGCCTCCAGGGCGGAGCAGGCTGGTCAGGGGGCCATGGCGGAGTAGGAGACCACCCCTCGGGCGGTCCTGGCGGAGAATCCCCTTCGGGCGGCCATGGCGGAGAATCCCCTTCGGGCGGCCATGGCGGAGAATCCCCTTCGGGCGGCCATGGCGGAGAATCCCCTTCGGGCGGCCATGGCGGAGAATCCCCTTCGGGCGGCCATGGCGGAGACGCACCTACGGGCGGCCATGGCGGAGACGCACCTTTGGGCGGCCATGGCGGAGACGCACCTTCAGGTGGCCCATATCCCCCCCCCAAAACTTTCTTGGGGGGAATCACAGGCTCTGGGACAGGCTCTGGGACGTGGACAGTCTCTGGGTGGGCAGACGGGACGTGGAAAGTCTCTGGCTGGGCTAGCGTGCAGGTAAGCTCAGGCTCGGCAGGCGTGCAGGTAAGCTCAGGCTCGGCAGGTAAGCTCAAGCTTTTGGCAGGCGTGCAGGTAAGCTCAGGCTCGGCAGGCGTGCAGGTAAGCTCAGGCTCGGCAGGGCTGCAGGGAAGCTCAGGCTCGGCAGGGCTGCAGGGAAGCTCAGGCTCGGCAGGCGTGCAGGGAAGCTCAGGCTCGGCAGGGCTGCAGGGAAGCTCAGGCTCGGCAGGCGTGCAGGTAAGCTCAGGCTCGGCAGGGCTGCAGGGAAGCTCAGGATCGGCAGGGCTGCAGGGAAGCTCAGGATCGGCAGGGCTGCAGGGAAGCTCAGGATCGGCAGGGCTGCAGGGAAGCTCAGGATCGGCAGGGCTGCAGGGAAGCTCAGGATCGGCAGGGCTGCAGGGAAGCTCAGGATCGGCAGGCGTGCAGGTAAGCTCAGGCTCGGCAGGGCTGCAGGGAAGCTCAGGCTCGGCAGGGCTGCAGGGAAGCTCAGGATCGGCAGGGCTGCAGGGAAGCTCAGGATCGGCAGGGCTGCAGGGAAGCTCAGGATCGGCAGGGCTGCAGGGAAGCTCAGGATCGGCAGTGCTGCAGGGAAGCTCAGGATCGGCAGGGCTGCAGGGAAGCTCAGGATCGGCAGTGCTGGACGGGACCAGCGGAGAAGGTTCGGCTGGGCTGGACTGAACCAGCAATGAGGGCTCGGCTGGGCTGGACGGAACCAGCGGTGAGGGCTCGGCTGGGCTGGACGGGACCAGCGGAGAAGGTTCGGCTGGGCTGGACTGAACCAGCAATGAGGGCTCAGCTGGGCTGGACGGAACCAGCGGTGAGGTCTCGGCTGGGCTGGATGGAACCAGCGGTGAAGGGGGCTTTGTGCTGGACGGGACCAGCGGCGAAGGATCAGCGGGCTTTGCTGGATCCTGGGTGAGGATGGACGACGTGGCGAAGATGGCTGGAGCCATCACTGGAGTGACGGTGATGCGGAGACCTCTCTCAAACATAATCCTGACGAGGTAGTCAGTCAGGTCATGGCCAGCCAAATCCATCTTGTAAAGGTCCGTTCTTCTGTTACGGTACGTGGTGGTAGGAAGGACGAGAAGACGAGGAGGAACAGGTAACAAGGATTTAATCATAAAACACAGGAGTAACACAACGCACGCTACACATTAACGAGAACGGACAAGGAATGAGGGAGAACACAGGGTTTAAATACACAGGGAACAGATTGGGGAAACAAGGCACAGCTGGGGCAAATTAACTAGACACAGGTGAAGGAACTGAACAGAAACGAGGAGCGGGAAAACTAACACAGGACTAAACCAAATACACAATGAACGGGGGGAAACTCAGGACACACATGTAACACACTGTTTTGTTGGCTATTGTCACAAATATACCCGTGCAACTTAAGACTGGTTTTGTGGTCCAGGGTCACATATGTTAAATTAATTAAACTATTTATTTTGTGATTCTATAAGATTCAAGATTTTGTATGTTTTCCAATAAAAATAATAGTTATTGAGGGGGGGGGGGATAAATATATTTTAGTTTACATCTTGATTTTAGTTTGTTGCATTCTAATGAAGTTTTATTACATTTTTTAAATAAAATTGTATAATTATGTCAACCTGTTGCCTCCTTGGAAGTTTTTAAAATCACGTTAAAATATATTAAGTTACAGGGTCAATTAATAAAGGTAGATTTCAACCAAAACACAATTTTATTGCGGCATTTGGGGAAGTTTTTTATTTCATAAAATGTATATGTAACAACTGACCCAATATATGGCTTGATACCAGCACATTTTTGTGGTAAGTCCATTAATTGCATAATTGTTCATTTATACACTTTTGTAAAAAATCCTATAATTGGCTGTTTAATGGCAGGAATCTTGCCATGAGGACTTAAAATTTCCCAAACGTGATTATGTTGCTGAGAAACAAAGAATTTGCTGGAAGTATCAAGTTTATAATCAACTATATTGTGAAATTACTGTAATCCAAGAAACAAAACCATTAAATACTTAATATTCAGAGATGTATCCATCTATTTAGCTTGAAGTTCAAAACAACTTGTTATCTCAAATAACGTGACAAGCATAATGTTTCCCTTCAAAAGCTACAGTAACTCTAGGAAAAACAAGATGTATTATCACAATATCCATAAAAAAAAACATTACAAATGTATTGCCAACAAAATGACATAAAAGCTCCGAAATATTCTTTCAGGAAACCAATGCTGAAACTCATTCATCTCTGTAGCCCTCTGTCCTCCTCTCTGCAGAGGCAATCGCTCCTGCTTATTTGTCATAACTGATAACACCCTTTACAAATAATCATTTTTCAAGCAATAGGTTCAATCAAAACAGATTGTTCTAGTCAACTGAATGCTGTTCTGCCTGTTTTATTTTAGCAACATATCCTTACTCTCTCTCCCGACTCACATACACACACTACAAGGTTGATAATAAGAACATCAATATTGTTCTGTGTGTTTAGTGACTAAACCTAATACCTGTAGGCAAGTGTAACCAGATCAACACTCCCAAACACAATCCTTTACATCCCTTCAACTGTGCCATTAAAAGTGAATACAGTCAATACAGGAACAAACAAATGTAGATCCTCTAAATCTCTGAGATAACAGAGCTGAAATACACATTGTGTGTGTTTTGCGACTGATTCATATAGCTTGTAAACACATCCTTTTTGTCATCCCAGAAGGGGCAAAAGTTTATCCACAGTTGTTCATCAAGTATCCATTCAAGTATTATGTACCATCAACACAACAAATAAGGCCATAATACTTCAATATGTAATATTCTGACAAGTATCCATTTTGAATAACATTTTATCTCAGAAAACATACAAACACTGATGGGGAACCACCTAACTCAGCAACGCTACTGTCTTGACAAAATTTTTCTGTAGCTCATCTGTTTTCAAAATGGTGTCATTTTTGTTCTTGTAATAAGCTATTTTTTGCAGCAAGTAGTGATGATCATCTTGGCAAAACACAGCAAAATCATATTTTCACATTTTATTGGCACTGTTCTTTGGGCACTTATCAGAATACATACAGTACAGCTTTACAACTGAGTGAACAGAATCAGTAATCAAATGCATTGGAATGTCCAAGGACAGTGAATCAGTTTGTTTGGACTGTTCAAAAAAATGTACTGTTCAAAACAATTCACCAATTCTAGCCCCACCTAATATTAAAGTCCCTGTAAAGGCAATTCTTAATTTTTTTTTTGCTAAAACATATTACAAAGATTGTGAACTGTGAAGTACTGAATTGTGGAGTTAGACCGTTAAACAGTTTTTCACCATTGCTATTTCCCGGATTTTTTGGGCGGGGCTAAAACGGGGCTCGATGACGCACTGGAGCCCCTGAGCTCCTGGACACGCCCCTACTTGATGACGCACTGAGGCCACTGAGGCTGGCCCCTCCCCTAACAACAGATTACATTCGCATTAGTTCGCCACTCAATCGCGAGTTACTGTCAGTACTATTAGTTACTATATCTATGGTTACTACAGCCTACAGTTTGCTAGCTAGCTATGCCTTTATGGAATGCCAAAGCTGACTTAATTAAAAATAAATAAATACATAAATAAATATACGAAGAAATGTAAAAAAGCAAAAATACATATCATCATCATATATGTCAAGTTCTTAATATTAATCGATAAACTACTCAGTTATAATTATAATAAGGCACTATGGCTGTTATCAGTAAAATAAAATTAACTGAATAAATGAATAATAGACTTATTCATTTATTTTTAACATTAATCTCATAACGACTTTTATGCAATTGTAATTGCAGTGTAAAAGCATTCTCCCTCTGTATTAAGATTTTGACTTTTAATGACTTAATGACTTTTGTTAATTTTATTTTACTGATAACAGCCATAGTGCCTTATTATAATTATAACTGAGTAGTTTATCGATTAATATTAAGAACTTGACATATATGATGATGTATAGCCTACCTATTTAATAAGGTTTGGGTAGATACAAAATCAATTTATAGGGGGAAATATCACCACGACCATGGGCACTTGCTGTTTGAATGGGCATGATGATGCTTCTGTCCTCCACTGCATGGCGTGAGATGCGTGGCTCATTAGCTGCGTTTACATGAGCCCCTTTTGTTTGATTTAAGAATAATTCCAAATTAATGACTTGTGATTAATCAGTATCTAAGAGCAGCATCTATGAAATATGGGTTGTGTTTTAAGCATTTGAATTGTCAACTGTTATGCATACGAAATTATGAAACGCGAATGTAAACCGTGTATTGAGTCGCGTTTCAAACTCATTGATTAATATGCTTGCGTAGGAGTCAGTGAAATCTGCGCTGGTTTCTCTCCGCGTTCTGTGCTGGTGTGCGAGTCTCATCGACAATAAACGCAAGCTCTTATCAGCCCTATCCACCGCGTTTACATTGTTATTAATAGTAGATACTTTCATGAGCTTCTGCTATCATAAGTGTCTGCTATCAGACCCGTTGAAGTGCAGTTTCTGTTCATGTGTGCTATCTGTGTTAACCCTATATAGCCTACCCTACATACAGTTAGGGTGATATACAGGTCCTTCTAAAAAAAATTAGCATATTGTGATAAAGTTCATTATTTTCCATAATGTAATGATAAAAATTAAACTTTCATATATTTTAGATTAATTGCACACCAACTGAAATATTTCAGGTCTTTTATTGTTTTAATACTGATGATTTTGGCATATAGCCCATTAAAACCCAAAATTCCTGTCTCAAAAAATTAGCATATCATGAAAAGGGTCTCTAAACAAGCTATTAACCTAATCATCTGAATCAACTAATTAACTCTAAACACCTGCAAAAGATTACTGAGGCTTTTAAAAACTCCCAGCCTGTTTCATTACTCAAAACCGCAATCATGGGTAAGACTGCCGACCTGACTGCTGTCCAGAAGGCCATCATTGACATCCTCAAGCAAGAGGGTGAGACAGAAAGAAATTTCTGAACAAATAGGCTGTTCCCAGAGTGCTGTATCAAGACACCTCAGTGGGAAGTCTGTCGGAAGGAAAAAGTGTGGCAAAAAACGCTGCACAACGTGCACAACGAGAAGAGGTGACCGGACCCTGAGGAAGATTGTGGAGAAGGACCGATTCCAGACCTTGGGGGACCTGCGGAAGCAGTGGACTGAGTCTGGAGTAGAAACATCCAGAGCCACCGTGCACAGGCATGTGCAGGAAATGGGCTACAGGTGCCGCATTCCCCAGGTCAAGCCACTTTTGAACCAGAAACAGCGGCAGAAGCGCCTGACCTGGGCTACAGAGAAGCAGCACTGGACTGTTGTTCAGTTTTGCATGTCATTCGGAAATCAAGGTGCCAGAATCTGGAGGAAGACTGGGGAGAAGGAAATGCCAAAATGCCTGAAGTCCAGTGTCAAGTACCCACAGTCAGTGATGGTCTGGGGTGCCATGTCAGCTGCTGGTGTTGGTGCACTGTTTTATCAAGGGCAGGGTCAATGCAGCTAGCTATCAGGAGATTTTGGAGCACTTCATGCTTCCATCTGCTGAAAAGCTTTATGGAGATGAAGATTTCATTTTTCAGCACGACCTGGCACCTGCTCACAGTGCCAAAACCACTGGTAAATGGTTTACTATGCTCAATTGGCCTGCCAACTCTCCTGACCTGAACCCCATAGAGAATCTGTGGGATATTGTGAAGAGAAAGTTGAGAGACGCAAGACCCAACACTCTGGATGAGCTTAAGGCCGCTATCGAAGCATCCTGGGCCTCCATAAAACCTCAGCAGTGCCACAGGCTGATTGCCTCCAAGCCACGCCGCATTGAAGCAGTCATTTCTGCAAAAGGATTCCCGACCAAGTATTGACTATTGAGTGCATAACTGAACATAATTATTTGAAGGTTGACTTTTTTTTTTGTATTAAAAACACTTCTTTTAATGGTCGGATGAAATATGCTAATTTTTTTAGACAGGAATTTGGGGTTTTCATGAGCTGTATGCCAAATTCATCAGTATTAAAACAATAAAAGACCTGAAATATTTCAGTTGGTGTGCAATGAATCTTAAATATATGAAAGTTTAATTTTTATCATTACATTATGGAAAATAATGAACTTTATCACAATATGCTAATTTTTTGAGAAGGACCTGTACATGACTTAAAATGTGATATTGTCCGCACACCTCTTGCGTTTCGTTTGGTCACACACCACAAGGTGTCACTGTGGCCTCAAAGCTTCAGAACTGCCACTCTGAGCTCGATTGCTGATGTCTGAGGTAAAACACGCCCCCCTCATTAGCATACGGACAAAGAAATGTTGAAATAAATAAACGTAGAAATAAATAAATGTGGAAAGAAATAAATGTAGAAATAAATAAATGTAGACATAAAAACATATACATAAATGAATGTGGAAATAAATAAAAGTGGAAATAAATAAATTAATAAATGTATAAATAAAAAAATAAATTAATGTGTGAAAAAATACAATTATACATAAATAAGGAAATAAAAGTATAAATACTCATTTATTTGTACTTTTTTACATTTCTTTGTATATTTATTTATGTATTTTTGCTTTTTTACATTTCTTCGTATATTTATTTATTTATGTATTTATTTAATTTTAATTAAGTCAGCTTCGGCATTCCATATGCCTTCGACACGGAAATGCGTAGGCTACTACCTGTATGCGATCATGTACAAAACAGATCGGTGTCTTTATTCAAATTTCCTAAAAACGATCACATCAAGAAGAGGTGGATTCATTTTGTGAAGAGCCAACCTTGATGGAGAGCTGAGGATCACCGCCAACACCTGCCTCTGTAGTGATCATTTTACACAGGATAGTTTTATAAAACTTTCGTCAGAGACAACTGGGATTCACTGATAATCCACTGTTACTGTGGTGAATGGGGCCGAACTGACTATCTCCCGCCTCGGCCTTCATCCTCCCGTCCCGAAAGCAGTATCAGCGTCGGCAGCTTTCCCGCGAGTGGGCGTGGTTTCAGCGCAGCCAGCGGACACGGCCCCAGCGTTTGAGAGCAGAGAATAATGCTCATTTTTTTTTCAAGATTTTGATAGCTTATTTTATACTTGCCGGTGTTGTGCCTAATTTCGACCCCCTGTCAAATTATTACCCCCCTCGTTGAAGTCAGTACCTGATTGCCTAATCCCAACCCCGCCCCTACAACTAATCCTAAACCTACCAATGCTAGGGGGGTAATAATTTGGCGGGGGTCGAAATTCGGCACAACACCTGTTTTTTTTATCATTCAAATTTGGCTGGGTGGCTAATAACACATTTTTCTGTGGTGTGACAAACTCAGAACACATACTTAATTTTGACTTTACAGGGACTTTAAATGAAATGCTCATTGTTGTGTATTCAATTTATTGCGTAAATTAGGATGTATCCTAGTTTTATAAGTTGTATTTATTTTAAAAATATAATTTCAAGTTGGATGAAGTCCTAACTGAGATAGTCATAGTTTATACTTTAGCTATAGCTATACTTTTTAAAAATAGTAGGTAGCCTGTGAGCAGTATCGCAACATTGTTTTTAAATGGTTAAAAAATTTATAATAATTATACTTACTATTAATTATTATTAGTAGTAATACCTTTTCACATTTCCAGGGTTCTCAGAATGGAAGTCTTCATAGTTGATTAAACTGCTATAGTGGTGAATGTTTACTACCACAAATATATTTTAATGTTCCCATTTGCTCGAATAGCAAAAAAAAAAAAAAAAGAAAGAAGAAGAAAATCAGTGTTTCTATGACTTTTTAAAGGAGGGAAAAAAATCATTGAGTGATTGATTATGGTGGTCAGAAGAGAGAAAGATTTTTTCTGCCATCACTCCTTCAGCCGTTGTGTTAGAAACACCCTAAATGCAGTGTTAACTACTTTTATATAATTTAATGCCAAGGTAATATAACACAAAAGTATAGTGTTATAAATGTACATTAATATTTTTATGAAAAGATTTACAATGTTAATAACTGTGGAAAGGCGTCAGCACAGTCTGTGAAAAGGGTCCACCATTAGGTAATATTATTCATTATTCATTATTATTATTAATTATACACACACTAAACAATTTATGTACATTAAATAATTAATTTTGAACACCGCCACAACCCATTATAACTCAAACAATTACACAAGCATAAATCACTACACTGAAATTTCAATCCTCTTTTGACCAAAACATAATTTTGGCATGTCAGAGAGGAATAACTACGCAGTGTGAATCCTGCAATTGAGAAATGGAAGGTAAAATGGAGTTTAACACAGGAGAGTGCCCCTCTCTCACCTTTCCCAGTGACTGCAGACATTGGGGTCATCTGGGTTGAGGCTCCATGCGCTGATAATGAGGCCCAGAACAGCCAGCACAGGCAGGGCTAATGGGTAGGCCCGTACCAGCCCCATGACTCCTCCTGAGAGAACGAGAGTGAGAAAGAGAGAGAGAGAGAGTGAGAGAGAGACAAGGACACTTTTTGTCCTTTATCATTCTTATAAATTGGAGCCCTTGGATCATACTTGGAAGTAGAGTGAAAAGAGATGACTTTTTAAGAACAATATCAATGAATTCAAGAATTAGGTATGCATGTGTCTTTATATTCAGTTGACCGAAATGGGTCAATAGCCAATGACAACTACAAAGTGTGGTGGCAGATGGCTGATATAATGGTGTGATATGTGTGTGATAGAGACTAATACAATTTGATTAAAACAAATTAGATGTATACAAACACTTGAATGAAAACTTTCAACACAATATTTACTTAATAATCTCAAAATGTCCAAATATTGTGCGCTTCATTTTCTGGTTGATACGTCAGTCTTTATGCACCTTATATACGCAAATACTTGTGTGAGTGTATATTCTGTAACACTTAGCTCAGGATATAAGTCCAATGACAGTGACGAAGGACTCTTTAAGATCACACAGGGTGAACCGTTTGTTTAAACTGTCAAGATATTTCATTAGACACATGATGGGAGATGAGCATGTGTGTGTGATGAATTGACATGACAGAGACAGATTTAGAAGGGCACGTGAATGACACACTGCACAAGCATGGGTTGGCGAAGCGTGAAAGCACTGATTATGTTAAACTGCAGGGAGTAATTGTAGAAGGACACAAGAACAACAGTTTGCTTGATTCTCTGCAACCTGATCAGGAAAGAAACACAATTACTACCACTAATGTCCTGGTGAGGTTTAAGTGTGCGTGTTTGTACTTTGCAAGCAAATAAACACATACTTTGTTTGGCCTGTATACAGTACCTGATCTGCTAATGCCATTTAATGATTTGCATGACATGTCTTTGCTTAAAGACATGGTGTTTACATAGTGAAAGGTGTTTACAGGTCATTCACATGTGAGAGAAAAATCCATATCAATTTCACTTACACTATATAACAGTTCATTCAAAGGCAGAAACTGAAGTCATGTTCATTTCTGTAAAAAGGTGAATTTACATGGTCACACTTTAAAGGTTTCATATCATTCCACACTAGGACTGCAGCTATAAGACCTCGACAGTAACACCGTTGTTATGATGTTCTGTTCAGCTGTACAAACAGCTGTTCCCTAGTGAATCACTGTAATGGCAGCTTGAATGTTTGAAGTTTAAATTATGAACACTGGTTTCATTTGGACATGTACATATTTATGTTTGTATAGACTTTGAAATAATATCAGTGTACTGACAGCATTTTAAGCATATACAACTTAAGAGATACAATCTTTGTGAATCCACAGATGACAGAGCAGAACTGGAATTGCAAGGACCTTTACAATCATACACAACCCTATAGCAGGTAAGCCCATTCACACAAAGAACGATAACTATAAAGATAACTATAATGACAACTATAAGCGTCCACACCAGTGGACGATATTGTTCTGTTTCTAAGCACGTGCTGCTACGTATATCGTCTGCTGCTTTTAAAGCTCTTTACAGCAGGATGGATTCTGATTGGCTGTCAATGTTTTTATTGTAATTCAGCTGGTTATTGTGCATTTCAGTGTCTACAGAATCACACCTTATGTACGAATACTAAAGTGATCAAACCAACTGATCAGTGAATGTACACTACCATTTAAAATTTTCTTTGTTTGTTCGGTAAGATTGGTCGGTCGTGGTCTTTACCACACCGTTGTAAAGTTGTTGTGTTTTTCTTCCTCTGTTCCTAACTCTTTCCCTGCCATTGACGGATATTTCCGTCATTTATGAGACAACGCTTCGCCGCCATTGACGGAAATTTCCAGCTTTCCGTGTTTTCACTGTTATAAGGTAGGGGGCGCTATGACTCATCTTCTGAAAGAGTACAGAATCTCCTGATCAAAACACAGGAGAAAAAGAAGCAGAAAATAAGTGTTAGCATCAAGGGGGTAATCCATCGACCGGAAGTTGAAGCCGGCCGGGAGCCGCCATCTTGTAGCAGAACTTCACGTTTAAAGGCGTTTAAAGACTCCATTTGTCCATTTTTTTTTTTTTTAAAGAAACACGACAATGTACAAAAGGCTCCATTACTTTGTATCTTACGTTATGGCCCCGTAGAAGCCGTTTTTGTAAAAATAGGCTAACGATTGCGTCATAACACGCGACTCTCTGGCGCACACTAGAGAAAATTACCGTATAGACAGAAGTAGAAACTCGCGCGCAATCGGGGGGACGTGGAGGCATAAAGTCAAGGGAGAAGCCCAGAGAGTTGTAAATTTGCTACTGCTGCGAGCTCATGGACAGCTAATACTCACGATCTCCGGCTCTGCAAGTTTCGGAAGGGAATGATTCAGATTCCTCTTGGCACAGCTACTAGAAGATTTACGTCTGTCAGACAGGTTGCTCACGTCATCAAGCTTAGTTTGAGTCGGTTTGAGTCTGCGCGTCAGGGACGGAAGTGCTCAAAAATCGCTAAAAATGGGCTTCAACTGTCTCAACTGAGTTCCAATTAGATGGCTCTGTCCACTTCTTATACTGTCTATGGTTAGCATATGTAAGCAGATGTAATAAAGGGATCATCAACATTAAACAGCATATAAATCAAAACTGCCAAATATTACTGAATGAAATGTCAAACCAGGAAGTGGTATAGGACTATGCAAGCTTTGGGGGTGTTGATGGTCTCAATCTACTCCATCTATGTTTTGATCATCATTCTAAATACGATCTGGATGTAGTCTTTGACAAACACATTTTTTTTCAGCTTTTTGCACAAAATGTTGCTTTTTTTATGAAACTTACCCACATTCAAGTGTTGATAAAAAAGAATGCATTAAGCTAGAATAAAAAGTTTTTGGTTGTTTTGTTTGTTTTGTATTTTAAAGCAGAGGCTCTGTTCTTTCATGTGATGTATTGCATGTTCAGATATTCATACAACAAAATATTCTGGAGGCCATTAAAATTTTGAGAAAATGAACGCTGGCTGGGAAAAGAGTTAACATTGATGATAAAAAGAAATGTGAGCAACAAATCAGCATATTACAATGATTTCTGTAGGATCATGTGACAGATTGGAGTAATGGCTGCTGAGAATTCACCTTTGCCATCACAGTAATATGACATTTTAAAATACATGAAAAGCCTCTGTGAGCACAAGAGACTTCTTTAAATCTTACCAACCTCAAACTTTTACGAAGTAGTGTACATTGAAGCTCAATTGAAAGGTTAGACCAGCTAGAAACAGGTCCTTAAGGTAACAACTTGGTAGCAATAAGTTTTAAGGGATGATCAGGCCATTTCTTCTAAAATGAAGTCTATGCATTATGAATCACTGATTTGCACCGTAAGATCACTTAGCCTCTAATCAAAATGCATCTGTGGCTCTCTGTTATCCCCATAGACTTGCGGTGGTTCTCGAGCATGAAAAAGATTGTACTTTTGTCATGGCTTTAAGTAGGAGTACCATAATGAGGCATCTGACATCAAATTATTCTGTGCTTCCTCTTGAAGTGTAGGTGACTCTAATGAACACTGATTTCTAAGAATTAAAGCTGTGTGGATCCGACTGGCATAATGGTTATTGCAAACGAGGAGAGACAGGAGCAAAGGCGATGGCTCCCGGTCGGACTCACCTCAGACCACGGGCTGCAGTCCCTGGAGATGTCTGGAAGATCACTGCTCGCCTGAACCAGACAACCAAAGAGCTGGAGACCAGACAGACCAATAATCAGACTCAAAGCAAAGAGGGGGCACCTGGGTATTGAGAAAGAGAGAGAAGAACCAGTTAGTGTTCAACTTCAGAACAAGAGAGCACAAGAGAGCAGAGAAAAGGTCTAAACGGCAAAAAAGAATAAAGATTGAGAAAAAGGGACACTAAGGAAAGGAACTTAAGCATTAGGTGCTCCACAATGCGACAGCTGCTAAATCCCAGATATTAAATCTAAACCACACCTCCTGTTTGGAGGGGATGAAACATCGCGCTCATTCGCTTCCTGCTAACACACAAGGGTGAGAGCTTACATTACCTTAAGGAGCATGGAGTGTCAAAAACTCTTATCGCTACGCAAGCGTCACGAGAGCAGTCTCAACAATAGCAAAGGAGAACAAGCTATTCATGGTCATTAACGACACAATGACAAGTACCGCCGTGCCGACAGCTCGGGTCTAACTAGGGGCCTCGTATTCCTCAGCCTCATTACGCGGATCTTCATTATGCCTGCGTCGGGCCGTGGGTCATCTACGTGGGGTTCAAGACAAGATGAGAAAAATAACACTGCGGGTGCAAACAAAAGATGTAGTTTCTTCGCTGTCATCGTGATTCATTATTTATTCTCCTTCTCCTTCAGATGCAGAAGAGGCCGGGCAGAAAGCCGCAGGCGAGGACACAGAGTGGAACAAGAGCAGGAAGATGAGCTCGAAGCACACTGGAGGGGACAGACTGTCTGGAAGTGACCTCTTCCACTGCTTTTCTGTCTACATGCTGAAAAGTTCAGCAATCAGACTGGGTCTTGTTTGTCCGTCTAAGTACTCGGTGGAGCACCACTAAGACACCAGCAGTTTGAAGATACTAAGATAAAACGGCGGTGCAATAATCCACGACTCTGTATCGCTGCTCGTAGCCTGCTCATGTTCTGTTGGATTTACATAAGATGTATTCCTTAGGATCCCGAGGGGAAATTCTACGAACAAATGATGCTCTGAATTCGTCTGTTTATTAGTGGCAACAGACCTAAGGGTGCAAAATGGGATTGCATAATTTATCCCAATGAGGCCCTCAGGGTGGAATGTATAGGCACATCACTGGACTCATTACAGAACATAATGAAGTGTGTAATTGAAAGCTAACTGAATGAAAGGTGAAAGTTAGATTGAACTGAAAGTTTAATTTCCAGTTGAAAGAAGCTAACTCTGTAAATAATACAAATGAATACTGTAGCAACAGTATCTTGTTATCAGAAGGCCTCTCACCAATATATTTACATTTTCATCATCACAGTGTTGAAGGAGGATGATGGCTGGAGGTTAATTTGATCAAAATTAATTAGGGATGCACAATATATTGGTTTTATATTTACTACCGTTCGAAAGTTTGAGGTCAGTAAGATTTAAAAAAATAAAATAATTATGCTCACCAAGGCTGTATCTATTTGATCATAAACACAGTAAAATAGTGATACTGTGAAAACATATTACATTTTAAAATAATTGTTTTTTATTTTTATATATTTCAAAATGTAATTTATTTCTGTGATACAAAACTGAATTTTCAGCAGCTATTACTCCAGACTTCAGTGTAACATGATCCTTCAGAAATCATGTTGATGTGGTGCTCAAGAAACATTTATTATTAATGATGAAAACAGTTGTGCTGTTTAATGTTTCTGTGGAAACTGTGATACATTTTCCCTGGATATTTTGATTAATAGATAGAATATATTTATTGGAAATATATTTGTTTTGTATAACAATGTAAAATTTGATAAATATAATGCACCCTTGCTGAATAAAAGTATTAATTTCTCTTAAAAAATCGTACTGACGCCCAACTTTTAAACAGTATGGTTATAAGCCAATAATTGATATTGATTTAAATTGATACATTTTTTACCATTTGTCAATAATCCGCCATAACATGACAATAATTAATTGGCTTTATCGTATTGGTATTTTAATATCGTGCCTCTCTAATATTAGTGAGGAAGTATTCATTTAAAACTTTACACCTCCATCACACTTCAGAATTAATGTTTGAATGAAACCTCTCAGACAAACACCTAAGTGTTATTGAAATGACAAAATGCATTAAGCTCTGTTCTGCTGCCATGTATTTCAACGGTTGTAGTATTACATGACAACCATGAGACAAATGGGTAACTAACAGTATTTCACCCGAGACCGTGATTCTGAAATATGAAGCAATACCATTTTACTTCTCATTAATGAGTCTGTGCACATAGAACAATAACCTAAAACTCAGATCAATATGGTGGGCCAGGGTGTGTATTTGTTGTCTCGCCTGCCTGCCTGACATTCACAATAGGAACAACATGTTTCATTGTCTCCAATTCACACTAGAGATCCTGTTCATAAAACTCAAACTTGAAACTCCCTTATGGCTTCTTTTATCCTGCTGCACTTATTTTGGGATTTGAGATACAACAATGCAATGGTCTTCATAGATATGTAAGTAACAGGAAGGTTATACTACTCTGTGTCCAGTCACACGTGTAAGGAAAAGGGTACTTTAAAATACTCAAACCAACTCTGTATTCCCACCTTGTCAACCAAAGGAGACATTGACATGATTCAGGACATGCACGTATCAGAGCTCAATGCAATTAACCGGTCAATTCCCTGATCCCCCTGCATCTGAGCCCCTCTGTGAGTGATGTTATGGGTCTGCTGGCAGCTCTCACAACGATAAAGTAGAATCAACCCATCCACTCAAGACAGGAGTCATGACCGCATCTTAAGTTTATGTCAGCATGTCACCATGCTATGGTTATTTATTTCTGTCTTCATTTAGGAGAAGCTAGTGACCATTTACATATAATCAGAAACAGAAGTGATTGCTGACGTTGGAGTGAAGACTCAGATGTGATGCTTCCCGTGAGAATTTCAGCAGTGATTTTATATACAGCACAATGTTCTACAATGTTTCCATCATCACATGGTTTCTGTCTTTATATACAGAACTATATTAGTTTTGTTAAAACTAAATGCAACAGTTCAAACTGAAAAAAAATGGACAAAATCTTTTTAAGGCAAGTCACAGCACTTATTTGAAATAGAAATCTTTTGCAACATTATAAATGTCTTTACTGTGATTTTTTTAATGCATTTTTGCTGAATAAAAGTATTAATTTCTTTCAAAATATAAAACATACTACTGAACACCAAAATATTGAATGGTAGTGTACAAGTATTATTCTTCAAATTAAATAGGACAATAATTTAATATATTTAGCTTCTTTAGCTAAAATTAAAGAAACAAAACTTGTTTACCTGTGGTTCATCTCTTCCCAT
The DNA here is from genome assembly GCF_029890125.1 of Rhinichthys klamathensis goyatoka. NCBI lineage: Eukaryota > Metazoa > Chordata > Actinopteri > Cypriniformes > Leuciscidae > Rhinichthys > Rhinichthys klamathensis. The sequence continues at coordinate 831,710 of NW_026606558.1, forward strand.
TTATATCTCTGGTGCAGTTCTGGCTTTAGAGAAACTGTAGTAAAATGATGACCTATATTTTGTTTTCATATCACTGACTATGTTTACATTTTGTAAACCCCAATTAGAGTCAATTTGATTGCAGATCCTGAATGTACGGTTCCACCTGTGACCCATTCAAAATATCTGTTTACATACATTTGCGTCATACATATTCTGCACAAATTTTCTGTGCACGTGAAGAGATGCATTTTGTGTCACGGTTACCACAGCATCAGCTTGTGAGACCTGTCAGTGTTCCTGTCAAGAGAAAGCAACAGCATCAGATGATTAAAGAATTTTGGCAACTCAGCATGGCACCCCAGTGCATAATTGGCTGATTTGCCTTAAATTATGCCAAGAAAGCTTTCTCCTCATTTTTCTTACTTTACTTAACAGAATTTGGGATTTTGAAGCAGCTTTCTGAAATTCTACTTTGCTTAAACTAAACCATTACTATTTGAGAAGTTACCTTTTTAATCAGGTTGTGAAAGTAGTCATAACTTATTTAAAGGATTAGCAATTGCAAAATATAATTTAGATCAAATTCAAAGTTGAAAAAAAAAATCTGCTTTTATATCAAATATCAGGTGCTTATTTGAAGCTTTTTATTCTGACCGGCATGGTTGTTAACACAGCTGAAGGACAATAAGATGGGCAGATGGTAGAAACCTATGTTAACTCAAGCACACTTAATAAGGTACTTTGATTATCACTTAAGATGTTCTCAACCAAAAGGTCACAGACTTTCTGGGGATTGACCCTGAAGTATCTAACGGTTGAAGAAAGCCTTGTCTTGTCTCATTTAGAAGCATGCACCATTAAGAGAGCCATGGTCTGTTAAATTGCAGTGGCCAAGTGTTTTCTTTCTCTATCTGAATCATGTATGGTTTGTGTGTTTGAACATGAGTGCTCAAGCGTCCCTTACCTCTAAGCAATGACTATCTACACACATCAGTTTTAATCAGGTACTAATCTGTCCTGATTTTGTGTCCTATCAATCTTGAGAAATACTTGTTACAAAGACTGCCAAATGGCTTTTAAGCAAAAAAAACAAACAATATTTTGCAAAGGGCAAAAAAAAAACAAGTCAACAGATAAGCCAATCTCTTGATCAGCAGCACTCCATCCTGAATGAAGTAAGTGTGGATAAGAGAGCGTGGAACTGGAAAAACACAGTAGGGAAGCTTAGCAAATGCTCTAGGTCACTTAATTCTGGGCACATGGATTATTCATGTGGCAACCACTGATCATCATGACCCTCATAAATCAAACAATGTGGTTTCTCGCACCACCACTGAGCCCAATTTCAGCCTGCTAATCTCAACGCCATCTTTCATCACTATAACCTATCCGCAGTCTGCACCCCAAGACAGAACCGAGTTTGAGGGAACAGGTCTTTCATGCTGCTCTTATTTATTTTACCTGTTTATGCAGAAAACAATGCAAACTTTATCTCTCCTGTCATGCTGTGTGCTCTACTCCTACATAGGCTATCAAAGGCCTCCAGCCATTTAACTCAGGACACATGGTTTCAGCACAGTGGGTGCCGCTTAAAGGAGACGCTAAATATAATTTAGGCCATGTTTTTCTCTCATTTTAAAATATTGGGTTATCTAATCACAAGCGGTCAGCCGAGACCATTGTGAGTCTAAACAACATCATTGGTGACAATTGTTATTGGAGGGTTTCTGATTTCTTAAACATAAATTATGTCATGCATGTTGATGAAGTAGAAAGAAGTTAACATCAAAAAACATTTTGGACCCCATTTACATTGGTTATGTAAGCCGATATTGGATGTTTAATTGTGCATTGCTATGATCTAAAATATTAGAGGGATAGTTCTGTCATTAATAACTCACCCTCATGTCATTCCAAACCCATAAGACTTTCGTTCATCTTCGGAACACAAATGAAGATCATTTTACTGAAATTTGAGAGCTTTTTGTCCCTCCATTGGCAGCTACGCAACTACCACTTTAACGCTTCAAAAAGTTCTTTAAGGGATCGTAAAACGAATCCATATGAATCGAGCGTTTAGTGCAAATTTTCTGAAGAGACATATCACTTTATATGATAAACAGATTGAATTTAGGCTTTTATTTACATATAAAGATTAATCAGGGAATATAAACAGAAGCTCAACCGAACCTGACCTGCGAGAACAAACTTCTTGCGAAAGGTAAAGCTGCTACATAACACATGAGAATGAACCTCATTGGTTCTCGTATGTCAAGCGAATAAGCTTGAGCTTCCATTTACTACAACTAATGTGAGAGTTAATTAATGTTTATATGTGAATAAAAACCTAAATTCAATCTGTTCAAGGTATAAAGCAATCGTGCGCGTGTTTGTGTGAGTTAGTGAGGGAGTGAACCACGTACAGTGCTACACACTACACACCGTGCTTACGTCGACTGAGTTTATGTGAATACTCACCAAGGCTAATATTTTGACATATTTCTGTGTGCATTTGACTGTTTAGGCTGTCCGTGTTCCCCTCGGAGCGTGCGCACAGAAAGCATGCTGTCAGTAGCGGATTCAGTTCTCTTTTGTGGCTCATTGCGCTTTTAATATTTATTTTTTATTATCAAGCACATCCTGCTCCTTACTTTCTCATTCATGCATGTTTCTTTATTAATAACTTCCAACAGTCACTGAAAGGATATGTTTTAGTCTAGTCACTTTTTTATACACAAATTTTCGCTGCTGTTCTAAAAATCGTTCTTTTCGCCATTACCACCAACAAGATATATAGCTGCTTGAATCAGAGTGCAGGAGCTTTCGGTTACCATAGAAACGCAAGTGGTTTGCAGTTGATTGCTGTCGTGACGCTTAATATATAGGCTATTATATTTATTATTATTATTATAAACATTTCATTAACTTCAGTATACTGCTGTAGAACAAAGTAATTATAATTGTCTGCTTTTTCTGCAGAAAGCTGATCTCTAGTAGAAATGTGTCTAATTTTTCATCGATTAAGGGTGCGAGACCTGGCGAGTCACATGATTTTTGTCAAAAAGCCAGGTGTGGCTTGGAGGCAAACATACTGAGACATTCCTAAAAATATCTTCTTTTATGTTCCATAGAAGAATAAAAAAGACAGCCACAAAGGTTTGGAACAACGACATGAGTGAGTAAATGATGAAACTGAAAGAGTTTTAATTTTTGGGTTAACTAACCCGTTAATGATGATACAATTAAGTACATAACTTTATAATTCTTAAATTCACTAGTAGCATTAAAAAAAAAAGGTTTTAATAGGTAGTAAATTTGCTTTTTAGTTTTTTTTACTTTTCATTTCTTTTGGGCAGAAAAAAATTTTTTTTTTATATATACGTCCTCATTATGATGGGACAGCATTATAATGAAAGGCTACAAAGTATATACTGTAACAACAACTTTACTTAAGCATAAATACAAAGAAAGAAATGACTACAATTATCACTGAAGTTGAAAACAAGATAGCCTGAAGTTGAAAGCAAAAAAAAAAAAAAAAAATAGCAGACAAGATCAACACTAATGAGGGATATTTTTTAAACAGCTCTCTCTGCCAGTTAATGTACCTTGTGTTAATTTGCTATATTTCTGTAATGGCACGCCCTTTCTTGTGTCAAACACACCAAGTGTTACAGTCTTAATTGGACTTATTTTGAGCAAGTGACTGAGGCCCTTCTTCCTGAACTCAGTGCTGCTTCACTGATTCAAAATGTCTATAAGTCTGAAAGATATATGAAGAGGAAAAAAACATTCAAACAAACACAATAAAATCAGCAAGAAGTCGATAAGGTCATATTACAGCCTCTCCGCAATCAAACACATTTGTTTGTGTTTCCTTTTTGGTAATTCTGTGAAAATGAATAACACAAGTAATTGACCAGAATTATTATATATTATAATAAGATTCACACCCACTTAAACCTTGACACGACATCCCGCTGCCCCAGTCAAAGGGCAACAGCAGGGGCCTCTTGTCTCCCCACAAACCCCCAGCAAGTGCCAAACAAGCTCGCCACAACCCAGTCAATTACTTTCCCTGTGACTTCTCACATAATAATAGGATCATATGCATCTGGTGCATGTCATCAGGCAAATTAGAACAAATCAACGTTGTTTCGGCGAAGGAGGCAGCGCTATATTTGTATTGGAAACATCTTTGCGCTTGCAGGTTCAGCCTTGATACAGAAATGAAAGTGGAATATTAAAGCTCTTAGGGTCTGGTTGAAGAGCCTTGCAGCAGTGCATACAAAACAAGGCGATCGGTTATTGCTTTACAGTTCCAGCGGACTCTCGGGCCAGGACTTAAGTCAGCACAAGCACAGTAGGGCAAGGTATAGAGATGGGTGTAGAGAAAAAGGTGAAAAGGAAAGATACAGAGAGGAAGGGAAGCAGGCTGAGTGGCTAGCCATGAAATGCTGAAACAACAGCATGTCTGCCAGGGCAATTTTACAGCTCAGTGGTTTCACACCTCAGCCGTCGCCCTTCCAACACTGAACATCCAAGTCCATTCTGCATCTTCATTTATTTGGTGTCAGCGTCCGAGGACGCGCAAGGCTCGGCATGGAATCGGAAGCCTGTCCCAAATGTCTTCTGATAAGTGGTGTGTGAAGCCGACAAGAGAGGGAAAAGGCATTATACAGCTTTCCAAAACCATGCTACGGGTGACTCTATCCTACATTCAGCAAATCATTATTAATGAGCTCTGAACACAAAATACACACCCAGATCAGCCTCGGCACATTTGCTTCAAACTTGATTTAAGTAAAGCTGTCCATCTTCGCTTAGTTCTTGCAAGACAGATAAATGCATTCAGTCTAGGCCTAAATCTAAACATCCAGCAGAAATAACAAACGAGGGCACTGATCTATGGTGTCCCTCAGCGTGGAGGCCGATCTTTAAAATTTGACTTAAGCACTACGATTTTTGGACACATCGTGAATTCTAATAAACAATCCACTGTGCAAAAATAGCTTGCTACATTGCTTCCCCCCTAAACTTTGACTTTGTCAAGGTCAAAGCTGTGATCTAATGGTTTATTAACAGGCACTGTTGCTGCTGCACCATCGACAGGGAAGTAAAAACCTAATTGTGACATAAGTGTTTGAAATATGGCAGTATGATTGGGGTACTTAAAAGACTAAGAATAAGGTTGATGTGCCCCTGGCTTCAAAAAGGTGACATATTCTCTCCATCTTCTGTACCCACACTATTAAATATACATGCTCAATTCATTGCAATGTCCTCCTCAATGTCCTTGAGCAGTGTTGGAGGTTAACATGTTACAAGTAACAGACATTTAGTAATCCATGATGGAGACCAGGGATGTCAATTTACACAAATTCCCATTATCGATCGTCCTTTAAAATTAATGATCAATTGATCGATTAATCGTTAGTTAGCCTTAATACTGCAATATGCGTCGCATGACAGGGTCTGCAAATGCTGCTCAAAACGCTGTCCCTCACCAAATTAATGCGAAGGGTTTTTAGTCTAAATAAAGGGCTATAGTAAAATTGTAAAATGAGTCAATGTGATTGATCATTTAATTAAATTACTTATTTCATAGTTCATAGTTATTATTAGTCGTGCATTGCTGTTTGAGCTGCCCGAACTGAAGCTGGCCACCTATATAGAGCTTAGGTGAGCTTTATAGAGTGTTAAATCTTAACCAAATGCATCCTATGAGATGAATCGGATATAGGCCTACACAAAATAAACACCAAATTACAACTTAGATTTGCACAAAACAACAAGGCTGCAAATGCACAAGCACACTTTTAAAGTAAAATGGTCCCAAAAATAACTCTGGCGCGCTCGCTTCATTTTTCCCCGTGTCCACGAGGCTGTATGGTGTCCCATTTGTCATTTTATGTTTCAGAAGTGTGCTCGCGAATGCCCCCTTTGTGGTCAGTATGAGCCCTTGATGTGCACTTTTGCCGAGCCCGTAAGCTCGAAGCTTACATCACGAAAGTGCAGACTCGCAGGTAGACCACGGGTGTTTAGGGTGCCATTTGGGACAAGGCCTTAAATAAGCAGCAAAATCCAAAACTTTTTCACATGATCTTGTGTTTCTAGTCTCCTGCATTTGCATGAATTTGAATGCAAGTAAATGGAATGAAAAGTGTAGTGTGACCACCCCTTTGACATCTGACAGGACAGGAAAGTTCATTTTTCTCAGATAAGAGTTTTTATTTTGCACTAAACATGAAGACACCTCTGCCAATATTAAAGTGTCTAATTAAAACATCTAGATGGAGGAGAGTGCACGACACATGCACGCACACACACACACACACACACACATACACACACACACACACACACACACACACACACACACACACATACTGGTTTCCATGTTGGATGGGGACCAACTTTATGACCATCACCTGTGGGGACCACCCTTTCTAAAGGTTCTAGAGGTATAAAAAAAATTAGGGATACTTACCATAGCTTTGATAACTTATACACGCCTTCAAATATCTGAATTGATGAAGTAATGATTTGACCATGCGCAATGGGGACCTTTGAAACATCCAGTGGACATGTCTTATAGGGACCTACTTTGCATAATATTTGCATAATTCACACAACCTCCCATTTGATTTGTGGGGACCTAATTTGCATAATTCACACAACCTCCCAATTGATTTAAGGGGACCTAATTTGCATAATTCACACAACCTCTTATTTGATTTGTGGGGACCTAGATAGAACAATAAGTATATCACTATTCGACAAATAATAGGCATTTATATAAAGTAAATCCTCAGATTGCATTTTTCCATTTGCCCTTAAAAATGGGTTGAATCTACAACCAAGCAGAATTAAAATATACAGTAGTACAAAACAACTTCGATTAGTTAATGTGGAGAGATAGTGAGGACTGCAAATGGTGCCAGTGATGCAAAGCTTCACTCTTGCATAGAATACCTATGGCTGGTTTCACAGACCTGGCTTAAGATAGTCTCAGACTAAAGTCCGTGTTTAAGCCTACGTTTGATTGGAATAGTAGTGTGATTGAAGTGGATTGTGTGTGAATGGAGAACTGCAACAAAGGATTGCATGCAAGTAGTGAATTTTTTTCTGGATATTTTCCAACCCATTTCATAACCACAAGTCAAACATTCAAACCATTCCACTTCAAAATATTCTTTCTATAATTGTAATTTTTCAGTCACCCTCCCAGCATCAGCTGCTACTCATTCACCTGATACTTATTTAAAAAATCTACTACTAATTGAGCTTCAATACATTAATTTACATTACAATGGCTGAATTCAACTTTTATTGAGTTCAACTTCACAAAATAACTCAAATGAAGTCATACCTCAAAACAAAGTCCTGATATTAAAAGTATAATATATATAACTTTCACACATGCTTCCTTTCACATACATGTGAATTTAAACAAACTACAACTTTAAAATAACTTTATTGTTCGACCAATGCTTTCCGACTGGTGGTCATCACAGTCATCATAAAACATATGGCAAACAATTTCAAATAAAGTTATTCTATAGCCTACACGTGTTTCTGTAGTTTTAAAGGGTTAGTAAACCCAAAAACATCTTTAACCTTTTAACATCTTTGAACAAAACCTGCCACGACAGAGTTGGATCTTCACATTATTATTATTTGCACTGGAATTTCTTTTTGTAAGCTGTAATACGATTATAAATGTAAAATTTTACAGTCTTCCAATCGCGGTTCTTAAGCGCTCCTGGTTCAGCTTTCAAACATTTTTCACAGTCACTCTTTGCTGGTACAGTGAGCGATGTGATGAATCGCTGCATGTGCCTTTCCACCGCCTGCACCTCTGTCTGCTGCCAGGGTGTCTTCTGGGTACTTTTACCTAAAAGTGGACAGAAAAAACTATTGAAATGAGAAAGTGTGTGTACTGGAATTCCAATCCAAAGTTCTAAATCCTATTATCAGTATTTATTAGGTCTGCCCTCTAATAGTTAACCACGATTTTATTAGTCGGTTAGTCGCAGGGAAAAAAAACCCCGCAGGAAATCACGCAGGCTGTGTCGGACAGATCAATAACGGCAGTCGGCAGGAAATCCAAACATTTGCCTATCAGTCATTGACCTTAAATATGGCTTATCTCTTGAAACATGCGAGTAGTATCAACCTTACAAGTCGCTCACTCTAATGTTAACCTGATAAATGTGTTATTATTAGACTCATATCTGTGCGTGTGTGGAAAGACGCTTTACATAGAGGAGCCGGCGCGATCATTTTACTTAAAATACTCTTGTCCTTTTATTCATATAGATAAGAGTAATGCAAACTGTAAAGGGTCAAATTTCATTTTCTATTATTTCTGTAAACTCACAATAACTAAAAAATGTTTTGCTTTTGTAAAATAATGAAAACAATAAGGATGTGCTTTCTGCTGTCTCAGTAAACTTGAGCGTCACAGAAATGAGCCGAAACTCAGCGTGTACTCACCTCACACACGATAAATATATCTATAGAAAGCTTGAAATGTCTGCTTTTAAAGGAACCAATTCAAGCGTAAAATAATTATTCTCATTATGTAATCCATATGAAACGTGCATATATGCGCGTCACTGCGGAGATGAGTCAGCATCGTTGACTTAATTTATTGGTAATGTTTTCGGCTGCAGAGATTACAATGTTTAGTAATGATGGTTCAATGTTTGCCAGTGCGCTGTGGAGCTTTATGTGCGCGCTTGAGCGCTGATTAGGCTTTGTATTATATAGGCAATTAAAGGCTCATTATTATTAGTTAAGGCTTATTAGTATAAAAATGTGATTAGTAGTCATTCATTTTAAACTATTAGTCAACTAGAAAAATCTTTAGTCAGCATCTATATTGCAAAACAAATTATTTGCACTCTATCTATAAATAGAATTACACTGTCAATCAAACAGTGATTTTTGCATTGTCACTTGGCCTGAAATGATCATTGGGGAAAAGGTAAATATATTAAGATCAATGTCTTGGCTGGAAGTTATTTTTATGCATCCATCCACTCAAACTTCTCCAGGAGATACCCTACGTTCACACCGCCGCCGCTCTGCCAGCGACGCCATGGAAATATTCGTGGACGCTCTGATGTAGATGAATACTTGGTCTTTTTTAAAACTATATTTAAAGGGGCCGCAAAGCAAACAAGCATGTCAATAGTTATTTTTGCAGAAAATTGATCAATGGAAAGAACTTAATTATAGTGACATTCCATTGATCAATTTGCTAATGAAATAAACCAATTAAAAGCTATTTGTGTGGTGTGGCTTTTGTGTTCATGGTTAAGTGCTATTCTAATTTGCATTCCCGCTGAAAAACAAGTGTTCTAGCGCAAAATTTTTGCCTATAAATAGTGTTGCGTGCCTTCTTATCAAATTCAAATGATCAATCTCTCCTCTATTTTGCTTGGGAAATAATGTGGTTGGAACCAAAAAGTTACAGGACTGCGTTCTCTGGAATCCTCTCAAACGGAGCACTTCTACATTACGATTGGTTGCTGCCGAACCGCGTCATTGCTCATTACCATAAATTTGACCTGATTTCAACTTCTCCTCGCCGCTCTCACCGTCCAAGACTCGCCGCCCTCTCCGGAGCTCGCCAGATAGTTATTCCTGATATTTCAATTATTAGAACAGCTACAGTTCCTACTCGTGCCACAAAGCACCTAGTAGATTCTAGAATCAACCAAGTAACCCTCTAAACAACTACTGATGGGTTCCTGAGCATTATGATATTGAAATTCATGTATAGAGGAACAATTTAGTTGCAAAGTGTTCAAATCGCTAACATTTTGGTGGAAACGTCTCAAAAAGGGAAACAGCAAAAAACAAAATCAGCATTTAGTGATCTGGTCTAACATCTGGGTATCAAAGTGCTCCTAAATTGTCTAATTTAGTCTTAAGCCTTGTTTATACTCGACGCGTCCGCACGAGCGCGAGTCTCCGCTGACTGCGCGCGCACCTCTCCAAACGGACGAGGCGTTTATACTTGACGCGCTCGCCGTTGTGCTATTCTGTGAAACGACAGGGGGCGACTCGGAGTAATTCTCCTCTAAACCACCAGGAATCAGCAGTGAAGAAGTAGTTTGCCGTTTATTAGTAGTTTATTAATTTCTGATTCATATAAAAAGAGTAATAAATGCAGTAGGTTTATTGCACTTTCACTGCATGTAAACTAGTAAACAACTGAAGCCTTATTGAAGAGTGTTTAAACCTTAATTTCATCAGCAGGGCTTAATTCTGCTATTGTAGGCTTATTTTGTAAATGTAAGCAGTTACTTTATACAAGTGCAAACTGGGTGCTTAATGTAAATGTGTTCCTATTCACAAAATGAGAGGCTTTTATGGTCGCCCATCAATACAAATGTCTCTGTGTATAGAAGGATCATAAACATGGTGGTACAGACATACCAGTTCGGCCAGATTCGGCTCGAAGTCGTTCATCTTCGGATGCGGCGCCACGCGCGATGTTACAAAAAGTGCTGTGCACACCGCCAGCCGAAATGGGGTCTCGCGCACCCAACGCGCACGACCGCCCACACCGCAATGACGTCATTTTTGCCGCGCGCACTTCGCGCTCTTGCGGACGCGTCGAGTATAAACAAGGCTTTAGAAATGTGTAAAGAGTTCACCTTTGGAAGAAGGCCTCACAGCACTGGCTCCTGAAGGCATCTCTTCATCTGATGGTGGTCTGCGTCTCTTGGGTGGTGGCGGCATGTCATTCCTCTCGGTAGGAGGAAGTGCCACCTCTGAAGATGGTTCTATAGAAAATAATCAAAGTTCAACATTTTCAGAAAGATATACACTTTAAATGTACTATAGAATGCTGATAATTGTTGTGTTACAAATTTATTAAATGTTTAATTTAGGTTCCAATAGAATGGTATATAAACTGAGAAAGTTTAGTAGACTGAATTTTGCATTTGAGTTATAAATGATTATATCAGAGTTTTCCAGCAAGAGATTCCTGCCAGTCCTGTTTCTCTCTATTGTAGGTTAAATTAGTCCGATTACTGAGACTCACTCTTTGGCTCAATCCCAATACACCCCTTGGCCCTAACCCCTCCGTTTTGCGCGTTCACGTCTAGGGGTAGGGTGTCCCGATTCTTGTTGAGATCGAGGGGTAGGGCTAAGGGGTAGGGCTACATAGCCCTTGAAACGGAGATTTCTTAGAGGCACACTCCAAACGGAGGGCTACGAGATGGTTCACAGAATGCATCGCGAATCACCGCGAGATGGGTTCGCAAACGGTTAAACATTTAAATTTAGCCCCAGATGACACCACCATGCAATTTAATTACTCTTATAATAATAATAATAGAGTGATTTGAATTAAGAAATTGTATAATAAATTACCTTTCCGAAACAGAAAAGACATACATTGAGGAAGGAATGTTATAATGTTATAATGAATGTTATATCATCATGTTTCCTCAAAGTTAAGAGCAGCTGCGCTGATTGTCAGTCGTTGTCATGTAGAAATCCTGTAAAAACTCTGTAACGTCAGAGCCATCGCCGACGACTGATGATGTATCGGGTTCATGAAGGGTTGTTCCATTTCGCAGGGGAATATTTCAACCCCATGGCCCTTGTAACTCTGTTTTAAGGGCCAAGGGGTACACTCGAAAACAAGGGGTAGGGGCAAGGGGTGAATTAGGATTGAGCCTTTGTCTTTAAATGGCTCTAGGAGCCCGTTCCAGTCGTTAAATAGTCAGGCTGAGTGGATTATCACCTATGCATCTGAATCACACTGCTATGCTGATGAGATCAGGGCTGGGGAATTTCCGTTAACGAGCAGACTTCCATACTTCATTTACATGCTTTGTTTTAGAGTGTCTCCACCTCTTGTAAATCCCTCCCCCTTGAAAAGGCATATAGACTACAAGGTACACTGGCTTAATTAGACTAGACTGGGATGACTACAGCGATGCACAGCGAGTTCTCAAAGAATCCTGCTTGAAAGATGTCCCAATGTCTCCTGGTCTCTGCTTCGACAATACACTGTGTTATTACACTTATGCACTAATTATTTAAAATCATTAAAGTACAATAAACCCTAAACCTGTGCAATTCTTCATTATTGCAAGTATAATTGAACTGCATCTTTACAGCAGACTAGTGTTGCACGATATACCGATACTAGAAAGGTATCGCGATACCCAGCTATTAAAATCGGAACGATATGAAATTTTATTAGTACCGGTACTTTAAGAGTGACATCACTCTAAACAATAAGAGCAGTATTTCTTTATTTTGCGTCGATGTGTGACAGTCGGAGTCAGGACGTGTGTGCAGAGCTCTGCTTCCACTGTTTACATTCACTAAACAACGAAAGCAGAACAGTAAAATACACTCACCGGCCACTTTATTAGGTACACCTGTCCAACTGCTCGTTAACACTTAATTTCTAAGCAGCCAATCACATGGCGGCAACTCAGTGCATTTAGGCATGTAGACATGGTCAAGACAATCTCCTGCAGTTCAAACCGAGCATCAGTATGGGGAAGAAAGGTGATTTGAGTGACTTTGAACGTGGCATGATTGATGGTGCCAGAAGGGCTGGTCTGAGTATTTCAGAAACTGCTAATCTACTGGGATTTTCACGCACAACCATCTCTAGGGTTTACAGAGAATGGTCCAAAAAATAAAAAACATCCAGTGAGCGGCAGTTCTGTGGGCGGAAATGCCTTGTTGATGCCAGAGGTCAGAGGAGAATGGCCAGACTGGTTCGAGCTGATAGAAGGGCAACAGTGACTGAAATAACCACTCGTTACAACCGAGGTATGCAGCAAAGCATTTGTGAAGCCACAACACGCACAACCTTGAGGCGGATGGGCTACAACAGCAGAATACTCCACCGGGTACCACTCATCTCCACTACAAATAGGAAAAAGAGGCTACAATTTGCAAGAGGTCACCAAAATTGAACAGTTGAAGACTGGAAAAATGTTGCCTGGTCTGATGAGTCTCGATTTCTGTTGAGACATTCAGATGTTAGAGTCAGAATTTGGCGTAAACAGAATGAGAACATGGAACCATCATGCCTTGTTACCACTGTGCAGGCTGGTGGTGTTGGTGTAATGATGTGGGGGATGTTTTCCTGGCACACTTTAGGCCCCTTAGTGCCAATTGGGCATCGTTTAAATGCCACGGCCTACCTGAGCATTGTTTCTGACCATGTCCATCCCTTTATGGCCACCATGTACCCATCCTCTGATGGCTACTTCCACCATGTCACAAAGCTCTAATCATTTCAAATTGGTTTCTTGAACATGACAATGAGTTCACTGTACTAAAATGGCCTCCACAGTCACCAGATCTCAACCCAATAGAGCATCTTTGGGATGTGGTGGAACGGGAGATTCGCATCATGGATGTGCAGCCGACAAATCTGCGGCAACTGTGTGATGCCATCATGTCAATATGGACCAAACTCCCTGAGGAATGCTTCCAGCACCTTGTTGAATCTATGCCACGAAGAATTGAGGCAGTTCTGAAGGCAAAAGGGGGTCCAACCCGTTACTAGCATGGGGTACCTAATAAAGTGGCCGGTGAGTGTATATACGCACAGTGAAACATGCATGATGAGAAAAAGCGCGGGACATGCTCGCGCTGCCGAGCTCAGACCTGAAGAGCGCACACACGCCTTTCACACAGCATGCGATCGCCACTTCAGTTCTCTTTCGTGGATTATTTGGATTGAATAATCAAAATTCTAGGTAAAAATGTACATCCTGATGAGTATTCACGTAAACACAGTCGGGTATGTCTTTAGTGAATGTAAACCATTTGTAAAAATAAATCATATGTGTTCCATTGGGTAGCCTACGTGCAGGTCTTAAAGGGCCGGACCAGCAGCCTAATATTCTGTGTAATTAATGTTGATGAAACAACAGAAAATAGAGAATCACCCAATGCTTGACTGAATAAATGTATCTATTTATTAAGAATCAGTCTATAGTTAATTTATAGAGTGAAGACTTTATTTTTTTCAGCTACAGTACTAGGTTTATTTAACAGTAGCATTCAAAAAAGAAATGAAGCACTGTTTATTTTATTTGTCTCTATTGTTTGTAATTTGCTTTTTTGCTTATTTTAAATAACAAAAATAGAATTAAATATCTGTATTGTCATTATAAAATTACATTTAAAATATATTAAATAACTCATTTCATGAAATATTTTGGTCATCCCAACCTGTTCAGAATTGTGAAAGGTTAGCAAATGTTAAAGGGATACTCCACTTTTTTTGGAAATAGGCTCATTTTACAACTCCCCCAGAGTTAAACTGTTCAGTTTTACCGTTTTTGAATCCATTCAGCCGATCTCCGGTTCTGGCGGTACCACTTTTAGCATAGCTTAGCATACATCATTGGAGTGGACAAGACCATTAGCATTTCTAAAAAAAAAAATGACCCAAAGAGTTTCGATATTTTCTAGGCTGATATGGCTTGGAACTATACTCTCATTCCTGCGTAATAATCAAGAAACTTTACTGCCGTACCATGAGTGCAGCAGGCGTAATGATATGACACAGCGCCTGAAAATAGGCTACCTTCCGTCAACACAACGGAACTATTTTCAGGCACTGCGTTATATCATTACGCCTGCTGCTCTCGTGGTACGGCAGTGACGTTTCTTGATTATTACGCAGGAATGAGAGTATAGTTCCTAGCCATATCAGCCTAGAAAATCACAACTTTACATTTTCCGTCGGTCTTAGTCCACGATGTAACTACAGAAGAGTCAAGTTTTAAATAGGAAAAATATCGAAACTCTTTGGTCATTTTTTTTTTTAGAAATGCTAATGGTCTTGTCCACTTCAATGATGTATGCTAAGCTATGCTAAAAGTGGTACCGCCAGAACCGGAGATCGGCTGAATGGATTCAAAAACGGTAAAACTCAACAGTTTAACTCTGGGGGAGTTGTAAAATGAGCCTATTTCCAAAAAAAAGTGGAGTATCCCTTTAACATGATTGATAATAATGCCAATGTTGCAAACATCTTTGTAAGGACGTACACACGGGCACTTGCTAATTATTATTATTATTATTATTATATTTAATAAAGGGAAGGTAATGGTAAAAAAAGCATTGAAGGAACACATTTTAAATCTTAAACTTTATAAAACAATGAATTGTAAGTTCTGTCATATTTTTCGATCGATATCGAGGTATTTTAGTCTGGTATCGTATCGAAGTCATAATTTTGGTATCGTGACAACACTACAGCAGACATTTAATCAAACAATAAGCTCAAGCTAACTAAGACATGAAATAAAATGGTTAAATACTCAATCTGACATGGTTCGTTTAGTGCCATGACACAACCAACACGAGAAGAGAGCGGATCAGCTAGCATTTTACGACAAATTTGCACCTTTCTCTTATGAAAAATTATTTTTATGGTAGTAAACTCCACAAAAAATATTCACTCCAGAATAAATGTTTAGTGTAAGACATTTTGAAGAATAGCTTGGAGGCATTTGATTCAGTACACAATGAGCAGTTTCGTAAAAAACGTTTGTTCAGCATACTGAAGAATCTTTTTTAAATGTTGGCTATGATGTTTCTTCACAAGTTAAGTGACTGAAAACTATGAATAACTGCAAAATCTAGTAGTGTATTTTGAAAGTAATACAAACCGTCAACAGTAGATGAACAGTGTCCCTCTTGTATGCTCCCGTCTTCCTCATCACAGTCAATAACTTTTTCTGTGGAAGTTCAAAGTACAGCTTAGCAATGGTAAACCACATGGTATATGAATAGATGGTAAACAGAAAAATCAAACAAAAGTCAAATAAAATACCACACCATCAGGAGCTATCCCAATTTCATCCAAGTTCTTGCCATGGAACTCAGCTAATCTTCCTTGCTCAAGAGCCATTAGAACTTTGCTGATCTTGGCAAGTTGCAGGGTCTTCTCAGGGAGACGATAGAACTCACGATGGATTCTTATGTCGTGTCCAAGAAAGTTTGCCAGCTGGTCCATCTCTGTGTCAGTCATATTCAGCACGGTTGAAAGTGTTGCGGCATGCTTTCGCAGTCTTGTAGATGTCAGTGACTTGGGACACTTTGCGCCACACACCTTAGCAAAGCCACGGAGGCAGTCTGACCCTCGAAAATGTGTCATGGCTTCTGGTCTTGCAAACATATAGGGATTGTCTTTCAGAACCCCACAAGCCTCTCTCTGCTTAACAAGGATTTCTAAGGCAGATAGCATTTTTGGAGTCAGAAGAATTGGAACTGGTCGACCACGCTTTCCCCTTGTGATAACCCTTGTGAAGTGTCTGCAGAGTTTTTTTTCCACTTCAGAGAGTGCCCAGTCCACATCTTCATGTGGATCAGAAGTGTCTCTTGATAGAAATGCAGACAAAGGCATGCTCGAAACCTCTCCTTCCCTGCGGCGGTTAAAGAGAATCATCTGGGCTAGACACACCTTTGCCAGATCCATCCAGGCTTTAGTAGAGGGACTTTCAGAGAGTGTTTTGAACCACTTGTCTTGCACTTCACTGAGATAAGTATGCATTTTCTGGACGTCTTCGGTAAAGGGCATGATAGTGGGCACATTCCACTTTGCTTCACTGATGTTCCTCAATGCTGTAGCCGAGATCATCTCGTTCCACTTGCTCTCATGGACTTCTAGAAACTCACTGGCGTTCTTTACAAGCTGTTTGTCATTTGAGATTAATCCCTGAGCTTTTAAGAGTTTGCTCACTTTAACCAGGGAATTCCCAAGCTTGTTTGCAAGCGATGGAATCATGAACTTGTCCGTTTCACTGTCATACCCACACGTATACTTCACAGCTTTGACAGTCTCCATGTACTTCTTTGGATTTACACAATCTTCCATCGTTTTTAACGAGGTGACTCTCCTCGCCTTGTGAATCAACCTTCCCAATTCTCGCATCTTCTCCCGCACATACTGTTTATTTTTGGCTGATAGCCCTCCTTTGTTCAACAAGTGCTGCCCAATTTCAGTAATTACTCTGTCATTTTTTATTATATCTGTGATTGGGTCAGGAGTCATGGCACTGATTACTCCCCACAGTTGTTTGGTCATGTTTGAAGGCACAGGACCTGTGTATGTACACATGGACTGAACACGGTTTTTTCCTGGTTTGGGGGGGACTGACTGAGGTTTAAGTCTACAAGAACGCATATGACGCCACAGGACCTTTCTTGTAAAAAGTCCTTGACAGTACGCACAATGCATAAAATCATCTCCCTGCGCTTTTTTAGGTGGTCGTTTAAATGGCACCAGTTCCCCCTTTCCTGATTCCATAACAGCAGCATTGTGGGCATAGTTCCCTTTGTTGCGAATATAATCCAGCTGTTTTTTTCTCTCTTTTGAACCTTTTGGAAAGCTTAGAGCTCTAGCCACATCAGATGTATTTGCATGTGAACTTTCTAGATGCCTTGCCATCTTAGCGTAAGGTTTGGAGCAATACAAGCAGTAATGTCTCTTGTTATACACTCTACCGCCATCTCTTTTTTGGTATGCATTAACAAATACGCAGTCTGAACTGGGCTCTTCTACTGTTTCAGATGTTTTAGATGTAAGGCTGTGCATTTTGTCTGACGTTGTTGTGTCACAGTCAGGGGAGCTTACAGAGGCAGATTCATTCATATCCAGTTCATCAAGAAGCTGATGCTTTGTTGGGTTCAGTGTAAGGCTAACATCACTGTCACTGTCACTGTTGGAAGTGGTATCTGGGACATAATTATCTGAACTCTCTGGTGTAGAATCAAAGAGCTCACCAGAATCTTGAAGATCCATGTCTTTCATCTTAAATGAAAAAAAATATATATTAAAAAGTTAATTAGAAATAGGTAGAACTGCTGCATTTAATTAATTGATCATTAACAGACATAAATTGGCAACTATTGTGATAATCAATGTACTGTTCAAGTATTGTTTTGTTTTAAATTTACAAGTTACATGTGATGATTTGCTGCTTCTTACTGTTTGTTATACTAAAGTTCTTAAGTGTAATAAAACGTTTTGGGCAGTTGATCTGACAAAAATAAGGACATCTGATGGGTTTTGGGTTTAATGTAAAGGGGATGCAAATTTTTGATTCTCTGATATTTTGTAGTCAAAATGATTTATCACATAAGAATATATTAATTACATAAATTAATTGATATTGCCTTCATATCCAAACACCTTAATCATATGTAAAGAGTGAGCAGAGCGAGCTTCCATAGGAATGAACTCAAATTATGAATGCCCGTGCAGTCGTGCACATTTAACTTTCGCTTTTAAATTATCGAGGATTTTAAAATTTAAAAGAGAGAAAAACTCCAACGTGTGCATGTAAACATAGCCATTGAATCTCTTGTTGCGACTTGAGAACTTACCATGATACTTTTAGTCCGTCTCAGTCTTGGTACAAAAATGTCATTTTCATTTCGGAGCTGTATCACAATCTGTAAAAAGAAAAGAGTATATAAACAACATTTTACATTATTACAGTATTTGAAATGTAAAAATAAAAAGCGCAAGAAAAAAAATAAAATTACTGTCCAGCAAACCTTGCTCGCACACATCTGGATTAAAACCAGCTTCATGGGGACCTTTCACACACAACGTTATAGTTCCTTATGGGGACCAGTTTCATCAAATTCAAAACACAGGTTTGAGCTCAAACACTGACTGAAAGTGTGTTGTGGGGACGTCGTGAGTGTCCATTTTAATGCAACAATTAACGCAGAAAAAAATCCTCTTGAAGGATAAAACTGGCCCTAAATACTCCACTGCCACTAATCTACTGGACACATGTCCTGAAACGGTTTAATGTACTAATTTACAGCAGATACGCATCAAAATATGCTTACAAATCACTACACCATGACAAAAACCTAAATCTTTAGTGATGAATGTGAACGTACCTGTTGAGGAGAGTTGATTTGAGCAGATTCATCATCCATCTGAGTCTCTGACTGGAGAGAAGGATCAGAGTTACTCGCTGTGCTGGTATTAACAGGAGCGCTGGTCATCTGTAAGAGACAACATTCAAAATGACAAGATGTTAGATCATGGAAACACAAGAGAGAAATCTGAAGCAGATACCACATGGTTTGAGAATGAGAGACAAATCAACTACATCTAAAACATGCATTCCTGTCCAGTCCAACTCTGTGTGCGCTCACACACATCTGGATTAAAACCGGCTTCATGGGGACCTTTCACACACAACGTTATAGTTCCTTATGGGGACCAGTTTCATCAAATTCAAAACACAGGTTTGAGCTCAAACACTGACTGAAAGTGTGTTGTGGGGACGTCGTGAGTGTCCATTTTAATGCAACAATTAACGCAGAAAAAAATCCTCTTGAAGGATAAAACTGGCCCTAAATACTCCACTGCCACTAATCTACTGGACACATGTCCTAAAACGGTTTAATGTACTAATTTACAGCAGATACGCATCAAAATATGCTTACAAATCACTACACCATGACAAAAACCTAAATCTTTAGTGATGAATGTGAACGTACCTGTTGAGGAGAGTTGATTTGAGCAGATTCATCATCCATCTGAGTCTCTGACTGGAGAGAAGGATCAGAGTTACTCGCTGTGCTGGTATTAACAGGAGCGCTGGTCATCTGTAAGAGACAACATTCAAAATGACAAGATGTTAGATCATGGAAACACAAGAGAGAAATCTGAAGCAGATACCACATGGTTTGAGAATGAGAGACAAATCAACTACATCTAAAACATGCATTCCTGTCCAGTCCAACTCTGTGTGCGCTCACACACATCTGGATTAAAACCGGCTTCATGGGGACCTTTCACACACAACGTTATAGTTCCTTATGGGGACCAGTTTCATCAAATTCAAAACACAGGTTTGAGCTCAAACACTGACTGAAAGTGTGTTGTGGGGACGTCGTGAGTGTCCATTTTAATGCAACAATTAACGCAGAAAAAAATCCTCTTGAAGGATAAAACTGGCCCTAAATACTCCACTGCCACTAATCTACTGGACACATGTCCTAAAACGGTTTAATGTACTAATTTACAGCAGATACGCATCAAAATATGCTTACAAATCACTACACCATGACAAAAACCTAAATCTTTAGTGATGAATGTGAACGTACCTGTTGAGGAGAGTTGATTTGAGCAGATTCATCATCCATCTGAGTCTCTGACTGGAGAGAAGGATCAGAGTTACTCGCTGTGCTGGTATTAACAGGAGCGCTGGTCATCTGTAAGAGACAACATTCAAAATGACAAGATGTTAGATCATGGAAACACAAGAGAGAAATCTGAAGCAGATACCACATGGTTTGAGAATGAGAGACAAATCAACTACATCTAAAACATGCATTCCTGTCCAGTCCAACTCTGTGTGCGCTCACACACATCTGGATTAAAACCGGCTTCATGGGGACCTTTCACACACAACGTTATAGTTCCTTATGGGGACCAGTTTCATCAAATTCAAAACACAGGTTTGAGCTCAAACACTGACTGAAAGTGTGTTGTGGGGACGTCGTGAGTGTCCATTTTAATGCAACAATTAACGCAGAAAAAAATCCTCTTGAAGGATAAAACTGGCCCTAAATACTCCACTGCCACTAATCT
This sequence comes from Rhinichthys klamathensis goyatoka, assembly GCF_029890125.1. Classification (NCBI taxonomy): domain Eukaryota; kingdom Metazoa; phylum Chordata; class Actinopteri; order Cypriniformes; family Leuciscidae; genus Rhinichthys; species Rhinichthys klamathensis. The sequence goes on from NW_026606558.1 coordinate 852,333, forward strand.
ACTGGACACATGTCCTAAAACGGTTTAATGTACTAATTTACAGCAGATACGCATCAAAATATGCTTACAAATCACTACACCATGACAAAAACCTAAATCTTTAGTGATGAATGTGAACGTACCTGTTGAGGAGAGTTGATTTGAGCAGATTCATCATCCATCTGAGTCTCTGACTGGAGAGAAGGATCAGAGTTACTCGCTGTGCTGGTATTAACAGGAGCGCTGGTCATCTGTAAGAGACAACATTCAAAATGACAAGATGTTAGATCATGGAAACACAAGAGAGAAATCTGAAGCAGATACCACATGGTTTGAGAATGAGAGACAAATCAACTACATCTAAAACATGCATTCCTGTCCAGTCCAACTCTGTGTGCGCTCACACACATCTGGATTAAAACCGGCTTCATGGGGACCTTTCACACACAACGTTATAGTTCCTTATGGGGACCAGTTTCATCAAATTCAAAACACAGGTTTGAGCTCAAACACTGACTGAAAGTGTGTTGTGGGGACGTCGTGAGTGTCCATTTTATTGCAACAATTAACGCAGAAAAAAAATCCTCTTGAAGGATAAAACTGGCCCTAAATACTCCACTGCCACTAATCTACTGGACACATGTCCTAAAACGGTTTAATGTACTAATTTACAGCAGATACGCATCAAAATATGCTTACAAATCACTACACCATGACAAAAACCTAAATCTTTAGTGATGAATGTGAACGTACCTGTTGAGGAGAGTTGATTTGAGCAGATTCATCATCCATCTGAGTCTCTGACTGGAGAGAAGGATCAGAGTTACTCGCTGTGCTGGTATTAACAGGAGCGCTGGTCATCTGTAAGAGACAACATTCAAAATGACAAGATGTTAGATCATGGAAACACAAGAGAGAAATCTGAAGCAGATACCACATGGTTTGAGAATGAGAGACAAATCAACTACATCTAAAACATGCATTCCTGTCCAGTCCAACTCTGTGTGCGCTCACACACATCTGGATTAAAACCGGCTTCATGGGGACCTTTCACACACAACGTTATAGTTCCTTATGGGGACCAGTTTCATCAAATTCAAAACACAGGTTTGAGCTCAAACACTGACTGAAAGTGTGTTGTGGGGACGTCGTGAGTGTCCATTTTAATGCAACAATTAACGCAGAAAAAAATCCTCTTGAAGGATAAAACTGGCCCTAAATACTCCACTGCCACTAATCTACTGGACACATGTCCTAAAACGGTTTAATGTACTAATTTACAGCAGATACGCATCAAAATATGCTTACAAATCACTACACCATGACAAAAACCTAAATCTTTAGTGATGAATGTGAACGTACCTGTTGAGGAGAGTTGATTTGAGCAGATTCATCATCCATCTGAGTCTCTGACTGGAGAGAAGGATCAGAGTTACTCGCTGTGCTGGTATTAACAGGAGCGCTGGTCATCTGTAAGAGACAACATTCAAAATGACAAGATGTTAGATCATGGAAACACAAGAGAGAAATCTGAAGCAGATACCACATGGTTTGAGAATGAGAGACAAATCAACTACATCTAAAACATGCATTCCTGTCCAGTCCAACTCTGTGTGCGCTCACACACATCTGGATTAAAACCGGCTTCATGGGGACCTTTCACACACAACGTTATAGTTCCTTATGGGGACCAGTTTCATCAAATTCAAAACACAGGTTTGAGCTCAAACACTGACTGAAAGTGTGTTGTGGGGACGTCGTGAGTGTCCATTTTAATGCAACAATTAACGCAGAAAAAAATCCTCTTGAAGGATAAAACTGGCCCTAAATACTCCACTGCCACTAATCTACTGGACACATGTCCTAAAACGGTTTAATGTACTAATTTACAGCAGATACGCATCAAAATATGCTTACAAATCACTACACCATGACAAAAACCTAAATCTTTAGTGATGAATGTGAACGTACCTGTTGAGGAGAGTTGATTTGAGCAGATTCATCATCCATCTGAGTCTCTGACTGGAGAGAAGGATCAGAGTTACTCGCTGTGCTGGTATTAACAGGAGCGCTGGTCATCTGTAAGAGACAACATTCAAAATGACAAGATGTTAGATCATGGAAACACAAGAGAGAAATCTGAAGCAGATACCACATGGTTTGAGAATGAGAGACAAATCAACTACATCTAAAACATGCATTCCTGTCCAGTCCAACTCTGTGTGCGCTCACACACATCTGGATTAAAACCGGCTTCATGGGGACCTTTCACACACAACGTTATAGTTCCTTATGGGGACCAGTTTCATCAAATTCAAAACACAGGTTTGAGCTCAAACACTGACTGAAAGTGTGTTGTGGGGACGTCGTGAGTGTCCATTTTAATGCAACAATTAACGCAGAAAAAAATCCTCTTGAAGGATAAAACTGGCCCTAAATACTCCACTGCCACTAATCTACTGGACACATGTCCTAAAACGGTTTAATGTACTAATTTACAGCAGATACGCATCAAAATATGCTTACAAATCACTACACCATGACAAAAACCTAAATCTTTAGTGATGAATGTGAACGTACCTGTTGAGGAGAGTTGATTTGAGCAGATTCATCATCCATCTGAGTCTCTGACTGGAGAGAAGGATCAGAGTTACTCGCTGTGCTGGTATTAACAGGAGCGCTGGTCATCTGTAAGAGACAACATTCAAAATGACAAGATGTTAGATCATGGAAACACAAGAGAGAAATCTGAAGCAGATACCACATGGTTTGAGAATGAGAGACAAATCAACTACATCTAAAACATGCATTCCTGTCCAGTCCAACTCTGTGTGCGCTCACACACATCTGGATTAAAACCGGCTTCATGGGGACCTTTCACACACAACGTTATAGTTCCTTATGGGGACCAGTTTCATCAAATTCAAAACACAGGTTTGAGCTCAAACACTGACTGAAAGTGTGTTGTGGGGACGTCGTGAGTGTCCATTTTAATGCAACAATTAACGCAGAAAAAAATCCTCTTGAAGGATAAAACTGGCCCTAAATACTCCACTGCCACTAATCTACTGGACACATGTCCTAAAACGGTTTAATGTACTAATTTACAGCAGATACGCATCAAAATATGCTTACAAATCACTACACCATGACAAAAACCTAAATCTTTAGTGATGAATGTGAACGTACCTGTTGAGGAGAGTTGATTTGAGCAGATTCATCATCCATCTGAGTCTCTGACTGGAGAGAAGGATCAGAGTTACTCGCTGTGCTGGTATTAACAGGAGCGCTGGTCATCTGTAAGAGACAACATTCAAAATGACAAGATGTTAGATCATGGAAACACAAGAGAGAAATCTGAAGCAGATACCACATGGTTTGAGAATGTGAAACATTCATTTTACATAGTTAATTATTGGTTTTTTTTTGTGATTATATTTCACCCATTAGTTGCAACATGGTCATTGTATGCCACATTGGATATGGATATAATTTATTGGAATAGACATCAATTAGATTCATAGATTTCTAATAGATCAAATTATAATCCATTCAACCAACTTGTTTGCCACATGTTGCCAAAATATGAGCTATTTTGTCCACAGTGTGCTTTGCAACATACTTGTGTTCTCCATGGGTAGTTTTCTCCTCCATAATCATAGGCAATTTCTTCTCCTTCTTTAATGTCATCCAGGGCAAACAGACAAAGGTGAGGCTTTCCATTGACGTCAATTTTCTTCATCTTACAATTTGGATGTTTGTGACAATCATTAACGATCCGCCCATACGATCCATCTTCTCTTGACGCATCAATACTTAAATATGAAACCATGAGAAAAGGATGATTACAAGTACTACAATATACCACCACAAATCAGTTTATTTTTACTATCTTTTTGCATAAGGAATATAGCTTTGGTACAACTTGACTTCTTACCACCATGTTTTCCCTCGCCACTTGAAATCAAACATAAATGCAGCACAGGATGCGTGGTAACGTTTTCTTCTTCTCTGCAGTTCTGCATCATTTATCATATCTCCCCTGTACTCAACAACAAAATCACCTTTGCAAAAGTCACCCTTTGCAAATAGACCACGTCCTGCAAAATACAGATTTTTTCTGATTAACAGATTTTTACAGATTTCAGGTCTGATTAATGTGCTCATAAGATTATGGTTAGGACATGCATATCTTGGTAAATATTGAATGATAAAATCACACCACCTTACCTTTCACTGCATTGATATACTTCACATCTAATTTGAATGTTTTGTCAGTCTTTGAAACAACATGATGCATGGCATCCTTAAGGGGGCTGATTCGTGGTGGCATTTCAAACTGAGAGGAAAAAAATAGTGTGAAAAAAATTACACTGAAAATGGGGACACATGCAGAATTCAACTAGCATGTTCAATAAGTAGCCTAGATAAGAATGTTATTGTAATGTTACTGCATTACAATGATATTGTATGTATCAATGTAAGACAAGAAATCTGAACTCTACAATATAATATCATCAGATTTATTGACTGGCACAATGCTAGCCTTGCGGGCATAAACTCACCATTTTCACTCAGGCTCTAATCTCTCACAAAACCAACATCTGTAAAATCCCAGGTAGCCTTGGCAATTATTTAACTATTCATTTGGTCCTTAACCTAACTAAGTTACTCTTTTGAACGAGCTCACCATACAAACCCCAGTTTATTTTAACTACAGTCATAATTAAAACTAAGTTTATTCATTTATTCTTTTAAAGCTACTTTCCATGTCAGTTTTTGTTTTATTTTAGCCTAACGTTACTTCATTTCTCTGTGAAGCACTTTAGTCAAGATCTGTGGCTTGTATATGTTGCCTATGAGTTCATTTAAATGTAAAAACAATTTCTGATCAGTCAAACATAAGTGCTAACGTATATAATTATATATATATATATATATATATATATATGCCTATAAAACATATCTTTAATTTAAAGTATAAAATAAGCCACCGTCCAACGCAAACTAGACAGAGAAACAAACTTAATAACCGAATCCCTCCATTAGCAATCAGTCAGACTAGACGACACTTTTCAGTTAAAATTAAGTCCTTAACATTAAATTGTATGATTATGTGATCGCTTATTGGAAAAACAGAGAAAATGTCAGGCCACACTTACCGTTAGCCTCAACAATTAGCACTAACATTAACTAGCTAGCCCGCTGCCTAATCTAATTAACCTAACAGTTAACTTAATTGGTTTAATATATGTGCTTACCTTGAGCTTCACTTTTATCCTCTGTAGAAGTTCAGATCCTTAGTTGGCATCTACAGTAAATAATCTTCTTTGTCCTCCATGTGAAGTAACGTTATCAATTTAATACTTGTATTTTCAAGTTGCTGTCGAACTCCTTCCTAACGAGGACCCGGAAGTGGGCGGTACCCAACCATAATTGGAAAATGTGTGTGTGGAAAAGTGAGTGCATTACCAGCCAAAAATGTTTGGGGGCGCAGCAGAGCTCCCGCTACACACACGCATACTACCTGATAATCATGTGTTATGGGCCAATGCTAAAACTCCGCCCAGAACCTTCAGAACAGTTCCACTATCCAATTAAATGGGTTACCCTTATGGGGACCTGATTTTTGGTCCCCACAACGCAAGAGGTCCCCATTAGGTGACTGTGTAAACAGATTCTTGTCCCCACAAAGTGATGATTACCAGAACACACACACACACACACACACACACACACACACACACACACACACACACACAATCAGTATGCATTAACACAAGCATTTCAGAACTGGGCTGAGCGTGACGTAAAATGTGAGAATTCATTAGGAACAAATAGTAGAACATCTTAGAAGAATCATCTTAGGAACATTATTACAGTCTTCTGCGAAGTGAGGTAGTGCGATTAATCTCACACCTCTTCCAACACCGCGGCTTCCTCCACACAGGTCATTACGAGGGGTCCCTCACCACACACAGGCAAACAAATGAGCCATTACCGCCATCACTCAGGCTCCAATTAAACAACCCATGCAGCCCCTGCTCCTCACAATCACTGCCAATTAAAGCCCAACTGTGTGAATTCCAACATCACTAATTACATGAACGTGATAGAACTTTCTCACATTCCTCTCTAAAATTAATTTCAAATATTGTTCAAAATTAATGATTAAATGTACCCTGCCCAAGGTAAACCACTCTGAGCTTTATGTGAATTAAATCACATTTTTTTAAAGGTTTAACGCCAAAACTCACTAAGAATGCTTCAAGGTAAAGTGCAATTATTTAATCAAGGTAAACATGTCTAGACTAGGTGTAATTTGCAGTAGAAGCAAATGATTAGATCCTACCTTAAATCTGAACACTGGACCCCATGAAGTGGCCCTTAAAAACACAGCTGCTCTCAGTACATTTAAAGCTGAGCCCCAAAAATGTTTTTTTAACACAAGTTTCTCATGCACAGTCTCTCTTTCGATATCTTACCGGTAACTGTACCACTCTATCTGTTCTCCTTCGTTAACTCCAAAAAGACAGGTGAATGGACAATCCACAGTTACCAGAAGTAGTAGCTCTCATCACCACCTCCATTCACATAAGCAAGACTGATAGGAGTAAAAGTGGCCTGGTCAGAGATCACTGAATTATTCATATGACTGGCAGGTGTTGTTGATAGTGCAGCTCTTCTGCATTTTCAAGTCCCAGGTGTGGTTTTAACAGCTCTATGTTCTCGGCCCTGCCTATAGCTGCCATTGATTGCAGGCTAAAAACACGCTGCTGAATAAGCAAAGGAGCTTTACATAGTGGCACATGGTGCATCGCACCAATAACACAACAGATCCATCACGGCCCATGACACCCACGGGTGCGGGGGGAGGGAGGGGCATCCAACACTTCTGGGTTTAGAGTTAAAGACAGAGCAAAGAATAAATGACATTCAAACAGGACTGTTCAGCATGATTGAAGCTAATCTAATATCCCACCGTGCTTCTGATGACCGCTGACTCGGGAGACACGGATTTGAGTACAATACAAACTGCAATAAAAAAAGCATCGGGACTCTGTGGAGTCATGCATATTAATGTGGCTCTGAACTAAATAACTAAATGTTTTCCAAAACTTCAAGAGCATGACATTTCTTTAAAGCTCACACTTAAATAACTTGATTCCACTAATCTTTCTGTGATTCAACAGATGTTTTCACTCAAAAAATAAAATTGTTTTATCTTATACTCACTCTCATGTTGTTCCTACCCTGTATAACTGTCTTTCTTCTGTAGAGCACAAAAATAACGTTTTTTTTTGTCCATTAAGTAAATGGGGTTTAATATAGTTTTGGTCCCCAATAACTTTCATTTTATTGACAGAAGCAAATGAAATATTCTTGAAAATGTAAGTTATACAGGTTTGGAATGACACCTAGGTAGGCTAAGTAAATAATGACAGAATTTTCATTTTTGGGTGGACTATCGTTTAAGGTGCATATGCCCCTGTCATATGTTGAGGAAATTGGTAGGTGGACTGATATGTCAACAACACACGCACATACATACACATATTGCAATTCAGAAAAGAAAAACAAAGCTGTGAAAATGCCCATGGCAATACATACCATTAAAGGTCACAATAGGTCACTTCTCAGAATCAACTGCCTCTGGCATATCAAAATATAAAAGCATAAATGTCCAATGCTTTTTTTTTTCATTGAGACTTTTTCCATGTGAAAGGAATGAAAAGAGCTTTCTTGGCTGAGGTTAGATTTTCACTAAAGATGATATAATTGGCCGCAGCCGCCGCACATGCACATTCGTTGTGTATATGGATCTGTGCACTCATTATAATGTATGTGAAATATTAAAAGCTAGTACCAGTTCTTTGTAACAAGCTCTTGTTTCATTAAAAGTTCAAAAAAGAGAGTTGCACCATCAGTTCTGGAGATAATGGAGAACTGTTTTCCTTTTTGCTCAGACCTTTGGATGTCATCAAACACACTGTGCTGTTCTCTGTTACAAGTTCAATTGAGATGTCCCTGAGCACAGTTGTCTGGTCTAGGACAGGACAGAAGGAAACACCAAAAGCAATTTCCACCCAGGTGATCCCGCCCCAGGGCCCCAGCGGGGTTTAGACGAGGAAATTAAACTCAACGCTAGTCTCGCTGCTTGAGAACTCCAGTCAAATGAACAGCCAATGTGCAGCATTTTACCACTTCACAGAGAAAATATTAACAGAATAAAGAAAGAGGTTTCCTGCAGGGTGTGGAGTGAAGCAGCTCACGCAGAATGGCTAATGTCCTCTCTCCTGAGTGATGGAGACGTCTGCAGGTTCAACTCTAACGACTCCCGGAGCCTGTGCTGAGAATAGTAATTTACCAATCACGTAGTCCATACTTGAGAAGAGAACATGCTGGGTAAAAAAAAAATGTTTATGATAAGTTCAGACATATTCACAAGGCTTAGGCTACCCATTAGTGTGGTTCAAGAACGGCTGCACACAAACCTCTCAAAAGTAACTGAGAGCTACCATCAATAGAGGACTAAAAGGGAAACAGCAAACCGACTAGAACGCACAGAACACGAAGTACAGAGAGGAACAGACCTAGCATCACCCTCGGTAAATCCATTAAGATGTCTCACTATATACAAGACGGATCCATGCTACACTGAGCTTGTTTAGGTCTCTCCATTGTGAGTGCTGGGACAGGAATAGCTTGAAGCAAAAAAGCATAAAGTTAATGGGGGACACACTCTCTGGGATTGCAATGGTAAATTATGACTCTCATAATATACAATTCAGGGGCACTCTTGGTTTACAGTAAAGGCTGGATGAAGTCCTTGGGCTATAGTGCTCATAATGGGTGCCGTAACTGAAAGCCTGTAATGTTAATGAATAACCAACTCAATCCAAATCCAAAATGATGCTATAACTCCAAAGATCCAGTGGAGCCAACAAGCAGATGGCCTGGTTTCTGTGAGCTACTCAATTTTGCATTAATGTAACCTTTCAATATAAGGGAAGATTTATAAGCTGCATTAAAAACGATGACCCTTACCCACTTCAATTACAAAACAGAGCCGCTTTAGTTTCCACACTTGCGATGATCCCTCATAAGAAGCGTCCTGGGGTGTGACGACATCTTAAGTCTTCCGAGAGCAGGTCAGGGAGGTTGTGCGGCTCTGAGAGCTGGTCCTTATGGTAATACCCCTCTGATTGAGATAAGTGGCAGATGTAAGCAGGACCATCAGCAGTATTTGTAAAAAGTCAGTGGATTCTCGAGGGAGAGCTGCTTGTCATTACAACCACCGGGAAAAGACCTGATGAGTGCATTATTCAGGACCCGGCAGAACCACAGCTAAGAGGTGTGGAGTGAGTTGGCATCAGAGAGACGAGCTCTATTGAGCCTCACTATAAGCTCACATCAGTGCTTGTTAATTAGCTTTGCTTAAAGATGCTCACAGCCGATCTTTATTTGATTCTATTCTTGTTCCCTCTGAACTCACGATTGTGTGACTTATCATTCATCATCTGTACAGAAACAAACTGCAGTAAGATATGAAAGATTGTTTCACTCTGAACAAACTAGCAGTTGAAAACCTTAATGTTCATCAAATTAAGTATTATCATTTCCTCTAATTGGCTGGACATGGAAGTACTAGGACCCTTCAGGCTGCTTGTTGAAAACAAATACGTAAACTACCGTTCAAAAGATTGTGGTCGATAATACTTACTTTTTTTTTTTTTAAATCTCACCAAGGCTGCAGTTATATGATCAAAAACACATTAAAAAAGTAATATTGTGAATTATCATTTAAAATGTGATCTACTCCTGTGATGGCAAAGCTGAATTTTCAGCATCATTACTCCAGTCGTCAGTTCGCATGATCCCTCAGAGATTATTCTAATATGCTGATTTGGTGCTTAAGAAACATTTCTTATTGTCTTTAGGCCTAATCTTTTTCATGTCTTGCCTGGTTACATTTATTTCGTAAAGTATTTAATTTAGGAGCTACTTTGCCCTTCTATCCCCCAATTCTATTTAACATATAGTCTCACGGCTATGGAAGCTTGTTTCTGCCATGGAATAAAACAATTTAAAATATCATTTTTTTCGACTTTTTTCACACAATTAAGGATATAATTGTGGGATATAAACTCACAATTGCTTGAATAAAAGTCTGAATTCTGAGATAAAAAGTTGCAATTATCTTTAATATTGTTTATAGTTTATATCTCGCAATTCTGACTTTTTTTCTCACAATTGCGAGCTTGTATCTCTATACTCAGAGATATTCACATTTTGCGAGTTATAAAGTACAATTCTGAGGAAAAAAATTTGTTTATATCGTACAATTCTGACTTTATAACTCACAACTGCGTGTTCGCATTCTGAGAAAAAAGTCAGAATTATTAAGTCCAATTCTGAGGGAAAAAAGTCTGACTTACAATATCTCACAATTCTAACTTTATACGCAATTGCGACTTTATATCACAAAATTCGGACTTTATAACTCGCTATTGTTGTGAGTTTATATCTCGCAATTCGGACTTTATAACTTATAACTTGAAAACTGTCCGAAATGCGAGAAAAAAATCTGAATTGTGAGAGAAAAAGTTGCAATTACCTTTTTTATTTTTAAAAAAAAGAAACGAGCTTCCGTACATGGCTGACTTTAATGGCTTTCCTAATTTGGCACTAATGTCTTTGCAAATAAAAAGTGCTCGAACAACTGTCTAAACAATCTTCCTCTTTGATGTGCTATGTTGGACAAATGCAGCACAGAAGTATTGTTTGATTATTAATGAGTAGTCAGTCCAAACACAGCAACTATGAGCCGTTTCATTCCCTAGGGACATTTTCACCATGTTTCATGCAAGTCCTTACATTATGACAAGGTAAAATTACAGCACCATTTTAAAAAAATCAGTTCAAGTCATTCATAAAGTAGCTTCGTTGGTCTTATTGTGCACAATTGATCTGTGGAGTGTGTGGACTCTTTTTGTTCATTCAGATGACATTTCATACAAGCCAACCAAGCACTGTATTCCTATACTCTTCTGTTATTAAAGACATGTTTGGCTTGCCTCTTTCAAATGTTCCTCCCAGCGGAAAAGTAAACACTAACCTCTGGGTTAACATACAGAAAAACATCTGTGAGGTTGAGAACAGTACTGACACAAAGATCTTAATGAAAGAACATGATTTGCCATACTCCAGGCGATGACATGCAACACTGTAGTCCCCAATGAAAAAACAGATTGAGTACAGACAGGAGACAAGGACGTGGAAAGGACGATACATACTGTCAAGAAAACTGTGGCTGTCCTTGATCTGAAAATCTCTGTATACGCGATCAGAGGAAACGAGAAACATACATCAAGGTTTTCAATTACAGAGCAGAAGCTGACCCAAGAAGGTTCAGCTAATGGCTTTATATTTTTCATTAACATTTCTTAATGCTCCCACTCTGACCTCAGGGTATTTGTTCAAAGTATAATGTTCAATACGTTTTGGCTAAAATAACATCTATCAGGCAGCTCATTAAGAAATCAGCTTGATTTGCAGAATAAAGGTCAGGCCTTACTATGCTATTGATGGTTTCCTCTACTGAGCACTGTCTTCAGTGCCATTGCACAGCATCCAGTGTTACTATATTATGCACTATAAAATACATTATAGTGTTAATGTGTACAGTGTGGGCTAAGGTTTGACCTATAAATTGTTGTTTACATCAATTCAGAATTTGAATTTGAAATATAAAATACCTTGTTAAGGTAAAATAAAACAGACGATTGATTTCCTCTGAATTTTTAAAAAAAAAGAACCCCCAACAAATCAAATGTTTAAAATATTACCAGACATGCATAATTAAGTGAACAGTGAAGTAACGATGGGTCAAATTTGCTATGCCCATTCCAATTTAGAAAATGATCCATTCTCATTCTAATTGACTGCTGTTTCATCCATCATGTTATGGTTTACAAAGATTTATGGTTTACATGTTCTTACATTTTCATTTATTTTGAATGGTTGTGCACTGTCCAATAAGCAATATCAAGAGAGTTGCAATAGTTGCAATAGAATAGTCTATTAAATGTTGGTATATCATGCAGCCCTGCATGATATTGAATAAAAATGCAATATTTGATATGCAATATGATAGTGCTTAAAGTGTGTAAAATAAACTTAAATTATATTTAAAATATATCTAAAATTATATAACCTACATGTTTCACATTCTTTTTGTCAAAAGAAAGCATCCCTACAACTTCTGAAAGTGAACAGCAGTGTTTTACTGTAGCATATAACAATTAGGTGTCATTTTGACGTCAGTGTAAACCAGGGGGTTTAGGGTTTCAGGTATGTCCACATCGGGTTTTTTTAACAACAGAATCTGAATAATCAAATGTAAAAAAATAAAACACTGCTTAGTCTTCACTGTATTAATTAAATACTGATTCTTATTAAAGCTACAAAAGTTATTCAGTCAAGAGAAGTCTTTTGTTCTTGACCCCAGTTATTGCAAGCAGTTGCGATATGCATATTACGATATGTAGCCTACATTTGCGATATTTCGATAATTTCAATATATTGCGCAGCCCTAGTGCAGCCTCGACTAAACTGTCTGTGTGTGCGTGTCATTCACTGAAACCTAAATTTAGCTTCAGCAAAGAAACCCAACTTTTTCCACTCTGCGACCACTTACACTTTTCTCACAGTTTGAAAACCCTAAAGCATAGAGTTTGTTACTTCAGTGGTTAATGCTGTTTCAGCAAAGGTAAAACATTTTCTTGGAGGAAAGTCCTTTGTAGCTAGGTCAATCGTTCTTGTAAAGTGAGCTAAAGGAGCAGAAAGGGATAAATCTTAAGAGCAGCAAAACACTAAAAACTATATACATTTCCACAATCTATAGCATTCTAATTCATATATAATACACCTCATCCAACAGCTCTCATCATCTCTTCCATTCTCTATATCCCTGTTTGTCAGTCATAAAGATTAAAGATACAAAAATGACATGAAAATGAGCAAACTTACACTAATGGAGACAAAGCAAAGACTCAGATGAGGGTCACAATAAAACAAGGCCATTTCATCCAGTTTCCATAGCAATTTGCTAAACACTGAAGATTACCTTTACACAGACAAATATTTTGGTAAAACATCCCTCATCACTCGAAATGGCTATGCCATGAATTTCCTAGCTTATATTAACATCTAAATCCTAACAAGATCCATGCAAAGGCCGAAACTGACATAAAATACGAAAATAAGCCAACAGTTTGTGATACTAATGTTAAATTTATGTTGTTGCAATTCCATTTAACCTGGCTACATAAAAATAAATAATCTTTGTAAATCTGAATACTAAAACAAAAGGATGCCGCTCATTTTCTGCATTGATCCGAGTCCGTGTATGGCCACAGAATACTAATGAAATCTTAATTTGAAAACTTCTCCTCAGCCTCAATTCACCATCTCCAGCATCTAACCAATTAAAACAAATCTCATCGGTTATTTGAAAATCTTCAGGCCTAAATCTTTCAGAAATGTACAAAAGCATGTCATACATTTAAATTTGATTCTAAACTTAAAATGCCAGGCAAAGCAGAAAGTTGAAGTGCTTCGTCCTTGGGAATTCAAGCAACTATTAGCAATGCGCAACCAGAGTCCCTTCATTAATCAGCACTAATTAAGACTATTGATTGAAGAAAACATCAGGATTTCCAGCTGAAAAGGTTTACTAGACTGGAAACTGGAAACTCTACAGGAGATGGCATAACACTGACAAGAGAAAAAAGATTTCTTTGCCCTTGGCTCAAGCTTCACTTTGCAAAACAGCTCAGAAAATTAAACCAAAAATGCCCCTGCTTCCCTGTCATTAAGTGCTGTCAGGACGAATCAGAGCTCACAGGCCAGTGGTGCTACACAAAGCAGCGCTCAGTCTCTCATTGTTGAGCTTCCTGTCTCGCTTACCGCATGCATGCTCAGTCACACAGAAGGTTAGGCTTGACAACAACGTCCCAGGACTCAAAACACAACACATCAAGGTCATATTGAACTAGAGATAAGTGGTGCAAGCAGTCAACATCATCAAACATTCTCATTATTTTCATATTAGCACTAAATCAGAAATCTCGCAAATCGATTGCATCATTTATTTGGATATTGTTGCTGTAATATTGTATTATTAATGATTATCTGGTCAATTCTTATTCTGTATCTTATTTGGTGAAACAAAATTTGAATCTCAAACATAGTTTTGCACCTTTTCACCTTTTAAGTGCAATTTTTTGGGGGGCTAAACACAACAATGCCATTTTCTATTGAAGAAATAATTGGGCAGAATAAATAGCGGCCAACTAATGAATATATTCACAACAACACTGCTGTTTAATTAGGCTAAAAGCTCAAGACTGAAAACAAAACCTGCATTACTGTATTGGCAAAGTACATTTATGACTTTTTGACAGATGGCTGTAATGCATTCTAGGCAAGCAGACTAACCAACATGCAGGCAAACATAGCCTTAAAATTAGCCAGACTGAGGAACAAATCTTGAAAATCTGAGTCAGACAAATCTATGAACATATTTGCTGTGCATGCAACAAAATCCATAATGTTTCTCCACATTCTGTACTTAATGCAGGTCATGCACCATTATGGACACAAGAGCCAAAATCTAATCTCTGACTTTTTTTGTCATTATCGGAATGCAGCTTATCTTACACCATAAAGGGTATCGGTCAGTCATCTATATGACATTAGTTTGGATTGAGAAAAGTCAATGCTGATGTTACGAGACATTTAGCTTGGTTTTTAACAGCCAAAGAGAAAGCAACTGTCAAACAACCTGGAAAGCACAGTCAGACATGGAAAATCTTTATGTCCACACATTTCAAAAATGATACACAGTCAATCAGATACAAATGATGTCCAACAAAATAGCACACAGCGACGTAAACAGAATGACAATGAACACTGAAGAGCCAACCAATTATAGTTTATATAGAGCTGTTCTTGTCTGTATAAAGGAATATTGCTACTGGAAAAAAATTACTCATCTAAACCTGCTATATTTCGATAATTAAAGGACTGCATCTGTTTGGTTATATACAGGGGCTCTAAACATCTCAATAAGGCTGTCAAATTACTCAACAGAGCCATCTAGTGGCCCAAAAACTTTCCACCAAAAGTAATGAATGGAAAGAAGACAATCCCGGGCGACCGGCGCGTCGTCTCGTCTCAAATGCTTTAGACTATGCCTTTGATTGAAAACAACAGTAACTCGCATATATTATAAATGCTTGACGTATTAGCCTATTGAGTCTTCATTAGCATACATAAACTCGTTTTATGAATACCAGTAAGTGTTTTACAATGAAATCGTTATTGCAACCCATGTAAATTAGCTACTGTGGTAAGACTATGGTTTCACAGACATCAAAATATTACGAGTGGTTTGACAGCGTAATATTGTAGCAGTTAGCAGAAGATTCAGTTAACAACACTGTATAAAATATGGATAGATTAAGTCAGCATATTTGATTTTATTGACATAAGACAACGCATAGCCTAGTTTTATTATAACCATTCCCCAGATAAAATAATTAAACCCAGAAAAGGCTGAATTGAATGAAGACACTGGCTGAGGAGTAGGCTATTGCACGATACGTCAACTTTGGCTAAAATCTAGGAGAAAATCTATCACGCTTATAAATAAATATAGACTGCAGTAATAAGGTTGAGCAAAACTGACAGCTCACACAATCGATCTCGTAACCCAAAATGAGCTAAAATTATATGCGATAAAGCATAGGCTACTGATCAATTAAAAAAAACTTAATTTTCTGCTATAATTTTTTTAAATTTAATTTCATTAGCGATCTTACAGAATAAAAACAAATGTCGTATAAATATGGTAGTCTATTAGAGAGTGTGAGATCATTATAAAACCATATGTGCGCTACCTTCAGTTTAATCATCTCAAATTAGGCTTGAATCATAATGTTCAAGGGATATTTTATTAACTCGTCTAAAGCTAAAATGTGTAAGACAGGCGAGAAACTATTCCAATGGATATTCAGCAATAGCCTATTTATAAACGCTGTTAAATTCTGAACCGCTTGTATATGATTCAGCAACGGGTAGGCTATATCAATATTACGAATATTATTATTTTATTGCAGATTATGTGTAGCCTACTAACAGTTACAGGCTATAAAGGGGCTTTAAACGCGAAATAGAAAATATCTAGCCTACCTTCTCCTGGTCCGTTTTACTTTCCCTGATGTGAATTCGCTTCTTGCTGTTCGTCCATAGTCTTCGTCTTCGTGATCAAACTCTCCACTTTCTCGAAGGTATTTTATAGCAGACTATATGAAGAAGAGTCCTGGGCTGTGTTTTATTACATTCGACGTAAGGTTCGCGTTATTTGACCAGTGTTGTCAGAGCGTTGCGCTGAGGTTCATCCTCTGTAACCGACACTGTTGCCGAATGTTTCTGCCTCTCGCGCGGCCTCATTTTAAACTCACGTGACGTCAGAGATCATGGTGCTGAAACTGCAAGCACTTGTAAACAACACATATACACGTTTATTTGGTGAAAACCCGTTCTCGGTGAACTTTTGCTGTTACACTTAAAGCAAAACCACAATTTTAGTCAATAGCCTACAGTGAACTACTATTCTTTGCAGTTTTCTATAGGATAAATATTGTAAGTAGGCCTAGTCAGTTCGCACTGAAAATTCTCAAAAGAAAAAGTGCTCTTCAAATAACTAGACGATGTAAAATAATAATATGGATACTTCCCATATAGGCAAAAATAAAAATAAAAAATGGTATAGGGCTCTGTGAAAAGTATAGTGTCTGACATAGTACGTCTAAGACTAGTATTATTGTGCTTTTGGGATTCACACTGGGAACCACTTTTTTACCATCCAATCAATTCACTATGCCATGGTACACCCTGCATATCAGATATACCACATTAGATTCCAGAATTAAATATGGGTTGCAAATTAGACTGTCATGTTGACTTTAAAATGATGTTGAACAAACAGCAATGATTTCTTCATATATTCAGGTTGATTATTTGGGACACTTTTTGACAAATTTGACAATTTGGCCGATATATTAAAGCCAATAATCAATGGTTTATTTCCTTCAGCTGAGACACTTGAGATGTGCACTGTTCTCCATGATGTTTTTGAAAGGCTTGCCTTGAAATATAATTGGATATGAAAAGGAAAATACAGTTTAGTGCAACAAGTGCAGCACAAATCTGTTATAGGCTATAATGGGGATTGATTTTGTCCATCGGGAATTCATTGGAACGTTGTGGTTTGCTATTGCTGAGATCTCTTGTGAATGTAAGTGGTGCTCATTGCAGTCTGCAGAGTCAAATGATGTCCAGCTCCCCCTCTTTGGATGTAGTGGGTGGACCTAGACCTAGTCCAGCTCCACCTCTGTGGATCAAATGGGACCCATGGCTGTGCAGTGAGTGACAGGTTCTCCAGTGGTTGTGCCAAATACTTGGTCATCACTTATGATTACGAGAACATGAATTAAAATAATAATAATGATTTGGACAGATAAATCATTTATAATTTTTATTTTTTTTTAAATAGGAATTGTCAATTTTGATTTCATGGTGATTTTAATGTCGTATAAAATAAAAAAGAATCTAACCTGAATCCAGGGCCCATCCTTCAACAGATCCTTCATAACTTCATAATGTGCCAATATACCGTAGCTCAACAAGGCAAGACAATGCAGACAATAAATATAATATATGCAAGTAATTATTTCATAGATTCCAAATCTACACTGAACATGTACTGAATAAAAATGACCTTCTCAGAAAAAAAATTAAAGGACAAGACCATTTATAACAGTGGATCAATTTCAGCTAATACATATCATTTTCTGTTTTTGCTTACTCTATTTATGCATCTTTAATTTGACAACTCTTCCATTTTAATAATATCTGATGTTCCTAAGAGGACAAGATTTCTTGCATACCAAAATGCAAATTCAGTAATTATCCAGATCTGCTTTTTATGAAATCACAGGGGGGAGCATCAAGAATGCTGACAGAGCAAATCTGCCTGTTGCACCGAATTGAGTAAATTGCTGATAAATTATGCTTAGAGTTAGAAAAGGCTTTAGTCTACTGTTTAGTGTTTACAATGTTGCTGTACAATTGTTAAGAGTCAAGACAGACGCAGCTAAATGCTTATTCAGAAATGATGGCTAAACAGTTATTTATCGTGCTTAGGCACAAATGACCTCAGAATTAATTCTCTATTTGACATTTTTCATTAGTTGGGAATAATCTATATAGGATATTGTATGCTTAGGAATAATATCAACCACAAAAGCTCTAAAATGTGCAGATGAGAGGACGGTATGAGCAGAGATAAGTAATTAGGCTGAATCTGGACTGGTTCCGGCATGAAGATAAATGCTGAGAAAGACAACTTGGAAGGAGCAAAAGAGATGCATCTGTTTACTAAGCTGCAGACAGATTTAAGGCCTTGAGGAGTGTAGAGAAGATTTGTATACATCTATGTTTAATCTCCAAATGGGGCTGGTTGCCCTTCCTGTAAAATGTGATTTGAAAAAACATTTGTCCATTTTGTAATAGATCTTTGATCTTTATTTTCGATAGTACTGTAATCATTCTGGAATTGTTTTTATTTTCTGGTGGACATGTCCATCTTGCTAATAACGGTTACACACAGTGAGACATACTGACTTTTCTCAACCAATATGATTCGTTTTCTCTGTATAATTTTAAACTGGTTAAATTGTGTTTTCTAAAAAAAAAATGTTTTCATACAAAAGCAATCAATAGAGTTGAATGAAACCAATTCTTAAATGCATCATTAAATAGGTCCTATATATAGTGAATCAACCATTATTTTCAAAGAGTTAAGGATGTAAGACCACAAAATATAATGCAGTATGTTGGTTATGTGATTATTTTATTATGTTTGTACATCCAGTCCAGTGTAAATGTGCTTCACCACAGGCACAGGCTTTTGCTTTTCTATTAAAATTACACTTTTATGGAAGTTATATGAGCTGTTTGTTTTGCAGCAGGGACTTTTCACTTTAAAGTCAATTCAAACTTGTAATAGTCAGTTACTTCCCAATTGCATGAGACCTGAATGGCAATATATACTTTTAGTTTTCTGTATCATCTATTGCCAGGGTTGGAAAGATCTGCAGGGGGTCCACAGAGAAGAATGATCATAAACGAATATGAATAAATAATAATTAGACCAGAAAAGAATAAATGTGATCAGACTGTATAGCTTTTTATATAGGATGTCTGAAAGTCTGGGTGTGTAAAAGTTGAAAATATGCTCTCATTTATTTTGAAGGTTTATATTCTGATACATAAACGCATAAAAAGTCTGGATGCTGACGATAGATTGTTGAAATTTCTTAGTTTTAATTAGCAGGCAGGCCTGTTGAAAACAAATCTGGAGTAATGACGCATTTACACCAGCAGATGGAGTCCTTCCCCACACGCGTTCATGCTGTCCGGAAGACAGATGTAAATATTTGCATGACGTAAAGACAAGAGACAATCTCACAGTACCCATCCTCTACTGTCGTACACCTCTAGAAATACTCCGTTTCTCCGTGAATAATCTATTCTTCGAAACAGCCTTCGTCCTGCCGGTCAGAGGACCATGCGAGGTTGTCGCTGACAGCATTCTGTCTTTATTTATATATTTATTTGAAAGCAAACCGCGATTGCTAGGGTGTGATAGGCTATTCATAGCTTATGCATCATTGCTCTGTAGGCGAGTTGGTGTAGTCTGCGGATCAGGTTGCTCCTGTTCGAATTTTTCTTTTCACTGCCAAGAAGCCAGCTATCAGGATTCATCATGCAAAAAAGGAGGAAGCCAGAGCCGATCCAGCTGAACCCAATTCCAGATGGGAACGCTGTAAACGGAACCGGGGCCACAGAGTGAGTGGGCTTCTACGATGTCATTTCATGGCGAATAAGCTATTAGAAGACTTCACGGTCACTTTAAGTTGCTTCATTCATGGATTTGACTCTAACACGACTTCATAGATTTGCCATTGCTTAATCTGATTTAATGGGTATTAAATTGTGGATATTTCTGATTCTGAGGGTGTGTTGGTGTTTGTAAGTGTCAACAGAATTAAAGCCCACGAATGAATTGTAAGGTCATTATTAGTTGACTTGCATAATTCCAAATATGGGTCATTTTGCAAAATGGGTGACTTTTTAAACATTCAATCAGATAATGTCAAATCAAGTCACCTTGCTTTATACAAGACTGTTTGTTTTAAAGCAGCTTCAAAGTAATAAAAATTAAAATGACGTTCATATAAACTCTGCAGACAAATTCGGCGTAAATCAGCTTTGCAGAAAACAACAGTATCATTATTCAGCTTAAGTCAGTTCAGTATTGATTCAGTTTAAAAAATGTGTGAAGTTCATCAAGTATTTATGACTACAGAAGACAATAGTATCATTATTCTGCTCAATTCAGTTCAATAAATTCAGTAACCGGCGGTGTTGCAAAATTCGTCAATCAAGAAAGTTGAATCAGCTAAAGTAGCTCTGCAAAAACTGGTGTCATCATCAGTGATGTGTTAGGGCTGTCAAATTGACAATATTACTCAATATTAAGTCTTTACATGTTAATAAATTGCATTGTGCCATCTCAAGCTAACTTAATAGATTGTAATATATGTTGGAATATATCTATGAGACTTGTAATTAGGTTTGAGGATACTAGGGTAGACGGTTTTAGTTCACAGTGTTTCTGTTGTCATTATTTATTAACAAATTAATGCAGCCTTGAGCATAAGAGACATATTTTGACCCCAGTATATAGAGAGTTATTGAATGTTTTTTGTTTTTTTAGCTGTGCTTAAAAAAAAAAAGTCTATTTACACAGTAAAGGTTGGCCTTAGTTATGTATTGTAAGTTATTTTAATGAGGAACACACTGTTTGAGGAATGGCCCATATATTAGTGTTGTTTGGTATCCATCAGGTGAACATAAAAGTGCCGCATCTCCTGCCACTTAGATCAATGAGAATACCTTATCACATTTGGACAGAGCAGTCCTCTGTAGTATGTTGTTCAGCCATAAATTAGTGTAGAGGCCAAAACTCCAGTGTTTTGTTGATCCTAGATGGATATGTAAATTAATGTCACAGCATTCTCTGAGCCCAAGTATCCACCAGTTTACCTCAGTATGTAATTACGGAGGATTTTTAAGCTGACCACCATATAGATACAAGTGATGGCGTATTGATTTGTTTGCCTGCTTCACATCCCCACAGACAGATATGGTGACAGTGAGGACCACCTCGGTCAGTGCTATACCTTCGTTTGGCAGACCTGTGATTTTTCTTCTTTTGATGTCGAGCCAATGGCAATCCTCACAGCCTGAGCCAGTGGTGCATGTCATTGCCTCTTGTTTCGTCGAGCTCATTTGAGGGCTCAGAGACTTTCCCCTCTTGTAGTCTCTCCATTTGGCATTAAGAGACTATTAATTATTTAAGGATAAAGTTTCAGTCTGGTATATAGAAAATGGTCATTATTTCTACATAAATAAGAAGTATTATTAGCTATAATAGTGCTACATTGTGATGTTTGTGAGAATGACGGTAAAGTAGAATTACATTCCTTCCTGAAGAGCAGGATAGGCTGTGGCAAGCTCGCTTTGGAATGTGTGTGTGTGTGTGTGTGTGTGTGTGTGTAGTGGTGATTCAATCCTGTGGAAGTCAGAGTTATAGAGAGAGGCTTAGTGGAATGTTAAATACTGTGACAACACTTTTTTTCCTAGAAGTTTCTGCTTTAAATCTGTCGTGGCTAGCCTATCTCAAAGAGTGCAGTTATGTTATTTTCTAAGTTCTTGCTTATCGCTTGAGAAGAACTTCATATGCACCACCTCTTTAATGCATTTACTAATTATGTAAATTTGCTGTTAAGATAATATTTATGACTGGTAAATCAATTTACTCCTCATTGGAGCCAGTTACAATTGCATTCTTACTGCTATGAAACAAAGTTTTTTTTTTAAAGTCTTTTTTGTTTTGGTGACTTAATGCAACCAATATTCTACATTCAGTATGTGTCACCACATATACATTACCGTTCAAAAGTTTGGGATCTGTAAGTTTCGAAAGGAGTCTCTTATGCTCACCGAGGCTGCATTTATTTGATCAAAAATGCTGTATAAACTGTCATTTAAACTGTACAATTTAAAAGAAGCGTTTTCTATTTTAATATATTTGAAAATATAATTTATTCTTTTAGATTGTTATATTCTAATATGCTGATTTGGTGCTCAAGTAACATTTCTTATAATCAATGTTGAAAACAGCTTAATGTTTTTGTGGAAAATGTAATAGTAGGCCTATACATTTTCATTTTCGCGTGTGTCATTCACATCAGAAAAAAGTGCAATATGTTGATGTATTTTAAAAGGTTACTGTCCAAATGACTAGCAACCTTGTTTTATTAATTTGCCAAAGCCAGTTTTACTTACATTTGGCACTTGCCAATGCTAATTTTGTATGCTGTCAATTTTGTTTCATCTCTCTCCATTGGCAGCAGTACCTCTGTTGCTATATTGTTTCCCATGACCTCTATGCTGCATTGTGTCTTTTCAAGATAATCAGTAGGAAACCACACAATGTTACAGTGTTACACAATCACACCACTCACACACCATGGCACCATCTGCTGCTCTCCATTTTACTTAAGAGCACTGCTGGGTGTATGAATGCTTTATAGTTTATCAAGAAGAGCTTGATTATTCCCATACATTCCCTACCTGTTCCCTAATTCTCTTCTTTTATTGTGCTTATGTCTGAGTTTAAATTGATGACAACACAGATGTATCCACAGCAATGATTTATGGCGCGTATAGTTAAATATTGACCACAGAACATAATCTCAGGTTTTGTGCACCTCCCCAGCGGAAAAATGGTGTGCTTCTGTCTAACCTCAGCTGATCCCGGCGCTCCCTAGTGTTTACATTCACATTCCAAAGCACGACATGTGAAGTTGGCCACTTATTTCCTGTGTTTGATCATACTGTATCCACACACATCTTCAAAAACGCTTGAAAAAAATGGAAGTGAAGTTATGATTCTTTCAAGTACTCTTCTTTGGCCTACAGAGGCTTTTCTGTGTTTGATTCTCAAACCAAAAGTAGCTTTTACTCTTAATTTTTATGCAATTTTGTATCTTTTCTCAGAAAGAATCTGCCCTTTTTGTGGTGTATCAAAGAGTAGACTAAATAATTCACTGGATAGTAGGATTGAATTATTTATTACTTTAAAGGGATAGTTCACCCAAAAATTTAAATCCGTTCATTAATTACTCATCCTCGTGTCGTTCCAAACCCATAAGACTTTTGTTCATTTTCGGAACACAAATGAAGATATTTTTAATGAAATTTGAGCGATTTCTGTCCCTCCATAGACAACTACTCAACTGACATTTTGACGCTTCAAAAAGTTCATAAAGAGATGAGATAGTAAAAATAATCCATATGAATTGAACGGTTTAGACACGATCACTTTATATGAAGAACAGATTGAATTTAGGCTTTTATTCACATATAAACATTTATCATCTCATCTGTAAGATTTTTTTCATGTTTAAAGTGTCAAAGTGTCAGTTGCATTGCTGTCTATGGAGAGAAAGAAAGCTCTCAGATGTTCCGAAGATGAATGAAAGTCTTGCGGGGTTGCAACGGCATTATGGGTGTAAGGTTGCGTCCGGAATCGCATACTCTCTTGAGTAGGTACTTATTTTTGAATTAGTAATTACTTCACGACCACTAAAAAAAAAAATGTTCTAAATAGTATGAATGTGATGTGGACATACTACATTCGGGATGTTGTCATTATCATGTGACCTACCAGGGTTACGTCACTTCACTGCAATTCATAAATCCTCTCCCGTGGCCTCATGGGATAGTAAAGTGTCCATTAGATGCACACTTCAGAATCTCTCCGGAAGAAGTACGTCATCCGGGAACTTTTTGCCTACTCTTTTATGAGTACGGACATACTTCTTTTGTCTCATACTGTTTTTCACTATATAGTAGGGAAGAATGCGATTTCGGATGCAGTTTTCCTACCTATTTGGCAAAAGGGAAAACAACAGCTCTATTTCTCTGTCATCAGGTAGCACTGATTTCTTTTTTTTCCGTTGAAGTACCCTTTTATCATTTGAGTTTTTTGTGATGTATTAAACAATGTTGTCAATTTTGCTGTTATGCATTTTATAAACCAATTTTTCAAATGATAAATAATTAATTTGTTATGCATTATATGTAGTTGTCATTGTTTTCCAGAAATTATTCATGTTGTTTTTGTTATAATATAATAAATAAAGATAATTTTCAGATATTACTGAAAAATAAAAACCAAGCAAAAAATAAAACATAGTCAATTTTAAACATGAAAATGTTACAAAAAATGAAATGTATCTTTTTTTGCATTGGCAAGTACAAATTTGAACTACTGGTCTGACTAGGCCAGCAATAGAAATGCAGTGGAATCACTCTGGATATGGAGTCATTGTTCTCCCTCCTACATGCAACACAAGTTTCACAAGTATTTTTCTCCACTCTGGCATCTTGTGCGTCCTTCGCCATTATCACGTCTCCACCACAGCTCATCCACGCCACCCACTTACACCCACACAGCAGCCTCGTAACCATGGTTATAACTGGCCTTGCTATCAAAAATGAAAACACTTTGCCTCGTTCTGCATATAGATTAGATATAGACATCCTGGAGTACTTGCGCTGCTCTCATCCACCTGAGTCGTGCTGTCTGTCCTGGAGCAAAGCGTGTTGCAGTATGTTGAGGACTGATCAGCACGGTTTGATGTAAATTTATGTGTGAGTGTCAATTATTGTGGCCTGAAACACTGTTCAACAGCAGGACAACATGTTTTCCATCTGAATCGGCTCAATGCTTAAAAGCCCTTGAGGCTCATAGCGTCCGATGGTTCTGAAAACATTCATTTGAAGATACAGCCGCTGCACAGATGTTTGCATCGTGTGGCACACAAGCTGCATGAAAGGTTATGTTTAAATAATTCCTAATTGGTATCAACATCTGAATCATAAGACTTTTAATTGGTTCATTTGAAAAATCCATTTGGTAGATGGAGCTAAGCCATGGTGAAGAACAGTGTTGTTGAAGGAGATGCAGAGAGGATGGAGAGCAGAGGGTCATGGAAGTTCACTCTTCCAGCAGAAAGCTAAGGAAATACATCACCATGACAACAGGGCCAAGGGAAAGGCTCGCATGCTTAGAGGAACTCACTGTTTCCTCAAACAGAACTTTAGGAAGAAGATGTTATAAAGCCTTCCCACCACTTTATGCAATAGCGTATTCAATATTTCTACATGTGTTTCAGCATTCAAGAATTTGTCTTCTTATGTTCTTACTTATCTCAGGAGAGAAAGCCTTCTTGTAGATTGACATATTCACGTTTAACAAAAAAAGCAGGAATAAAGGCCCGTTCACACTAAGAACGATAACTATAAAGATAACTAGTAGCATCCACTTATCATTCTGTTAATTTTAAGCGTGGGCTTGTCTGCCGTTTTAAATGCTTGAGCTCGTTACAGCAGGATGGATTCTGATTGGCTGTCAATGTTTTTATCGTTCATCAGCTGGATAAAATCGTTCTGAAAGTGATTCCATCTACATAGGGAGAACAAGTATTTGATACACTGCCGATTTTGCAGGTTTTCCCACTTACAAAGCTTGTAGAAGTCTGTAATTTTTATCATAGGTACTCTTAAACTGTGAGTGACGGAATCTAAAACAAAAATCCAGAAAATCACTGTATGATTTTTAAGTAATTCATTTGCATTTTATTGCATGACATAAGTATTTGATACATCAGAAAAGCAGACCTTAATATTTGGTACAGAAACCTTTGTTTGCAATTACAGAGTTCATACGTTTCCTGTAGTTCTTGACCAGGTTTGCACACACTGCAGCAGGGCTTTTGGACCACTCCTCCATACAGACCTTCTCCAGATCCTTCAGGTTTCAGGACTTTCAGGTCCCTCCAAAGATTTTCTATTGGGTTCAGGTCTGGAGACTGGCTATGCCACTCCAGGACCTTGAGATGCTTCTTACGGAGCCACTCCTTAGTTGCCCTGGCTGTGTGTTTCGGGTCGTTGTCATGCTGGAAGACCCAGCCATGACCCATCTTCAATGCTCTTACTGAGGGAAGGAGGTTGTTGGCCAAGATCTGGCGAGACATGGCCCCATCCATCCTCCCCTCAATCCGGTGCAGTCGTCCTGTCCCCTTTGCAGAAAAGCATCCCTAAGAATGATGTTTCCACCTCCATGCTTCACGGTTGGGATGGTGTTCTTAGGGTTGTACTCATCCTTCTTCTTCCTCCAAACACGGCGAGTGGAGTTTAGACCAAAAAGCTCTCTTTTTGTCTCATCAGACCACATGACCTTCTCCCATTCCTCCTCTGGATCATCCAGATGGTCATTGGCAAACTTCAGACGGCCCTGAACATGCGCTGGCTTGAGCAGGGGGACCTTGCGTGCGCTGCAGGATTTTTCATCCATGACGGCGTAGTGTGTTACTAATGGTTTTCTTTGAGACTGTGGTCCCAGCTCTCTTCAGGTCATTGACCAGGTCCTGCCGTGTAGTTCTTAGGTGATCCATCACCTTCCTCATGATCATTGATGCCCCACGAGGTGAGATCTTGCATAGAGCCCCAGACCGAGGGAGATTGACCGTCATCTTGAACTTCTTCCATTTTGTAATGATTGTGCCAACTGTTGTTGCCTTCTCACCAAGCTGCTTGCCAATTGTCCTGTAGCCCATCCCAGCCTTGTGCAGGTCTACAATTTTATCCCTGATGTCCTTACACATCTCTCTGGTCTTGGCCATTGTGAAGAGGTTGGAGTCTGTTTGTTTGATTGAGTGTGTGGACAGGTGTCTTTTATACAGGTAATGGGTTCAAACAGGTGCAGTTAATGCAGGTAATGAGTGGAGAATAGGAGGGCTTCTTAAAGAGAAACTAACAGGTCTGTGAGAGCCGGAATTCTTACTGGTTGGTAGGTGATCAAATACTTATGTCATGCAATAAAATGCAAATGAATTACTTAAAAATCATACAATGTGGTTTTCTGGATTTTTGTTTTAGATCCCGTCACTCACAGTTGAAGAGTACCTATGATAAAAATTACAGACTTCTACACGCTTTGTAAGTGGGAAAACCTGCAAAATCGGCAGTGTATCAAATACTTGCTCTCTATATCGTTTTCTCTGTGCCGTTATCATTACAGCTGTGGTGTGAACTCTGCTATTCTTTAATATTGTGAACGATTTTATATACTATTATATAATTTATTCTTAATTTGAAATGGCTTTTATTTTTATATTTTCAGTTTTCATTTTAATTTGTTTTTACTAATTTTGTTATGTGCTTTTGTCATTAGTGTTTTTTTATATTTCTATTTAGCTTTAATTTATTTTTATATAATTTTTAGTGTTATAGTGTAATTTTAGCACTTAAACTTAAGCTTTTTTTCAGTTAGATGCCAAGGCAATATTAATATTTTTTTCAGCTTTTTTCAATTAATGAAAATTATTTTTAATAGCTTTAGTTTTAGTTCACAATAACGAAACTGCACTGTAGTTTGAAAAATGGAAACTGAAAAATGGAAAAGGTGTCATGGCACGATGCAGTTTTGTTCTATTTATGTAATCAAACATACATTGTAATGTATACAACAAAATGTAATGCATCTAAAAATATGATGACTTGACTACACATATCCTGTGATGAGCATTTATTTATATATTGAATTAAAATTCAGTTTTGAAAAAAAAAAATGTCAGGGTGATTCAATTATCCTAATATAATGAAGAAAATTCATTACTTATTTAAAAGTATGAAATTCTTGAAAAAAAAAAACATTACATTTGTTATTACTTATTTTCATTTTTTTTCTTTCATTTTTTTGCAGATTCTCATGAGTCATGACTGTATTGATTTGTTGATTAAGCCTTGTTGAATAGCTTCAGCATTTTAGAAATTACATTAATTTCTGTCTGTGTTTGTGTTAGAACAAATCTGGAAGCTCTGCAGAAGAAGCTAGAGGAACTGGAACTGGATGAGCAGCAGAAGAAACGCCTGGAAGCTTTCCTTACCCAAAAGCAGAAGGTTGGAGAGTTAAAAGATGATGACTTTGAGAAGATTTGTGAGTTGGGTGCAGGCAATGGAGGAGTGGTCTTCAAGGTCTTACACAGACCCTCAGGCTTCATCATGGCCAGGAAAGTAAGTTATGGTGAAGCAAACTTTATTTTTCAGTTTCAAGTTTGCAAGAAAGGTCACTGAAGTCCATTGATTGTCTTTTCCAGCCTTGAATCGATCAGTTGCTGTTTTAGAGCTGCTTGCCTCAGAAGGCATCAGCTATTCATGTCATCGTGTTTTTTTATAGATTGGAAGAAGTTAAGAGATTGCATGACATTCTGTTCTTAGAATGCTGAATGGATACTATATGCTAATTGCATTTGAGTCAAATAACATTTTTCCTCAAAAAACGTGTCCAAGAAAAGACATCTACTATTAAAGCCAAATTACCAGTAGTCCACTACATACTGTGATGAAACAAATGTGTTTTAATATGAGAGCTCCCAGGGAAGAAAACCAGCTGAAGTGCAGTCAGCACATGAACTCCAAACAACTCATTTACAGCATACATGAAACTAAGAACTGACAGTATGCATGCAGAGAAGTAACTCCTCCTTATCAGCTAACTATATAATGCAGACACCCTGGCAATTACAGAGAGAAGCTCTGCCTGGTACTGAAAGAAATGAATGAGGCTTCAGAATTATGCTTTGCACGGCACTTATTAAGACAAAATCGCAACATGGTAAACATGATGTTAAATATTAAATAAAGTCAAAATATGTCAATGTTTCTTAAATTTCGGGGGTTGATTTTTTAATTTTTTATTAAAACAAACCTATTTTTTCACTTTTTCTTATTTTCATGTAGTTGATCCACCTCGAGATCAAGCCAGCCATAAGGAATCAGATCATCAGAGAGTTGCAGGTGCTGCATGAATGTAACTCTCCCTACATAGTGGGCTTCTACGGGGCTTTCTACAGTGATGGAGAGATCAGCATATGTATGGAGAACATGGTACTGTGTCCTCTCTTGGTGTCAAACATAATACAGAGGAAAATGAGAGTTTTCTCTAAATATATTAAGTTCAGTAGTTTACGGTCATAAGATTTGAATGATTTTATTTGTCAAGGATCCATCAAATTTATTCAAACTGACAGTAAATATTTCTATTTCAAATAAATGCTGTTCTTTTTACTTTCTATTCATCAAAGAATCCTGAGAAAGAAAAAAAGGTAACGCTTCCTTTTACAGTCCTGTTACCCATGTACTTACTATGTACTTATTATAGTAACTATAATTACTGGGTAATAACTAGGTACTAACCCTGAACCTACCCCTAACCCATGTATTTACCTTATATTAGCCAGTACTTTCTAGGTAAGTACACTGTAAGTACACGTAAGTACTGTACTGTAAAAGGAAGCGTTACCGAAAAAAAGTATCATGGTTTCATTGATACCAAATATTAAGCAGCACAACTGTTTTCAACATTTATAATAATAAGAAAAGTTTCTTGAGCACCAAATCAGCATGTTAGAATGATATTTGAAGGATCATGTGACGCTGAAGACTGGAGTAACGATGCTAAAAATTAAGCTTTGACATCACAGGAATAAATTACATTTTAAAATATATTAAAATTGAAAACAGTTATTTTAAATTGGAATAGTATTTCACAATATTACTGTTTTTGCTGTATTTTGGTATCAAATAATGCAGCCTTGATGAGCATAAGAGACATATACATATATATATATATATATATATAGTTCAATATCCTTTCAGTATCTCTTCACTGCCTTTGCTTTTATAGGTACTATATAAGAGTAACTGCTGAATATATCTCCATCGAATTTTTTTTTTTTTTAGGATGGCGGCTCCCTGGATCAGTCCCTGAAGAAAGCAGGCAAGATCCCAGAACAAATCCTGGGCAAAGTTAGCATTGCGGTCAGTATCTCTGTAACCTATCTCAAAAATATCCTCGATCTCTGGTGGACTGTTTCCAAAAAAATAAGGCTGAAGTACAATGCTTAATGTTTCTGGACCTGTTTTCTTTCCATTCATGCAGGTGATAAAAGGCCTGTCCTACCTGCGGGAGAAACACAAGATCATGCACAGAGGTGATTGGTGGCACGCTATCTCAAACGGTCATCTTTTCATTTACTCTTTCTGTTGACAGTATTTACTGAAGGGAAGACCCCTTCCTTTTCTTGCAGATGTTAAACCATCCAACATCCTGGTGAACTCGCGTGGTGAGATCAAGCTGTGTGACTTTGGTGTGAGTGGACAACTCATTGACTCCATGGCCAATTCGTTTGTGGGCACCAGGTCCTATATGTCTGTAAGTTTTCATTCTCAGCAAAAATAAATAAATAAATAAATAAATAAATAAATAAATAAATATATATATATATATATATATATATATATATATATATATATATATATATATATATATATATATATATATATATATAAGAAATATAATATATATTTAATATATTATATTTTTTATTTCTACTACATAATTAGGTTCT
Organism: Rhinichthys klamathensis goyatoka; assembly: GCF_029890125.1. NCBI lineage: Eukaryota > Metazoa > Chordata > Actinopteri > Cypriniformes > Leuciscidae > Rhinichthys > Rhinichthys klamathensis. The sequence continues at coordinate 883,052 of NW_026606558.1, forward strand.
AGATCATTTGACATTGTGATTATTTCCTGGATATTTAATTTGGAGTATCTCAGAGCAGCCATCTGTTTGTTCAGGCTCCTGTTTTTCATCATGTCTCTTCCTGTATGATAATGTTAATTTCCTCTCTGTATGGTCCTGTTCCCTATTTTTCTGTGTCCATCTGTAGCCTGAACGTCTTCAAGGGACTCACTATTCTGTCCAGTCTGACATATGGAGCATGGGTCTCTCTCTGGTGGAGATGGCCATTGGACGCTTCCCTATCCCACCACCTGATTCCAAGGAACTGGAGCAAATCTTTGGCCAGCCCCTCGAGGGTGACCCCTCCGCCAGCGAGGCCTCCCCTAAACCCAGGCCCCCTGGTCGACCCGGCGGGTGTGAGTGGCTGTTTACCATCCTATCTGCAAGAACATGTACAAACTGATCAATTATGTTTAAGGTGTTTCTGACTATAAAACTTTTACTTGTATCTGTTTGTCCTGTCAGCATACGGTCCAGACAGCAGACCTCCGATGGCTATATTTGAGCTGCTTGACTATATTGTCAATGAGGTAAGTTTAAAGTGGTGCTTATAAGACCACTAAACAGCTTTATGGCAGTGAATTAATTAAAGTGCGGATTAATTGGCTGCTTCGCTTAGGCTTAATGGAGCATTTTTCCTTTTTCAGCCACCTCCTAAGCTACCAAGCATCTTTGGTGCAGAATTTCAAGACTTTGTTAACAAATGGTAAGCAAAAACAATGTTATTTGCATTTAGTTTCATTCGTGTAACTCATCTATTAGAGCACGACACTATGGGTTCGATTTCCAGGCAACTAGGATACTTACAAAATGCAGTGCACTGAAAGCTGCTTTGGATAAAAGCATATTCTGATCCAAATGCACAAATGCTTCTTCAGTGGAGCTTGCTGCTCCATCTGGTGGTTGAACTAAAAAACTGTTTGAAATCTGTTGCCGTTCTACAGAGCCCCTAAATGGACATGGAAAAAATATATATGGGAGATTTGCTCTCAAAAGTATTGTTACTTCGAGAAACGTTTTGCATTCCATCTCATTTTTTCTATCACCAATTTTGACATTTTTCTTTATTTCTCAATGTTTTTACTTAGTTTAATCAAAAATCCAGCAGAAAGAGCAGATCTCAAGCAACTGATGGTAGGAACAATCCTTTTCTGTCAGTCCTCATATACAGATATTATTTTCTATTGCAAGTATGCACCTCATACATCTAAAATAATTGTCTGTTTCAGGTCCATGCCTTCATAAAGACCTCTGAGGCAGAGGAGGTTGACTTTGCTGGATGGCTATGCAGCACCATTGGGCTAAACCAGCCAGCAACTCCAACTCACAGTGTGGGAATGTGAGCTGTGCCATCTTTTTCTAAGCCAACCATTTAGTGTTTCTTCACACACACATCTCCAGTTCCACCCTGAGGCCAAGAGTAAACTGCCATCTCCTGAATCCACCTGTCTTTTTTTTTTTTTTTTTTTTAAATGTTGTCTTGAGTATTAACAAGCATACTGCTGTAATTAACAATGCATCAAACCTGATAGGGCGCTTGAAATCTGTTGTCAAATACTGGTTGGTTGTTAAACGCTTTGATCAAGGAGTTTTTTTTTTTGTTTAAATCAATGTAATTTTGATTGCAAAAGCTATCAAAAGGCTGATACACTGCGCAGGAACTTAATTGCAAAGGATCCCCCTCTAAACATGGACTTATGATATACTTTACATTTTCAGCTATCCCTGAAGTGGTTACATCATTTCATTGTTATATTTTGTGTTCTGCTTTATTTCAATATGGTGAATGTGCAGTCTTTAACTCACAAAGTGTGAGAAAAAAAAGTCATTTAACTTATATATTATAATAAGAGATTTATTTAACAAATGACAACTGATTGAATGTGGCAGTGCTTAAGTGGTATGCAGTGGATTAAAAAGGACAGATTTATCAATTTTCAACAGTTGTTTTATTTGAAAAGCATTTGTGAACTCCACAGTCTGTTTATGAGCCCTAAGCTTGAGCCGGAGCCGGAGCAACTGCAGGCTTCTGGGCCTTGGTCTTCTTCACAACCCTCTTCTTCTTGGGTTTCAGCATCTTGGCCTTGATCTGCACAGAGTTCAAAGGTTTAGAAATTGCTCAGCTAGTGATTAGACAAGAGACTTGGTCATGAGGGAACTTACATCAGGGTTGTGTTCCAGGATAGCACGGCGACGTGCAGTCTTGGCGTAGGGGTTGAGCTTCAACATCACTCTCAGGTTCTTCAGAGGGTTCTTCTTGAACACTCTGCGATTAATTTTGCGGCTGCAATAAAAAAAAAAAAAAGTTACTTCACTTGTACAGTAAGCCTTTGTGATTGAAAGCAAGATGGCTCAGAACTTCCAATACAATCAGTAGTCAGAAACACGGACCAGAAGTAGGAATCTCATCATTGCAATATGTTGGTAAAATGACAGTCAAAGTAACCAAAACTTACTTAGCAGGACGAAGTGCCTTCTGGACTTCCTCACTCTTGATGATTCTGTGCAGATCTGTGGTGTTCATTTTGTGCATGGGCAAGCTGGAACATGACAAGGCAGTAAGTCCACAAGCTTGTGTTCAATATCTACAAATAAATATATATATATATATATATACACACACATGTTGCGCATTTGAACAAGTGGGGATTCAGACCACCACATGTTGACTCAGAACTTATAATGTTATCATTGTGTTCAAAAACACGGACTAAGTACATGTTCATCACTGTTGTACAAAGCACAACCAGAAAAGGATAAGACAAAAGGTTAAGGGAACTCACTTGTAGTCAACTTTAAGGGAGGAAGCTTTGCGCCAAGTGCCATACAGGTTATCCAGCTTGCGGAAGGCACCCTCGGTCCAAATGCAAAAGCGTCCGATGTGTCCACCTGGAGCAAGCTTTAACAGGTCCAGTCTGCTCACGGACTGCAGTGTGACGCCTGAGAAAAGATACCCTTGTTGTTAATGATTTAAAACCATCTAGACACAAACAAAATTGTGTTCAATTAGTCAGAACTTCCACTAAGATCATATAATTCATAAACACGGACCTAGAAGTGGACCTCATCATGTATTAAGTGTGTTAATGAGAAGCAAATGTCAAATACAAGATCACTTTGCGTACCAGGGATGTTTCTGAAAGCTCGTGTCACACCGTTGTCTTCATTGTAGATGATGCATGGTCCTTTACGCTGGATACGCCTTCGGTTCCTCATCTTACCCTTACCGGCACGCATACGCTGAGAAGCATAAACCTGGAGACCAGAAATATGCATTAAAAATATTTAATTGTGGTAAACTGCAACATTTTCAGTCAATATCAATAGTTTGAGTAGCTCACCTTCTTGATGTCATTCCATGCCTTAAGTTTCTTCAAGAGAAGCACAGCTTCCTTAGTCTTCTTGTATCCTTCAACTTTATCATCAACGACAACTGGGACTTCAGGAATCTCCTCAATGCGGTGACCTGAAACATTTGAAAGGGGAAAACCAAATAGTTTTGATTTGACCCTTCTGCAAACTGAGGATTCTTTTGCACTGAATTGAGCAGAATGCTCAAGCATTATGAAGCACTTGTTCACTCACCTTTTGCCAAGACCAGGGCAGGCAGAGCAGAAGCAGCCAGGGCAGAGCAGATGGCGTAACGCTTCTGGTTAACATTGATCCTGCGGTGCCAACGGCGCCAGGTCTTTGTGGGGGCAAACATGCGGCCACCACGACACATCTACAGTGGAGTCAAGGGTCAACATTTCACACTAAACAACTGTTTACACCAAACGCATGTTCACACCAGAGCAAAATCGTTAACATCTTTCAGACCAACACAAACATTTGCATGTTGTCAAAAAAAAATAAAAAATAAAGAACAACACGCAGAAAACTGCAATGTACGATCTGCGCTTTTGGTCAAATGCCCAGACCAGCTGCTGTAACAATACTATGAAAGTCCTACAGAAAGTCACAGTACTTGGTGAATGTGCTTTTCTATAAGGCCACTTATTTACATGTTCATTCAGCCCATCTATCGCTTTTTTGTTGGTGTGAACAGACCTTAATAACTAAATATATATGTAAACTTGCTCAGACTCAGAATATTCGTCAACCTTCCACACCAGCATGAGACAGCAGGCAACTGTCGCTGTGCGTAGAGTCGGACGCAAATTACACCATCACAGCAAGGGTTGCTTACAATCAAAGATTCGACAAGTTCTTCCAAGTAAATAGCGAGTTAGTTCAGGATACATTTCCGAAAGCACCCTGTCCGGAGCGGTGGGTACCACCACCGCGCACACGGGGGATACGGGCCACGGCTCTTCCTGTGCCCCAGGATTCGGCGCTGGTCTGGTGACCTGAAATGACACATCTTTTGGAGTTATATTTGATCACATCATAACACAGTGAAATATGTCAAAAATAGACCAAGTCTCATCAGAACTTCCATCATAATCAGTTGTCAGAAACACGGACCGAAGTGGAATATCATCATTGAAGAAACGTTTTTTTAACTCTGTGGATTTACACAACACTCACCGGCCTGTTCGCTTACAGCATAGGGCTGGCGCTTGTTCTTGCGCATGTTGGTGTGCACAAAGTTCACAACATCAGGGCGGATGGGAGCCCTGAACACTGCAGGCATAACCACATTTTTGCCGGTTGTCTCCCCTTTCTCGGAGTAGACCGATACTAACGGTCGGGCGCAAGCCTAAAACAAAAAAGACGTATGAATAACTTCCATATATTTCCAGGTTTATTCATTAGTTTGAGCTTTTAATCTTGCTCAGTCTTAGTTTTCATCAACCTCCTGTGCCAGCATGAGACAGCAGGCTACTGTCACTGATCACAGAGTAGGACGCAAATTACACCATCATAGCAAGAGTACCATTTGTTAGGAAAAATAAAATAAACCAATAAATACAGTGATAAATGATGTGTTTTAAGTAATAGTTCAGTCTTTCAGACAAATTGTCGTTTTAAAGTGAACGATCCCTTTAATACTTGTCCATGCTACCCAAAATTAAAGCGTCTGCGCTCAAATAAAACTAGGCCACAACACGCAAATTGACGTTTCCAACAATGTTCTTACGTTGTCAACTTGGCTGTTAAATTCTACTTGGATCACAAACTGGAGTTCTATAAGAGAATAAATATGTGTTCTTTATAAGCACGTCTGAATATTGGAGTCAGCTGCCAAATCATGACTACTACACGTGTATACATGCCGCACTGGATCAAAATGGCTGCCGAGATTCGCTGTAATGCGAGCATAATAGCTAACGCCTAACATTTCACCCAAAAAACAACTCATCATGACCTACATGCACGCAAAACAATGAAATTAAGAATCTTTATTGAAAAAAGGCATTCATTGTGCTCACCATTATAGTAAGTTTTCACGGCACGCCAGGAACCACGCTCCTAACTCGATGGCGGCCACGGAAGAAAAGGAAGAATGAAGCACTACACAGGCACTTGCATATCCATCCGACTCACGTCACTTCCGCCCAAGTCAGTGGTTTCATTTTAGCCAATATCTTATTTTATTAATATTACCTAGATTTAATATAAAAATATATATTTTTTATAAAATCATTTTGAATAATTTATTATTTATTGACAATGAATTGCAATAAGATAACTGCGATAAAATAATAAACGTGGCAGTATATATTTCGGCACTATTTTTAAGTAGTGGAAGCTGGCGGATGGGTCATATGGAACTACTTTCAATAATTGTGTAAAATATTTATAAACGTTTGGATTTTTTTTAGTATTTAATATATTGCATTTAAGATGAAAAATAGTATTGAATTTTATTTTTTAAAAATCGTTTTGTTGTTGAAGATTCATTTTTAACAACAATAGGCGTGGCAAAAAGACGTCTGCGTGACTGCGTCTTAACCCCTGGTGACGTACATTTGGCGCGCTGTAATCAAATCGTTTTTCATCAAAAGTTTTTCATTCAAACGGGGAGCATTTTTTTTATCACATCTTTTATTTTACATTTGTTTTCAAACGAAGGGAATGGGATCCAAACTAGTTTCCGACGCAAACGCTTTTGTTAAATTTCTCAAGTGAGTAATTGTCGTTATATTTTCTACTGTGATTAAACTTGAATAACAGTTAACTTAACTGTCAGGTCTGTCATGTTTTACTACGTACAGTATATGTTATTTATGTAATTCACATGTTTAACTCATATTTCTTTCCTTGCCTGTTTTAGGTTATGTCAAGATGAAAGTAAAGACAACTGCACGTATATGGTAAAATTAATTTGGATGCATATGTATAGAGAAGATGCTCAGTCACTTGTGTTGAAAATAAGTTGTTTGTTTGTTTCAGGATGATATTTCAGTACTGCTGGTGGAGAAGGAAGAGCTTTTACACAGCATAATCAGTGGAAATCAGCCTGTCTTTGTCTGTGAGAAAGCAGTAAGTCAGTTTGTGATTGCCCCCTATATACACACATTATGTGCCATTCCTATTTAAAGTAAACATTACATAATTTGTAAACTTATTTTATCAAAAGCAACCAAAGTGTGAAGCAGCATCTACAGAAACTTCAGCTGACACCAGTGTTGTTGAAGAGATACTTTATAAAGTGGAACAAGATCTGGGGCCTCAGCCTCTCTCTGTCATGAAAGCAAGGTAAAAGAAGCGGCTTGTTGCAATATAGTATAATTTAAACTAGCATTGTGATTATGAATAATCATAACTCACTTTCTTCAACCAGGCAGCTGCTTTCGTGGTACACCATGGCTCATAACCCCAACATGCCCCAAGTGGAAGTCCCAGGCACTTTGCACCCTCTCTGGGTCCGTTGTGACAAGTCTGACCCATGTGCCAGTGCCTGGCTTGGAGTAGAAACTGTCTACAGTGGGAACAAAACCAGTGGTGTCAAACTGTATACAGTCTGCTGCAAAGGTAATAGCACTCATTACTCGTGTATTACGTTATGGATCCAATCCAGTAATTTTACCTATAAGATTATTCTTTGTAAAGAGAAAAAACCTTCTCTTATTTCCCAATTTCCTGCAGGTCCCGCAGGAGATGAAACCTCTTTCACCACATTGGATGAGCTTAAACAAGAGCATCAGAATAGACACCATCCTTCTACAGTAAAATAAAATATATTTTCTGTATAACTCCTATAGGTATTAGATATCTATTAAACCTAATTATCAGATTTTTTTTTCCAGGTGGCGACCAAAGGCTATGCACAGTTCAACATGTTTTGCTCCTTGAAAGAAGAAAGCATGATGTTTGAATCTCAAAGCAGTGTAATAGCGAGTCTGACATGGAATAATGTGGACAAAGTCTTGGAATGTCCTCCCTTGTCTTCTAAAGCAACTCTGGTCAGCACCTATGCCGCATTCATTTCCCTGTGACACTTTAGTCATTTAGTTTTGTTTATACTGTATATTGGGGTTCTTAGTTTTTTGTTTGGTTTGATATTACAGAATATCAAAGTCTCAGTTGGAGACATAAGAAGTCCATTGTATCAGACCCACAGAGAGATGGAGTTCCTTCTGGTAAGGAATTATTTTAATATTATTTATATACTATTATAGGGTTTATTTACATAGCCGAGTTGCAGTAGGTTTGTTATAGATGGAAAAAATTATTACTCTAATATATAAGTACTTACAATGTAATAATGATATCATTAAGCAATTTAATGTCATTATTTTTATTTTATTTTGAATAGGCTCTGGCAGAGGGTTTGAGAACAGGAGAAACTGAATGGTTGGAACCAATGGAGACTCAGTCTGCAGTGGACAGGACCAGAGCACTTATAGAGGGTAAATGCAGTGAGATTGATCTGTGTGATATGAATACCCAGCTGCAGTAAGAAGCAGCAAATAGATATGAATGCTGCTGATTTTCTCTGTCAGTTTTGGCTTTTTTTTATTTTTTATTTTTTTTATAGTGTGTGACGTTTGAGGGAGATGGATTATTATGTTTATTATGTTTTTTTTATTTTAGAACTTGAGAACCTTGCTCATGGAGTACCAGGACACACTGCCAAACTTTCTGAGGTAAATTGATAATATAATAATCAGGGGCGGATTTACCTCATATTGTGAGATAGGCTAAATTAATTTTCAGGCCCCCCCTGCATTTTTTTAAATAATTAAAAACAGTGTTGTCAAAGTTATGGCGTTATATATGATCATATATTGCATGTGTCATTATATTATTAACATTTGACCAAAATCAAGCTCAAATTAAGTTCTGAAGTTTTTGAGCAGTGAATGTCGCATTTTCATTAGAAAGGCCACATCTGAGAGGCAGTAAGTGCATCATCAACTTACAGGTTATGAAGTTAATTGTAGCTGTTGCTGTTTTTCTGTCATTTGGCCAAAATCTCATGTCATAAAAGATGAAGTGCTTCGCACAGGCTTTTTAAGAGTATTGGCTGTGACTCGACATCAAATGCTAGACCAAGACACTCTTCTCCGCTCCTCAAATACATAAAACATTAGCCTTTATATGTATGTATGTGTGTATATATATACTTTATTTACCTTTGCATTGCAAATAAGCAGAGACGGTCCAAAAATGTGTGTAGCACTTCATTCAAAATTGAGGTGGGGTGGAGTTATGAGTGTTTACTGACAATTTAAAGCTACAATATGTAATTCTTTTCGCCGTTAGGGGTCGCTAAACTCCTACAATAACAAAGGCGTAGGTTGATGACGCATAAGCGTAATTATGGAACTTGTCGTCAAGCTTATGGATCTAATAATGTTTATGGCTGAGTGAATACATTGATGTTTTTAACTTGACTGTGGTATGAAGCAGGTCATGATTGCTAATGAGAGACAGATATCAGCGCCACACGCTAGTCCCGCGGATATAAAGGAATAAGGACATTTAATTCTACCGAACTAACCCACAAGTGCTGAATTACTCACACAGGTCAGTTTATTTGACGAATTGAAATTGTGAGGTAACGCAGCGCTGTTTCACTTGGTCTACACTATCATATTAAGCTGCATTTGAGTGTGTTGAAAGTTTTAATCTTATTCTATGTGTTAGTTTGTTGGCTGTATGTGACTAGCAGTAATCTAGATCAACATTAGAATAACATACTGATCATATTCTAACATTTCATCATGTTGAGCTATATAACATTGTTTTGTTTTATGTACATTTGCTCACCTGTCTAATAAAGTACATGCAAGAGCGGTGTCTCTGTCAAGTCGAAGATAGCCGCGGATGTGGAGCTCTCGGCATCGCGAAAACGCCATGCCGATATTGATCCCGTCTGCTTGCCATGGTCTATAATGTTTGAACGAAACAACAACAGCGTGAGCGTGCTGCTAGACGTAACGCAGTTGTCCACATCTGTTGCCATGGTTACTATGGCAGTACAAGCGGAAACCAGGGATAACGCGGATATTTACGTCATTGACAGGCAGGGACGAGCCATTATTTAAAATTGGAGTTTCTCTGAAATTAAAAATATTTGGGAACTTTTGGGATATTGTAAGTACACAACTGCAGGAAATATATCACACTGTGATTTTTGGATATTTTATTACAAAAATCTTACATATTGTACCTTTAAGGATCAAATGGGTGACCAATTGTAATGATTTATGAAAAAAAAAACCCAAAATATGGAGATTCAAGGTTTCTACCCGACAGTTTCTACCCGATTATTGTTCAAAAATTCTCCTTTTGTGTTCCACTGAAGAAGGAAAGTCATATGTATCTTAACGACATCAGTGAGAAAATAATGACAGAATTTTTATTAATGGATGAACTATCCCTTTAATCTTTTGTAACAGAAACAGAAAGCTAAGACGGATGCTGCTGCAGTTTTCAGCTCGATGGTAATTGAGAGAGGAGACCTGGATTTTACTGAACAACTGTGGGAGAAGATGAGGAGGAGTAAATATTAGCATTGCAACATTTCACAAACACAGCAAAACAATTTCACTGTAACTAAATGAATTACAATTTTTTTTTCTCTCATAGGTGTAACTTCATATCAAGACATAACAGAATGCCTGAAAATTGTTGTCAAAGCAGTGAAACTTGGTAAAATCAAACCATGGGTGTGTGCAACTGCATTATGCATAAATGCATTAAAGATATTTTTTGGTTAAACATTGTGAATTTTTTAAAAATGGTATGTAATGAGTGTATTTTCCCCCTTAGATCCACAAAGACAGCAATAGCACTCTCAGTAAGTTGATCCTGCAGTCGTACCAGCAGCAGATAGACACCATGCCTCTCACTGGCCTCACACCTGCTAATATGCTGCTGGAGTTGGGCCTGGACAAGATCAGGAAAGACTTCATCAACTACCTTGTTGGTACACTAACTTTCAAATTTTAAATGTAGCTCTTTGGTTTATAGTTCACTTCATATGCTAATTAGCTACATAAGAAAGTTGTTAATTTTTAGATGCTCAAAAATACTTTGAGAAGCAGACTAAAAGACTTGATTCTGACTTTATTCTTTGTTTAGGAAAGGAACTTACAACTCTGAACTATTTGGTAGGAAACACGTTTTCTTTTTTTTTATTAATTTAAAAAAAAAGATTTTGGTCGATATTAATATTATGGTGCTGGAGTGGTTGATGTATTTTATCTCATATTTTCAGAGTTACTACCTGGACACTGATGTTGACCTGCAGGAGCAGGTGATACGAGTGAGGAAACTGCACCACCTGCTGGAGATCCTGGGCACCTGCAGTACTTTTCTCAGTCTTCCTCATGACCGCCTTTTCCTTTTCACTCAGTGAGCTTCCTGCCCTTTCCCTGAATTATATATTAATCAAATGGTGATTCAAAATGTACATAAGTAATATATCATTCCATTTTTCACAGGAAATTGTGGTTTATGATTTAGGATGCATCAGAGAACACTGCAGTGCATTGCAAGATATTTAAATAGAGAGAAAAATCTCATTTCAGTTGCTGGGTCTTGGTAAACGTGTTCTAACCATGATATTTGATGTCAGGTCCTGTTTGCAGTACTATAAAACATCCAACTATGACGAGGACCACGTCTTCCAGTTGCAAATTAAGCCTGCCCTCATTAGCTACTTTTATGAAAAGTGAGTTGATGCTGCATTTCTTATGAGCTGTCATATTGTCTCTGCATTACTTTCAGTGCTGGGGTGTAATTGATTATATGTAATACAGATTATGTAATCAGATTCCAAAAATGAAAAATCATTCAGAATACAGTTCCATTTTCATTGATTATATGATTACTTAATATTCACAAAATGGCAGTGAATTATTCAGAGTTCATTGAATCTTTTTAATCTTTTAAATTTACTTTCTCAAAAGTTTTATGGAATTGCACCAATTGCACACACAGACTGGCCACAAGTCAGGCGACTAATTACATGGAAACAGCATAAACAAATAAAATATTTAGTGTTTTATTTGAATTGTTTTTATGTTCAAATTATTTATTAATTATGATTTAATTATTAACTTTTAATACATTTCTGAACCTCGAGTTCCTTCCCAAACCCTAGTTAGAGAAACCCTGAAGTAATGTATTGTTTATTGCACTTCATGTTGTTGATAACAAAAAATGTAATCATTTTCTTTTTCTTTGATTTGAAAAGTATAATATTGTATCATATTGATTAAATATATAATGTTATATGAATAAGTGAGGTCAAAAGTAATCTAAAAGTAGTCAGATTATATTACATAAAATGTGTAATGAATCATCTAATTTATATTTGGTAATAGACTACAATTTGTAAGTAATCTGCCCAGCATTGATTACTTTGCCATTTGATGTAGGATGTACTGAACACTGTAATGACATTTAGAAGTGTGAATTCATGTTGGTTTATGTTATTCTCTCAGGGAGCAGCCATTCTCTTGGGGCATGGAGGTGTCCAGTGGACAGGGGTCTAAGGAAGTCAAGACAGCATTGTACCTCAGTGACAAGCCCCTAGTAGACCACATCTGTTTTGACTTAGGTGAAGTCACCGGCAGGGTTTTTATTATTATTTTTTATTAATTTTTTTTGCCAGTTTCATATCTTTTGTTTTTGAGTTTGTTGAAAACGAAAAGAAATATGACATTTAAACTAATCTTGTCACACATACATACAGATGTGCCCCTGGATGAGTCTGTCAATGGAGAGTGTGAGAAGATGTCTTACTACAGGGCCGTGGTGAGCTGTAGCCTCATCAGCTTCACTTAACACCGGTAAGACTCCATTTAATGGAAATGTACTCACAGAAAATGAAGTAGAAAAGAAATAAAGTTTGTATTCATTTATTTATTTTTTATTGCAGTAGTTTTAATTTGTCGCACTTATTGTGTACAATACTGTTCAAAAGTGTTTTTTTTAAATGTTTTTGAAAGAAGAGTCAAATGATCAGCAAGGCTGCATTTATTTGACAATACAGTGATAATGTGAAATATTGTTACAATTTAAAATAACTTTTTATTTAATATATTTTAAAACGTCATGGAAAAGCTGAATTTTCAGAAGCCATTACTCCAGCCTTCTGTCTTCTAATATGATCATTTGGTGCTCAAGAAACATTTCTTTTTATCATCACAGTTGAAAACAGACGTGCTGGTTAATATTTTTGCGGAAACGTGATACAATTTTTTTTGGATTCTCCGATGAATAGAAAGTTAAAAAAGAACAGCATTGATTTGAAATAGATATATTTTGTAACATTATTATACATGTATTTACTGACACTTTTGATTAATCATGCATCCTTGCTGAATAAAAATGATCAATTTCTTTCAAAACAATTTTTTTTTTAAAATCTGACCCCAAACTGTAGGAGGGTTGAACGAACGGTAGGGTTGAAGGCAACTGGTTTAGTCCACATAGAAATAATATCCAAAACTGAAAGACTATTTGCCTATATCATTTAGAGGTACACTATGTAACTTTTTGTTGTTGTTGTTCAAAATTAACTACATTTAAATAATGATTCAAAATCAATCCTTCCTCCAAAACATGTTTTTGTCTTACCCTGATTCACTAAAGTAAGCCTATTATAAATGTTTATATTTTAAACCTGTTGGGATGATTTTTGTGGTAAAATGTCTTGTCATATCCATAAATACAGAAAAGTCGCTCCAGCTACTTTGATGCGTGTGTGGTGTGGAACAAACGGAACAGAACAAACTGGAATCAAAGAACAAACAGTTTACAATTAGTCCATAACAATTAACCTTTTATGAGCAGTAGGATAACCATATTCATCCGCACAGTCCCGCAGAGTCGAAGCACAACCAAAACAATGTTTTTCTGCAAAATGCATGCAGTTTTGTTTTTGAACTGCTTGAGGGCCAAAAGTTATAGTGTACCTTTAAATTCAGCATAGTATCCTTAACCTCAGCGTACCTGCCTGCAAAGAGTATTAAATGAGAAACAGGGGCTGAATTCTTATAAAAAAAGTGAGCTAATTGCGTTTGCGCAGCAGGAACATGAGAAACACAGCGCTGATCAAAATGCAGAGGGTGCACACCGTGGGAACCACAACCTCAGTCACCATCTCCATGTGGCTGGTTAAAGGATCTGAAACATATACACACAAACATGTTTATCAGCCCAAACATGTTAGCACAGCCCAGTCTTCACATTGCTTTTGCATAACAGAGCACTCAAAGGGTTAATATAGTTCTCTTCTAGCTGTGCTGTTAGTGTGTGATGGCTTACCATGAATAAGTCTTAGAATATTGGCAGCTGTATTCCGCTGTTCCTCTAATGAAGAGAGAGAAATAATCTTAGGATGTCATCAGGGCACATTAACCCTTTGAGGGCCGCTGTGTAAGCTCACATTAAAGCAGCACAATTCAGTCAACTGGGTTATAAGAAAAGACGTCATCCACATCAAGCATCCTTGACATTTATTCGTTTATAAACCGGCTGTTTTTTTTTTTAAGATTATACATCACATACAGTATGAAGCATTTCAGTTTGAAATATGAATGAGCAAAGTTCAGATTAAAAAGATTTTGAAATCTCAATAATCAGATGATTTTTTTTTTGCTGATAATATATAAAAACCTCAGCAAAACAAGCTAAAGCAGCAGTGAGTTCATCAACATTTATGTTCCATATAGTCCACAATTGGCTCCTGATGAAAACTTGTGCAACAGTCAGGTTCCGCACGTAAAAATCCTATTAATTTTCTCCATATAGTAACTGATTTTTCCGATAACCTTTAAAGACAGACCTATTGTGAGCTACGAGATTATTAATTGATGGTGTATAATGTTATATGTTTTTGTCTGAGTCATCAGCCCACATTATTTCAACTTATTTCTTTAACAAATCACTTTTAACAGCGTAATTCATGGTGAAAAAATATATTACTCTGGATTCTGTGGAAAAAAAACTTCACCAATCATAGAATTGAAACAAAATAATAGCGTCAGTCTCCCAATGCTTTATTAGGTACACCTTGCTAGTATCGGGTTGGACCCCCTTTGCCTTTAGAACTGCCTTAATTCTTCATGGCACAGATTCAACAAGGTTCTAGAAACATTCCTCAGAGATTTTGGTCCATATTGACATGAGCATCACACAGTTGCTGCAGATTTGTCGGCTCCACATCCATGATGTGAATTTCTCGTTCCACCACATCCCAAAGCTGCTCTATTGGATTGAGATCTAGTGACTGTGGAAGCCATTTGAGTACAGTGAACTCATTTCAAAGTTCAAGAAACCAGTTTAAGATGATCTGAGCTTTGTGACATGTCACATTATCCAGCTGGAAGTAGCCATCAGAAGATGGAGACACCGTGGTCATAAAGGGATGGACATGGACAGCAACAATAATCAAGTAGACTGTGGCGTTTAAATGATGTTCAGTTGGTACTAAGGGACCCAAAGTGAGCCAAGAAATGATCCTTCTCACCATTACACCACCAGCAGCCTGAACCATTGATACAAGGCAGGATGGATCCATGCTTTCATGTTGTCGCCAGATTCTGATTCTCTCATCTGAATGTCAGAGCAGAAGTCAATACTCATCAGACCCCGCAATGTTTTTCCAATCTTCTATTATCCAATTTACGGGGCTGCAGTGGCTCAGTGGTTCATGTAGGTTGTCTACAAACCGGAAGGTTGGTGGTTCAATCCCCGGTTCCACCTGACCAAGTGTTGAGGTGTCCATGAGCAAGACACCTAACCCCACCTGCTCCCGACGAGCTGGATGGCCTTGCATGGCAGACACCGCCGTCGGTGTATGAATGAGTGTATGAATGAGTGAGTGAATGGGTGAATGTAAGGCAATATGTAAAGCGCTTTGTTGGCCATTGGGTCTGTGAAAGCGCTATATAAATGCAGTCCATTTACCATTTACCAATTTTGGTGAGGCTGTGCATTGGGTGAGCCTCAGTTTCCTGTTCTTATTTGACAGGATTGGCATCCAGTGTGTTGTTCTGCTGCTGTAGCCCATTTGCTTCAAGGTTTGGTGTGTTGCGGGTTCAGAGATGCTCTTCTGCAGACCTCGGTTGTTACGAGTGATTATTTGAGTTAGGCCGTGTGTCCACCATAGCGTTTTTCCACAGGCCTGGCGTATGTTTTCAATTGTTTTCAATGGGAGCGCCGCATTTTTAGAACGCCATGAGCGTAACGAGGCGCTGGAGGTTTTTTTCATGCTGAAGCGCTGAGAGCTCGGCGTTTTTACTGGTCGCCGAGAGTTGAAAAATGTTCAACTTTGGATAAAACGCAGCGCTCATCACTGTCACTTTTACCCAGCCGTCCAATCACAGTGGAGGAGGGGCGGGACTAATACCACACCGACCAACTGTCACAACATTCTTTCTGTACAACGACATCAACCAGCAGAGCTAAACGAACAAAATGGATGAAAAATAAATTTTCAGTATGAAACTAATTATCTGCGAAATCAGTTACAAGTAAACTGTGCTGCGGATATTCTGTATCATAGCAACGAAACGTCTCAACGGAAAAAACGCTGTGCTGCCAAAACGCTCTCAAGTGCCCACAGCTAGGCGTTTTCAGCAGAGAAAAACGCTTTGGTGGACACACGGCCTTAGTGTTGCTTCTCTATCAGCTCGAACCAGTCTGGTCATTCTCCTCTGACCTCTGGTATCAACATGGCATTTTCGCCCACAGAACTGCCGCTCACTGAATATTTTCTCTTTTTCGGCCCATTCTCTGTAAATCCTAGAGATGGTTGTGTGTGAAAATCCCAGTAGATCAGCAGTTTCTAAAATACTCAGACCAGCCCGTCTGGCACTAACAACCATGCCACATTCAAAGTCACTTAAATCACTTTTCTTCCCCATTCTGATGCTTAGTTTGAACTCTTGCTGCCATGTGATTGGCTGAATAGATATTTGCGTCAACAAGCAGTTGAACAGGTGTACCTAATAAAGTGTATTAACTACTGCATATTTTGCAAAAAACGTAAAATATGGTTTCTACATACATAATCAACATTTCTTTGTTGTTAAAAGCCGTTAAGACTTGTGCCTTTTGTCTTTTGGTCTTCTCTTTCAAATACTTTTTTTGTTTCAAATCAAATTTGTGATTTACCTCATTGCTGGTTGGTTTGGTCGATGACTTATAATAATGAAAAAAGGTTTCTCAGTGCACTACTCCTTTAATGTTCATGTACTTCAATAGCTGATCTGGCTTTTTCTATATGTTGGCATTTAATTAAGATATAGCCTCTGAAGATTTAAGATATTTCAGCTTCTTAAGATTAGAGCAGGCCAGAACTGGAGTTGCTTAATGTTCTTTTTATCCAACTACACCACAAAATCATTTTGAGTTTTTTTTAACGACATTGTCGGAAGTTTGCCAAGCCAAAAAGCAAAGAAAGAAGTTTTTTCTTTACCCTAGTGTCTAAACTTCATCATGCACTGGCCAAACCTTTGGCATCTCTGCATGATCTTTATTTTCCTTGGATTTTTCATCTAGCTGGAGGGGCAAACAAAGAAAAATCCTGTTAGAGGTTTCAGCTCAGTCTCTGTTTCAGACCTCCCCAAAAGCCTTTGTCGATCCATTCTCATGGTAAGCATACCGGGTCCCTATGGACACTAGCGGCTAAGTAGAAACCTTGTCAAACCACAAATGAGGTTAGCATAATAAAACAGTGGAGATCCAGATGAAGACAAGGAATGTTCTCATGCACTGTTCAAGGGGAATTTGTACCCATTGAATTTGTTCTTGATTAAAGGCTACACGATTATTCCTTTTAGCCTGTGGTCAACAAATGGAATTTTTCCTTGTTTGCCCTGGTTCAACTAAGTTAGAATCAATGATCCACTGACCTGCAGCCAGGAGCTGATTGCTGGTGGAGCAAGTCTCGGTAGCTTTCCTCTTCCAGTTCTCAACCTGCCGATGATGATGATGATGATGATGATTCAGAGCATATGGTCATTGTCTCATTTAGTCATACTGTTTTCTTACAGATGGAGGTTTGCACAGATGGACACTCCTTTCAAGATTCTATTCTGATTCTTCTACTCTAATCTGTCCTTTAATGTGGTATTTAACGTGGCTGTTTAATTTGGTTAATTACACCACCTTTAATACATAATTTTATATAAAATTGTTTATATAATCTGTTGTTTTGTATCATCTGAAAATAAACATTTGGAACATGTCCAAGGCAATGAGTTGGAGTTTGTTCAATAAACAGGAAAATAATTAGAAAAAAACATTTATATGGTAATTACATTCTAATCTTGGGAGTTCTCCAACAATGAGGTTGTTGCCTTATTCCTCCTAAACAGCTATTTAATTGGAAAACGTTCTCTGCAAACATTTCATCGACTCTAAATAGCATGTTTCAGTACCAAAACAGATGCTCTAATCCAAAATGTTAGTACAAGATGGCAGTCAAACAATCTGGAGCAGAATCAGTTCATTTAAAATGTTAATTAGCACTTTCCTTAAAAATAACTTTTATTATTCAAATGTGAGTGTGTGGTATAACAATTTTTCGTGTGTTTATGATTTAACGAGTGTTCTTGTAATGTATAAAACTGATATTTAATGTTAAAAGCCAAAACATAAAAAGAAGAAATTGCAACTTTTATATGCCTTCATAACTAGGTAATTATAACCTCCATTCTTTTCTATTTAACACATAATGAACAGATGAAATATTAGATGTTACCTCTCTTTGATTGGGAAATCCATTAGAATTAATGACGCGTTTGTAGAACTGAACAGAGGCTTTGGGGTAGCGAGGTTTATTTTTGTTCTTGAAGTCTACGTAGTACAGGCCGAACCTCTCTGAGTAGCCCTCATCCCACTCAAACTTGTCTAGCAGGGACCAGGCGGTGTAGCCCTTCACATTTACTCCATCCCTGATAGCTGCAGGATAACAATAAATAAGATATAATGATAATTCTGTTCACATTTACTCACCATCATGTTGTTGCAACACAAAAAAATAAATTTTGAAAAATGTCAAATGTTTGAAAAAAATTTTGTTTTGTTCATACAATGTAAGTCAGTGGGGTCCAATATTGTTTTGAACCCCATTGACGTTCATTATATGGAGAAAAACAGTATATATGAGTATATACTTTTGTGTTCAGAAAGAAAGCCATACTGGTTTGGAACAACATGAAGGCAAGTAACTGATGAGGAAGTTCATCCATTCATTGATTAGTTACCTTTGAGCATCTCATTGATGTAATCCTTGTAATACTGAATCCTCCAGTCATCACACAGTTCTGTGCACATCATCTTTTCTGAGACCCCGTTCTCAGTGATGAAGATCATGGGGTTCCCATATTGAGTCTTAAGTCAAAGAGCATAAGTCAAGAGTTTAAAGACCTGATTATATTTGATCTTATCATACATATACAAATTTCCTTGTAGTATTCTTGACATGATACTGTCACAAAGACATTAGTAATAAAGAAATATTTATGATTGAAACAAGATCAAGATTCATCATGGCTTTTAAAGACTGCCTTTGTGCACCTTTATAAAGTTGAGCAGACGGCGAAAGCCCCAAGGAACCGAGTAAAGCCACTCTGAACCAGGATCAGGCCAACGTGGGTCGACCAGCTCCGCTATATCCCGATCTGAGAAGTAGGTGCCATGTTTGAAAGGGAAGCTCTTTTGGGTGACGTAGCGTGTCGTGAAGTGTCCCACGCCTAGGAAGTCACAGGTGCCTTTGATGTAACTCTTCTCCTGAGAGGAAAAGGAGGGAAGGCGAGACGTTCTCAAGCCCTGCTGTGTGCTTTTCCTCCCTTGGATACAAAACTGGCATTAATATGCTGAATTTTGCCATTCTTGACCTCACATATTCAACCAACATCTACTTTGCAACAGTACCTATGAAATCCTTCATCACTTGAGGATAATCTCCATGGAAGATGGGTGTAGCAAACCAGCCTATGTAAAACTGCACATATCTCTCAGCAGCCTCAATGTCCTTCTGGTTAGTGATGTCCACAGGCTCTCCCCAGTCCCCATACAGTGAAATACCCACCATACCTAGAGAAGAAAGCAGCCACAGGGGTCAGAGGGTGTCATTTTTGATAAACTAGCAGACATTTGTAAGCTCTTACCTCTTTGTTTGCTTCGCCACTGAGAATCGTAAGTGTGCCACACCTTAGCATGTGCCTGTTATAAAACCAACACAAACAGTATTGCATATGTCTCCATTTTGAAATACTATGGTGCAATATTCTGCCAAGGGAATGATGTTACCTTAATGATGTGGTGAGCTGCTCTGTAGGCCCCCATGCCCCCGAGCTTCAGTCCTGGAGCATGTTCTCCAGTTTCATATCCTTCCACCGCCACTGACTGACACACATTGAGCACATTAATAAGCATATCCTTTACACATTTATTTAATTTGCTGGCATTAAGTAAAGATGTGTAGAGTGAGCATACCCATGGGTTATTAAAAGTTATCCAGTATTTCACACGGTCCCCATATCGTTCAAAGCAAAGGTTGGCAAAATCATTGAAATAATGAATCATGCTGATGTTCTGCCATCCACCATATTTCTCTTGCAAAACCTGTCCAAATGTACAGACATGATGATAAATGATAAAACTTTCCAAAAGGGTTACAGAGCAATCTATTACATCGGGCAATGCAGTGGATAGGTTACATTTAATTCATTAAATGTGTATATTTTTACTTGCCAAAACTTGACAGATATCGTTGAAAGATCTGTCAAAAATTAATCAAATTGACTCCTGATGAACTGACTGTAGGTTAAATGCTGTATTGACGTTTCGCAAATGAAAACATGGATGTCAGGACAGACGAGAACAGTAAGGTGTGGTCACATACATTAGTGAAATTTCTGTGCTTTTCAAGGGCAAAAAAGGTCCTTTAGACTGAGCATGTAATGATGTCACCCTCTTCTTAAATTCTTGTTTTTGTAGTTTTCACAGAGACTGTAACAGTATAGTTTTCCAAAAACTTGCACTTTGAATCACATATTAAAAAGTTTGCCTTGTCCTATAAATGAATGGCCAAAACGCATAAAAGGTTTTCAGTTTTTAGTTGAAAATGATGCCGTGAAAATGGTCCCTAAGCCACTTTTTACACCAAGCAGCTTTTTGGTCAATGTGGGGAATCCGTGACCAACTTTGCATTCGCGCTCATGTGGAACTCCCGATCGCACTGATTCGCCCACGAAATTTAATTGAGAAACGGTAAATGTGAGCATATCTTAAAACGTAAATTTATGTTTACACAACAATGATGTACTAAAAAAGGAAAAGTTTTTCCTTTGAGTTTTTCACCTACAGACGACAACGTTGTCAAAACGATCCTGTTCACACGGATCCGCGAAAACGACTAAAAATGCTGTATTATATTGCCAGGCCAGTAGTTGGCGATGTCACTCTGTAAAGAACAGAGAGTGAACATGTAATACACATGAGCATGACGTCACCGTTTTCACAAATTCATAGTTTACACAGAGACTATAACTTGTAAGTACTTGCACTTTGAATCCAGTTGAATTTTCAGGCCCCCAAAACAGTTGTTGCGTAAATGAAAGGCCACAATGCATAAAAAGTTTTCCGGTTTTAGTTGGTTTACACCTCAATTTCTGAGAAGATTTTGCGGGCAAAAAAAGGTCAATTTTGTAGCGAGGATTGAAGGAAGTCAATGTCAAACAAAGTTTCTAAACACAAGTGAAATAGACTTTTTTTGTCCTCACGTAAAACTCCCAATCGCGCAGATTCCTTGATTTCGGCCACGAAATTTGCCATCACGTCAAATTTTACAACATGTTTTCTGGGGTTTTTGTAACCAGGCATTATTATTATTAGGCATTGAAATATTAGTATTCAATGGCCCGTCAGCCGAACATTTAATAAAGTCAAAGTACTATAGAGCCCATTGAACAGGAGGTACATGCCTCGTTTTTATTTGCAAAAAAATTAAATATGCCGTTTAAGATCTATTCATTAAAAGAGAGGTTAAAGAAATCATACCATATGATATTAAGCACAATGTTAATAATGGATATATGCAGGAGTACACACCTGTGGCAGGTCCCAATGATACAGGGTCACAATGGGAGTGATACTATTTTCAAGCAGCTCATTAATAAGAACATCATAATACTTCAGGCCTTTCTCATTCACATGGTCAGCTGTAAACACACAAAAGTGGAAGTCAAATTTAATGGGAATTTATTCACATCAAATGTCCTACCTGGAGGCAGCAGTACAGATACTTACACTTGATACCAGTTGGCATGATCCTGGGCCAGGAGATGGAGAACCGATAATGATTCAGATTCAGCTCTTTCATCAACAAAATGTCATCCTATACAAGAAAATGAAGCAAAAAGTTGTTGCATTTCACAGCTGGGACATTTCGTAGTGAATCAGCATGACAAGAAGCAACATGGGCACCTTGATTTTGTAGTATCCATCACACGAAGAGTCTCCAGTATCATTCAAGAACGTCTTTCCCTTCTTATGAGTGAACACATCCCAGATGCTCAGTCCTTTCCCATCTTTGTCCCAGGCTCCTTCTGTCTGATAGGCTGAACCGCCGGCTCCCCACGAAAATCCTGACAAATGAAGCAAAACAGTGAGGAACACGTCTTAAACATTCTTTCACATGGAGTCTTATTAGTCATTTTACTTCTTTAACTTTTATTATTGACATCCACGCAAATCTGTTGATTTCCCAAGAGCCTTTGTGGCTGAGGAAAAGGGATCCGTACGGTATTGGTAGGATCATACCATTTGGAAAAGTGCCATAATAGAAGGAGTCGTGGTTGTTCGCTGACCAGTCGAAGTCCTCAGCCGCAGACAGACACAACACCAGCACAAGCACATGACACACTCGTCCAACACGGTGTGACAGCATCATATTCCAGCGCTCAGCGACTCTCTTCAGCACCACACTCTCCTGATCTGAGAGGTAGTTACCCTTTCACAAGACATGATTCAATGAATCACTATGACTGGAAACAACGTCTTTTGCCTAGTAATCAATTGTCAAACCTCATACTGTTGATTTAAACATACCTCTCACAGAATCTGCATTGATCCCTGATGGAAATGCCTTTAAAATCGATGAGAACTATCCTGGGGTTTGAAAGTTGACGTACAAAATCTGTTACTGTTCAGCCTGGGTGGCAAAGCACTGTGCTGGACTAAAGGTGGTCCCATGACCTCAATGTAGACCCATAAGCCTTCCTATTGAGGGTCAATGGACTGTGATCACATTTTGCAACGGTGGACAGATCTCTTATAAACGAGGGTTTCACTCTGTAAGCAAAGTTAATGTTGGAGAGGCTGACACTCTTGTGTTTACTATAACAATGACAGCATATGGTGGGATAAATTGACCCAAAATATTACACAGCAGGTATCTAGGATCTTATTCTTACTCCAATATTATTATTATTATTCTATAACCCGAAAGTGAAAACTGTCACATCATTTACTCAACCTCATGCCGTTCCAAACCCGTAAGACTTTCGTTCATCTTCTGAACACAAGTGAAGATCTTTTTGATGAAATCTGAGAGCTTTCTGTCCCTCCATTGGCAGCTACACAACTGAGAATTTGACACTTCAAAAAGTGCATAAAGAGATCGTAAAACTAATCCATATGAATTGAGCTGTTTAGGCCAAATTTTCTGAAGAGACTTGACCACTTTATACGATGAACAGATTGAATTTTGGCTTTTATTCACATATAAACATTGATCACTGAACATGAACAGAAGCTCAACCGAACCTGCTTGACGCGCGAGAACGAACGTCTTGCTGAAGCTTATGTGCTGCGTCACACACGAGAATGAACCTCATTGGTTCTCGCATGTCAAGCGAACATGCTTAAAGGGATACTCCACCCGAAAATGAAAATTCTGTCATCATTTACTCACCCTCAAGTTGTTGCAAACCTGTATGAGTTTCTTTCTTCAGCTGAACACAAAGGAAGATATTTTGAAGAACGATTGTACCCAAACGGTTGTTTGGCACCATTGACTTGCCAAAGTTCCAATCGTTCTTCAAAATATCTTCCTTTGTGTTCAGCAGAAGAAAGAAACTCATACAGGTTTGCAACAACTCGAGGGGGAGTAAATGATGACAGAATTTTCATTTTTGGGTGGAGTATCCCTTTAAGCTTCCGTTTACCACATCTGATGTGCGAGTTGATAAATGTTTATATGTGAATAAAAGCCTAAATTCAATCTGTTCATCATATAAAGCAATCTAATCTCTACTAAACTGCTCAATTCATATGGATTACTTTTACGATCTCTTTATGAACTTTTTGAAGCATCAAAGCGGTAGTTGTGTAGCTGTCAATGGAAAGACCGAAAGCTTAGATTTCATCAAAAAGATCTTCATTTGTGTTCTGAAGATGAACGAAAGTCTTGGGGGTTTGGAACGACATGAGGGTCAGAATTTTCTTTTTTGGGTGAACTATCCCTTTAACTTTTATTTTCCATTGAAAAATTGTGCCATCATCTGTAAGTAGCCGATTTATATATTTGTGGCATCATTTTTCTCCAGAGCTGCCCTCGCTCTTTTTGTGAAGCGTAGCACATTGTTAACAGGTGTTTAGAAAATACTGAATGCTGGTAGTGTTTTTACTGCATTGCAGGTTCATGTGGCAGAAGTCTGTACCTTCTTATATCATTATTACTGGCCAACAGAGGAAATGCGGCTGTCTGATCATCATACTCGCCTTTATTAGCATGTACCAAGGGGTTAATGTAAAAATGTCATTCACACATCATACATTTACATCAAGGCAACACCAAAACACCAAACCAAACAATCTGCATCACTCCAGGTCTATTACGCTGAGCACCTTCAAAATCCGCAGAAAAGAGGTTTTTCTCTAAGAAAACATAGAAACTCTCTGTACATTAACAATGAAGTACAAAAAAGTTATAATACTGGCTCAGCTAGAACAATTGTCATGCCCATGCATACACAACCTATTCCACACACTCAGTCTAAATAGAAAAAATACCTCTGCAAGTTCACAACATGAACATGTACATACATAATACTTATCATCAGCTTCATAATCATAATGCATTCAATCTGAAATCAATACAATACAATATTAAATAAAGCCTATACAGTACAGCATCACTTGGTAAACACCATGAAATAGGATTGGTGCAATCTTTAATTTATATGTATTTAGAAATACATAAAGTGCAGGCTTGGCCAACAGCACAGTTATAGGAGGAGTTCTATTTGTGCTACACATATTTCTGGAGGATTTTATAGATGGTGAACCAACAGTTTATCTAACGCAACACCAATCTAAGACAGAGAGAGCCAGTTACAGTCTCTTTCAGCATGCCAAATGTGCAGATAACACACCTAAACACGGGAGTAAATGATAATGCTCTCTTTGCAGGCACAGTCAGTAGTCGTCGTTGTCTTCTTCCTCGTCTTCTAGCACCATATCGAGATCATCATCTGCATCATCGTCATCGTCCTCTTCCTCCTCGTCGTCTTCTTCCATGTCATAGTCTGTTTGAGCACCCAATACTAGTTTGGTCTGGTTGATCTCGGTCTCATCATCCAGGTTGACTTCCACCTATGCAGTAACAAATATAAATGTAATAAGAAAAAGACCTGAAAGATATAAAGGTCCTCATATTTAAAATAATAGTTCACCCACACTGCCATTCAAAAGTTTGGGGTCAGTAAGATTTCTTTTGTGTGTTTCTAAACTAAGTCTTATGCTCACCCAGCTAGCATTTATTTACAGTAAAACAGGTATATTATGAAATATTATTACAATTTAAAATAAATGTGTTCTGTTTTAATATATGAAATTTATTCCTGTGATGGCAAAGCTGAATTTTCAGCATCATTACTCCAGTCTTCAGTGTCACATGATCCTTCAGAAATCATTCTAATATGCTGATTTCGTGCTTACAAAACTTTTCTTATTTTTATAAATTCAAAAGAACAGTATTTATTTAGAACAGAAATCTTTTGTAACATTATAGATGTCTGTACTGTAATTTTGATCAATTTAATGCATCCTATTTGTTTAAAACTGACATGTGTTTATTATTTATTTTACATACTGATTGTGTCATGTGATTGATAATGAGGCAGCAAGTTTGAATATACTTGACCACAAATGAGAATTTAAGAGTTGTATGGGTTACTCTTATGATGCTTCCCTTATGGTCACCGTGATTTTGCCAAGACATGGTCCTGGATCAACATATTTTGTTGATCCTGGATCAACAATCCTGTCCCAAAATGTAGTCCTTACCAATCCCTACCCCTAAACCTAACCCTACCCATAACTTTTCCCTAAAATCAGAGGGTAATGAAAGGTGAATGACACTGATGTGTAAGTACTTCACCCTGGTTCTAAGCCTTAAAGACCCACTCCGATGAAAATAATGTTTTTCTAGGTGTTAACATGTTCTTGTGGCATTTTTCTGATGTTAGAGGACATATCTTGAGAAAAATCAGCTCAAAGTTGTATTTCTGAGTATTTCTACATTCAAATGGCTGTGAATCAGTAGCAGACGCTAAAATGCTGGCTAAAATCGACTGGAGTTGTGACGTAGTAACTCCACTGGGCGTCTCCACACGCGACGTCTTGGAGTGAAATAATGATCGGTGATCGGTGATACCTTTGGATAATAATAATTAACGTGTATATAATACTGTTGCCCCACCGGTATTTGGGATGTAAGCTAGCGGGAGAGACAGAGCTCTCAGCAACGGGCAGGGGGAGGGTCGTCTCCGTGCCAACGGCTCCGCCCACAACGCAGAGGCGAATTGCTAATGAGCTACTGCCGCTCTGCTGAAGCGAAGTCCCAGAAAACGGCACAGGTTTTGTGATTTTGGCTAAAAATGGCATAATCATAATTTAAAGACCACTGGGAATGTTTAAAAATAGCTCAAAATATGATCGGAGTGGGACTTTAAAGCTGCAGTCCGTAGCTTTTTTTGGGTTAAAAATTATCCAAAATACATATTTGATAAAATACGTAACCAGCCAGTGTTCAAAACTCTCTGCTTGCCTTAGCTTGATTCAAAGCGGTAAGCTTGTAATAATGTTTTTAATTCCAGTGGTACTGGTGGATTTCCGCGGGAAATTCGAGCATGTCTTTGCGTCATTACGTCACATCCGTACACATAAAGAAGAGTCTCGGCTAGTAGGCTATATTGCGTGTGAGGATGCTGGAGGTGGAGATTTATAGCCTTTTCTCACAGCACTTGATATAATTAAACTTATCAATTTGATGGCGGATCCAGAAATATTCAAACGACGATCATCAGTGACAACTAGAGACTCACCCGCTGTAAAATGCAAAAGACTTTGTTCGGACTTCGGAGTTGCTACAGAAAAAAAAGAGACTGCAACCGGACCCATGCGAAAACAAGGATAATATCGGAAGGACATTACATGTAGTCACGCAATACTGACGTTGTTAACATTAACAATTTGAGAACAAAGTATAATTTGCACGGTTTTGCGTGAGATGATAACTTATAAGCAATTGTTAGATTTAATCAGCGCGATTTACTGTAATGTCAGAACCAGAACAAAAGTGAATGTTTCTTACTAGTTCAGATGACATTTTCCGGTGAAAATTCTTATGTTGGTCATATACCAAAAAGAATAATCTGTTATTCTGAATGCCAGTATCCACACCGGCACGGTGACTGACAGCTGCACAGCACACTCTCCTCAAACACTGTGTTCATCCGCGCGGTGCCGTGTCGAGGGTGTCGAGGTACAACTCACGTAAAGTTGATAATTCCGCGAATGACTGCAATTGCAGATTTCGAACAGAGATGGCGACAAAGAGGAAAAACGCCGGACTGCAGCTTTAACTTGACATAAACTATAAACTTGTCCCTCAAATCTGATTGGTTGATCGGAAAGTTGATCCAGGAACATGTGGTACTTGGTGAAATCACGTTCACCCTTCCCTTATGGAGCTTTGCAGTATAAATCACCATTCAGTTTCGTTGTGTAAAAAAAAGACCAATGGACATTCACGAAAGAAAGAAAAAGATAATAGCTTAAAACAACATTGATATAAAATATTTAACAAAAATATTTTATTCACTATAATTTACTTTTTTTTTTATAAAATATTCTTATTTTTGAGAGTACGACTCATTTGAAGTAAATCCTCAGTGTTTAAATAGTGAACGATACGTTTTTTAATGTCTGAATATGTGGTGTTTATTTACCTCTGGGACAGGGGCTTCATTTGGGCTTTCTTCAGTCTGAGCACTGATCATTGACTTCAGGGTCCCCTCCTCAAACTGATGAACATAAACAAAGACGATCAGTTTTATTCTCAAATATCACAATGAAATAATTACATACGTTTGTTCTTGCCTTAAGTCTGTTGAGCTGATCTTGCAGCATGACTTTTATTTTCAGAAGAGTCTCCTCTTCCTTCTTGAGCTCCTGAAGGCGACTCAGCATAGTGGACGAGTGTTTCTACAGCATTACTGAACACAAAAACACGAGACAATGTCTTTCGTTGTTTATTACAACAGAGCATGGCCTCAGATTTCAGAAACAAACATGCATTGCTCTATCTATATCAACTCCAAATTACAGTTAAACAATGTTGACATTAATTGCAAGATCCGATCATAGATGGAATTGTTTGGTTTGCGAGTACATCATGTTCCTAATCTCCAGTGGTTTACACAGGCTGCTGTTGCTTTTCGCTGGGAATTACACTGTCATTCCATTAGTTAGCGAGCAAAATTATTATTCAGACAGTTTAACAGTCATCTTAATAATGCATCATCTAAATAGTTATTTTATTTACATGTTCTTATGTGAAACAGTATCCGAACCCATCTTAGAATAATGTACCGTGTACAGTCAGCTCATTTAGCAAGAATGCTAGCGGAAATAAATACAGTTACAAGCAATTTTTTTTTTTTAAGCCTTACTCAGTTTTTAGCCTCATAAACAAAACGACGTGACTTACTTTATTGGTTCAACACGCTCGGTGGAACATGCATGATTTCGATTAAACTGTTTATTTATTTTCTTCTCAACTCCACAGTTGTAGCATTCTGAAGAACATGTCACGCGCACTTTCAGCACGCATGCGCATAAAGCACGTGAAACTTTCCAGTCTATGACCAGAATCCTTTTGTTATAGCTTCTTATTTGGTGATACAATATATAAAAAAATATAATATAATATGGATAAACACATAATAATGTCGGCACATCATTATATTTGAGATAATTCTAGATTTTATTTTTTAATAAATGTATTTATTTATTATCAATTAATTTATTTAATTTAATATTCTTATTTCATATGTTAATAATAGTTTATATTGTTTAGGCTATATATAAACAAAACAGCAAATATAGATAAAAATGTCGGTATATTATGTTGGCTTCAGAAAAGTTCTACTGTTCTTCAGTTAAAATGTATTTTTCTTCTTCTATTATTATTATTATTATAAGCCTGTCTATTAAAACTGTTCAACTTTCAGGCTTTCTCAAGCCAACATCAAAGTTAGTTTACAAATTGTACTCATCTAGTTAGAATAATTATAACCTTTTTATATTTAGTAATACTTTTATATAGGCCTGTATTTCGTTTTTTATTTATTTAATATTGTTGTAGATATTTTTTTAAATAATTTTAATAGGCTATATTTAAATTAATATTTTATGTTTACAATGGTTTATATTTATCTTTTTTAAATAGGACTCAATCACACCTTATCCTTTAATAACAATCAGCATTTCACACAGCATATTATGCATATTATGACACTCTGCACGGAGCGCATTAGTGACGCCATGTGGTCAGTTTGAGGACAGGCGTTATACCATATAAAAGATGAAATTTTTGGAGACACATCAAAGTCTAAGTAAAATTAAACAGTATTCACGCTATTCATATTCATTATTTTTGTGTATAGATAGATAACCTATATCTATAGAGATAGCTAGTAGAGACAGAGAGCATACGGTATACATTTGCATCTGTCCCCCTGTGTCCTCACCTGCATATGGAGATGTTTGAACTGGCAGGTGTCAACTTTACAGCACCAGGAAGCCTAATGCATTGCAAATGTAATGCATGTTTCGATGCCAGCGCACAAAACACGCACCCTGCTTTTTAGATGATTTGCACCACATTAAACATCTAAGCTGATATTATCCGATCATTGTCTGCATTTGTCTTTAGAGTGATACCATTAGAGGGCATTGTTCTTTTATTCAACTGCCTGATCTAATAAAACCTTCAGTGTCAGCTTGAAAGCAATGGATGCTCAGAAGGCCATCCAAGATTATTCCTCGGGAACATTATTTATTAGGACCGTTTTTATGTATCACACACAAAACATATTATGCAGTGTCCTTATGCATGTTTTGCATTAGATGACTGGAATTACTTACAAAACATAAAAGGAAACCTTGTGTGATATTCACAAACTCAAAGTCTCCATGCAACCTTTTTGGGAGATTTAAGCTACTTGCAGGCACCACCTCGACACATCAACCTGTTCAGAAGGCATGCATGAGTTTGCACGTGCCCAAACAATTCCCAAAGAGGGGACATAAAGAAAGCGCTCATTTAAAGAAAACTCACATAAATCACAGATGGAACTCATTGATGTGAAGAAGAACATCTAAAAGCTCTCTTAATCAATCTCTCAAAATGTTAGACGAGCCCATTAGGTTCTTTTATAGGATTCCTTGACTAAACCCATCCAGATGTGTACACTACACAGCATGTGAGCCCCACTGGACAGTGTAGTAGAGAGCAAGACGTCTGAAAGATATTCCATTGTGTTTAATGCATAAATCATGCTAAAATATTATGACATTTTTTAAAATAACTTTTTTTGTTGTTATTTATATTATTAGTAGTAGTAGCAGTAGTAGTATTTAATTATTTAAACCCATCCAGATGTGTAACTGGTATGTGAGCACCACTGGACAGTGTAGATGTAACACATAATCCACCAAAGGCAGGTTGAGATGAGAACCCACGTGCAGTTTTATTTAATGATGGTGGCAAAGTAAATAGAAAAAAAATACTTGACTTGAACAGGCTTGAACATGAAACTCACCAGCTAGACCAGACACAATGAGGGCTATATATACACAAAGACTAATGACATAAGACACACCTGAAAGTAATGAACCAATAAAAAAAAAAAGATCACATGGGCTGCATCCAAAATCACATACTTCCAGTAGGCGAAAAACAGTATGTGACAAAAGAAGTAGCCTATGTCAATGAATTCACAGGCTACTCATAGACAGGCATAAAGTACCCGGATGACCTACTACTTCCAGCGAGATTCTTAAGTGTGCCTACGATGGACTCTTTACTATCCCATGAGTCCATGGGAGAGGATTTGTGAAAGGCGGTGAAGTGACACAACTGACGCTGGTGTCAGATGATTATGACAGCATGGCAAATGTAGTGTCCAGATTACATTCATATGCCGATTTGGTGCTCAAGAAACATTTCTTATTATCATTATTAAGAAATGTTGCAAGGCGACAAGAACAACACTCCGTAGAGCAGGCTAGACCGTCCCATTTAACAACACTCGGCCCGACTTTTGGAGTCTTTGAAGGATGCATCCTCTGAATTGGGACACAGCTAATATGTGAACAACCCAATTTGAAAGAAATTCCTGTGTGTTTTATGTATAACACATGTTAAAACAGTCATATTTTATTTTATATATTTAATGATTTAAATGTCATTATTTTTAATCATGTATTTTTTTTTTTTTTTTTTTAAATTTTTTGACCAAGGACTGGGATTCCAGCATGATGCATTTTGCAAACTTTTCCGATTACATCATTGTGAGTATATGATAGAATTGCATAGACGGGGCTTGCGTGAAGCTCATTCGTGCAAGACTCTCCTACTGATTCTAATCAGCTTCTCAATCGTTGCTTTCAATCTCCATGCATCTCACGTGAGGATGGCACCAGCAGACATGTTGTGGCAGATGTGGCACGTCCAGATTAGCTCTTTTTTAGGCCAGGTGAAAGCCAAGGCAATGTTCGTGGCAGAGAGACCGCCTGGTGCTGCCATCCACAGGTGAGGTCAGTGGGTTTAGTGAGTGCACAGAGCTTGAATGATGGTCACTGGAGACATATGAGTCTCTGATAACACAAACCTGGCCAAGTTCACCCACCTCTAATGTCACGTCTACTCTCTTGCATGGCCAGACATCCAAAGAGGGCTTAGTGCTTGTGCGGTGTATGTCAGACTGGTCAGAAGGATGTAACTGGAGCGCTCCGTCAGTGCATGGGGAGCCCATAGTGCTGCTGCCTGCTTCTTTTGGGGTCAGAGGGGAAATGGTGCAGGGCTTACATAGCTGCCAGTTCCAAACACAGGCATGGGAGTGACTCACTGAGTGAATGTGCTGGTGGGTGATTCTCACGGAACATGGCAAGACAAATATTTCACTCTAAAGTCAAAGGAAAGAAATATAGAAAGTCTATTCTAATCACATAAAATTGTATTTAAAAAATAATTAAAAATAATAATTTGATCACTAAATAATTTATATATACAATATAAAATGATAAATGATAACAAAAATATTGTAATAAATCAAATTTGAATGAAACGTTACTTTTTTTAATAATTTCAGAGCATTAAGCTTTTTAATTATATACAGTACAATATAAATAAATAATTTGTAATAAATAGTCATATTAAATAAATATAAGATTACATTTCAAAGCATTACGAATTTTGTATAATATGAAATCAAAGGAAAGACAATAAAATCACATAAAAATAAACATAATTTATAAAAAGTGTATAAAATAAAACAATATACAATAATATGAAAATATTTTATAGATAAAATAAAATGTAAGATTACATTTCAGAGCATTAAGACTTATTTCATAATATAAAATAATAGATTACATTGTATTACACCTATAATCTATTGTATATTTCCATTGTTTAATAAAGAAATTATAATAATTGGTAATAAGAATGATTGGAAAAATTTGTGGAAAAAAATTGGAAAAGTAAAAGTAGTAGTAAAAATAGACAATAGTAAAAATAAAAGCACATTGTGCCTGATGAAGACCTGACAGGTTCATTTATTGTTATCTTTTTGTCCTGCACCTGAGCCCAATTTGGATTTTGGATGTGCACACCTTTTTTGCATATTTTTGATTCTTAAATACTGAAAGTAAAACATAAACATGCATTATACATGCATTTTATAAAAACAATTCTTATTATTAAGGGATGAAATATAATATATAAGCCAGACATTTCATGACAGGCTTCTTGAGATATTTAGGACATCATGGTGGGCTTAACTGTGGCCTCTGGCTCCGGAGACTAATGTGCTGCATATACCAATCTGCGCCCCGCAGAGCCCCCAGTTGCCTTCTCCCTGTCATCACAGGGGCCGGGTTGCTGCTGGCCTGCATTTTCTCGCAGTGAGACCTTTCCTCGAGCTGGCTGGTTGAGTGCTTCAAGCCCAGTGCTGCTCTGTTTGAGGGTGCTGTGTGACTGAGGAATGCGGAGCTGGGCCTGCTGTTTGAGGGGCCTCACGAAAGGGAAGGGAAGGGGGGGGGGGGGGGGGGGGGGGGGGTTGAGCCAGCAGGATTGACCTTTGGACAGTCGAGTCAGGAAGTTGTGACTCAATTTCACAAAGCAACAGTGATGGAGGGAAAAGCAGTGTATGGCAAGATAGAGAACAATTCATGAAAGAGGACGAATGGTGCATTTTTGACTGTCCCAAGCTCTAGCAGTTTAACATGGGAATAATATTCTTTTCATTGTTCTTTATATCAAATTGGTAACATTGCCAAAGTATGTGGTCACTCTTGTCAAACAATCCATTTTCATGCTCTCTATCTGCTTTCTCATTCAAAAGATGTTTATTTGTAGGGAAGAACAATGTGGACAATGCCGGCCCGTTACACAAAATCAGACCGAACATGCCGTTTACCAATTTTAAAGCCCCCCCCCCCCCCCACAAAACCTATTCTATAAATGAAAATGCACCAACAAACAAAACCATAATTTCCAGGATGTTACCCCTTGAGCCTATAATGGTGGAAGGAGCTCTGTGCTCCAAGGAAAAGGAAAAGTGTGTGTGGGGAGACTTCAGACTCTTTGTTTTTAAAGCGCCGTCTCAACCTTCACCTTTCCCATCCGTTCACTCTTCCTTCTACACATATCGACTCGCGTGCATCCAGACACGCACGCACACATGACACATCTGAAGTCTCGGCATATACACTTCTGCACGTAGGCCTGTACAACTAGTGAACACAATTGTCCTCAAAAGACTATATATTGGCCGCTGTTCAGAACTGGAGCATTAATTCAATATAAACACTGCCGCCGTTAAACCACAAAGTAAGGCGTGATTCCTGTTTTTGGGGGGAAATTCTATTTTTTTCCCAATTTTCGGTTTCACTTTCAAGGTGTGGCCTTGCGTTCCCTCTGCGGCGGTGTTCAAACACAGTTTACAGACTCAAGGCTGCAGTCCGTGTCTGGTGTGAAAGTGGGCGAGTGCGGATGTGTGAACACACTGAGGTTCTTTATGTGCGCTATGATTTTCGCACCAAATGAATCACCTGCTTTGAGTTCCCGCAGTGGGTTATTATGACATCAAAGACCGTGATTAATAAAAGAGTCTCAGACCATCATCAGAACGACCGCAGAAATGCGACTTGGTCAACAGAGTGGTCTGTGTCTGTCATCACTTGCTCTCAAAGGGGACGTATGAATCAAGAGTCCTGACATTAAAAAAAAGCAGATAAGACAAGCTTACCTTCTCCGAGTGACAAAGAAGTTTAACTAGGACAGGCTTCTTCAGAAAAAATATGTTAGAATGTATCACTTTTATTTAGGAATTTGTATGGGAATCACAAGGAATCAATTTAGATTCCAGTTCGGTCTTGGATGTTGGAATGCATTCGATCACATGAGCGTCTACACTACGAAAGCAATTTGTTTTCAACTACCTCTGGAAGTGGTCGCAAGTGGACAAGCTCAAAACGTTTTAGGCCCCGTTAACTCCTGTATTTAGAGTCGTCCACTTGTGATTCGATCGACCAAAACCCATCTTAGAGGTGCAGTAAACGATTTCTTGATAGCTCCGCCCCCAAATTCATGAACACACTATGCAGCACATGCACCTCCCCCCTCATGAATGTATAGAGGGTATGCATTGACGTCACTTTCCCGCCGGGAAAAGAGCCTGCTGCGTGACTGGGTTTAAATTTAAACACAAGTAAAACAAATGATTATCAGTTTGAACTAAAAGTTGGACTTGATATAGTGTTCCTTGCAACTTACCAAAGATCCAGTGATCCAAGTGCCTGATTTCGACGCCGGGGAAATGCCTACAGCAAATTTGCCTGTGAACGCTTTATATAAATACAATATATAGGTCTAAATCCATGTGATCACTTATATCAAATGACAATTGTCATATCCAGCCTTAAAACTTGTTTTGTCATTGTTTATTTAAAAACGTCTAATTATGCAGAATATACCATGGTAAATATTTAATTGATGAGATGTCAATACAATATATAACAATTCAATATATATGGTATGATTTTATCCCTAAATTCAGCATATTGACACACAAATGCATTGATAACTGCAAATCCACCTTTCACTGCCTGGAGTCCATTTATTTCAATTGAATGGCAGCGATCCATTTGTTTCTCTGTTCTGTAGCTTCCAGCCATCTGTAAAAATATACCTCAGATTGTGTTTTTCGCGGCCGAAGGTGACGTCACGCGCATACCCTCTATAGGCCCCTTTACTGCTTATTCGCTACGTCTGTTTTGGTGCTCGGTCCAATCCACTTTCAAAAGCGTTTCTCAGAAATCGCTTACTGCACCTTTAATACCTGGTGTAAACAGGGCCTTTGTTTCATTAAGAAGAACCGGCTCTTAAGAATCCTTCCCATGGGAATTGTACACACTGTACTGGACGTGCTATAGCCTTTCTTTTTGATTCACTAAGAACCGACTGCGCTGTAGATTCATTTGAGGTGTTCCTAAAACCTTGAAATATGGTCAGTTTACAACGGAGTGCATGCTGGCATTGTTAAGAGGACAAGCGGCTGATGTGATTGGATGTTGAAACAAGCTTTTAGTCCTAAAAGCATCAGTCAAATGCAAGTCAATGACAAACTGTCACACTAAGCAAACTGAGTGTGGAGGAGAGCACTAATCAAAGCAGCGCAAATGACGCGTGGTCCTATTCTGGCAATAAGTCCATATGAGCAGCGACCACAGTAAAAAGGCCTGTTGATTTAGGCTGGACTAAATGGAGAGAGCTTCTTTATGTTGCAGCCGGGGAACGCCTCAGATCACGCATGTGGTTTGTGTGAGTGTTTGGACTGCTGGTGATCTGATGTGGTTCGAGAGAGAGAGAGAGAGAGAGAGAGAGAGAGAGAGAGAGAGAGAGAGAGAGAGAGAGAGAGAGAGAGACTAAACTAGTATCCAAAGCCAGTCACAGGAGCACTGCTCTGCCACAGCTGAAACCTTTAAACGAATTGACCACCCGTATGCAGCAATCCTGCTCTAGGAGGCCTGTTTCAGAGAAGCTGGGGGGAGTGTAATCCCAAGCCTCTGGCTCTGTAGCTTTTGCCCCGTGGAGCTCTGTGGTTAACTTACACATTCATCCTGGCCCATTTCCTCTTCGTCTGCCTGCTAGTTTACATGTTTCAGACCAGCTCACCTACCGTGGCATTTCGTGTTAAAGTGCTCGGTAACGTCAGCACACAAGACATAATTCTTGCTGTTTTCATTTGTCATTGTTTTCCTTTCATCCTTCTCTCTCACACATCAATAATTCATTACAAGTCCATTTTTTCCTTCCCCTATTCATGTGAAGGCCTTTTAATTCCAGATAGCATTCTGCACGGCTGAGTGGAGCGCTGAAAGATTTTTGGAGGGAAATTTTAACTCTATTTATTCTCTTTCTTCTGAATGCCAAAGGAGAGGAAAGGAGGAATTAGGAAACTATAAAACATAAATC
The DNA here is from genome assembly GCF_029890125.1 of Rhinichthys klamathensis goyatoka. Taxonomy (NCBI): domain Eukaryota; kingdom Metazoa; phylum Chordata; class Actinopteri; order Cypriniformes; family Leuciscidae; genus Rhinichthys; species Rhinichthys klamathensis. The sequence goes on from NW_026606558.1 coordinate 919,545, forward strand.
CACCCTGGGAAAGGGTGAGAAAGAGTCTATTCAGCTAAATGTCAAACAGCAGTCAAAGGTCAGCTGCGTGTCCTTTATAAGTTCTTTAAAATGTATTTAACAAAGACACTGATTTTGAATGCAAAGTTCTAAGAAAAAAGTTCAAACAGAAATAAAAAAATTGTCAGTATTTACCCACCATCATGTTCTCATCTTCATGTTCCCAAACATTTATAGGCCACAGGCTACAGACACTTCGTTGGGTTTTGTCAGAGTCTTATGGCGCCGGTCGGAGCTTGTTTTTGCAGATTGAACACGCTGAATCGGAGTCAGAATGTCTGAGAAGTGACGTGCTGTAATCTGGTGACTGTCGCGTTGGTCTGCATCTGTCGGTGCAGTGTGAATTGGCCTTAGTTCTTTCTTCCATGAAGCATAAAAGGTCAATTTTTGAAAAATATCCTGGACCTCCTCTAATGAGCTATAATTGACCACAACCAAATCATTGAGTCAGTAAGTTTTTATTAAAGAACTGGATCAGTCCAATTAGTAAAATAATCATTTAGACCATTGTGATCTGGATCCAATGCTTAAATTATAAGATTCAATGCAAAAGAACGATTAGCTCATGAATTCATCATCTCTGCTTTTCCCATGAGCGCATACATTTTTTACACAAAGCTCTGGCTTTAGAAGACTTGGAAGTCATTTGGATTTAAGAGATATGTATGGTCCTTTTTGAAGCATGACAGCCCCAATTCTTATTATATTGAAGAAAATATAGGATATTCATCAAAAATTCACCTTTTGTCTTCAATGGAAGAAAGAAAGTCATCCAACTTTGGAATGACATGAGGTTGAGTAAATAATTACAATTTACATTTTTGATTGAACAATTGTTATATATACTTAAAATGTATACTGTTCTAAAGTTTGGGGTGGATAAGATTTTTAATTAAAAAAAATATCTTAAGTTTGCTTATCAAGGCTGTATTTGTGTGATCAAAAATACAGTAAAAACAGTAATCTTGTGAAATATTACAATTTAAAATTCTATTTATATACACGTATATTTTAAAATGTAATTTATTTCTGCGATGGCAAAGCTGAATGTTCAGCAGTCATTACTCCAGTATTCAGTGTCACATGATCCTTCAGAAATCATTCTAATATCATTATTTGGTGCTCAAGAAATATTTCTTATTATTATCAATGTTGGAAACAGTTGTGCTGCTTAATATTTTTGCGGAAACCGTGATCGTTTTTTTCAGGATTATTTGATAAATAGAAAGTTCAAAAGAACAGCATTTATTTGAAATAGAAATATTTTGTAACATTATAAATGCCTTTACTGTCACTTTTGATCAAATTATTGCATCCTTGCTGAATAAAAGTGTTCTTTTTTTATTTTTATCTTACTGACCCCCAACTTTTGAACAATAGTGTATCAAACCCTAGTGTTTCAGACTTCATCTGACAATAATAAATGATAGCTGCTTCAAACTTCTCATCTTAATCAAATGTATACATTCCGTTTAGTGGGACAACTAGGTTTTCTTCTCTTCCCCGTTGCCATTTGTTACATCTCCTTGGAACATGGCCTCACTTCTGAAGCAGTAATTCCCATACAACTCATGCACATACACACTCAAATTTGACAAAAGAACTTTTCTCACTTTAGAGTTCCAGTGGACTGATAAAAGCTTCAACAATGTCATGAAAGCTTCAACAATGTCTCATTAAAATCATCAATAACCTCATCGCTGCTGATTCTGGACATATCAGCATCCTCATTCTCCTGGATCTCTCAGCAGCCTTTGACACAGTTTCCCATATCTTCTCAACCGTCTATCTGAATGTGTTGGCCTCACCGGCTCAGCACTCTCCTGGCTCCAGTCATATATCTCCAAGCTCCAAACTTCAGCTCCCCCCCGACCCCAGTCAAACAAGGTGTGCCTCAAGGCTCTGTGCTTGGACCCCTCCTTTTCACCATTTACATGATCCCCCTCGGCCAGATAAAACGTCACCATGGTCTCAGTATCCACTGTTATGCTGATGACACACAGCTGTATATCAGCACCAAACCATCCACTCAGCTTCCCCCATTGTCACTTGTTGACTGTCTGACTGAAATAAAAACTTGGATGTCATCTAACCTACTCAAGCTAAACAGCAGCAAAACAGAGCTAATGGTAGTGGTTCCCAAGCCGCTGCTCTCGAGGGTAGGTGATCTACTCCTCAAAGTGGATGGTTGCTCCATCTCTCCATCCAAAGAAGTCCGCAACCTTGGTGTCATTTTGGACTCCACCCTTTCCTTCCAGTCACGTCAAACTCATTGCCAAATCTGCCTTCTACCACCTCAAAAAAATTTCCAGACTTCGACCATCGCTCTCAGACTCAGAGTGTGGCAGAGTCACTCATTCACGCCTTCATCACCTCTAGCTTGGACTACTGCAATGGTGTCCTGTATGGGGTACCTAGGAAGATCCTGGACAGGCTACAATATGTCCAGAACTCGCCTGACAGGATTCTCACACACACTAGGTTGTGGCAGCACATCACCCCAATCCTCACTCAGCTTCACTGGCTTCCGGTCAAATTTCGCATCACCTACAAAATCCTCCTCCTCACCTATAAATCTCTCCATGCCACTGCCCCCCAGTACCTTCTGGACCACCTCCATCCCTACATCCCCTCACGCAACCTCCGGTCCATTGACAAGGGCCTGCTCTCTGTTCCTCACACCAGACTGCGGACTTTTGGGGACAGAGCCTTCAGCATCGCAGCCCCTACCCTCTGGAACTCCATTCCCACAGACATCCGAAATGCTCCCTCTCTGAACACTTTCAAAAACCTTCTAAAAATCCACCTCTTTACAAAGGCATTTAACCCGGAATGACTTTTTCTTCTGTCTCTGCAGTTATGTGTAAAGCGTCCTTGGGTATCGTGAAAGGCGCTATATAAATAAGTTATTATTATTATTATTATTAAGTTGGCTTGTGAGAGCCAACTTACTGAAATCCTATTTAAACTTATTATTATTAAGTTGGCTTGTGAGAGCCAACTTACTGAAATCCTATTTAAACTTATTATTAAGTTGGCTTGTGAGAGCCAACTTACTGAAATCCTATTTAAACTTATTATTAGTGGTGCTTGCCTATGGCAAAGCAACACTAGTGTTCTCTTGCATACTTATTTTTCTTCTTATTATTATTCTGGACAAATTTTGTCCCGCTACTCCTCCCGCAGTTTTTGTCACAGACCCATGAATGAGGTGTCAAAACGAGCGGCCTGTTCGGGAATGGTGTGCTATGACTTTTCTAAGAGATCGGGTGTACGATGTTCGCACAGCGGACGAAAAAGCGGCCAAAAAAATCCCATTGACTTAACATTGCGGAATTTTCAAAAATTCAAATCCAAACTGTCACTTTCACACACACCCACAGAAAAGGGCCTGACAGCCCCTCTCTCTCTCCCTCAGAGGATTTATTTTATCAAGCAGCCAATAAGTAATGGCCTAACATCTTCATAACCACACCATAGCAACCAGTTACAGCACCCTAGCAACCGTAGGCCATACTAAATAACTCTATAAAAACTCTATAAAAACTCCATATAAAACTCCATAGTAATTATCTGTAAATAAATACATGCCAACATCACAGACCCCTGAGTGAGGCGTCAAATTGTGCGGATTATTGAGGAGAGGTGTGCTGTGACTTTTCTTACTGATCGGTTTTCCTAAAAATGACGATCAAAGTCGGAAAAAAATCCCATTGACTTTACATTGCGGAATGTTCAGATTTTCAAACTCCCAAACTGTCAAAATTTCAAATCTAAATACCTTGAAGCCCTAGACTGAATCAAACTGCCATTCTATATACTATATGAGCCAATGAGACTCATTCAAACTAATAAACTCATCTATCTATGACACTCATCTATCTATCTATCTACTTTAAACTAAATGAAACTTTAAACTTCAAACTCAATTGAACTTCAAACTAAATTAAACTTTAAACTTCAAACTAAATTAAACTTTAAACTTCAAACTCAATTGAACTTCAAACTAAATTAAACTTTAAACTTCAAACTAAATGAAACTTCAAACTAATGAAACTTTAAACTTCTAACTAAATGAAACTTCAAACTAAATGAAACTTTAAACTTCAAACTAAATGAAACTTCAAACTAATGAAACTTTAAACTTCAAACTAAATGAAACTTCAAACTAAATGAAACTTTAAACTTCAAACTAAATGAAACTTCAAACTAATGAAACTTTAACCCTCTGGGGACCAGAAACGCGCCGGCGCGTTTTGCTCGTTTTTTTTCACATAGCAGAAAAATAGACTTAAAGTACTACCATCATTTCTGTTCATATAGAGTTAAGAAATATGAGAAAATAATCTGTTAAATGTCTACTTTTTTATGTGCCCACATACAATCGAAATAAAATATTGTGCTTTTGTAAAATAAAGAAAATAAACAGGGTGTGCGTTCTGCCTCTCGGTCACCGTGAACTTTTTTTCTGGAGCACGTCTCTAATCTTCAACACAACTCAGCTAATACTATTCACCCAGCCATAAGCAATATATCTTTTAAATCATTTGAGTTTGTACTTTTAAATGATCCGATTCAAAACTAAAATTATTATTCTCCGTTTATGTCATCTATATAAAAAGAGAGACGTGTCAGCCCATCTCATTATCGTTCTCTCAGCTGATTATCTGTGGTAATGTGACACGCCCACGGAGAGCACGCGCTATTCAAACGCAAATATGTGAAGCAACACATTGAGACGCGTTAACGCCCATAAACTCTGAAAACACACATTATTTTTTAGTCAGATTAATCTACTGTCGTCTTGCGCGGCTATATGTGGAACAATCCTGGGACATTTACCACTGGGTTATTTTCACTTCGAGGATGAACAGATTCAGCTGAGAAGTAAGTGTTTTTTGCAAGTGCTTTGTTCTAATCGCGATATAGAATAACGTAGTGTCTGTAAACGGAAAAATAGCATACTGTTAAATGTGAATCATGTTTGTGTCACACAGTTTGTGTGTGTGTGTGTGAATGAATGAATGAACGCACAGATACGCACTGTTACAGACTAAATAACAGACAACATTTCGTTGACTCGTTTTGGATAAAGTTTTTACTCTAAAATAGACATCAAATAAGCTTTTTTAGGAGTTTCTGCTCATATGTTAAATATATAGTATGTTTTGTCAATAAACTAATCAACTAAGATGTTATAGTGTTTGTTCAAGCTATATCAAAATAATGAATCCTCAACTTTGAAATATGTATGATCAAACTAAGACATTTATGGAGAAAGACAATTTTCTTTTCAAGATGTTTCCAACTCTAACTTTGAACTGAAATAAAACCATGTCTATATGGTGAAGGGTGTGTGATAGAAGTGTCCAGACGTATGCACCCTGTATTTTCCTTATAATATCCAAACAATCTAAAAGCCATTCTTTTTTAAATCTCCTCATTCTTTGTGCAAGGCTCCTGTAATGATATGGCCTGATAGCACCTAATAGGGCCATTATGGGAGGGTCTTTGTCTTTCTCAGGTGTGGAATGCCATACATATTAATGAGAGATCAAGCCTCCTGCATAAAGCTTTCTCAAACAAAACACGTCATTAAAAATGTAAAAGACTTTATTGACTTATCTGAATGAGTAGTCAGGATGATTCTCACATAGTTTTGGAGCAAATATTCTAGGCTATGTGATACAATTTTCAAAAGTCTTGTGAAGAAATAATCAATATGTGTTTTGTGGTCTTATTTCAGCAACTTTCATTTTTATTTTTTTCAATAACCACGCATAAACATTATTCTATTAAAAATACAAACATGTACATACATGTTGCTCAGATCTCATGGTAGCCAAGTTTGTGCTATATAGAGTGAATTTACACCTTTGCCATTAACATGTTTATAAATAACTGAAAAAAGCACAAATGTCAGTGCATGTCAAAACATCCCAAGGGCCCCAAAAACACTCTGGTCCCCAGAGGGTTAAACTTCAAACTAAATTAAACTTATACATTCTAAACTCATAAACTTTGAGTGAGTGTGTGTGTGTGTGTTTGGGTGTGTGTGTGTGTGTGTGAGCGAGTTAGTGTGTGTGTGTGTGTGTGTGTGTGTGTGTGTGTGTGTGTGTGTGTGTGTGTGTGTGTGTGTGAGTGTGTGCATTTGTGAGTGTATGTGCATGTGCATGTGTGTGAGTTAGTGAGTGTGTGTGTGTGAGAGTTAGTGTGTGTGTGTGAGCGAGTTAGTGTGTGTGTAACTGCCTAACAACACCATAGCAAACACCCAGAACACCCTAGCAACCACCCACAATACCTTAGAACACCCTAGCAACACCCTAGCAACCACCCAAAATACCTTAGAACACCCTAGCAACCACCAAAAATACCTTAGAACACCCTAGCAACCACCCAGAACACCCTAGCAACCACCCAAAATACCTTAGAACACCCTAACAACACCCTAGCAACCACCCAAAATACCTTAAAACACCCTAGCAACACCATAGCAACCACCTAAAATACCCTAGAACACCCTAGCAACCACCTAGAACACCCTAGCAACCACCCAAAATACCTTAGAACACCCTAGCAACCACCCACAATACCTTAGAACACCCTAGCATCACCATAGCAACCACCCAAAATACCTTAGAACACCCTAGCAACACCCTAGCAACCACCTTAACACCCTAGCAACCACCCAAAATACCTTAGAACACCCTAGCAACCACCAAAAATACCTTAGAACACCCTAGCAACCACCCAAAATACCTTAGAACACCCTAGCAACACCATAGCAACCACCCAAAATACCTTAGAACACCCTAGCAACCACCCAAAATACCTTAGAACACCCTAGCAACACCCTAGCAACCACCCAAAATACCTTAGAACACCCTAGCAACCACCCAGAACACCCTAGCAACCACCAAAAATACCTTAGAACACCCTAGCAACCACCCAGAACACCCTAGCAACCACCCAAAATACCTTAGAACACCCTAGCAACACCCTAGCAACCACCAAAAATACCATAGAACACACTAGCAACACCCTAGCAACCACCCAAAATACCTTAGAACACCCTAGCAACCACCCAAAATACCTTAGAACACCCTAGCAACACCATGCTTAAACTTCAAACTACTTTAAACTTCTTCAAACTTTGCAGTCCAAACTTTCACAAGCCAACTTAAAGTTTGTCTCGACGAACTTTTTCTAGTTATTATTATTCTTCTTAGAAAACTGTTGACTGCTACTCCTCCTAGAGCTTTAACTCTACAAACTCCAAACTCAGACTAGACCTTTGGACTGTTCTGAAGTTAGTTGCTATATCTTTTCTAACTGATCGGACTTACGGTTTTCCTAAAAATGACGCTCAAAGTCGGAAAAAACTCCCATTGACTTAACATTGCGGAATGTTCAGATTTTCAAACTGACCAACTGCCAAAAATTCAAAAATTCAAATCTAAACACCTTGGAGCCCTAGACTCAATCAAACTGCCATTCTATATGTACTAATGAACCTACCTATCTCTCTCTCTCTCTTTCTAACTCTCTCTATCTAACTCTCTCTATCTAACTCTCTCTATCTATCTAACTATCTATCTAACTCTCTATCTCTTTCTAACTCTTTCTTTCTAACTCTCTCTTTCTAACTCTCTATCCATATCTTTCTAACTCTCTCTTTCTAACTCTCAATCTATCTAACTCTCTATCTCTCTCTTTCTAACTCTCTCCTTCTATCTATCTATCTCTCTCTTTTTAACTCTCTCTTTCTATCTATCTATCTATCTATCTATCTATCTATCTATCTAACTATCTATCTATCTATCTAACTATCTATCTAACTCTCTATCTCTCTAACTCTCTATCTATCTCTTTCTAACTAATTTATCTATCTATCTCTTTCTAACTAATCTATCTATCTTTTTATTCTTTCTAACTAATCTATCTTTCTTTCAAACTACTCTCTTTCTAACCAATCTTTCTTTCTAACTTTTCTTTCTAACTAAATCATCTTTCTTTCTTTCTTTCTAACTAATCTTTCTTTCTTTCTAACTAATCTATCTTTCTTTCTAGCTAATCTTTCTTTCTTTCTTTCTAATCTTTCTAACTAATCCATCTTTCTTTCTTTATAGCTAATCTTTCTTTCTTTCTAACTAATCTTTCTTTCTTTCTTTCTTTCTAACTAATCGCTATTTTCTTTCTTTCTTTCTTTCTTTCTTTCTTTCTTTCTTTCTTTCTTTCTTTCTTTCCAACTAATCTCTTTCTTTCTTTCTTACTGATCTATCTTTCTTTCTAACTAATCTTTCTTTTTTTCTAACTAATCTCTCTTTCTTTCTAGCTAATCTTTCTTTCTTTCTTTCTTTCTTTCTAGCTAATCTTTCTTTCTTTCTAACTAATCGCTATTTTCTTTCTTTCTTTCTTTCTTTCTTTCTTTCTTTCTTTCTTTCTAACTAATCTATCTTCCTTTCTTTCTAACTAATCTTTCTTTCTTTCTAACTAATCTATCTTTCTTTCTAACTAATCTATCTTTCTTTCTTTCTAACTAATCTATCTTTCTTTCTTTCTAACTAATCTATCTTTCTTTCTTTCTTTCTAACTAATCTATCTTTCTTTCTTTCTAGCTAATCTTTCTTTCTTTCTAGCTAATCTTTCTTTCTTTCTAATCTTTCTTTCTTTCTAACTAATCTTTCTTTCTTTCTAACTAATCTTTCTTTCTTTCTTTCTTTCTTTCTTTCTAACTAATCTATCTTCCTTTCTTTCTAACTAATCTTTCTTTCTTTCTAACTAATCTTTCTTTCTTTCTAACTAATCTATCTTTCTTTCTTTCTAACTAATCTATCTTTCTTTCTTTCTAACTAATCTATCTTTCTTTCTTTCTTTCTAACTAATCTATCTTTCTTTCTTTCTAGCTAATCTTTCTTTCTTTCTAGCTAATCTTTCTTTCTTTCTAATCTTTCTTTCTTTCTAACTAATCTTTCTTTCTTTCTAACTAATCTTTCTTTCTTTCTTTCTTTCTAACTAATCGCTATTTTCTTTCTTTCTTTCTAACTAATCTATCTTCCTTTCTTTCTAACTTCTTTCTTTCTTTCTTTCTTTCTTTCTTTCTTTCTGTCTAACTAATCTTTCTTTCTAACTAACCTTTCTTTCTTTCTTTCTAACTAATCTTTCTTTCTTTAACTTTAAACTAAGTTAAACTATAAACTAATGTAATCTTCAAACTACTTTAAACTTCTTCAAACTTTGCGGTCCAAACTTTCACAAGCCAACTTAAAGTTTGTCTCGACGAACTTTTTCTAGTTATGAACTAGTGCATTACTGATGTAAGGACTAGAGGGACAAATAAGCAGGAGAACTGAGAGGTGTGAATTCTACAGTGCTAAATGAAATTATATAGTTGCGGGAAACTACTAAAGGTGTAAAAGGGTTACTGAGTGTTGTGCGTCATACCTGAATATCGTCCATGGGATGCAAGGTAGAGTGAGAGTCCGAATCAGGGCTGGAATGCCTGCATTTTCGGTGTGGTTTGAGTCTGTAGAATGTAACTACACTGAAAACAATTTAGTGTACAAACAATTTTCTCTCAGAAACTACTAGTAAATTTCACAAACAAACAATCACCAATCATCTCTCTTTTACCTACAACTTTGAAAAATATTTTTTTACAGCGTATAAGGTTGATGGTCTGCATTAGCTTCAGGGAGAATGTGTGAACACACTGACAAAACCATTCATTTACAAACACTTCCACACTGAGGTCTAGCACCTGCAGTCCAAGTGCAACCCTGATGAACACACAGCTGTGTGTGAACAGTGTAACAGCAGCATTGCACACTTTGATCGACACGACACACAGGCAGCCCTGAGCTGCAGAAACATCACACATCTTGTCTGATATTCTGCATGCGCAAACTGTGAAATTCCAGCCGTGCGAAACTCAACCCGTGACAAATGATCAGCCAGGGGAATTCCAGTGGGTCCGTTGCCATACGGCAGGGTGTGTGTGTGTGTGTGTGTGTGTGTGTGTGTGTGTGTGTGTGTTACAGTGGGTCCGTTTGGGTTCTGTGTGGATTCCTCCCAACCGCACACACTGATCCAGTGGAGAACTTGGCTCTGAAGCCACAGAAATCCATTTTGGATTATTATATTAATGTTAAGCCCCGAGGGGTGGGGTGCTGAGTTAACACTGACCTTTCCAAGTCCAGGAGACAACTAATTCACTCACTCACTTATAGACCACAGTTAAAGTCAATGTGAATTGATTTTGCAACCCATTTACTTTTATCTTCTGTAATGTGACATATTTATGAGTGAAGTAGTTTATCCACTGGAAATTGATTAGTGAAAAGTGGGGATGAAAAAGAAAAGTCATTCCTGAGGAAGAGCAAGTTAAATTGGTTTACATTTACATATTCCAACAATCCACTCATTTCATAACTGGAAGCAATGATAACTTGATTCAGTGGTTGATTAAGTAACAGTTCTGGGTTGTGTTTCCTAAAAGCATCGTTAGCCAACTATGGTCGCAAGTTCCGTTGAACTCTGTTGGTAACGACGGAACTTGCGACCATTTTGCTTTTGGGAAATCCACCCCTGATGGATTCAATAAGTTCATTCGGTGAAGGATTCATCAGATTGATTCAAGTGGTAACTCATCATGAGCTTGTGAGACTTTGACTGGCTTAAAAGAGACAATTTGTTCATGAATTGATTCAAAGGCTCATAAAAGTATTTTTTTGTGAATTTTTCGAAGGCCTTTTACCAAGCCCTTTAAAATAAGACCAGAAACATACATTTAAAAAAGTACTCATTAAACTCAAGTAACTGTTTGCCAATTCACAAAACCAACATTAGAGGATAAGCCACATTAACAAAAAGATTAACTAAAACCCGCAGACACAGAGGGAAGGAGAACGATTCACAGTTACAGATGATTACATTCTGTGGTGGTATGACATAATGCATTCAAAATTCAATATGCAGTACATTTTGACTCCAATCTGTCATCACTATTGGAAAGCTTGCATCTTATAACCTAAATACAGGGCCGTAAAACATTTTTTACGGTATGCAATAATGTAAACATACATTCAATGCCACAGCGAGCTAATCATACACTGTAGGTGTGAAACCTGTAAAATGTCCATTTATTTCCAAAGTCCGTTCAACAAACGCAGCACTGCGCAACTCAACAGCTGATGTCATTTCCTGCCATTTCCCTGCCTGGGCTGGATGCCACCAAATACCACTTTCCTAAGCCATGCTAAAGTCAAATGAGATCTCTAAATGATTGAGTCTTTTACAGCTCATTTTCAAACTTCCATTCACTCATGACATTTTCAACAGCTTTACTCGCCGCCCTTCCTTCACTACCTCCCTGGTACTTGTGTGACTGAGTCTTCTAATGGATTGATTTAATATAAAAATATGGAAAAATAAATTAAGTTCATGTGCCTGGCTGAGCAGCAGATGACATGTGGTCATCCCAAAACCAACAGTTGCCTCTCTCCAATAAGTACGGAGGTATTTCTGGAGCCGTGGGTCTACTCTGTCTCTTTTCATTTCACTCAAACCGAACTGGATGTTTACATGTTCAGAAAAATGTTTTATGCTTTCTCTGTTTCTGGTCACATGGTCTGGTATCCATCAACATCTTCTTGTGTTGAGGTTGAAGTCACAAGGCTGGTTCTGTAAGTAAGCCCTTTCTTTTTTCGATATCGACCATAATCTGGGGCTGATGGTGATCTGTGCCAGAAAGAGACGGCTGCAGATTTCACTAGAATGCTTTCAAGATCTTAACAATTCCTGTGTATGTGTTCAACAAGGTGTTATCAGACCGATCTCAATCGCACAAGTCATGGAGTATGACTTCTAGTTCTGGCATGTCTGGAGGCACGCACACATCGGGGAGAAAAAGCCCATGATGTAAGGCACAAAAAGTAGGATGGTACAGAACTCATTCTGCTGTGCCAGTTATTTCTTGTCCATCAGCTTGATTGTTCACCCAAAAATGACAATTTTGCCATCATTTACTCACCCTCTGTATTAGGGGCGTTTCCTCTGATGAGGCAAGGGAGGCAGTGCCTCCTCGAAAAACTGGATGAGAACATAAAATCCACAGTACAAAAAAACCCCAATGCAATATGCCATTAAAAGTGTATAAATCACAAATTTTTCTAAAGTGACAGTGGAGCATTTAAAGTTCCAGTGAGAAGCAGAGTTTGGTAGGGGGTAATTGAGAATTAAAGGGAAAAAGTCATGTGAGAAGAGGCAATGGCTACATCCAAAATCTGGTAACTGATGCTGGTAGGTCACATGATGTCGTCAACATGGCGAATGTAGCATGTCCAGACTACATTCATACACGCATATAGAACGCACTTGTTTAGCGGCCGTGAAGTAAATACTCAATCAATATAAGTACCAACTCAAGAGAGTATGCGATTTCGGACGCAGGCAAAGTCTCATTCGTGCTATGATTGACTGTACGGGTTATGCGCAATCTGACCTGTTTTCCTGTTCATGTGACGTTCGGCATAAAGCGCTGTTCACACGATAAACCCCCCTTCTCGTTTTCGTGTGCATTTTCTGATTGGTCTGAATGAAAAAATAATGGTGTTAATGGAAAGACTAATTAAAAAGTAAACAACTCACCCACTTGACATCAACAGTTTATGTCACGTTACATTCAAAATTAAAAATGTGATCTGCGAGGGTTATTTACTTTCCTTTACTTCACATTGTAGAAAATAGTCTCATTGAGTCTCATTGTCTTATTTAGTAAGTAGTGTTTGTTTACTGAGCTTTGATGACTAATTATCTCAAAATACGTTGACTATTAAAAAGAACAGATGAACATCAGTTCACAAATAAATATGAAATTTGTTATTGTTCTTAAAGTTAATATTTTGGAATAATGTAAAAATTATGAAAAATATACTTTGTTTTAATAAATGGACCAATAGTTACATTGTTGATGTAAAAATACAAAATAGAATTGTTTTGGCTATTGCTGTTGTTGTTTTCTTGATAGTGTGAAAGTTTGTTTATATATGTATATATATATATATATATATGTGTGTGTGTGTGTGTGTGTGTGTGTATGTATTTATATACACACACACACACACACACACACACTTTTATGTTAGATAATGATTAATCGCGATTAATCGACTTGCCAGCCCTAGGTTTTTTTTACCCTGAAAAATGTGTCAACATTAAGTGCGACTGGAACATGACTTTATATATATTTTTTAAAACTGTGAGGATTTTGCCGCCTCATTTTTGAACCACTTCACCCCACTGACCGGTATGCATTTACAGGTTTGTTTATTTATGCATGAACGTTACAGTCGAGTTGCATGCACAATCCCCTTTTATAGAGAAAGACAGTCTGGAAAGCCCACAGCACAACTGTTGGGTAGATTTTGGGCCTGCGGGAGAAAGTGTTGTGGAGGGGCCACGGGTTTGGTTGCTAAGCGATGAGGGGTGCGCAGGTTTGGGGTAATGAGTGAGAGCTGTCTGCTCAATGTTCCAGGTCATGACGAGAACAGACATGCTGGCCTGGGACTGCCTGTGTGGAGCTGCCACCATGGCCACCTGCTCACAGCAATCATCACCAATGCTCAGGCCAGCCACTGATACAGCATACAGACCCAATTAAGAGCCCCTGCATATCCCCCTCCAACCAGCCATCACTAACACTCTTGCCAGCCTGACAAGGCAGCCTTTTTCCCCCCGAGCACAACTCTAATTAACAGTGGTGGATGAAGAGAGGCCAGGCAGTGTGGAGCTACTAAGAAGGCCCAGGGCTCTGGGCAGGTAATCAGCTTAAATACAGGTTTATTTCCTGTCCTCTACATCCTGCTGCGTCCAGCAGAGAGTGCTCTCTTTTATCTGTTTATCTCCAATTTTCTCTAACTTGCATCATGTCTTTCAGACTCACTGTCACCTCGGCTTAAGTGCTGGGTCTTGGGCGGCCATCTCCTCTGATCAGATGCTTTCAGGAGACGGGCTTGCGGTTAGCTTTTCTGACAGTGTCTGGTAGAAAAAGAAAATATTCAAACAAATTAAATTAATATTTATTTTTAAATAATTCTATTTGATTATTAGTCAATTAATCAGATAAATGCACCATTTTGAGTATTTAAAACGTTTTTCTAATAAATTAATTAAAGGGATAATTACTCCCCTGCAAAAAAATAAATAAAAATTCTGAATATATTTTGAAAAAATGTAGGCATTATTGAATACAGTAATTATGCAATACAATATTTTGGGGTTGAATTTCCAGTAAAAATAAATAACTATTTCATGTCATATAGCCTACTATTACTAAGATATAAAAATGATTCATACCATTATATAAGATTTTAGAAATACACCATACCACACATAGTCTACTCGCCAAGTTAATAAAAAATATTTATTATAAAAATTGGGAGCGTGGTACTTGAGGTTGAAGGGATCCTGCTTTGTGGTCCCTGAGCTTTCCAAAGTTGAATAGCCCTCTTAATAAGCAATCCAAAATCCAGTCAGTGAAGTTTATGACGGTTGAAAATACCTGCAAAATACATATACGCAAACTACTGCTGTTTGTCAAATGCGATGGATTACACAAACTCAAGGAAATGTGATCCATGTGATTGTTTTCTTTACTGTAGCCCTGGAGATAATGGAGGTCGGTTTGACTGTAATAGTAGAAAGAAAAGGCTGCAAATGACATTGTGAAATGAGCTCATTATAGCGCAGGATTAAGCGGATGCTGTTCCAGCAGCGAGCCCTGGACGGGGGAGAATTTCCTTTTTGTGTTGAGGTGTTGTTGTTGGAGGCCCGTGGATGGCTGTCGTATGAAATATCCTTTTCCCTCTTGCAGATTTGACTCTTGCTCCAGCCCCATGACTTGAATTTTGGTTAGGACAGGTTGGTTTGTGGAGCTCAAGTTCAAGTCTGTTGGCAGTTCATGGGGCACTGGGGTAATATAGGTCTTGATTAATAAATTTGATGTTTTTTTTTTCTATCATTCAACAGGTTTGGAATTGGGTCAGAGTTTTTCAAACAATATTGGCCTACAAAAGCCAATAGACCCAGCTGCTTTTAAGCATATAATGCCACTGTATTTCATTTATGCTGGTAATGTGGTGTGTTAAAGAGGTTAAAAACTTTTAAACAAAAAGTTGGAGGCGAAAACTACGCAAAAGGCAAGAGTCTATCAATACTGTGCTCTTGTGTTAAGCACCACTTAAAACTTAAGTTACCTCAGGGTAACTATCATTAATAAGTCACTTTATATCATCTTAAATCATCCTATAGTTTGCTGATTTCAAGTCTCTCAGTCTGACAAGCTGAAAAGTAGGCTACCCAAAATCTTTTATAACCAGCCAAAAGACTAGCAAACCAGCTAAAGTTAAGCTGTTTTCCCTCCGGGTTATGTTATCTACAGCAACTTTCAAACATGACACTGCACAAAACTGCCTCCCAGAACTACAGTATATGAAAACATTAGACATTTCTAGACAGCATTGACCTAAATGTTACATTGAGATTTTAGATCAAGCTGGTTTAAACCCGTAAATGAGTCATTTCACAATATAATTGTTATCAAATACGTTACTTTCGTTTAAACGTGAAACTATTTTTCCATCACGAAGAATTAAAGGCTGAAAGAAAGATTGCAGCACAAAACTCACCCTATGTTTTATTCGCTGCTTCCGGCAGATGGCACTGTTCGTCACATGGGGCTCCGCCATACAATGCATGAGGCACATTCGGCCAGAGACCAGTGAAATGTTCATAGCCTGTTATCAACATAAATAATGACAATAATTTACTGGTATTGTAAAAACAATTTTAAATAGATAAATTAAAGTTTTCATCGCATACTGACATAGCTCACTTGACCTGAACTTGGGGAGGGGAAGAATAGCCTATCATCAAAAATATCAGATAATATTCTGAATATCACTAGCTAAGTGAATCAAAATAAAACCCAGATATAATCGTATTTATGTCTAAAAGTTCGTAAGAATCCCCAAAGTAAAGAGAATAAAGTTGTGATGTTGCGTTCACACCTTTTTACAGTCTATGGTTCACACATTATTCGGTTATTAACGAGACAACCAAATTTTATAACAAAACTTTTACTTTTCAGGAACCGCATTTTCGGTAAACCTGTGTTACCTGAACTGAACGGAACGGAACCGTTGTTGTATGTTACGTCATACAACAGCGCACCGCACTTTTGTTTGTCGCGTTCTTCCACCGGAGCTGCTCTACTGTTCTGCGTGACCCAAGTGCTGCACTCTACACACTACAGTGGTAAATAATAATAATTAAAAAAAAAATCGGTTTTACGTTATTTAAGATTTGCTCACTTCTCAATCAAACCGGTAAAATATATCATTGTCAGATGTGATAAGATTTTCAGATGTTATGGACGCCGCCATCTTTGTAAAATATAATTGTCGATTCCAAACGCTGACCGTAAACATTGCCATTTGACATCCTGTGACATGTAAAAGTTCTCAATCGTTTGCTGTTCTCCCAAAAACTGTTAAAGTCACCATGAAAACCTTATTGACATTTCTTATTTTTATGCAATATTAATAAGTGCTGCTGTGTAGATAGCCTACTTACAAATTGTGGTCCGTTACTGATTCCAAATTCTATGTTAGTTATGTAATCCCATACATTACACATTTTAGGTAATATAATCCGACTACTTTTTGATTACTTTTATATTACTTTGGACTTAACTCGTTTATCACATTAAACTGAATAGGATCATATAATATGATAATAAAAGAAAGAAAATATATTCCATTAGTTGTTAGCAACAAAACGAAGTGCGTTAAACGTTAGATTACTTCAGGGTTTTCCAGTCTGGGGTTCGTAAAGGCAGGAACTGCAGGGAGTTTGTGAGTTTAACGAAAATCTAATAATTAAATAAAAAAAAAAAATATATAGGCCTATGTATAAATAATAATTAGCTAATATGTTCGTCAGGATTTGATTAGATATGTTGAGAAAACACTTCTTAAAAGTGAAATGATGTATGCAAATCCAGTGATCAAATCCTTTGTTCCCTCTCAATTTACAAGACTTTCTGAATATATGGGCTAGCCTATAAGTGATTTGCTTTGTTTTAGAAAGGAAAATTTTAAACATGAAAAAGAAGAATTTGGGAGAATTAATACATTATAACTGATTTACTGCCATTGTGTGAATAATATGTAATAATTTAATTAATAAAAAAGTAACTGTAGTCTGATTATTAGCCTAGTATTTCAACGCATTCTCATCCCAAGGCGTCATAAACTGACGCTTTTGACATTTTCTACTAATTGCACATGGCACCCTTTAGCGTCAATATAGTTATGGGTAGGTTTAGGTCTGGGGTAGGGTTAGGGTTAGACCACTAGGAGGCGCCTTCTGGCCCATATCTGCGTCTCATAATGACGCTAAAAGGTGCCATGTGCTTTGGATTTAGACGAAATGTCAAAAGCGTCAGTTTATGACATTTAGGCTAGCTAATAAAATTACAAGTAGGCTAGCCTACTTAATTTTTGGAATCTGATTACATAACCCGGATTACATGTAATCGGTTACTATAGCACTGAGAAACTTGCAGTAGGCTATTTATTATAAATGATTTATCCGTGCACATCATTATTATTATTTTTTAAATTCACGTGCCCTTGTATGCCTAATCTTTAAACAAAATAGCATGTAGCCTAGTGCGCAGACCGATTGATCGGTGTATGACATCAAAGTACCGAGATGAGCAAAATCTGCGCAGAACCGATCACCGGTGATCAGCGCGAGATGCATGCCGGTTAGAAATGTGTCCGAGTGTGGTCAGACTTGCTCTGATGTCATGCTGACATATGTCAAAAAACTCTCGCGACCGCAAGGCGCACGTGTCGGATTCTGCAGGCGCACGCAGTTGCTCTCCCGACTGCACTGATCAAAAGCATGATGGGAAACGACTTGCTGACGACACAGCTTAATGCTGATTGGTTTAAACAACCTTGATGTATTGTTCTCTTTTAAAATGTTTGATTTTTTAAAACTCTGATATCATATTTTATGTAGGCCTATACGTTATGTGTGAATACCCAAACTCTCTGACAGTGCGGTACACTGTAAAAAATGATCGTTAACGGTAAAAGACTGTAAAAATGCTACAGTGAAAAACTGTTAATTGGTTAACAGAAAGTTTCCTTACTATATACGGTAAATAACTGTGATATATATAATGGTACAGTTAATGTAATTTTACTGTAAAATACTGTTAAATTTACCGTTTTTGGAAGTGAAAAAGAACAAGTCATTGTATAATTTACAAAAATGTAAATTGACATTCCCACAATTCCCTGCGTGACACTTCACATTTGATGTATTTTGTTTTTAAATAACTGTTTCTTCATAATTTTCTTAGTTTTTTTCTAATCAGTTATGTACATTAGGGTTTTATGTTACATTTAATGTTGTTAAATTAATGCTTATTGCATTTTTTAAATTTCAACATGTTACCATGATGGTGTTTAATGTTTGTGTGAATGACACTGTGCAGCTTCTATATATTAGTTTTAACTTTCTTGTGGAAGAGCTGCTTACGATGAGCTGTGATTGACCATTTGACTCTCATCACTGCTGTGATTGGTGGCTGTCAGAGTATTACAATGGAAAAAACAGATATTAATACTTAAAAAGGTCAGTAAATTAACATTATATCTGATAATGAAATACGGTTAAAAGTCTGTAAAACCTAAAACGTTGCTACTGTATTTTTAACAGGAAAACTCTGGTAACCACAGCTGCCAGGGTTTTCCTGTAAATTTAACGTTTTTTTTTTTTTTTACAGTGTATGGGCTATGCAATGTAATTTTTATTTAAAAAACAAACAAAAAAAAAACACGTCTGTATTAATGAAAAAATGATCGATAATCACGTATTTGGAATGGAATTTTCATATAAAAGCAACATAACTTAAATAACATCCAGTTTATTAGCAACACTGTGCATGAGCGTGAATCCCGCGATATTCATCTTTGATCTCGCAGGTGTCTGATCCACTGCGAGAAGAGAGAACTGTCCATCTTGCCTGCGCTTTTTTCACTCCTCTCACTGCAGCCGCCTACTCTCGCATACATTTCAGGCGAGGCAAGGCGCATCTCAAACAAGCCTTATGCTTTCGAATCGCTCTTGCGGCACTTTGATGTCATATACCGATCGATCTGTGTAGCGCTGCTTCAAGTCAAACACACTTAGCTTCTCGAACAAATTAAACATGTTGGACTGTTGATTTTGTTCATTAGGAATTGATTGGATTGTTGTGGTTTGCTGTTGCTGATCTCAAGTGTCAGGTTCAGTGGCGGATCTAGAAAATTTTACATGGGGGGGCAAAGGGGTGGCAAGAGGTCTTGGCAGGGTGGCAGGGGTAGACGGTACATGGGAATCCCTATATGTGAATTGCTTTAACAAAACAAACACAAAAACACTTTTAATCATTATTAAATGATTAACATTATTGTTTAATCATGCCCTTACACACTACAAAGGTTTTTAGGAATGATTTATTAACAAATCCCTCTGAAAATATCTTCAGAATAGAGAATACTGCTAAATGAATAACTGGAAAGTTTGGTGTACATAGGTCGGTGCTACACAGGCTGAGATGTTTGTACTGGAGATTGACAAAAAACTAATTTTGAGAAAACAGCATTTAAAGATTTGTAATGTAAAAATTCATACTTTTTTTTAGTGGAAACAACTATTTACAGACACAATATCTTATCAAATCATTAGCAACAACAATACAAACCACCTAAATCACAGCATTTATGGCCTTCAACTGAACAGAAAAACAGTCAAAAACGCATATCGTCAGAGCACGTCACGTGATGCATCTCTGAACGAATCACGTTGTCAGAAATTGACATCAGCCAATGAGATTTCGGTTTTAGAGTTAAATGCCCATTGTACTTTCACGATTGGTTGCTGATTAAAAGGAAATGACCATATTTGGATACGACAACAATGTACAGGAGAGAGAGCTTTCCAACAGAGATGTATGTGATGACATTGACATGCAGCGATCGCGGAGCAGCATGTTGATTTAGAACGACAACTTTTGTTGAATTTAGGAGAAATCTACTGACGCAAATAGACAAAGTGTAGTAAAATAAAGTCCTAAAAGTGTTTTTTTTTGGAATTTTTTTCACCACAAGTCTGAAAGAAGACATGTTATTGAAGACAAATAGCCCAAAATCTTAAAATTAACCAGTGAAAAAAACCCCGATGTTTTTGTGTCTCGCCTTAAGCTGTTCTCAGGGTTCTCAAGTTTTATCAAAAGCTTGGAGTGAGATCACATGCGGTTAGGGGACTGGGGAGGAGCCTAAATGGAGCCCCGCCCCCGCCTAGCCCCGCCCCCAATTTTACCCATCGTTCATAATTAACCAGCAAAAATGTAAATTATAACAATTGGTAAATCTGATAAATGACAGAGCAATTCATCACATCAAATATAGGCCTACTCTTTAATGTTATATTTCAAAATTAGGCTACAAATATATAACAAATTGCTCCAAAATGTTTGGAAAAACAAATATTTCTGCATTTTTCCCTGACATCTTTGAAAAATACAAATGCAATGGCAATGATTAGGCTAATGTATGTTTTGACAGGATATACAATATTACCAAGAGCACTCTGCTTTAGCCTTAATGTAGCCTAACTAGAAATACTATTAATACAGTATAATATAGAATTTAAAATAAACTGAAGAAATACATCTTCATTCCTTCCCATACCATTTCCTTAGCCAAACTGAGCCAAAGCTTTTGGCCTGGTTGCAAAGCAGTTGTAGAGTTTTTGACTGCATCAATAATGTATACGATGGGCTATATATTAAATGTTCTAGAACTTCTAGTCTAAAAATGTTAGGCGAGCTTTCTTCCAACTTACTTTCTCCATCACGACGTGTGTTCGCGCGATGTCGCGGTGGCCGAACTTCCGTGTGTGTTCGCGGACTTCGCGCGTCTATAAGTTGCCTATAACGAACGCAATCTGGCCGAGATGCGGACGCGCTGGCGGCAGGAAACTTATCTTTGTGTGCCTGCGCCTCGTATACAACGTAAAGCTTGCATGACAACTTGGTTGGCATTGCCTTTTCAGCGTGAGAAATACACGGTGTGGCGTGTGAGCGTGTGAACTGGTTGAATTGCGTGTGTCTCACGGCCAATGCGTGAGACTTGAGAACCCTGTGTTCTTGTCTTTACTAAAATCAAAATTAGGCTAATCAAAGGGAAGAGTGCTCTTACAAATCACGAGGGAGCGAATTGACCGCTGATTTTGGCTAACATAATAGACGCGCTGTTTTTGCTGATGCTGAATCGTCTTTAGTATACAATACATTCATTACAAATGTAACTTTAAGTTAAACGTGTGTGTTTAAACTACACCTGAGGAAACTCACTTCACCTTCAGAGGCTCTGGGGAAGCTCACTCTAGCTCCAGTCGGGTTGCAGGGCCACCTTACCGCAGCAGACTCGCTGTGTACAGTGTGTGAGCCGCCAACAACGCCGTCCGCTCTGCACGTTTGAATCAGGGACGCAGGGGGGAGGGGCTAATAATATATTTAAAATTAAAAATTAAATTGTTCACTTTTGGTAAATGTATTGTTTAGCTCACTGTTTTGAGAAGCTTGTGGACATAGTGGCAGGTTGTTTTTACAAGTACAGTTTTTGGATCATCAAAGTTAGGGGGGCAGCTGGGGGGGCAAGGCTCTAGAGTGGGGGGGCACCTGCCCCCCCTTGCCCCCCTGTAGATCCGCCCCTGGTCAGGTTGTCCCACCTTAGCGCAGGTGAACACTTCATCAGAGAAGAGATGACCATAATAGTGGCCAAATTTGCTACTGTGCCTTTCTTTTTTTAAAGTTCACAATGTTGATGAAATATAACACATATAACATTAAATACATATTATTCATCAGGTTAGATATGGATTATTAACAGCTTAAACCCATTTCAGGGCATCTCTACCTGACTGTTGGCTTCACGTATAGCTACTTTTGAATCCTCCTCCAAAGTGCAAACAAATGTTGTGGGTAATATTAGCCATTAGTGTGCACAGATCCACCATCCAGGGACTTTTGGCATACTTTACTTGGCTGGTTAATGCTGGTGGACCAGCTAAATCATGCTGTTCTCAAACAAAATTGAGCTGGTGTAGCTGGTCCATGCTGGGGACCGACAAACCATCATTCCATACTGGTCCCAGCATTAAAAAGCTGCTGGATTTTTCAGCAGGGTATTCATTCTTTTTTGGGGGATAACAATAGCTTGGGATGACATGGATGCTTATTTCTAAACCTCCTGTGTGGAGTCTCATTTCTCTCCCTAATTGTCTGACAAACATTCAAGTACACCTTTGGCATGATTATACTTGTGATTTGTGCATGGAGTAAATTCTTTGGATCCACTCACAATACTGTTTGACAACTAAAAATGTACCTGCTGATATGCCTTACCTGCTGCATATGTGAGCCGCAAGTCTGTGCCCCTCTCTGTAATAATTCCTTTCCCCTTTAGTAGAAATCACGTTCCTAGAAATCGGTTCCCGGGTTTTTGTGTGTGTGGTTTTCCGAGTGCTTGCCCGTACACCACTATATTTATACACACACACACACACACACACACATTTTGCCTATTTGGTTATGTAGATGGTCGGAGCAAGTAGGTATTGCAAGAAGAGGAAAAAGTGGAAAAGAAAAAAAAGTATTTGTAGGATTGGCCCATGCCTGGCAGAGTCTGCACCAGGGGTCTGTGTCTCTGGGGTCTCGCATTCTCAATCAGTCTTTCCCTCGCACAGCCCTTCAATATCCCTCTGTCTCTCACTCCGTGGGGCCGCACTCTGGATGAAATTTCAGCAGGGTATGAGGGAATGGTTCACAGAGTTTAGCACCTTTTTTAACATAGCAAAATAAATGACTTCTCCTAATGCTCTAATTGGCGGTGGTTTGATGATCAGGTATCATGGCCTTCAGGCTTGAAGCACCTCGTTGTTTTCCCCTGGCCTGCTGAAAGAGCTTGTCTGTACCTCTTAATGTCCTGACTTTTATTTTTTGACGGTTTTATACTTTGAGAAAGTTCTTTTATTTATTATTATTATTACCTTAAAGCAGGGACGTGCACAGGAATTTTGTGGGGCAGTTGCTCTGACCTGAAAAAAGGGCACTACCCCCAAAACTCACGGGCTATATGAAGGAATATATTCAGTTGAATTTTGCCCATACAAATTGCCTTATCTGATCGTGTTTATTTCCAAACGCAATGCCTCATATTATGGTCTTATTATTATTTATAAAGATTGCAAACGTCAAAGATGACAGGTTTATGATATACAACTTTGTAAACAGTATACAAAATGTATTAACAATATGTTAAATGTCACCAAAATACACATGAGAAAAAGAGTTCCTCATATTATTGTTTATTGTTTTTTAATTATTATTATTATTATTATTATTTTTTTAAATAAATAATCTGGATTGAATTGACAGATGGGGAAAAACTCGCTTCTAATAAAATAAAATAAAACGCTTAGATTTCGGAAAAAATACAATCCTTTTTTAACCTTTTGGCTTCCCATACATTCAATTGTGCTTTTTGCTCATCTGGGCAACTACGCATGATTTGTAGTATGATTGCGTAAAGGGAACAGGAATTCCGGTAAGGAACAGAATCGACTGCTACACCCAGTGCCGATCCTGACCTCCCTGGGGCCCTAAGCAAAATTCTGCTAAGGGGCCCTCTGATGTCGTGAGCTATGTAAACCATTTGCCATTGCCACAGTCACACCTGACACTTCAGCACTCCCATCCTCCCCCCTTTAAACAAAACAGTCAAATAATAAGTACAACAATATAGAACAGAATGAGGTTCAAACACACAATATTTATTGAATAGAGTATTTTCTATAGAATGTTAAGATAATAAGTGAATATTATTAAGTAAGTGAATATTAACGTAAACATAAATAAGAAGAAAATAATAAATAATAACCCTGAGCTTTGGCTTTTGGGATTAACTTTGGTTCTTTCTACAGCCTGGGCATTTTCGGCATCAGTATTATTTTTTTTATTTTTTTTTTTATTATGCATGTTGAAGCAATTCTTGATTTATGGTTATTATTTACTGAGGGATGTGCATCCATTTTGACCAGTATGTCCAGCTAATCAACATTTTTAATTCAATATAGCCTATAAATCAATAGTCAATCAATGTCAAATTGTCAATACATTGCTTTCTATCTTGCATAATTAGTGCAGTTGTTTAGAGTTTGTAACTACACTGAGACTTGATAATCAGTGTCTTGTTTTAAAAGTATAATGTGTACTTTGATTGGGAGTGGCATCATTCACGTGCATGTATTGTACAGTATGTCTGGTCTCCACATATTTCTGCTTGAAAAATGCGAGTTTCATTTAGGCAACGCGCATATGAACGCATGATAACACACGCGACGCGGTTATGTTTTCCGAGCTGCAGTAAACAAACACCGTTGCACTTTGTCGTTTATCAAAATCAAACGTAATAAATAATTGTATTTTAATCTCACTTTTGTCAGCCACAAAGTGATGCAAGAGATGCACTGCCTGCCCAGCTAGGTTAGCAAGACCGAAAAACATCAAACTTTGCTGACATCAAACTTATAGAGGAGAGAACACAAGTTTACCTGATTGTTGTTCCCGCAATTCACTCTCATGGTTTTTTTCTTCTTCCTCTTTTCGTGACCAGAAGGATAGTTTCGCTTCATTTTGTCGTAGATGTTGTAGCTACACATTTGACGGCGCGCTATGACTATGACACGAGATGGAGGCGTGGCCTTAAGTAATTTGCGTGGCCCTACGCCGGTCGCGTGCAGTCTATGGTCGCGTGCAGCGTTTGCCCTTCATACTGACTTTCACTTTCGGTGCCCGAATGGAAGTGAATGAGGCTTTGCGATTTTTTTTTTTTTTTTTTAATCTAGGCCTACGTGAAATTCTGCATCCATTGTACGATTTAATTTTTTTCTCGGAAGGGCAACTTGAGTGAGAAGGGCAACTTGAGTGAGAAGGGCATATGGGCAGTTGCCCGGGCAACCTGAGCAACCCCCCTGTGCACGTCCCTGCCTTAAAGAGAGGAAGAGTTTGACCACTAAATCTGGATGGGAGAATGAAGAAAGCGAGTGAGGAATTAAAAAGACGTAATGCTCATTGTATATTAGGAAGACGAAGAGTGTTTTTGCATGTTCAGTATTGTCAAAAGGAGGCACCTATATCATTTATTGAACTTTATTTGATTATCTGTCTTTATTACCCTTGTTCAAATGCATGCCTGTATATTGATGACTGCACACTTTAGACAGAAGTAAAGTGTTCATTTGCTCATTATTTTATATATTTATTTTATAGTGATTTTATATTAATGAATAAATAAGCATTAATAACTTATTTTAAATATAGAAAATATTTATTTATATTTATCACAGAACAGTGTTTTTATAATTTTTTTTACTTAAATATGAATGATAAATATAGCCTAATAAATAATTTATAATAAATAATAAATGGGCATTGATAAATCTTAATCATTAACAGTAATGTAACATTATACCTTAAGAACACCAGTCAGCCCAACAGAACATATGCTCAGAGTCTATTTTTATTGAAGCTTACAAGTCCAATGTGGTTGCTTGGCAGCAACTTCAGTGTGTTTGCCTGCTACTTGTAGAATCCAACGTAAGAGTTTATGTTTATGGTTTACTTAAAGAGTAAGGCAGTTCTCGCATAGTTTTCTAGCTTTTTTAAGAATTTCTATTGTGCAAAGGTTTCATGATAGATGATGTAAAGTTTGCGGAGAAGAGCTACTGTAGATCAATTTTTCTTTTGCAAGGAGGGAAGACAAGAATGTCAAAGCTCTTTTTATGGTTTTGAGTTGAAAGAAATGCATCGGAATAATTTCTTTTATTTATTTGATTCCCGCTCTGGTAAAAGCATGATTTCGTTGGCAGACCTTTTAATCTATGCCAGAATGGGTCCATGACGCTGCTTGCTTGTAAATCAGTGTTAGTAAACTGAATTAATGATCAATGAATCAAGCCTGCTCACTGCGCCCAGACAGCCTGGGCCTCTGCCCAACACCAGGCATGATCTACAGCTCAGCCATTGTTTGCATTCAACTACAAAACAGGGATTTGCTCTTCTTTTCTTTTTTTTTACAGGGAAATGTTAGACTCCCTTGCAGGGATTTAATGTGTCTACTTGTTATCAAACTGTGGTTGTGGATCAAAAGATGGCTAACTGTCACGGACACGTTCTGTATTCAAGTGCTGCTTTTCTTCTTCCTTAGTCTGAGTTTAATTAATGTGCAATACAAATATTTAACTTTTAACCTTTGCAACTGTAGAAGGCATTGCAGTGCCTCCCTATTAACAACATAGTTCAATGAAATGGCTATTTATAGAGGCCTCTGTCATGCTGAGCGTCCTCTGTTTGTTGTGAATGAGGCATGGTGGTGGTTATGATAAGCTTAGCTTGATTAGGATGGGAAGGGGTTTAAACTGTTCATAGCAGCCGAAAAAGAGTGCTGATATTGTGCATTATGTCTTATATAGCTTGTGGTGGCTATCAGCTCTGTTCAAAAGTTTGGTGTCGGTAAGATTTTTTAAAGGTTTTTGAGTATCTCAAAGGGGTGTAATGACACCCTCATGTCACGATTCGATGCATATTACGATACTGAACTCACGATACGATATCATTGCGATACTCCAAGACATATGGTAAAAGGTTAACAAAAAATGTACTGTTGCATGATAAATTTGATATACATGGTGTAAATGAACAGGCTTGGACTTGCTGATAACCCAATGCACCGGACAATAGTAACACCAGAATAAGAATATTCATGATTCTGAAGCTGAAAACAGAATTATTTTAGACGAATATGCTTGCACTCTGTCACTGACTAAATATTTAAAATAATTTAGCCCATTTTTTACTGGTAACATAAGACATTAAGCATTATCAGGACCCACAAATATTCCCCCATTGCATTATTATACATTATATTTAAAATTGTATATAGTTTAATGTGGTACTGCCACTAAAACTCTGAAGACTTGATTTTTTTCTCATTCAGTAATTTTTATTTTGGGTGAACTACACAATATTGTCACTATCCAATATACATATTGATGCATTTCTGTATTGCGATATATTGTGTAAAAATATAGTAACAAAAGTAATATTGTGAAATATTATTAAAATTGAAAACACCTGTTTTCTGTTTTTATATATACACTCACCGGCCACTTTATTAGGTACACCTGTCCAACTGCTCGTTAACACTTAATTTCTAAGCAGCCAATCACATGGCGGCAACTACGTGCATTTAGGCATGTAGACATGGTCAAGACAATCTCCTGCAGTTCAAACCGAGCATCAGTATGGGGAAGAAAGGTGATTTGAGTGACTTTGAACGTGGCATGATTGTTGGTGCCAGAAGGGCTGGTCTGAGTATTTCAGAAACTGCTAATCTACTGGGATTTTCACGCACAACCATCTCTAGGGTTTACAGAGAATGGTCCGAAAAAGAAAAAACATCCAGTGAGCGGCAGTTCTGTGGGCGGAAATGCCTTGTTGATGCCAGAGGTCAGAGGAGAATGGCCAGACTGGTTCGAGCTGATAGAAGGGCAACAGTGACTGAAATAACCACTCGTTACAACCGAGGTATGCAGCAAAGCATTTGTGAAGCCACAACACGCACAACCTTGAGGCGGATGGGCTACAACAGCAGAAGACTCCACCGGGTACCACTCATCTCCACTACAAATAGGAAAAAGAGGCTACAATTTGCAAGAGCTCACCAAAATTGAACAGTTGAAGACTGGAAAAATGTTGCCTGGTCTGATGAGTCTCGATTTCTGTTGAGACATTCAGATGTTAGAGTCAGAATTTGGCATAAACAGAATGAGAACATGGAACCATCATGCCTTGTTACCACTGTGCAGGCTGGTGGTGGTGGTGTAATGGTGTGGGGGATGTTTTCCTGGCACACTTTAGGCCCCTTAGTGCCAATTGGGCATTGTTTAAATGCCACGGCCTACCTGAGCATTGTTTCTGACCATGTCCATCCCTTTATGGCCACCATGTACCCATCCTCTGATGGCTACTTCCACCATGTCACAAAGCTCTAATCATTTCAAATTGGTTTCTTGAACATGACAATGAGTTCACTGTACTAAAATGGCCTCCACAGTCACCAGATCTCAACCCAATAGAGCATCTTTGGGATGTGCTGGAACGGGAGATTCGCATCATGGATGTGCAGCCGACAAATCTGCGGCAACTGTGTGATGCCATCATGTCAATATGGACCAAACTCCCTGAGGAATGCTTCCAGCACCTTGTTGAATCTATGCCACGAAGAATTGAGGCAGTTATGAAGGCAAAAGGGGGTCCAACCCGTTACTAGCATGGGGTACCTAATAAAGTGGCCGGTGAGTGTATATATATATATATATATATATATATATATATATTTTTTTTCTGTGATGGCAAAGCTGAATTATCAGCAGCCATTATTCCAGTCTTCAGTGTAACATGATCCTTCAAAACTCATTCTAATATTTTGATTTGCTGCTCAAACATTTCATGACCTTTTCCACACATCATCTGACTCATTGGCTGTTTTTTTTTTGCTGCTGGGCCTTTAAGACTTACACGTAAACACTCTTCACATGAGAAACGGTACTTTGCTGTGCGCATTGACTTGTGCTTTCTCATGATAAGATCCCTTTAGTGTAACCATCTAATCTCAATTGTCGCTAAATAGGCTACCTTTAAAAATGGAGTCAAGTCGCAAGCTCAAGCCCACAATCTTGCAAGTCGAATCTGTTTACCTCATTTAAGCAAGTGAACTTGTGTATTGCTGTTGTGGCAAATTAAGGTACCACACAGTTTGAGAGCAAGTGTAAATAAGTTGGTTTAATGGTTTTGTTGTCATATAGTGTATTTCTTCTCCCCTTCAGAGCCAAGGTCGTCTGTTATGATAGATAGACCAAAGTTTACTTTGTCATGGTCAGCTTTTTCTGTTCAAGTTCTGGCAAGCTGCAGGCATTTGAATACATCGGTGAGAGACACAAACTGCTGATGCGGTGAAAGTTTGTGCATTGTAGAAATTAGAGTCTTATTAACTTTTTTTGGCATTGCTTGCTGTAGTTCAGCCACAAACCCCATGGATTATCGTCATACAATAATACAAAAAGTAAAAAGTAACAAAGAATATGAAGAACACACTTACAGAATACACGTAATAGATCTTATTGCGCATACGCTGAAAAGTATACTTTGAAAACAAGCTTACGTGTTAAGAAACATTGAGCTCATTGTTATGCTAGCCTGTCAAAAATAACTCTGAGCACTGTTTCCTAAATGATCCGTTATTGTGTCAAGGGTCCTTTTGCTAATAACCTTCAGCTGACCGGAAGAGAAAATGTTTTTGCAGGATTCAGGGTGGCAAAGGGTGAAAGAGAGAGACATTAAACTGTGTTTCCTTCATAGCTATTTTGCTCTTACTCTTTCTCTTACTTCTTCTTGCTATGCTATTGTGTCGCTGGCCACTCTTTGAACCTGTGTAAGTTGTGTTGTAAGCAGGCCTGAGTGCTCTCCGTCAGCAACAGGTCGGTTGGAAGACAATACTGTGACAGGAAGAGGCTCTCCTCTGGCCTCCCAGACCCCAGCAACACTGCCTACGCTCAGGCCAAGAGCCTGTGCTGGGGGAATAATGAGAGGAAGAGGGGAGGTGAGGCTTGAACACTCAATTACAGCTCAATTACTGTATCCTTAGAGCCAAGAGAGAAAAATGAGAGCACAAAACCGACAGATATTTACAGATGCTCTGTTCTGAAACCTAGTTAACTGACTCAATAGGCAAAAATGTAAGTCATCGTAGGTACCCACAATACAGGCAAATTAATTATGCTCTCTTTAAAGACAGCGGGCCCCAAATTTGATCGTTCCCAAATACAGATGGCCCCAAAATATAATGATTCCCTTGCTAGGCACTTTACATTTTTTTTACAGAATTTCTGAGATTAACCCTTAAAAAAATATTTTTCACAAAACTCACTTTTAAAAAAAATACTTGTTAACTTATATCATAAAAAAAAATACATCACTGTTTCAAAGTTTGAGGAATTTTTTTTTAAAAGAAATTATACTTTGATTCAGCAAGGACACATTAAATTGATCCAAAGTGACAGTAAAACCATTTATAATGTTTAAAATTGCCTTTTTAAATAAATGCTATTCTTTTCAACAAAAAAAATCATGTATTATGGTTTCCACAAAAATATTAAGCAGCAAGCACAACCGTTTTCAACATTTATAATAAGAAATGTTTCAATTCAGCTTTGCCATGACAGAAATAAATTACATTTTAATATATTCAAATAGAAAACAGTCATTTTAAATCATATTAATATTTCAAAAAATATTTCAAAATACTTTTGATTAACTAAATGCAGCCTTTCTGAGCATAAGAATGATGTATTTTGTATTTTTCTTTCCTCTCAAATTGTTCTCAGACCTTGCAGCACCCCCTTATAGTGTTCTAAATAATTCACTTATGAGTCTTCATTCAAGTTATATGCGGTCATAGAAGGTAGCTGCCTATGCAGGTCCCTAGGTTTTTGAAACCAAGAAAAGGGTTGTCTATGGAGATCTGGTTCTGTTGAGAGGCTTGCGCTGCTGTTCTCATCCGTTTCCCCTTTACTGCTTTTTCATGTCCAGCCTAAACTAAAACACTCAGCTGATCTCCTTGACTAGTTTAATATCAGCATGCTTATTTATGGCCCTAAGCTGCAGAGTGGGGGTTTCAAAGCCAGAGTCGGCTATCTCTTGGGCATCTCCCAGGAAGAACATTGTCACTGTGTGGTCAAGATAAGCTGCTTTTCGAGGGATAAAGTGCAGATGAATACTGGTGTGGTTGTATTTGGATAATTTAACAGGGGCTGTATGAAGAAAACCCCCTCAAAGTCATCCAAACACTTGCGCGCCTTCAAGTCGCTCACAATACAGGCCTCGCTGTCCTTTCTGCTCTTTTTGCATGAAAGAGACGTTTCAAAAACATGTTGTTCTGATACTTTCCTCCATAACAGACCCCTTATATGACCTCTTCTTGCTTGGTCTTAATGTGAACATAATGTGTTTTCCTGCAGCTTGTGTGCCAACCATGGTTTTAGAGAAATATGTTCTGTCCTGCAAAGCCTTTGATTTTTAATGGGATCTGCTAGTGTGTGGCATTTATTTTTCATGGATGGTCATAAGTATGCATGGACAGGATATCAACACCGCCTGGGTCTTTGTATAGCTCTCATCTCAGCATAACATTCGGCGGACACTCAAAAACAAAAACAGGCTCTTCTATACACACGAACACACACGTCACGCAGTCAGTTATTCTCACACCAGTCTTTTCCAAAAGTCACTCTTAGCGCTGTTAAAACCATTCCGTTTATATTCCGAACTAATCCTCCTTTAAACACAGAATATTTTTCCTGTGTTAACTTCTCTGTTAATCACCTCAATGAAAACAACGCTTTAAGACCTCTCAAAATTGGTGAAAAGTTTATTTTGTCTAGATTTTCTGTTTTAATTTTGATATAGTGTGTCAGAATATTTTCCACTGGCAACGTTCCCTACATCATTAAGCAAATATACAAATATTAGTATTATGGACAAATTAGATTTTTACTGAAAATATGGAGAAGGCTTATTAGATTCACTTTGATTCATTTGTCCCAGTATGAAAGCTTTCTTTGTCATTCTATGCAGTGGAACAAATAAGGTTCTTTATATCCATAGTAGAGCGTGGATTTGGCTGTTTTCTGTGTATCATTCGTTGCATGATTGTGTTAACCATTACTCGTGTATTTTACAACATTTTGATCCCAATTTAACTTTAAATTCGTAAAGTATAGTGTGAATGCAGTACGACCTTGTATTTTGTTGTATACTATACAATGATAAAGAGATTTTTGACAAAATGCATTTAGACTGTTTAATTGACAGTATTCGATCACACCTCATTATTACAACTACCTGTTATGTTAAAGGTGAAGTTCACACAAAAAATTATATTCTGTCATCATTTACTCACCCCATGTGACTTTATTACTCATGTGGAGCACAAAAGAAGATCTAAAAGCCAATGCTGTCCAGTGTTGTTTTGGACCCCATTGACTTTCATTGTATAGACAAAAATAGTCCAAAAAAATTATTCTAAATATTTTCTGCTGTTCCGCAGAACAACATAAGGGTGAGTAAATGATGACAGAATTACATTTTTGCATGAACTATCCCTTTAAATGTGTCAAAAGTATGCCTAATGCTTAAGGAGTATTTTACTCTATACTATATGAATAACTATATAGAGGTAAATATATATTTATAAGGAGTTTGTTTTCCTTCTGGTCATGCAGTAAAAGTAATTGTTATTACTCTAAATTTTGCTTACTACTTTTTAGTAGTCACCTGAAAATACAGGCTGTGTTCATTCTACGTAATCCGAAACCCCCGGTCAGTCTCGGCCTCTTTCTGCAATTTTTCTAATGGCTGGGCCAAAACAGCCTCCCTTCTGCTCATTAGCTCTTGCACTGCCACCTGCACTACACTTAACTTAATAATGAGACCCAATTAACAGCAGCCCTGGCCCCACTCCAGTTGCATTGTGGGTGAGTGTGATGGAAGGAGTTGGATGTCCCTGGTTTAGAGAATTAATAGAGATATGGGTACTTGGTAAAGATATTTCAAGAACTGCCTTAAAGTTACAAGATCTTAAGAGTGAAGTTATTAAAATACTTTCTCCATGTCCCGGTTTAATATGCAAAGACAACTAAAAGTGGCATTTGTAGGGGTTGTAGGTTGTTATCTCTGAAAAATATCTTAAAGGATTGCTGTGTTTGTTTGAGAATCCTGACTCATCAAGATTGACTTGCCAATGGTGTGAGATGGGGCGGTGCCGATCTATTTATCCGGCCAATGGCAGGTAGATTAGTTTTCGGGAAGCCTGTTTGAAAATGAAATGATAATTTTTGTTATAGTGTGAACTCAAAACGACAAACTTATCTCTGGTGACGTATGCCGGACTTCTCAAATCATTTCGTCTGCATAAACCCTGCCCCTTTCTTATTAACTGCAATTTCTCAATCACAGGCACAATTGCTCGCATTCAATAAACAACCAGTGGATTGAACCAGGTCTGAATCCATTTAATTCGTATGTCACAATATGGAACAAAAGATCTGTCGCTACTTATTGTATATCAAGACTTTAAACACTTTACCTTTAATTAAAACTCTGATCTGTTTAAGTCTTGTCCACAGTCTTCATTTTTATCGGTCCAAGTGGCTGCAGTGAACTCTGGCCAGTCATTAAGTCCATTAGGTTTGCCACATGTTGACCACAGGACTTTGGCATGGGTGGAGGAGAGAAAGAGGAAGAAAGACAAGAAAACAGAGAGACCGGAGAAAAAACATTTATTCATGCCTGTGTGTCTGACTGCACTAGAAATAGAAAGAAAAGGGAAAGGGAGGCATTGAAGTGTAGGCGGTTTTGAAGAGTCGATGGTGGCCTGAATGTTAGCTCAGCAGGGGCTCAATCACTGTCTTTAGGGATGGTCCAGATAGTCTTAGGCCCCATCCACACTACTGCGTTTTAGTTTAGAAACGGATAATTAAAACGAATACGATCTCCGTCCACACCAGCGTTTTAGCTGCGTATTAGAATTGATCTCCGTCCACATTAAAACGACTGAAAACGTGGATCACGTGACCATTCACCAACACTGGGCATGCGCGTCCCGGTGTAAACACAACTTCATTGATAAAATTATCCCACCATGCTCTGGGTTAACCACAAACCGACGCTCCGTACGGGCAACGCCGCCGCTGCACATGGGAATTGTCACAGATCACTCGAATAATAGCTTGACTCCGGCGCATGTAGGCAGTTATAGCGTTGTAAAATGCAGAATTTACTTGTACAACAGCTGCTAGCAAAGATATACGCCATGACTGATGACACCCAATCATAGAGCCGAGCGTGAGCCTCTACGTCAACGTTTCTAAAGTCCTCCGTTTTGACCCGTCTACACTAAAACGCCCTCCGGAGATTCAAAACGAAAAACGGGTCGGCAGCGTTTCTAAACTTCCCCGTTTTGGGTCTCCGTTTTTGCCGTTTTAGTGTGGACGGGAGGTGCAAACGTAGCAAAAGGTCTCCGTTTTTAAACGAAAACGCAGTAGTGTGGACGGGGCCTTAGGGGGTCTGTAAGACGTGCCCATTGCTCTCTCCTGATGGCCCCATTACAGCTGGGTCCCTTAGTCAGACCCCTTTCCTCTGCCAGTTCACTGAACCCAGGCAGCAAGTACAAATAAACAAGAGCACGATCACATCCCCTTAAAACCCTGTTTACTGCCATTTATTTTTTGTTCCTGGTGGTGTTTTTCTTGGGTTTCTACTAGTGCTGCTTGCTGCATTTCTGAAGAAATGCCACCCAGATCTTAATATAAATCAGTTGCATCGGAGAAATAAAATGTGCTGCTCATTCTTGCCACGGTTGTCTGAGACTTGAGTGTTGTTTGCTTCAAAATACTTCACATGAGAATCAGCCAATGCATGGAGATTAAACTGACCTAATGTTGGCTTATTGCAAGATGATTGGTTTGGATCTTTACAGCGAAAAGCACTGATTGAATTACCATTGTTGTTTTTGTTGTTGTTTTTCTCTTCATGGTATGTGATGACGTGTTGGACAGCGAGAGGAAAGAATAATTAAATGAGAGGAACTCTTCAGATTTTCCATCCGAGAGAGTTGCAGTCTGTATATACTGCCGGAGACTGGTGCTGCTAGGCGATGACAGCCACAACTTCCCAGAGTGTTGGGATAACTTCAGAGGCCAGTGTTTGTTCACCTGTTGGACCTGGATGGCCTGTGACTTAGATGACATTGAATCATGCTGACCCTCACCCTGAGCTCTCACCACATTTGCTATTATGACTTCCTGAATCACAGAGTACTGTTTCATTGGACACTTAGATTATTAATTAATTAATTAATTAATTCATTCTTATTTATTATTTTTTAATGTGGACTGTTTGTACAAAGTCAGTAGGCAGTGGAATGGTGAGACAAGTGTTTTAGCTATCAGCAAAAATGTGCTATAAGTGATTTCAGTCATTTTGCTTATTTCCGCTGGACCAAATCACTGATTTAGACCATCTTAGTTTCACACACTTTATAAGTCTATTTGACTTAAACTGATGCCACAATGTTTTATTTACATTAAACCAAGATTGTAAGCAGCTAGATTGCATGTCAGTCTCTTATTGGTGATATATAATATGATCATTATTACTTAAAATAATTTTTTTGAAATATATTGAAATATATATATATATATAAGAATATATAAATAAGAATCAGAATAAATATATATATAAGAATCAGAAAAACGTATGAAGTAAATATATATACACTCACCTAAAGGATTATTAGGAACACCATAATACTGTGTTTGACCCCTTTTCGCCTTCAGAACTGCCTTAATTCTACGTGGCATTGATTCAACAAGGTGCTGAAAGCATTCTTTAGAAATGTTGGCCCATATTGATAGGATAGCATCTTGCAGTTGATGGAGATTTTTGGGATGCACATCCAGGGCACGAAGCTCCCATTCCACCACATCCCAAAGATGCTCTATTGGGTTGAGATCTGGTGACTGTGGGGGCCATTTTAGTACAGTGAACTCATTGTCATGTTCAAGAAACCAATTTGAAATGATTCGAGCTTTGTGACATGGTGCATTTTCCTGCTGGAAGTAGCCATCAGAGGATGGGTACATGGTGGCCATAAAGGGATGGACAGAAGGGATCAGAAACAATGCTCAGGTAGGCCGTGGCATTTAAACCATGCCCAATTGGCACTAAGGGGCCTAAAGTGTGCCAAGAAAACATCCCCCCACACCATTACACCACCACCACCAGCCTGCACAGTGGTAACAAGGCATGATGGATCCATGTTCTCATTCTGTTTACGCTAAATTCTGACTCTACCATCTGAATGTCTCAACAGAAATCGAGACTCATCAGACCAGGCAACATTTTTCCAGTCTTCAACTGTCCAATTGTGGTGAGCTCTTGCAAATTGTAGCCTCTTTTTCCTATTTGTAGTGGAGATGAGTTGTACCCGGTGGGGTCTTCTGCTGTTGGCTTCACAAATGCTTTGCTGCATACCTCGGTTGTAACGAGTGGTTATTTCAGGCAAAGTTGCTCTTCTATCAGCTTGAATCAGTCGGCCCATTCTCCTCTGACCCCAGGTTCCCCGCCTGGTTGAGTATTTCTTTTTGATAATCACTTTAAAATACTTTCTCATACATTACACATCACCTCTTTTGTCTGCTCGATAAAGGATTCAGTCTCTCTAAACCCCTCCTTTCAGAGAGACTACTCTCTGCTCTGATTGGTCAGATGGCCCAGTCTGTTGTGATTGGTCTACCTCTTATGAAATCGAAACGGCCATTACTCAATCTGAATTTCAGATTCCTGATCTCTTCGTCATCAGCACTTCCACATCACACAGTGATATGAAGAGTAACGATGGCATCGGTTTTACCGTATCAATTCCAGAGCGAATCCTCATCTTTTGGAAGTGCGTGCAAGTGAATTCGCAGCACAGAAAACTGCGTCTTCTCAACATGTCAAAAACATACAAATAGTGAAAAAAACAAACAAATATTGCTTCTCAGCTACAACTACAGTGTTAATGGGGCAAAGTTTTCGTTGTTCGTGGGCATTATGTAAATGTGTTATAAATCTAGGTAGATATGTTACGGAAGTGAGACTGGAATCGCTGCTGAATCGATTCTTTCTTTTAGGAGGCAATGAGATTATTTGTTGTGTATATTTTGATCTTGAAAACTTGGTTTTGCTTTATTTTTATGGCCCCTTTAACACATTCTGTTGACTAGAAGTAACGTTGCACCTACGTGTCTAATAACTCTCATTGGAGTGTTAGTAGAGTATTATTAGACTGGTAGAGTTAGGGTTAGAATAAATCGACATGCACTTGCAAAGTTACTTATAGAAGAATGTCTGTTGGAAGAGCATTGAAATCAAGAGTTAGCAGATATAAGCAGACAGTCTACTAATACTCTAATGAGAGTTGGTTGACATGTAGTTGCACAGTTACTTATAGTCAACAGAATGTTCAAAAGGGACCAAAATAAACTTTGCAGACTTTTTACAGTCACAAACAGCTATATAGCACTGCATGAAAGGTATATATTTGAAAAGGCATAATAGGGGCACTTTAAATATGTAATATGTCTATTAAACTACTGAACTCTAAAACTACTTAACATATCAAGATTAAAATGCAAAATCATTCTGACAGCATATTTCATAGGTTTTCAAGAATCCAGCTACCATACAATGACCTACTGTTCTTTGAACTCTTGAAAAGAATCAAATAGATACTGAGATACTTCCATTGAATAAAAGAAGTCAAAACATAGATTTGTTTATGACTCCTTTCTTAAAACTCCCTGTTTATTTTGAAATGGGGTATGCAGGTTTTCTTGTGCCCATGGTATGGAGTCGTGCCACAGAAATACTCATAAACTGCTGTTTGGCCCATTCTGAGAGCAGTTTCCATGACCTGCCTTCTAACAGGCACAAAGCCGAGCATCTGTAAGAAAAGTTCTGCTTTGCTCAGGGTGTTCTTTCTCACTTTCTTTCAAAAGGTTCCATATTTTTCTTATTCATTCTTTAATTTGTCTCCCACCATCAAATTTAAACACACCATTTGTAAAACAGCCAGTGTCAGTTTCCTTCTTACTGTAAAGTGTTTTATTTTTCTTGCTCAGACTATTCCCTTTAAATCCTTTGCAGACCTAATAGAGATATCAAAACATTCTTGACTAAACCTCTGATACTCAGGTTAAGAAAACAGAAACAGAATCTTAAGACAAAACATCGTTGGCTGTTGTTTTGCTCCCCCCACAGCAACAGGAAAGAGTGACATGGAGGCAGATAGAGTGTTTTTTTTTTCAGGGAAAAGACGTCAAGCGTTCTTGTAACCCTTCTTAGGCATGACCCTGTCCACATTTTAGCGTTTCCTGTCACCTTCAATCTTCATTGGATGTCTCCCCTTCTGCAGTGACATCAACAGGAAATACCTGTGGCCTGCATTTTGTTGCTAGAGAGCTCTTATCCAGAACAGTTTTGGGGTGTACTGGCCAACAAAGCTTTATTCATTTTTGGAACTTATTTATTTTATTCATTTATTAAAAGTATCACTGTCCAATGAAAACATATAGTATATAATCAGAGCCATATTTTTTCTGGCACAAAAAGTTGGATTAAAAAGACAGATTTTCAAATGAATGAATGTTCCTCTCAATTAGGGGAGCGTAATCAAACTTAAATTGGTAAATTTATACTAAATACAACAAAAACACCCTAATTTACATTACAGGGTGGAAAGCAGGGACTCAAATCACCAGATCTGTTTTTAAATCTACATGAAACATCTGAACGAACCGATTCACCAGAATTAATCAGACTTTTCAAAGCTATATACACTATTTTCATCAGAGAAAACTGAAAACTGTCAAAAATATTAAGCAGCACAACTGTTTTCAACATTGATAATAATGTTTGCTGAGCACCAAATCAGCATATTAGAATGATTTCTAAAAGATCATGTGACACTGAAGACTGGAGTAAAGAAGCTAAAAAATTAATCTTTGCCATCACAGGAATAAATGACATAAAAAAGAAATAGAAAGCAGTTATTTTAAATTGTAATAATATTTCACAATATTACTGTTTTTATTTATTCAAAGAATCTTACTAACCTCAAACTTTTGAATGATAGTGTACAGAGTATTTTAGTATAGGGACTCGAATAACCGAATAATTTTTTTCAGTCTGTTCATAATAAACCATCATAATAAACCGATTCACTATTAATTAATTACACTTTTCTTTTCTTTTAACTTAGTAGTGCCACTATTCTTAGTGAGTCCACAATACTGGTGTCAGCAGAAGCACAGAAAGTCTAAATTCAGTTTTCTGCAGTACGCTTACCCACACACACTATATGTAAAGTGTGTGTGGATGTTAATAAACTTAATGCAGAACCCCTATAATTTCCACAGGATCATTGTCCTTGCAGTTTCAGTGCGTGTTTAGAACAGGCCTCTACCGCTTGGACAATGCAAACACGCATGATTATGGGGCAAACAGAGTTTAGGGGAAATATTTGAATGGCACATTCTGGTTTTTTTTTAGGTTTTTTTTTTTTTAGATATATGGACGACCGCTGAAATGACATGCTAGAGACTCCTCTCCGCCCAGAGCCGAACCCTCCTTTGTTCCCCAGCTCGCTCAAGCCTCTAAATTACCATTGCTGCTGCCAAGAGGAGATGCAATGCGACGTTTCCCCTCCACCATAACAAGCCTTCTCATGTTGGGAAGACAAAGAACTTTCTGGACACAGTGACAACATTTTGGGAGTTTAGACCAAATACTCCCTTTTTAAGATGCGACGAGTCTTGCTGTGAACCATTTTGTAATTTATCATGTCTGTCTTAAGAGGCTAGTCAACTAATAAAGACATCAAAGTCTATGCTGCAATAGCTGCCCTTTACAAACAGGCTTTGATCACCATTATTTGATTATCCAAGTGTTTATCTTCTTGACTTTTTACCCAGGACTTCTCAGGACACAGAGTGCTCGGTCTGAACAAGTGGGGCTCTTGAACTTGGACGGAAAATTTTGTTTATTGCATGCAGGGCTGTGCGCTGAGTTCTTGTTTTCTAAGTTAAAAAGTTTGTAGACACAGCCCTTTATGCAAAAAAAGAAAAGAAAAAGAAAGTCCAGTCTTGCCACAGCTGGACCAGCGCGATCTGACGTGATGAATTGGATGTGGGCGCGCGGGCCTGTGGCGAGGAACCGAGAGCGGAACTAATCTAAAGAAATGATTCCCTCCTCTAAAGCTTCGAAACTCGACACAATCTGGCACTCATTTGACAGCTTGAAGTTGGTAACTCTTAGCCACGGTTACAAATAGCAAGTCAGGAGGAATTTACTGAGTAATAAAGACTTTTTCTACTCTCCTGAGTTAAAATAATGTTGTTCTGGATATAATCATCTAATTAGGGCAAGAGGCTGCTCTTGGAAAGGCTGAGGATCGCATTTCAAAGGGTCGTGTCTGCCAGCCTCCACACTGATGGTAAGATATCCAATGGTATGGCGGCGCGATCCTGTGTGTGTGTGTGTGTGAGACGGGGAGAGAGAGCATTCCTGTGTGCTTGTGTAGGGTTGCGTGCGACCGTGTGTCGCTCGCTCCACGAATAGTATGGAAGCCATTGTGCATGTTGGACCCTTATCAGAAATCCATCTTAATCAGTCCTGCCTTATTTCAATCCGTGTCGGTCCCTAAACTCCTTGTGCCCTCTTCATGGACCCAAAGTGGAGCTGTGATATCTTTCTTACCCGTTAAATGTGCACCGTTTACTCAGTCAACCACAAACTAGAGTTGTTCAGAGAGCATTTACTCTAGGTGCCATATCTTGCAGACTTCCTTAAAAGTTAAAAGTTCCTTAAAGGTAGGGTTGGTAATTTTCGGAGAGACTTGCAATAGCGAGCTAGTTTTGAAAGCATAAGATCCCACCCTCCCTTTAAACACTTACAACAGGGAGCAAACAATAGCATCAGAGAGATGTCGTTAAACTACCTCATGTCTCAAAGCACATAACTGTACAATAATGATGAACATAAACAACGTAAAGAGCTTTGACCTGTATCACCTGACTGCTGCAGATTCATTTCAGCGTTGATAGTGTTGCCATTGAAACGCATAAGTCACGAACTGTAACGTCACAGGTTTTCATCTCTACCAAATGACTGTATGGCGTGAAGTGAACCCAGCATAAGCTTGTTGTTTTGGTTCAGGAGGAATTAAGGTGATTTCTGTCTGTCTAACTCATAGCAAGCCTAACAAGAGAACACTAATCCCAGTGCTGCATTCTGGGTAATTACTAGGGATGTGAATTTCTGCCAAAAATGACATTCGAAAATCGAGGAGCAAAAGTCGATTATCGTTCGAAAATCGAAAAGAAAAAAGAAAAAAAAAACGCACACTCACAATGACAGAAAGGGAGGCCAATTTCATCTTTAGCGATTTGTCATCAAACAAACTGTTTATTATTCGAACAATTAACATGTTTTCGTCGGGTTTTTTTTAACATACCAGTAGTTAACATATAGAAAAAAACAATAAGCAGGACAGTCCGTTTTTGCATCGCCAAACCAGATGCTCGTTAGATAAAAAAAAATAATGTCATAATGATTTTATGCAAACCTGCCTTGTTACTGCAAAAGCCTACTTTTTAAACAAATTAGTTTCAATCAAAACTATTCGTGTGATGCCACTGCGCAATACACACACACACACATTACCGCGGGATGGCGGGTGTTCATTTCATAAACTGTGGACAATGGTAGCTTATTTAATGTAGCCTATAAATGAATGTATTGTCCAAAAAACGGATAATGTCATCATACTTGTAGTGCTATCGTCGAGTAATAATCTGTTTGGTTGTAAAATGTATTACCTGAATGAAATGAACTAGAATGTATCGTCCTGTGGAATCATTCATTCACAGACACCATACGAAGATGTTCAACTAGATCTTCATCGCTGGCAAAAATATGATGCATTTGCAGATTTGCTTTCACTAGACTAAACTGTAGGTCCACGGCCACTTCATCCAACGCTCTTGATGTTCTTAAACCTTCCTGCTACGACTCCGTGTCGAGTGTGAATTGAAAGCGCTTCAGACGATTCAGTGCGCGAGGAACTGAACAGATCATTCAAACCGATTCGCGAACCGATTTAGACAGATCTGCCAACTTGTTTGATGAAGTCTTTGAACAGAATCGACTCAAAAGAGTGATTCATTTGTGAATGGAGCATCGCTCATGCCCATAAAAAAGACACAGCGCGCTTGGAATAAACTACGCATTTAACAACATGTTTGCATTAAAATAAAGTAACGAGAGGAACGTCGCCCAATGTAGTGAAGTAAGGCCCTGTCCCATTTCTCCCCCCTTAAAACTTCCACTTGGTTTTGAGTGCCCTCGAAAGTAAAGTCCCCTCAACGAGGGAAGTGGAGTTGAAGATCTTTCCCTATGAAATGGGACACCACTATATGCAAATTAGCACGGCAATCCTCAATACGTCACGCGCAGCGTCAAAGTGTCTACTACTTCTACTACTATTTTCATTCATAAAATTGCCGGTTCCAGTTGTTGTGTTGCCTGTTGTGTGGGCTGTTT
This sequence comes from Rhinichthys klamathensis goyatoka, assembly GCF_029890125.1. NCBI lineage: Eukaryota > Metazoa > Chordata > Actinopteri > Cypriniformes > Leuciscidae > Rhinichthys > Rhinichthys klamathensis. The sequence goes on from NW_026606558.1 coordinate 962,029, forward strand.
TCGTTTATCTACATCTGATGAATCAACAGAGAAGACATGTGGAATATAGAAGACGCATTTCCGGTAATTTTGCCATATATTTGTTTGTATCTGATCGTTTAGAAGCGCACACAAAACCCAAAGTTTGCTTGTCTAACGTTAGTTGCAATCCGTTTCCGAACGCGCGCGCGCCGCCATGGGAACCGGGGCAACGTCTCTTGCGCGGATCATTGTGCTTTTAGTAGCTGTTTTTACCACCAACGTCCCGCAATTTAGAAACCGCAGACACTGCACTTTACAACAATCACCGATTGTGCTCAGTGCTGATTCTGACGTTAGGTTTGGGTTTAGAGAGAAATGACAGCGCGCTGTGAAGGGAAGATGATGCGCTAGACGAACGCGGCTAGTTTTGAATAATTTTACCTCACATATCTTCTTTTTATAATCCTTGGAAGCCAAAATCGAAAATAAAATTAGATTAACTAACTTACCCAGATCAGATGTAGCCTATATTTGATTTGCTTTTGAAGCACTCGGCAGATATCATATGAACATCGTCAGATAGCTTCGTGAAATATTTTCTAACATTAGTGTTGAAAACTCAACAGTCCATTGGATGTGCATCAAACTAACATATTCCAACATATTTCGACATTTTAACATGCGTATTTGCGAAAATATACTTAAAATAAAATTGTTCCTTTCCAGCGGTGTCCGCCATCTTAGTTGAAAAATTTGACCGGCTCGCTGAGTTCGCAAGGTATCCTGGGTAATTTCATCTTCCACTTCGTTTTAAGCCTGCATCGGACCGCACTATGTTTTGAGGGTTGATTTTAAGGGGAGAATAGCACTCCCCCTTGCTCTTTGGAGTATTGGGACACCCTACCCCTACACGAGAACGCGCAAAAACAAGGGTTAGGGCAGAAATCTAGGGTAAGGGGAGGTATTGGGACGCAGCCTAAATGTAGATTACTTTGTTACTACCATAGACGGTTACTACCAGAGACAGTAAAGGTTAGTCTACTACCCACCTCTGTTGGGCGCAGAGGTCACGACAATGCTCTTCTTCTGCTGTTTGTTTACACTATAAAACACTGGTATCCTAGATCGCGCAGTAGGGGGTTTCATTCATGTTAGTGACGCCTTGTGTCCCTGACAGGAAAATACCCTGCTGTGCGATCTGTGACAGTATATGCGCGCCGTCAATTATGTCACATTGGAATTGCGCGAAAATATAACGATATTCGAATAAGCAATTTTATGATCGAATTTCGAACGTAGTTCGACTATTCGACTATTCGAAGATCGCGACTCATCCCTAGTAATTACAGACTCCAATGTGGACATTAGGTTCCAGTGATGTGCACATATGGCTACTTTCCTGCTGCACTTTCAAAGAGGATGGACTAAAAAACCTTGGTAAAGTTTGACTGGTTTAGTGGGAGTTTAAAATAAGACTAAAACTTCTGTGGCCATTCTAGCTTTTGTTGCAGTTTTGTGTACGTAAGCCACAAGTTCGGCCACAAATATGCACTCCAGCACTATTTTCTTGTCCATTTTGATTCTGCTATTCCAAACATGAGGCAAGCGCAATTAACAACCAAGGTTTGGTCTTTCCAAGTCTGTCGTCTGTCGTCAAATCAGGGTGAAATTTTGAAGGGGGCCGTGGAGGAAAGGGGGTGATAAGTTCAGAAATGTGAAACGAGTTGAGCAGTTCTCTCCTGATCCCCTCGGCCAATCCAAGAGCAGTATGAACAGATTAACACAGAGTGAGCAGAATTATGGCTAGCTGGTGTGCAATGTTGTCTGAAACAGATGTAGGCTACAACTGTAGTACTGTATACAATTGTCTGCTTTACCCTCTTCAATCTGGCTTCCATATCTTTAGTCACTGAGAGATCCAGCTGTAAATCATCCGGCGAGCACATCTCTGTCCTCCTTTTCATGTAAATTCATATTTGTTGCACAAAACTTATGAGATAAGGCATCAACATTTCTGTTGAAATGTTTTCATTAACATGCTAAATTCGAGCCGAAGACAAAATATAGAACCCTGTGAACTCTGCAGAAGAGCACCGTAACCTTTGGCAGCTCAGTCTGAAACCAGAAATATTTCCTCCGAGGCAAGCAGAGACACTCTTTAGGTCATTGGATTTATTTGGAGCCTCTGCTACTACAGAGGTCACTGCATTAATTGATAATCTGCTCAGCCTCGCACACTCTGTCATCTCATATTTCCACAGTTGTAGCCACTTACAGGGCATTACATTCTCCCCGGGTTAACTCACAAGTATGTATAGGATTGCAGCGGAGGGCTGCTGCAGGGCTGTATTTTTAGAGTGTTGAGCAGGTGCGATAAATCTTTTTTTTTCTTTTCCTTTTTGCTTCTGTGGTCACATAAACAGAGGGGGAAGTTGGGACAGATGCAGGCTGCTGTCATTTCAAAGGTCCAGTCCTACCGACTGACATCTTTATTTAAAGAGAGACACACATATGCATCCACACACAGACTTGTCAGACTGATCAGTTGGATGGTTGGAATTGTTTCTTTCTGTGGTTGTGTGTGAAAAGGCTTTGTTAGAACACTTGGACATTATACTCACAACTCTGTACATCTAACGGAGCCCTGATATCTGTGTTGAGGGTGTATAAGTTGTGTATATTTTTTGTTTTGTGTTTCGGTACCTATGTATCATATTTGTTACCATTAGCATTACAGCAAAGTTTTTGCTGAATGAACAAATCAACATGCTTCAAATCTGCACAATGGTAACGATCAAAACTTCAACGAAATAGAAACTCTTTCAAATGTCAAATATAACTGACCATTAAACATTAACAGATGTTTCCCTTTACTCAAAAACAAATAAAATAACACTTAATTTCAATATTTTCTCTCCATTTCCAGCCATGTGCAAAGCATGCTGGGAACTAACATTGGTGTCTGCAGCAAATTCTCTTAAAATAAATAGCCTTTTCTCCTTAATTTTATCAGCTTAATCGGCTTAATCAGCTTAAAAAAATTAGGAAAATGTATCTCTTGATTTTGTTAGTGAAATGTTCTCAATATTTTCTATACAACATTGAACCACAATTTTCTTAATTAAATATACACAATATTTTTAATTATCCTTAATTTTTTTAATGAAAATTACAAGACCCAAGACCCACGATTAATTTTGTACAGTGTACCTTTTAAATGTTTTAGGTCTATAAGATTTCTTTTTAATGTTTTTGAAAGGTCTCTCTTATGCTCAAAAACAGTAAAACAATAATATTGTGAAATATTATTGCAATTTAAAATAACTGTTTTGTATATAGTTTATAGTCGTTTGTGTCATGTATGTTGACCATTTTCTGCAATAAAAAAAGAGACATTTCTCATTATTATCAATGTTGAAAACATTTATAGGCTATTTTTTGTGGAAACTGCGATACTTTTTTTTTGTTTTGTTTTTTTACAGATGAATACAAAGTTCAAAAGAACAGCTTTTGTTAGAATAGCTGGGTTTCAGTCACGTGATTATGATGACGCGCGAAATTCAGATGGAGGGCAGGGAGTGAAGAGCGCAATGGACGAGATGGAGGAAAGTCCGTACTGTACTAATTTACACGCTATTACAGAAGAAAGATATAAACAAAAAATCAAACATATGTTGGACGTGATCCTTACGTTATGAAGAGGAACGATTTTTCAACTGAATTGAAAGATTTTCCTGCCATCGAGGTGGTAGATATCAGCAACTACCTCGTCTTACAGACATACTTTGACTTTACAAAGTTCGGAAACATTACACGTTACACAAACATAGCCACTTAAGTTGTATTAACTCACCGAAGTGATCACTGCACACATGGGCATTTTCCCATTCGGCTCCTCCCGACCGCAGACGTAGGTTTGCAAGCCGTTTTTCCGGAGTTTTTCGGTCAATTTCTTGCATTTTCCTCCCTTATGAACAACAACTTTTGGTACACGATAAAAACTCCTCGTGGTTTGATCGATTTAAGGAACCATAAACAACGCAAAACATATGCATTTTGAGTTTGTTATAGTGCTTTCTAAATACAGCAAATCACTTCCTGCCCTCCATTTGCATTTTGCGCCATGGCAACGCAGTGGCGTGACGTCATATGAAAACAAGCTATAGAAATCTTTTGTAACATTATAAATGTTTTTACTGTCACTTTTGACAATTTAATGCATCCTTAGTTTAAAAAAAATCCTAATGACCACAAACTTTTAAATGGTAGGCTAGTGTATATAATGAGTGAACAAATCCAATAATTTTATTAACTTAACTTTATGAGTTTTTGATATTTGAAAAGATGTGCACAAGTGATTTGCATCTTATGAATCTGCACCATTCTGTTAACATTCATATACTGAAACTCTTCTACTGTCTCTAACTGCACGTGTGACTATATAGCTGAGCTAATGAGCGATCCTTTGGCTTGCTCATACTGTTGTAAGAATTTGAGGCATGGGAATTTTGAAACTGTGTCGTGTAATATTACATTGTGGTTAGCATCTAAATACGGAGTTAGCTTTGAAGTTCTTGTTCTCGTTTTCTATATCACAAGACAGCAGAGCTAAAGTCAGCATCTGGTTCCAATTGAGTTGCATAAAGGGCTTGGTTTATGTCCGTTGAATCAGTGGAGTGAAGTTCTGAAGGTGTCATTACAGCTCTGTGTTTCTATATTAACAAAATAGTACTCGCTATAGAAATGCCATTAATGACGAGGTTTGGAAGTCTAACAAGCCGAGAAGAGGATGCATGAGAAACTTTGAAGATTTTTTTCATATTTATCCACAGTATCATCACTCCCTTGTGTTGTTTAAAATAATATAGGCATACGGTCGTCATGGTACCAAATGTTCAGTTGTCGGTACCAAAAAGATTTTCCGGTTCTCTGTGCCAATTTTGATACCAGAGCAAAAGTGTTGAATTAAGTACTTTACATTTTTTTAATTGTTTAATCGTCCATTGTTTACCACTGGCAATCATCGCAGTTTCCGATTCAGTCATGCAGAAGAGCCCTTTCTTTATAATCACTAATGGTGTGTTCACACCGAACGCGAATAGAGCGTCAAATACGCGTCTATCGCGTCTAGTTAGACGCTTGAACATTCGCTCGAGTTCAAATTTTTCAACTTGCGCGGAAGACATTCGCGTCAAACGCGTCGCCCTGTTCGCGTCATTCGCAACGCCCGGCGCGAATAATGCGTCTATTCGCGTCTTTGCATTGACTTTGTATGGAATCTACTTGCGCAAATAATTAAATTCGCGTTCGGCGTGAACACACCGTAAGGCTGTCAATCTATAAAGCACAAACTCACTGAATTCTGCACTCTCACGAAAACTCCCGTTGTATTAAAAAAGCTGTATTAATTGTTCAATGAATCTCTTATTTACATCGTGTTTACACTTATCAAATAATCAAAGCATGTGGCTTGGGTTGAACAAAACCTTATGTTTTTAGTATAAGCGAATTCTGACTAGCCTACCTCTGATAGGCTATTGCGTTCACACGCTTGTGATTGGCTAAAATGATCACAGTAAAGAGAAGGTGTGTTCATGTCATGTCACAGTTACCGTAATTACAAGAACTGTCCTCTCAGAGCTTATGATTACAATTTCTAAGCTAAGAATTTTCGGAGAGCTCCTACTTTCACCATGTGACAGTTGTACCACCTGACCGCTGCGGTTTAATTTAGGCGTCGATATGTTGCCAGTCCGAGAACGTAAACAGCTCTGAGTAAAACGTCATGTGTTGTCACCCTGAAATTACGGTAATTACAACGTGTCTTGAATGCAGCAAGAAACCTTTGACGCTCATGTAACGGATCTCGTCGCTCTCCTGACTGGATCTGGTCGAGAGGCAGTAAAATCTTTCCGTGGCAGGGACAGCTGCCACCGAGACCTGTCACTCCACCCGTCACCGCTATTGGCAGCTGTCTCTCGACCTGTCACTGCTATGTGCGCCTGCCACTCGACCTGTCACCGTTATGTGCGCCTGCCACTCGACCCGTCACCGCGATATGCGCCTGTCTCTCGACCTGTCACGGCTATACGCGCCTGTCCCGCATTCTGTCACGGCTATACGCGCCTATCCTGCGGGTCTCGTCACGGCAAAATGCGCCTGTCCCGCGATCTGTCACGGCTGTACCCGGCTGTCCCGCGACCTGTCACGGCTATACGCGCCTGTCCCGCGGTCTGTCACGGGTATACGCGCCTGTCCCTTGTTCCGTCACGGCTATACGCGCCTGTCCCACGACCCGTCACGGCTAAATGCGCCTGTCCCGCTTCCTGTCACGGCTATACGCGCCTCTCCCGTTTACTGTCACGGCTATACGCGCCTGTCCCGCGATCCGTCACGGCTAAATGCACCTGTCCCCCGACCCGTCACCACTATACGCGCCTGTCCCGCGAGCCGTCACGTCTATGGGCCTGTCTCTCGACCTGTCACTGCCATACGCGCCTGTCCCGCGACCCGTCACGGATATATGCGCCTGTCCCGCTTGCCATCACGGATATATGCGCCTGTCCCGCTACCTGTCACGGCTATACGCGCCTGTCACTCACGGTTAAATAAATCTATGCTATGGGCTAGTTATTGCTATAATTATTAATAATTATTTATATTATTATAATAATTATTATTATTATAGGCTATGTCAAGCCAACCTCACTGCATGCTATCTTAAGGTAAACTTGCACTAATGTTGCACTATGAAAGTGCGTATACCACGAATTTAATTTCTCGTGCCATTTATAAGCCAAAAATAGTTTTTGCGTAGGCCTATATGATACGCAGTTTTTGCGTGTATATGATACGCAGTTTTCGCGTGCATATGATACGCACTTTTTGGCGTGTAATACGCACGCACTCCACACCCCAAATCCTACCCAAGAGATTTACAGTGCGTGCGCACTACCTTGGACCATTCAAACGTACAAAATCTGTTTCATGCCCTGTTTCCAAATTATGTTTTTGTAAAGAAGATCCATATTTATGTAAAGATTGTTATTGAAATATTAATTTAAATACATGTTTATATATATTTACAAATATATTTATAAAAATGTATGTAAATAAAATATTTCTTATACGCATGCAAATTTCAATAGGGGACTTTTTTGAAGTTTTATTACAAGAAATTGTAAGTGAAAAACTAATAAACATTCTTTGTATTTATACATATATTGCATTTTTTGCAGCATTTTAGGTTACTGTTATAACTCGGTTGCAAAGCAACTACATCACTGTGTATTTTAGACAAATATGGCCTCTTTAATGCAATATAATAGCCTAACTGTTTATCATTAACATTGATGTTTAAAAAAAAATCTAGTCTAAACATTGTTAGATTTAATGACAAAAAGACACCATAGCCATAGCCGTGCCCGTGACGGGTCGCGGGACAGGCTCGTATAGACCTGACGGGTCGAGGGACAGGCTCGTATAGCCGTGACGGGTGGAATGACAGGTGCATTTAGCCGTGACGGCTCGCAGGACAGGCGCGTATGGCCGTGACAGGTCGAGGGACATGCACATAAAGCCGTGACGGGACGCGGGACAGGCTCATATAGACCTGACGGAAAGCGGGACATAGCCGTGACAGTGAGCGGGACAGGCGCATATAGCGGTGACGGGTCGCAGTACAGGCGTGTATATCCATGACAGGGCGCGGGAAAGGCGCATGTAGCGGTGACGGAAGGCGGGACAGGCGCATATAGCGGTGACGGAAGGCGGGACAGGCGCATATAGCGGTGACGGAAGGCGGGAAAGGCGCATGTAGCGGTGACGGAAGGCGGGACAGGCGTGTATAGCCGTGACAGAACGCGGGACAGGCGCATATAACGGTGACGGACGCCGGGACGGGCGTGCATACCCGTGACTGGTCGCGGGACAGGCGCATATAGCGGTGACGGTGTGCAGGACAGGCGCATATAGCGGTGACGGGTCGAGTGACAGGCGCACATAGCGGTGACAGGTCGAGTGGCAGATGCACATAGCGGTGACGGGTGGAGTGACAGCTGCCAATAGCGGTGACGGGTGGAGTGACAGGTCTCGGTGGCAGCTGTCCCTGCCACGGAAAGATTTTACCCTTACTGATCTGGTCTCTTTCTCTCGTATTCTGCGTTGTGATTTGACCAATTCGTTCACACGTTCTTCGTGCACTCAGATGAACAGGAGTCAGTGGGCTCAATTCCTCTCAATAAATGCAAGGACACATCATTTTTGTTGATTTGTATTTACTGAAAAGTGAAATAAAACATCCTCTCAGTGGTGTTTTGCTGCAGACATTACATATCAACAGCACGCGTTCCCCGTAGCAACTGCGGTGTTACGCTACAACAGTATATAAACAATAATAGAACACACGACCACATTTCGTATGAAACATGATGCAATAATAAAAGCAAAAGCAATAATAAACACAAACATATACATAAAAACATACCTGAAAAGTGAAATAAAACATCCTCTCTGTGGTGTTTTGCTGCAGACATTACATATCTAAATAAAATATAAGATAAAATTAGCAACCTCGTGGCCATGCTAACGAGAGCACTATCAGACGGAAGTTTACAAAAGGCCATAACTAATCAAATATATCTTACTACTCGAATTAAATGGTTTAAACATTGGCTAAACCAAATCACAAACACAAAATACTTGAAATCGCTAGTCATTTTGCGTTATAATCACACAAATATTGCCAAAATGAGACCGAGCATGACCATACGCACCAACAGCACGCGTTCCCCGTAGCAACTGCTGTGTTACGCTATATTCCGTCAAACCACGCATTTTTGTCTTCAGCTCCCAAACAAACCACATGAGGGCACTACTTTAACATGAAATGAATAGCCGCTGTTGAATTCAGGAGGATTCACAATAAAACTAAATACAATTCTAACTCTGTTACATTCACCCCCACTGAATTCTACTGAATTAAGGCAGCGGTAGTACAAAAATAAAACACCCTTCAATACATTCACATTGGCGTACACCAGTGGCGGTTCTAGCCCATTTCAACTGGGGGGGCCAAGCTGGGGCCAGTTGTACTGTTAGAGGGGCCAGTTACATTTAGACCTTATTGTTGTCATATCATTTTCTGCGCTGCTGCAGGCATTAACAGGGAAAATACCGTGTTTATAATCATTCAACAATGTATTTGCATTTCCATTATATTTTTACATTTGCATTACATATTCAGTATTAGTCACAGTAACTGTAATAGACATGATGTCCTTCTTTCTCTTCATTTTGAGAACTATAGAGCAAAAGCAATGGGGACCAAGAAGCTTATTAATTCATTTACTGAAAATAACTGACTTGATATGTCTAACCGTTTACAGGGTTCCTGCACACTTTTTAGAGTCCAATTTAAGGCTTTTTAAGACCTAAAGAAATCAAAATTAATACCGTACATTAGAGGTGTGCAATATTGACAAAAATATATTTCAACATTTTCAACATTTTGTTAATAATTAGATAATATTTTACTGATTGTGTTTTTGTGCTGGTGCCATGGCTGGTTTAGGCCTGTTGTTGACAGCTGACTCACGAAGATATTCCTATTTTTCATATTCTATGCAGTGGTCGATTCACAGCAGTGACAGAAATACATTTTTTAATTAAGGGGCAATATTTGCCACCTTAAATTGATTTCCAGGGGCATTTTCACCTATATATGGACATTTTTTCTAAACTTATTTAGAGTTATGCATCACCTTTTATGTCAAATACTAACATTCAAATTATACAGTAATTATACTTATTTATACAATAATACTTAATTATACAATAATTATACAGTACCACTGTTACCAGTCAAATTAATTAATTCAATCAAAATCCATCTTTGCAGTGCAGAGGTGACACAGAAGTGGCATTAATATATACACTCCATTTACAATTGCATAAATAAAGCTATGAGATTTTTTTCAAATCAATATTTAAATATGAAATTATTTCTAAGTTTAACGTTTTAATTAAAGGATACTTTAAATATGAAACTAAAACCGCCAGTAGGCGGCGGCAAGTCCCTGTAAGAGGGATTCATTCATTCAAACGATTTGTTCAAACGGCCGATTTATTCGGGAAAGAAGCAAGTGATTCGTTCAAAACGCGGATTTCAGTCAAGAAATCATCGCTGTGTTGCATTGAGACTCACTACGGTTTCATTATGAAATTCTAGTCGGCGAAATAAAGGGAAAACAAACAATATTGACAATATTGTGTCTAAAAAGTAACTCCCAATGTTAACTTATTGTTAATTTAACTGTTGTATAACATAAATATCACAGTTGCAATTGTGCACGGGAAAACGGCACTCTTGCTGATGTGATATTCTAATATAAGAACATAATATGATATAAATATAAGACAAAAACTAATTTGGGGACATAGCCTACCTATGAACTGCACACAGCAGTGAAAGGACGATAGACAAATGCTATGTCAGCTCACAGTGCCTCGTACATACCGTGAAACTTCAAATAATAGCCGAGTCCCGAATAGACGCCTGTCTCTTTTACACGCCTGGTGTGGCGACAGGTTTGGGTACATAAAGGCCGGTCTCAAATAGAAGCCGGGTCTGTTTTTAGTTTCGGGTTGTATTTTATCTTCTAAAACCCGTCAGAGCGTCCGCTTGCTGCGCTTGACAGTGCATAACGAGCAGAGAGAGAGAGAGAGCGCCCCGGCCGCGCGCGCGCACTCACCTCTTCAAACATTCTGCCGCGATTCCCGCGAATGTGATGCGAATTGTCACGTGAAAATGCAAATCCACAAAGATAGAAAAAAAAAAAAATAATACACATACAACGATAGCAAAAAACAGTTTTGTAAAAATTATTTCAAACTCCACATTTAGGGGGGCCACAAGGGGGGCCAAGCTTTTTGTCACAGGGGCACTGGCCCCCCTGGCCCCCCCTCTAGAACCGCCACTGGCGTACACACACAGAGATACCTACTGGTAAGTCAAACTCTAGGTTATCTGAAAAGATGAAGTGGAAAGAGAGGAGCGCAAAACTCTCAGACCAACATCTGGCAGTAAGATGCCCATATACATCTCACAAAACTCTATGTCAAGGTATATAGTAAGCAAATGTAACACACTTATCAAGGTATGTCATGAAAAGAAAAGAAACATAAAAAAAATAAAATAAAAAAAATGTTGTACCTTGTGTCTTCTCATTTGTACATCTTAAACCATATTTGTTTACATACATGTTGAACAACTCAGTACTAAAACAAATAAACATTCAAACAGTCTGTATTCTGCAACCAGGCAATGACACAACATCTTGCCTAGTTATAGTGTACAATAGTCTATTCACAGGCTTGAGGAAACGCCCAAAACGAGACCTGGCCACGATAAAGGTCCCAGTGTCAGAAACTGCCACATCTTCAGCATCATCTTTGGAAACATCTGCTGAAGGATTTGCAATCACAGAACATGCAAAACTCACAGGTTCCACCTCAGAATACAAACTCCTAGTAACACTTGAACTATCAAACTCTTCGTTTTGTGCATTCACTGACATATTGCTCAAAGACACAACTGATCCCAGCTGTGAACATTCATCAGGCAACCCAGAAACCCAGTCAGAAGTTCTGTCATGACTATCAGTTGTAGCACATGAGACATTAGCATCAAGAGACAAACCAACATCAGGTTTAACAGACACTGAATCCTCATGCATCTTTGCCAACCCACCATCTCTGACACCCGTTCCAGATTTCAAACTGTCAACACCCATACTTGCCAAAGACTCAGAAACATTGTTTTTTTCGCATGAATCAGGCACAGACGACAATGAAACTGTGTCGGATACTGTACACTCTGCTTTGTCTAACGGCAAAAAGTTCACAGGTAGCAAAAGGTTGCGATGCACAACCTTTTCCTGACCAGTGCTTGCATCCCTAATCTTGAAAATGTGAGTGTCGGCATTTCTATCCACCACAACAAAGACGGCAGACATCCACCTGTCAGCTAGCTTTCGCTTGCCTCTTCCAGCCTTGTTCGCTAGAAGAACACGATCACCAACATCAATGCTCTGACCTTTGACTCTCCTGTTGTAGAGCACTGCATGTCTACTCTGTTCCTTCGAAGCATGTGCCTGAGCTAATGACAAAGCTCCCTCCAAATCTTTCAAAATAGAAGCTACATACTTGTCGTAGCAAGTCACAGTGTGATCCTCCAATATAGAGCGGAAAATTATGTCTACCGGAAGGCGAGGAACTCTACCGAACATGAGATAAAATGGAGCATAGCCCGTCGTCTCATGAACAGTACAGTTGTACAAGAAAGTCAAAGATTGCAGTTGTCTTGGCCAATTACGCTTTACATCAGGAGCCAATGCACGGATCATGCTCCCCAGGGTCCTATTAAATCGCTCCACACTACCATTCCCCATAGGATGGTAGGGAGTCGTATGCGATTTTTGTACCCCAGACACCCGAAGAAGCTCACAAATCAATTGGCCCTCGAAACTTGCCCCCTGATCACTGTGTATGCGTTCAGGAAACCCAAACACACAAAAGTATTTGTCCCACAAGACACGTGCCACTTGTCTAGCTGACTGATCTTTGCATTGAAACGCTTGCGCCAACCTGGTAAAGTGATCGGTGATCACTAAGACATCAACTGACTTGTTGTTTTGATCTTCAGCAGACCAAAAATCAATGCATACCAACTGCAATGGTCTATTTGTCACAATATTCTCTAGGGGTGCCCGACCCTCAGGCTCAGCGGTTTTACTGACAACACACCTCTGAAAGCATCGTACATACTCCCTAACATCTCTGTCAATGCTCAGCCAAAAGAAACGACGTCTTGCCAGTCCCAAACTTCTGGACTGGCCCTGATGACCCGCATGATCGTGAATTCCCCTCAACACCTCCAACTGAAGTGACTTAGGGACAACATACTGGAAACGTTTACCCTTAGACAAACGGTCACGGGAGATCCGGTAGAGAATCCCATTTCTCACAACAAATTTCTCCCAATGCTTAATGTATCTAAGGACCCCAACAGATTCCTTTGCTCTTTCACGCCTGCTAGGTCTGCGGTGTCTTTCTACATAATGAATAACCCTTGACAGCACACTATCAGAAAGCTGCTTTTCACGCAGGTCACGCTCGGAATATGTAAGCTGCATCTCCAAGTCGGGAACCATCTGAGGAAGATGATCCAAAACAGACAAAGCACGCAGTCTTGCACCGTCTTCCCATGCCATTTGTGAGTCAAGCATGGCCACTACATCCTCCTTATCCAAGGAAGTTCGTGCAACATTCACCGAATTACTGTGCAAAGGACTGCTGCTAGAAACACCCTGCTTTCCCTCAGACCCACAAGACCACCGAAAAGCATCCTGAACTGAGCCGGCAGAAACCTCCTGTACTTCAGACAAAAGTTTGTCATATTTCTCACATAACAGTCTAGAGCCGATGCTAGTATTCACGAATGGAACCCTACTCAAAGCGTCAGCCACAACATTTTGCGCACCCGGTACATACTTGATGTCAAAATTGTACGCCGCAAGTTTGGCCACCCACCTCTGCTCACAAAAATCAAGCTTAGGTTTGGACAAAATGTGAGTGAGCGGGTTGTTATCAGTCCACACCGTAAATACGTGACCTTTCAGCCAGTGGCTGAACTTTTCGCAAACCGCCCATTATAACGCTAAAAACTCTAAGCGATGTGCCGGGTAATTTCGCTGAGATGGAGAAAGCGACTTACTGGCAAATGCTATTGGTCTAGCTCTAGTGTCACCTGCCTGAACTTGAGACAGCACAGCTCCAATGCCGTCTAAAGAAGCATCGGTCGAAAGGACAAAAGGGCGGCTAAAATCTGGATGGGCTAAAACAACTGCTTCTACCATGGCTGACTTAAGATTCTCAAATGCCAGCTGCGCCTCAGGTGTCCAATCAGCTACCGTCAATTTCCTTAACGCACAGTTCCTTTTATTTGCGCAACGCCTTTTGACTCTTTTTATCTGACCTTTCAATAGATCGAAAAGGGGTTTGGCCACGGTTGAGTAGTTGGGTACAAAATGCTGATAATAGTTAACCATACCAAGGAAAGATCTTATGCGCTTCTGGGACGGTGTAATTCCATCAGCCTCCATCAGATCCAAGCTGGTCATTTTGGATATACTCTCAACCTTACTTGGATCTGTGGATACACCAGACTCATCGATCACATGTCCAAGAAATTGCACAGATTTCCTAAGGAAATGACATTTCTTAGGGGCAAGTTTCAGGTTGTGCGTTCTCAACCGACCGAATACCATCTCAAGACGTCTCAATGCTGTCGTTTCATCGGGTCCAAAAACAATCAAGTCATCTAAATAGCACAACAAACTTAGGAAGTTTTGGTCCCCAAAAATACTTGTCATCATGCGCATAAAACTCCCCGGACTATTACAAAGCCCTTGAGGAAGCCGATTGTACTCATATAGGCCCATAGGCGTTGTAAAGGCTGAGTACTTTCGGTCATCCTCATGTAAAGGCATATTGTAAAAGCCGGAGGTCAAGTCCATTGTGCTGAATAGTGAATTTCCACCTAACGCAGCCAAACAATCGGCCTGGTGAGGCAACGGATGAGCATCTTTGAACATTCTTTTGTTTAACCACCGGAAATCCGTACATACGCGTAAATCACCATTCTTTTTCCAAACAAGGACCAAAGGAGACGCAAACTCGCTAGTCGATTTGCGAATAATCTCCTTTTCCTCCATTTCATTCAAAACACGACGCAACACTTGATACTGACTGGGCGCCACACGCCGGTACGGAAGTCGGAACGGTTTTGTGTCTGAAAGATGGATCCTATGGACAAATTCAGTAGCATTGCCACAATCCAAATGATGGCGTGAAAAGACATCATTGTACTGCATGATTGTATCGGCCAATTTCTGTCTACAATGCTCAGACGCATCACAGGAATCCAGATCAAGCCCTTCCAAGCCAACTGACTTTAGCTTCTCAGCAACAGACCTCAGATCAGCTGAATTACTATCCTCTCCCTGATTTTGCTGCATCTGAGAAATCTGGTTCCCATCATCCATGTCTTCAAGCGCAATACCTGGAAACAAATCAGCTATCTTGGTATTACGCTTCAGCATAACAGGTTTGTTCCAGGTATTGATTAACTTCAATGGAACCCACCTGTCCCCCCATAGGTGAGTAACGAGCCTGGCCACAATAATGCCTTTAGGCGCTGACCGAGAATTTGTTGGCTCTGTCAGCACAGCACTACCTGGAGACACCTCCGTATGTTTAGGCAATCTACCCCACACAAGGTATTCCCAACCAGGCTCCAGACAGATTGCAGAATTACATCTCACGGTGCCAATTTTGTCAGGCACCCCATCACCCCTCCAGCGATTCAAGCCTGCAAGCATAGACAGGAAAGCCTCAGACATAGGATCATTACACACATTAGGAGTCGAAACTGTCTTCCAAAACAAATCACATTGCTTAGAACATCTTATGATGTGTTTGATAACATTCGTACCAACAATGAATTCATCATGCTGCCCACTGACAATCAATGTAGGTACCAACATTTTGCATCCATAAACCTCCAGCTCAAGTGTGACAGTACATTTTGGTTTTACCCGGCTGCCTCCGCAGCCAATTAGCGTAACATCTGGGCTGCCTCTACACTGATCGCTGATTATTCCAGCATCTAACAATTTCCGTTCTGCACTCTCACTCATGGTACATGCCATGGATCCACTGTCGAGCATTCCATCCAGCACCACTTTACCAGCCACCATGACGGGAGTGTAGAACAGACTGTCATTTCTGCAGACGACATTCGTGTTCTGGAACACAACATTCTCACCACAACAAGATTGTTTAGCAGACATGAACATGTTTTCAGCATTTGCAATATCGACATCATTTTGGGAGTTGCTATCCAAACCTGTACAACCTCCCACCATATACAGGTCGGTTAGTTTACCGACTGAGGCTGTGGACAGGCTGAATGAGCATGTCCCGGAGAAAAAAAAAAAAAACACAACCTGTCCTTAAGACAGTGAGTCTTAGTGGAATGTGCAGTATTACCACAAACGTCGCAGCCTCTTGCTCTGCCTCTGTATCTGAAATTCACATTCTTCTCAGGCTGTACATTGTTACCCTGCTGTACTCTTTCCATCACCTGCTCTAACATGCCCATCATACGGTTCAGGACATTCTCATCTGATTTTCCAATATCCTGGGACTTAGGAACAGTTTGATCAGAACAGCAAGCATTGCGCAAAGGGTCGTGTATGCCACCGGGCGCAGGAGCGGGATTCACATAGTTTGCAAAGCTAGCACCAGTTTCCTGAAAGTGAGACATTGGCAAATGGTTATCACTACGTGCCACATCAACATTTCTCACACCGAGAGAGCTGGCAGAAGCCAGAGAGGAGCGTCGCTCTCTCTGATACTCATCCAACCTCCCCTGGACTTCTCTAGCAGACCATTCACTGATCGGCTTGTGCTTAAAGAGACCAGACAGAACAGGATCAGGGCAATATTTTACAAACATGTGAGCCACCTCTTCACTGATATTATCCATGGCCCGCCCTTGTCTACGCAGGCCTTCATCTGCTAGATCTGCTGCCTTATTGATTCTGATCCAGTAATCTACTGCGGTCTCACTGGGCTTAGGCAGAGTCGAATAAAAGTCAGCCAACGGAAGGCACGATGGTGCAACACTGAATTATTTCAGGAGAATAGAGTAAATTATGTCAGGGTCATTCTTGACATCAAGAGATGAGTCACTTCTTAGACTAAAAATTACAGGTTCTCTGTCAGTAGTGACATGTACGGTCACTTGAGAAACATCTTGTTTGGTGAAACTGTCATAATTTATCTCTTTTCCGACATGAGACTCGCGGCTCGCAGTCATTGTTCCACTTTCAATTATTTTGGCAGCGACAGCATCACTAATTTGGTCACCCAGTCGCCCAAACATGTCGGCTAAACAATCCAACATCTGGTTATCGCAATTCGCACTACGTGGGGTAGACGTGTTTCCAACATGGTGCTCCACAGGTGGGTCTCGAAAAAGCAAACCACGTCCAGCACCCTGTGCATTATCGAACGCCATGCACAAAGGACTTTCCCTACTGACATTGGGTGTAGGTTCGCCAACACAAAGACTGTTGGTCATGACACCCCTTCCACGTGGAATAAAAGGGCTCACAGGACTGCTAACATTAAATCGTTGAACAAATTTTTCACCCATGAATGAGTGAGAGAGCAGATCATGTTAACAATAAACATGATGATTCACAATAAAACTAAATACAAATTCTAACTCTGTTACACTCAGAGAGCGCTTAAACAAACCTTTTTGTTTTTCACATATGCAATAGTACTTGGCGCAATATTACTAATGTATAATGTTCTATTGTTTACCATAAAAAAAAAACCGGCCAAACATATTATTTATTAATGAATCTGCATTTTTAAGGCATGCACACTTTGCATTTACAATACCATTTCCATGTCTAATGAGCACGTATTTGTTCGACACTAATGGCAACTAACTGGCTGATGGAGGTTGGAGGAAGGTTAGATGTTGGGCCGGTGATGATGTGACGCATCCCCTCCCAGTGTTTGGGTTCCAGCGTGTCCTCAGAGGCGTCCGACGTCCCGTGGCGCTCTCTTATCTTAATGACCATTAACCATCATTGCTCTATGTCAAAGGGAGAGAAGGCGATGGAGAAGAGAGAGAGAGTGGGAGGGAGCAGAAGGGAGAGCCTCAGTTAGAGAATTCCTGACAGCTGATAAGAGGAAGTAGGAGATCCAGTTTACTGCACAGATAGGGCAGGAATGTGCTGCCAGATGATGACTCTGCCCATGACTACACCACTGCCCCTATCATACCCTGCCAAGAGCCATCAACGCTGCTTCTCTCTTTCCTTCTCTCTCCCTCTCTTATTCTCTCTCTCTACGTCTTTTACTCAGGATGAGGGCTGTTATAATACTGCATATCTGTATTGGAGCATCATAAACTCATTTAGTTTATGGCTGCAGATTGAGAATATCAGAAATCTCTGGAGCAAAATAGTCGGACAAAGAGAAACGTTGATTATAAATAAGCATATTTCATTCAGTACTGAAAAGTATTACGTGCATTATGATTTAAAATGTATTATTTTACCCAATATTTATGTGTTATGCATTTCGCACAATATATTGTTAATTTTAATTGACAATAATTTAATAACATTAAATGTAATCTTCAGCAAATCACAAAATGAATATCCATTTTCATGCTGTAATATAATGTTGTGATGCCTAAAATCACTTTTAGCATTTCAAATGATTGATTTGAGCTTTTAGTGTTATTTTTTTCACATTTATTGAGACATAATAGACTATACATTTTATTGTCTAAATAATTAGCATGTTTTCACATGAAAATAATTATCACCTTATCTGTATCTTTCTGTAGAATTTTATGATGATGAATATGATAAATGATAGTTTATTGTTAATAGTTTATTATTATCACGTTTTAACATGAACATAAATATCACCTTATCTATATTTGAACTCATTTTTTGATGATGATGTATAAATAATATAAATAATTATCATCTTTAACATTAAAATAAATACCTTATTGGTATCTGCCAGAAACTTGATATGATTATGATTATTAGAGTTTTGTTTTGTTATCTTAGTAACATGCTAGCTTCAAACTCTATTGCAATCAGATGCAAGACAGGTCTCTGATGCGGAGCGCTATACGTGTGAAGTGCCGCTTATGTTGAGTTTTTCAAATCAGTCACTTATGAGTCTCCATGACGGCTAGGATGCTATCTTTGAAGGCAGCTAGCTATGTAGGCAGCAAGAGCAACAGAGCTTACACTGTGTGAACACTGTGAATTGTGCTGAATATCCCTATAGCCTCTAAGTACCAAATCAAAATTGACTGGCCTGAGTGTCTCCTGCTAAACAAGCCCGTTATTTCAGATACATCAGCTCTCTGTGTGCATTATTCAGCTTTTAGCATTACAATGGCCGTGTCAGGCAGAGAAATGCAATCCTTGTCAGACAGAGTGGAAGTGAGCCAGCCAAACACAAAGAGCATTTCAACAGTGTGGTCTGGGCCACAAGCCTTTTTAAATTAATTATAGATCAGTATGGACACTGTGACTTGGTGAATGGGGAACGGGGCAGCGTTGCATGCTAAGATTTGGTTCAGAAGGAGTCAGAATTCTTGTTGAAATATGAATGGGAGAAATTGTGACAATTAGGTTGTAGTAAAGTTTACCTTTCGTTTTAAAGAACCAATCACCTTTTTGATACAGTTTAGGCTAGAATGCCAACGCTATCTCACGACCAATTCGTACGAATTTGTACGAGTGATTAAAAGATTTGTCTAAACCCACGTGATGGGTAGGTTTAGGGGCGGGGTCAGGGGTAGGTCATTCGTACGAATTCATATGAATTGGGCAACTCGTAAAATATGTACGATTTAGCAAAAATCATACTAATTCGTACGAGTGAGGTCGTACTAATTGTTACGAATTAGCCACCTCGTAAAATTCGTACGAATTGCCGTGAGATCGGGTTGAGAATGCACATACACACCAAAGAGACTCTGGAACTAGATTTGCTCTTCTATGTTGTGTCCTGTCCTTTATAAGGGTATTTTGTGTTGATTAATGGCAGTAATATTAACTTAACCCATTTTATAACAAAAAAAGTTCCCAAAAAGTGCCTTTGAAAAAGTGCCTTAAAGCGAGCACAAAATTCACTGAACCACTAAGACCTGGAATCTATTTGTTTTTTGCACCGTCTTCCAACAAAACATTCAAAAACGAAGAAAAATAAGGGAGTTGGTTACATTTGGCAGACCTTATTAACTTTGCGTAATTAAATGCCTAAAATCATACCAGTTGTACAACATGAATGACATGATTAAAACCAGCATGTTTTCTCCCAACATGGATTTGTTTTCCACAATCTGATAAGTCAGCCGGCCAGGCTCACTTTTGATCGGGTTCAAAGGATGCTGAAACTCAACGTAAAAGCATTACAACAATCATACGTCTTCCTCTGTATTGCATCCCACGATCAGATCTGATTACCGCTTCCTTTGTAATGCATATGGACAAACTTACTTCCACCGTTTGAATAGGGCATTGCATCCACAACAATTAAACGGTCATTTCAAAAGAATGCGTCAAGGTCTTTTTGGCTTTCCTTGAGACGTGAACGTGAGCTTTGTCACTGTGGCAGGATGGAAAGGAGGTGGTTATGTGTGTATGTGTAGTCAGGGGTCACGTTACATAGCCATCACCGCTGACCTCTCTCCTCCTCCAGAAAGAGGAAACAGGAGGACACATGGGCAGCAGGCTAGTCATCAACCCCTGAACTGAACTTGACCCCAATTTTCATGTTCAGCACTGCAACGTGTAGCCAGGCACGTTCACTTGTTCATACATGACGGTATATCTGGGCCACTTTGAGCGCAGGAGACTTATTTATTCAAGTAATGTCTGGCTAATTGCATAGGAGGAAACAAACCTTGAGAGTCAGATTATTATGATGTGTCATTAACTACACTGTGATGATGCAACAAAAACTGGCGACATGGCAAAGGATCTGATCTCTGTGTCTATTCTCGTGTCTGAGCATCTCCGACTATCTTTAAACAATGGCTTTGGGGGAGTTTTTTCGAGTTTTCCATGAATTATCTCCTCATCGCGCCCTGATGATAGCGCAGAGACTGGCGTCTGAGCCTGTGATCGCTGTCAGGAGCAGTATCTCTCTCTTTCTATCTCTCTTTCTCTGTGCAGCGGAGCGTGGCATTATGGAGGCGGTCTGTCCGGGGGGTGGGGAACCCTTTGTCGTGAGAAAAAGTACAGAGTCAGTCGCTAGCCCCTGGGAGTGTGCGTGTGTGTGACTGTGTTTTTGTGTGTGAGAATGAAGACAAGATGGCACCGGCGGGAGGGCAGAGCAGACTGGAGCCAGCAGGGAGAGGCCAGTGGTATTATCACCGGCTCTGTGCGCTCTGGTGACGCGATGAGCCCTTATCTCCATCGTCATCGGACTCTTTGTCTGCCGCTGAGTCATGGCCTGTCCTGCTCGCGGCCCGGAGAGGCAGGGTGAGCCGCTGTTAGCAGGGTTGATCTTATGATCTGGGTGGGTGCAGCAGGAGGACATCTCGCCTGTGGCCCCATCATGCATGCCCACTCCTTAAAAGGCAGCACGGAAACTGCTCGAGGAAGATCGTTGCACTCCCCTTAAAACTCCCCCGAAAATATATCCTTGGTTGGTCAACCAATCCAAAGACTAGTGACGTCTCACTTCACGTTGTTCAGATAGGTGACAAGTAGCAAAAATAATATTTTTTTTGTGCCTATCAGACTCAATTCCTTCTTAATTGTTTGCAGTTCGAAAAGCAAATCAACATATTATTGTTTTAATATGATTATGATTTATATCATATTTACATATTTGCACTGGCTTCCGGTTAAGTATCGAATGTATTTAAAAATGTTGCCTACAAATCTTGCTATTTCATAACTCTCCAATCTTCCTATCCACACTCCTACTCGTACTATCAGATCTTCTTCGTCAACTTACCAAGTATTCGTCAGAACACATATGGGATGCTGCCCCTCATTTATGAAATTTCCTTCCTCTGGATATTAGTCTTCATACTTTTAAATCTCATCTCAAAACTCACCTATTTAAACAGGCTTTTTTATTTTTGTATATTTCAGGGTCTTATTGTATACATCGCTGGTCCCACTTTATATTAAGTGTCTTTAGTACTAACATTTAAATTAGTCATTTGATACAATGCACTAATTGTGTACAGATGTTTTTACAAACTACCTGCATTTAATTACAGCTGTAACTGATTTCTATAATAATTACACTATTGACTCTTCCCTTACACCTTTACTCACCCATAAACCTACCCCATACCACCAAACCTGTACCAGTATCTCAACGCAAAAGTGTTTTACAATAGGCTACAATATGAACACAATAAGTACATTGCACCTAATTTTTGATACAAGTATATAGTAGGTAAAGACTTCTAATATAAAGTGTGACCGTATCGTTTGTTTCATGTTGATAGTATTAATGCTTTCTAGGACGACATCTTGACCTTGAGTGTCGTTGCCACGGTCATGTTTTGTTTAGTTTAGTTCCTGTCGTGTCTGCATTCGTTTTTGTTATTTTCCATGGCTAAACATTTGTTTTCATTCAGTTCAGCTGTTCCTGTTTAGTTCCTTCTGTTAACCTGTGTATATATACTTCCTGTTTTGTTTGCTCATTGTTCCGTGTCGTTGATGTATTATCGGTTTCCCTGAATTTTTTCCTCAAATTAAAGACTATTTGTATCTATTCTCCTGCATAGTGTCCTTGCAGCAGCCTGACGTTACCGTCGTGAAAGGTGCCTGTTGATACATTTTATTATTATTAAAATCTATCATTATTTGGCAGACTTAAATTAACTTGAATTATTAAAAAATTAGATTTTGGAATAATCGTTTTTTAACTCACCAAGGCTGCTTTTTAATTTAATCAAAAATACAGCAAAAATAATAGTTAATACAATTGTTAGAGTTAATACAAAATGTGAATATGAATACAATTTAAAATAACTGTTTTATATTTGTAATGTATTTTAAAATGTATTTATTCTTGTGATGGCAGCGCTGAATTTTCCACATCATTACTCCAGTCTTCAGTGTCCCACGATCCTTCAGAAATCATTCTAATATGCTGATTTGCAGCTCAAGAACATTTCTTATTATCAATGTTGAAAATTATTATGCTGCTTTTTTGTGATGCAATTTAGTTTTTATATCAGATTCAAATCAGATTTTTAAATATATATGTTTAGTCTGATTGCAAGTGTGTTTATTGTAATGTCATTTTCTGAAGATGGAATTTAATAACTTGCAAAATGACAATACAGACAATCAGTCCTAAAATAAGATTAAAAACAAAAAAACAAATAGGATTTATATGCAGTGTGAACAAAGTCCACTTTTCATTGTTTCCCATTTTGATCCACACCTTTTCCTCATAACAAACTGTTCTGTTTCTACTACTCTTCTTAAAGAACATCTTCAGTATGTTTGTCCCACCCATGTCTTCCCGTTAATATATATTTTGCTGGCAGAAGCATGACTGAAGGTGCAAAGGGTGTCAGTACACTGTTAACTTCTTTTAATCATTTGTTTGCTTTTAATTGTACTTTAATCTGTTTGACCTTGCCTGCCTTTCCATAAACCCTAATAAACTCGGTTGAGCAATCATATCACTCTTCTGTCAAGGTCTCCAGTTTTTATGGTTTAGCTATAGCCTACATATTTAGGGATAAGTGAGGCTGGAGGGTAAAATCACAATGGGCTTTCTTCAGATCATGCGGAAATTCATAGTGAACACCCTATAACTATGCAAACAGAAAAACAGTGAGTATGTTGGGGCTTTACTGTGGATTAACCAGTCTGGACTGGTACAGTCATTAAACCGCTCCTGAAAGAGGGAAAAAAAAATGCAATGTTTGGAATCTGGTTGAAATATTTAGGTTTTAATTGTCAGTTTGTGGTTGCAATTTTCCTGAGCGAAACATTTGCTTGTGTTGCCAGACAACAGATTTCAACTGTCTTTTTTCAGGCAGGTTTAACTGGTCGTTGATTTGGATCCTGTAATGTTTCAGTGGTGGTTGTTTGGAATGACTTTTCCTTTCTTGGACGGACCACCTCTGAGAGGAACTTGTTAAAAGATATTGAATTAAAACAGATTCTTTAGGATAAACAAACTGTGGCCCCTTTGTATTGAATGTGCATGTTAGCTTCTCCTTTCTGACCTCATCCTGTGTTTGACGAGTTGATCCGGTGCCATGACAGGAAGGAATGGTTAGGACCACACCATGTGGAATAGAGGACTGTGTGAAATGGGTTATTGGATGGAACTGACCTCAACCCATTGGCCAATGACGATTAGAGAAGGGTCTTCTTTGCTATGGGCTCGTCTTAGAAAATTGGCATATTACGTTATTAGATGACTGTTATCTTCAAAACCACATACAGTATCACTTCTAGAGTAAATTATATACACAATATATAGATATAGATTGATACTAGTATCAATCTATATCTTTGTATTGTGTATATAATGTATACACTTTTCAGAAAATCTTGTTGAGTAAATTTATGTGGCTTTACATGTTCTGATATTTTTAATGGAAAATAAGACAAAAATACAGAGTAATGTTTTTTTTTTTTTTTTGGCATTGTAATTGTGAAACTCTTACATCCTGCAGTAACACATCTTAATGTTAGACAAAGTTTTGCTACTGGGCTCTTAATCAGTGTTTAAAATATAGCATATAACAATAATGAATTATTCTTTATTGCATTAATCACTTTTTTCTCCATGTAGTGCTTTCGTTTTCATCTCTGCCCCCCTCTCTGCCTCCTCCCCCCATTCCCAACCCCGTGCCAGACGACGTGACACCTGAGAGCTATGATGCTGTTTTTCCACCTCACCCTCCCGAATGCAGAGGACCGTATTTCAGGAGAGCCCCCTGTTTCCTCCGCCCCCTACCCAGGCTCTGTTCAGTGTCTGTCTGCCTGTTCCAGGTCAGCAAAAATAAGCAAGAGCACAAAAGAAACCGCCGTCAGTCCTCAGGCACTGACTGAGAGGTAGAACGCCAGAGAGGGAGAGAGTGAAAGAGAAAGAAAGACTCGGTGCCAAGTCTGAGAAGGATCATCTGACCTGACAGCAGCATGAGCTGTATTATACCTTGCCTGATGTGTTTATTTAGTGAAAAAAAATCATGTCAAAGTCATAATAACTGCAAACAAGTATTTTAAGTATTTTCCCTGTAGGAAAATAGAGAAAAAATACTAAAAAATACTAAATAAAATAACGTTTTTTTTGTTTTTGTTTTTCAGGAGAGCTCCCTGTTTCCTCCGGCCCTACCCAGGCTCTTTTATATATAAAATAAATATATATTTATTTTCCTGTAAATATATATATATCGAGACAGAGACAGAGACAGACAGAGAAACAGAGATATTTGAAGCAGATGGGTTTAGTCCAGAGCCAAAGCGTTCTTGCTGTGTTATTGACTGCCAATCTTCTGGCATGTTTGGCCTATCAGCGTCTCTCAGGCATGATGATCAATTGTGATAGTAGGAGGTATTTAAAGCTGGGAGAGAATTTAACGCATTGGGAACATGGCATATTTTTGTGTTGTAGAGATCAAATAAAAACAGACAAGGATGCTCTGGAATTTAAAGTGATAGTGCACCCAAAAATCCTATCATAAGTTTTTCTCCCTCATGACATTCCAAACCCATATAACTTACTTTGTACCACAGAACACGAAAGGAGATATTTTTTAATAGGTCTTAAATCACAGTCATATTTGTTCACATTTACATATTGTAGCACCAAGTTTGACGTCACAACAGACTATGAGCCATAGTCAGCACATGGGACAAGTCATAAATTGGATCATAGTGGGTTTTAATTACTTTATTTGACTAATTTAAATTATTCAATTATTTCAACTCAAGTATAATTTCCCTATACTTTTAGAATCTATAAATATCAGTTTAGTCACCTCTTTTCCTGGGTCTGACCAGCTAGCAACGTCTGCGTCTCTTCCCCTGCTCCCCACACTGATGTGGCCCACTGATACATTTCACTCTCACCAGGCAATTAGGCAGCTCTGCCCTTTTGCTGTGAAAAGAGCGAGGGAGAGAAGAAAAGAGGAGAGATTAGGGCTGGGAGGAGAAGCGGTCAGGGGAGGGCAGGGTGCAGTCAGAGTGTCTACTTCCCCAGGCCCTGGTCCATTCTCTTGGCTGCCGCCACTGCCTTTCTTATCAGCCTGCTCAGCTCAGCACAGAGAAGCTCAGCGCAGCGGCGGCTCAAACAAGAAGCTGTTTATCTGAGCTCAGCCTTGTATCTACACTCTGGCTCCAGTCAAATCTGCCTGGCCAGACCAGCTCCCAAAAAACACAGTCTGCAGGGGGGGAAAAAAAGACAGAAAGAGGTTACAGAAGGATAAATCAATAGAGAAGCACCCTCTGTCTCCACGCTTCACTATCCCACAGTCGCTCCGAGCACGGTTCTTGTCTTTATTATATTCTGTCCTGTCATCATTGTTTCCTTCTCTGGGAACTTAAACAAAGGAACAAAGCTAGCATGTTTGGACGTAAATAAACTACGCACGCATGTATGTTGCTCTTTAGCTTTGATCTTTTCGGGGATGGGCTTACTTGCATCAGCGTTATTAGTTCATTAAAAATGAAACCATAAAAAACATTTTTGTTACTTAAAATTAAATAAATGATCTGAAATAAAATAAAATATAAAAAACTTATTTTATTTAATCTGGCCAAGGCAACATTTCTCATATTTATTTAGTTTAACTTTAACTAAATTAACTAAAACTGAAATCAAAATGATTAAAAACTATATTGACATATATATATATATATATAGCCTATATTTTTTTAAATAAAAATCCAATATAAAACCAACAAAAAAAATCATAACTAAAACCTTAACTAAAATGAAAATGGAAAATTTAAATATGAAAAGAAATTCAAAATACTAATGAAAAATATAATCAAAGATAGGCTCCTAAAAAACACACTGATTTGCATAGATTCTGCTGTTGAAAATAAGAGGATAATGTTGCATTGGCTTTTTATAAACCTGTAAATCCACATTCACACAGAAGCAGAGTCTCGCTGTCAGACGTGTGTTTGGAAGGCTAAATACGGTTCATAAACAGTTTGGTAATGAAAAACATCATATAACCGAAGGCCTGACAAATTGAATTTTAAATTGAGTTCGGTGTATACATGCTCTATAAACAGAACAGAAAATCGAAAACCAGTTGATGGTCTTATTAATATGGACAAATGTATGGCATGTTTTATCAGTATATTAGGGTTCTACACCTCTCTTTAGTAATGAAAAATGTCCGAAAAGATGGGTTTTGTGTGGTGGGAGAGCGAGACTGTTTGGTTTTTAGTCAGAGGAGAAACTGACATATATGCATAACATTATTCAGCAGTGGGTGCTGCCCAAAATACTTCAGAATACAATGTAAAAGCTTAAAGATGCAGTACCAAGTGATATTTAATATCATTATCTGTCACTATAGAGTTAGAGAAAGGGATTGACTTCTGTTACCAGGACAATTTGAGAGTCACACCTGGAAATACGGTTGTCAATCCCAAGCTCTGACGTAGTCATTTATTAATGCATCTCAATAAGTTTCAAATGCCTTCAGCTTGGCATTCCTGAGATGTGGGGTGAAAAAAAAAAGAGAACCCTTAATTCCTCTACTATCACTCTGGCAGTCTGAAAGACACACCAGCAGACAGATATGCTTCAGCTATCTGCTGTTTCTGCATTCATTTACTAAACACGCAGTTTGAGAGGAAGACAGAGAATGACGACTTATTTGAATGGTTAATGTTGAGGAAATGAAAGTCTCACAGACCCGGAGCACTGGAAACATAAATGAAAGCACACTTTAAGCACTTTTTTGTATGATTGACAGTTACATCAGTAGGTGGTCACATGTGTTTTTAACTTCCTCTGAATGTAGTTTGAGTGATCCAATCCCAAAACATTTTGGACCTCATTTACACCTTTATTTAACCCTTTATGCTTGAGATTGGATCACAGATGTGTGACTTTGGTGACTTCAGGCATAACGCGTTTCATGGCTTAAATGTTTGCACTTTTAGGACATTAGGGGCTTTCACACCGGAAGAACGTTTTTCTAGATCCTGTAACTATTGGCGGAAGTACCCACTTTTTGGCGTGTTCACACCACAGGAACTGGGAACAATTTTAGTTATAGGAATGCCTGTTGGGGGAACTAAATAAGCTCTTACTTCAGAGTAGGGTCCAAGCATATTAGGAACTAGCCTACCAGTGACGTAAATGTACATTAAACAATTAACATTTACGTCACTAGAAGCAGAATACGAAACACCAGCACTCGCCATTTTTAAAAAGCCATTTAAACACACAGTTTACATGCGTACTCCACGAACTAACTCCATGAACATGAAAAACAGCAATAGAGAACGTTTGCCTTTGTCTGTGTTCTTTTCTAAGTGTCGATGATGTCCTTTAACTGGGCTCCAGCTACCCAGAGCGAAAGCCCCTATTTACACTTTATTCAGCTTACTAAGCAAAATGGTTTTCTCTTTATATCCCATATGTCCCTGTGGGCATTTTGGCATAGATTTTGACCCAAAACAGTTCACAAGAGACGAGGCTTTTTTTAACATCTGTGGTCAACATATACATAATTACTGTCGCCAGTTTTCAAAAACACACTCAGGACTGCATTGACCCACATTGTTTAGTTAACCTAAAAGAATTTTAACTGATGAGACATAGATAATACAGTATAAATAGGCTGACACTTTGTATCTACAGACAGTGCTGCAAAATTTTGAGACTTTCGCAATGCTTTCAGAACCTATTTAACCCGCTGTAATTAAATCAAGGAGAATTATAATTAAAATGTGGCCACAGTTCCATTGTGGGTGTATGTGGGACTTTGGATGTATATGTCATGCCAAATTTTTTTTTTTTTTTAAATGTGTGTGTGTGTGTGTGCGCGCGTGGAGATCAACTGACCCTCAGCAGGAGCCTCTGTTCTATAGTTTACTTTATATACTTCAGTTGCCAATATGCAGCTCGACACACTATATATTATTTGCCTCATGCGTCAGCTTTAACATTTCAGTTTCATCTGATTTTTCAACTGCTGACAAAAAAGCCTTTCATTCATAGAATCAGGTATATGTAATCTATAGCTAACATCTCCAAGGCGCCACTCCAAAATTTTTAGCAATCATACTGAGAGAGCAGTGATCTTATGTTTACTTAGTCAAGTTCAAGAGCCGGCTGCAACCATTAAACAGTGGGCAGGATAGAGATGGACTGATTGTCTCCCTGCTGATAATCACGAGACGGAAATGACTCCGTTTGTGTTTATCAAGCGCCATAACACGTCTGAGAGCCTGCATGCATAATGACTGATTATTCAAATGATGACAGAGACATGTTAAGTAAAGGCTTTGGTCTTACTGTGACCAAAAAACACAAGAAAATGTATTAGACAGTTGCGGCACATTCGTGTGCTGTATTACTTCGGTGTATTTATTTATATGAAGAATATATATATATAAAACTATAGTGCGTAATTAATAAATCAACCAGGAGAGAAAAAGGAGAAAGGAATCAATCCCCATCAAAGGGAATCTGCTGGTAAATATGAAAAGCTGTCAATCTGCTGATATCTGCACTGCCTCCCTGTTTTGAATTTGCTAAAGTTCAAGTTTGTCTTTAATCCTTGACCTTCATATTTCCCACAAGTCTTGATCCTCAGAGGGAGCTTAATTATTTACTTCTGGATGTTGCATAAATGGTCCAGTGGGTAGATCTGACTCCTACCTACCCACTGGATCCAGGCGTATTTTTACTGCTGGTTTGGGAAATGCAAATCCACAATCATGCAGAAGAGCATGGTTCTAATTACCATCCTTAGATTGCAGTCTTTCAGGGCCAGTCTCTCTCTCAGTCCTGTCTCATCAGGGTAAGCATAGTGGTTCTGTATTCCTGACCCAGTTTGAGTGCTCTCAGCTTGCCTTCAGCTGTAATTTTGCCCCTCTTTGCACACAGTGGTATCTGTTTGCTGATTCTTGAGACACATTCCACACTTTTCACTTTGATATTTATCAGAGATGATCACTAGTATGTTCTTGTACGAATGTAACATCTCATTTACATAAAAAAAATACAGTCTCTGTGAGCATGAGAGAATGGATGTGTGTGTGACAGTAAAAACAGTAAAAAAAATGTATACAGTAAAAATTATATTGTCAAATATGAATACAATTACTATTCTCTTTTAAAATATGTGTTAAAATGTAATGTATTCCTGTGATGGCAAAGCTGAATTTTCAGTATAATTATTCCAGTCTTCAGTGTCATATGATCCTTCAGACCACATTCTAATATCCTGATTTGGTGCTCAAATAAAATTTCATATTATTATCAATTTTGGAAACAGTTAAGCTGCCTAATCATTTGTGGAAATCCATGAAACCTTTTACTTTTGATGAATAGAAAGTTCAAAAGAACAGCATTTTTTTATTTTCAAACATAATGAATGTCTTGTCTGTTACTGCATGATCAAGTAGCAGTTCTGAGAATGTTCTTCTTCTTATAGGTATAAAACATGCAACGCTTGGCGTGAACTGTTGTCAGGGTGATTGTTAGTTTGTGGCTCTGTGAGTGTGTGCACATGTAGGCCTGGCACGACTCCCTCTGTGGCAAGATTTTATGAGTTCACATTCAGAAATGACAGAGAGCTGCTGGAAAAACAGAGCCCTGCAGGCCACTTTTATTAACCCGTCTTGCAATCTCATACATACTCCACTGTGTATCCTTAGCTTTTTATCAGTACCTGGCTTTCATATATAATTCATATTTCATTAAGCTCAGAACAACGGTCTTTACCTATATTTTTCGCTGAAATTGCCAGTATGGAAAAATACATGTTAATATTCTCATCTTCTGTTATGCAGTGTCTTTCAGTGTCAGAAAAGTAGAATAATATATGAATATTAGTTTTGTCAGTTGAGTAGCATCAGGGTTTTTGAGTCTTAAAGGAATAGCGTACTCTAACAAACAAAGCAAATGTCATATCTGTATCTGTTCTGATCATCATTTTTTTTTAAATATACAATCATAATTAGATTCAGTATTTTTATGTATGGTTTTGATTTAAGCATATTTTTTGGCATTCTTATCTTTTTACTCCATAATAGTTTACCCATGAAAATTATATCATGATTTACTCACCCTCCTGTTGTTCCAAACCTATAAAAAAATCAAGATTATCCATCATAGCTGTCACTGTCTTTCATAAGAGAAGTAGCAATCATGAATTATTGATCCAGTTGACTAAATGGATTTGACTGACAAAGGCATTTGTATCACTTAAAAAAAAATCTTGTAATAGCATGTGATTTAGACTGACCACTTTTGTGATACTTTTACAGTGCTTTGCTTTTTATGAAGCTTGAAAGTCTCTCCGTACACTCTTATATAAAGCTTCTTTATTGGTATCAATGGCTCCATGAAGAACCTTTAACATACATTGAACATTTCCTTTGCAAAAAAAAAAAGAAAAGAAAAAAAAAGAAAAACAAAGAAAAGTTATATATATATATATATATATAGTAGAAAAAAGTTCTTTAGAATATTAAATAAAATATACTTAAGACCTGTTCACTGAAAGGTTCTTTGGGAATCCCCAAAATCTGAAAAAAGTAATTCAGCGGATGATGGATCTGTCTGTTACCACAACTTAAATGGTTGCAAGTTAAAAATTCTAATTTATTGATTTAATTAAACCTTTTAAGTTTGAGTTCAGGTGACATAATAATGTGAATCATTACATTAACTTAATATTACGTGTAATTTAAACTACATTTTTTTGTGTTAATTTTTTAAATTGTAAAAAGTTGTAGTAACTTAATGAAATTGATAACTTTGGAAATTGGGTAGTGGTTTTCTAGTTCCCAGCATGCTTTGTATAGGACTGGATAAGGAGAATAAATGTTGAAATTAAGTGTTATTTTATGTGTTTTTTTAGTAAATGGAAATACCTGTCAGTGTTTAATGCTGTTATGTTTGACATTTAAAAGAGTTGTTGTAATGTTTAAGATTGTGTGGT
The DNA here is from genome assembly GCF_029890125.1 of Rhinichthys klamathensis goyatoka. NCBI lineage: Eukaryota > Metazoa > Chordata > Actinopteri > Cypriniformes > Leuciscidae > Rhinichthys > Rhinichthys klamathensis. The sequence continues at coordinate 993,806 of NW_026606558.1, forward strand.
TACCATTGAAGAGTAGATGACATTAAAAAAGTAACACTAAATTTGATGACTGTGCTAATGCCAGTGTGATAAGTAATATCTTACTCTTTAAATATAAATGAACACTAAATAAGTTACGTGTACCATGTGCTATGATGATAGCTGTGGATTTTAACTGAAATTGATACGATTAATCGGTCCCAACTTTTTTGAGTAATCAACTTAAAAATGTGTGTTTATGTTACAGATTATTAAGTTCCTCGAACTCAATATAGGTTGTTGGCTGAAAATAATTTCATTCAAAGTAAACTGTTGCATTATTATTTTTATTTTTTTTGAGCCAACACATAATTTTTGTAAAGTGCACATTCTGTATGGCAATATACTATACGGAAATATGCGAAAACCCGAAAAAAACCTCTGAAACCTTTATTTTTAAGAATGCAGAACTTTGTTCTATAGGGCCTGAACTGTTCGTATTATGCCTCTAATCCATTGAATGGGATAGGAGGCCAGTTTGTGTGTGTGTGTGTGTGTGTGTGTGATGTGGTCTGGGGCCTGGAGCTCCGTCTAGGTGGGTGGACAGCGCTACTGCGAGGCGCCTGTAGAGCTGGGAGCTGCTAGGCTACTGAGCTCTGTGTTTGTGTATGCAGCGCGGCTCTCTTATCTCTGGGCTGTACTGACGCCACTCTCTTCCTGTTTAAAATCCGTACTGCTGATTTTTCTCTTCATTCCTACTTCTGCAAAACTTCGCCTCCCTCGCTCCCTGGCTACTCTGGCCTCCTTTTCTTTTCTTTTTTTTACTTCATTCGGCCCAACTATTCATGCTTTGTTGTTTGTGTAAACTTTCATATTAATTTCCATATAGATTACTAGTTGTCATTGCCATGACTTGTGCAAGAGACTGGAATGTTGTTTCCACGGACACTCACAAATGTTTTGGACCAAAAATATTCAATTTCTAACTCGAATATCTAACTAAAGGGAAAGGAACAGTGGAGATATTTGCATAATCGACGGCAGTGAGATCCCCAGAGCCTCCTTTTAGACAGGACATGCTAATATGGCAGCTAGACAGGAAATATCCACACGTATTCATACACTAACACAAATGCATCAACACTTACAGTACATGCCCATGGATGCATGAAATGTTTATACTTATAGGACTTCCGAATAGTGTAAAGTGTATGGGTCTGCATGGATCTTTAAAGAAAGTACTAAGCATTGCATGTTATGTGTACTCAAAAAAGCAGTCTTTTGCATAAACGTATAGATGCATAAACAAAGTTTGTGTTTTCGAATGAATGTGCAGTCAAAAATCTCTATCAGGCATCTTAGAACAATATGTAATATGATGTTTTTACTTAATGTAGATCTGTATTTACTTGCGTTTCATTGTGACTTTAACGTTTCAATATTTTGTGCATTTTGGTGAATTTTATACATAGGGGTTTATTTATGTAAATAAATCTCTATATTTATAATGATTGATTTCCATGATTGAATATGTTAAGGTTGAGGCTCAATGCTCCTGAAGTAAAATGTGTGAGTACTTAAAGGGCATTTCTTATTTCAAAATACCTCAGATGAGTATAATTATATTTACTCTGCTATCTGTTACTCTGCCAACACTTACACTTAAGTTATAAAATTTCAAAACACTTGGCTTTGGGAGGAGTTCATATTCTTCTGTTTTCGTTGTGCTTTTTTTTCTGACAGAAACCAAATCAGTACCATCTAAAATATATAAACTCTGCTTCAGGCTGTCTCACCGACTAGCCTTTCCAGTTGGTATTTAGTGGACGTCACCGCCTGTATTCCTCTCCCCGTCTGCCACAGTCGCCTGGATGGCCGCTTATGATGGCGCCATGCACTTGCGCCCCTCTGCCGTATTCAGGAACGGCATGGGGGCAGCTTGCTATCGACGAGGGTTTCTTTCCTTTTCCTCTGTTTTCCACTGCATTTCCTTCCTCATTTTCCTCGATATTCTCTCCCTGGCAATGTGAAGCCAGACACATGCTTATTGAGAAAATGAACAGATAAATGAGGGGGAAATCCTCACAGGCTCTGGCATTCATGCAGCACAATGTCTCAATCTTGGCCCGAATCGCAGCCCTTATTAACTAAGAAGAGGATTCTCAGTGTGGTTGACATATAGATATGGTGTAAGAACATTTCTTTCATGATGTGGAACAGCTCTGGATCCTCAGGAGTATTATTACTGTCAGAGAAACTCTAGCATTATGTATCACTTCTGTTGAGACTGAAGTTTCAGATTTCTTCTGCTGAAAATGTATGATTACATGCTGGTGTTTAATGTTCAGATCTTACACTTCCAGGGTAGGTTGAGTGGTTCCATCCTACTAGTCTTGTTAAGAGGAAGCCATGAAGCACATTAAGAGGAGGATTCATTACTGTTCTTTTGAGAGGTAAAACCTCAGTCTGCCATAAGCTTCACCAGCCTTATAGATCATTTCATAAAACTATGGACATTCATAGTTTCCCATCTGGTTCAAGCCACGGATATTTAGATCACCTCTCGAAAGAACAAAAACAAAGATATGTGAACAAACTGCAAGTTTGGAGCACTGGCACTCCATATACATAATCTGCCGCAGTATTTAAAAATAATCAAAAAAGAAGGACATTCTAAAACGCTAAACGTGAAAAACGCGTAACGTGTCCTAATGTACTAAGCCAGTGATTTTATTTTTATTAATAAGGTGTATACTGAATTTGGTCCATTAAGCCACATTAAGCATTTTCTTTGGTTTTCTATGGGAAAACGCCTAATCGTTTCGACCAATGAAAAGCTTCTCCACAGCTTTTTGAATGCGTTGCTATAGTCTGTCTTTGTAGGCAGTCAATAGAAAGCAGTCATAAGCTTTAAAGGGACACTTGTCTGTTTACATGCATTGATTTTTGTCAGTCTGAATTAATCTAGTCCAATTTCAGAGTATGATAGAGCTGTTTATATGTACTCTAAACATGTGCAGTACATCTATTCTGAACAAAATGTCAGTACATCAGTCGTTTTCTGAAACCGCAAGCATATTTGACGTTTTTGGTTTACATTCTAACATTTGCCGTTATGATTTTTATGATATATTGGAGACTCTGCAATTGAATATGAGCTTCCTGAATAGTATACAGACTCAGATCTACATAAAACAATATCATGCTGAATTTAATGTGCAGCTCTACGCTTGGGCTCCATGGCAAGGCTACATAGCATTATCGGTAGTGACTCACACCTTAGTAGAAAACACTAGCCCCTGGCGGCCATGTTTTTGCAACAAATTGTCCTCAAGAATCTATGGATCAAATGAATTCAAGGATGTTTTTATATCAACAGTGAAAAAGCACAGTTTACTCAACTCCAAAGGAAGCAACAATAAATCACCCCCCCCCCCCATCCCCTCTCCCCATCCCCTCTCCCCCCCTCTCGTCCAGACACATTTCCTTGTGTTGTGTGTTTCTGATTGAATCATGTTGGGATTTTTACCATGACAGATATATACCATACTACTGACAAGGTTCAGCAATGTATCCCAAGAGGGTCTTTGAATGCAGTGTAGACTTTTAGTGCAGGTATACTATAGTTATAACTAAAACTAAAACCATAACAACCATTAAGCTACTTGAAATAAAATAAATGTTAACTGAAATAAAATAAAAGATATACAAAGTCAACTTATTGATATTGACTTATTGAATGGGGAAAAAAGAAAGTGATACTAAAATACTGTAACACTGACTAGCAGACAACCTCTAAATAAAGCTAGCCATTGATAGTCGAAGACTTCAGAGAGGCCACCCCTAATTATTTCAATACATTGTCTGTCTTAGATGGCCTTTCTGAGTACATAAACTCCACAAGGATATCCTCCCCTGCCACTGACTGTGAGTTACCCATGAGGCTGTGGGGCTACTTTGGGCCGCCCATTGTGATCAGGCCTGTGCACTGAGGTCATGAGGGGAGCCAGACTGGCAGGCACTCTGCGGCTTCCTCTGAGATACCAGATCAAGTAAATCAGAATTAGAACTCGTTAGCCCTTCAGGAGCCCTTATGACTGAGACTCCTCGCTGAGCACCCGACGGGACCAGAGAGGCGGCCCAGTGTGGGAAAAAAGGTGCTGTTTAGAATCTTTGAAGAGGCCGTGTCAACAAGCATTTCTTGTGTATTTGTTCCCCTGACGTGCATTCTTTTGGTGTGGTGAACTTGAGGCTAAGTAAGACTGAAAGTGTTTGTGAGGGTATTAAAGCACAAAGGACGAGGCCCATTAAAGAATTAGTTCACTTTAAAATAAAAAATTAGCCCATGATTTACTCACCCTCAAGCCATCCTAGGTGAATATGACTTTCTTCTTTCAGACGAATACAATCGGAGTTATATTAAAAAATATTCTGGCTCTTCCAAGTTTTATAATGTCAGTGGATTGCAACCAACAGATTGAAGCTAAAAAAAAAACGTGCATCCATCCATCGTAAACAAACTCCAAACGGCTCCTGTGGGTTAATAAAGGCCTTCGGAAGCAAAGCGATGAGTTTGTGTAAGAAAAATATTCATATTTAACACGTTTCTGTGATTTGATTAGATAAATATGTGCGCTGCTTGTTTCACAGTAATACATGGTACTGTGTTCATTGTTGCCAAGTCCAGTGGTGGAGCTATCCAGAGCTATTGCAGCAATTATCGGTAAGTATTGACGCATGATGTACATTGCTTACGTTGCCACTAAAATTACTTGCATATAGGCTAATAGCTTTTGTAAGAGCCACATAAGGACTAGTTCATCTGAAATAATAATTTTGTTTAAAAACAGTAAAAACTATTTTATGAAAATTCATAAGTAATGTATTGTTTGAAATGCATAATTTAGTAATGTTTAGATCTGATAACATTTCAATATTTCAGCTTCCAGTCAGATAGCGCTACGTCATAGCGTAAGCGATTGGAGTTAGTTTCAGTTTGAAGTTAGAGACGTTGGAAGCAACACAGTTTTTTGACCGTGCGTACCATGTCTATGTATAATTTTATGTTTTGGAAGTAAACTTTTAAAAGGAAGACTTGTTTTGCTCGTGTTTCAAATACTGGTTGTATTTAGACTGACTTCAAAAGGTGGTACAGAAGAATCAGAAGAAACTACCATTTCATTAGTCAAAAAACTCGCTAATTCGAAACGAAGCTGGAAAACGGAGCGGACGTGTCTAGCTTGTTGTTGGATGAGGGAGCAAAGGATAGGACTTTAGCGCCGCAATCAAGACAAAGGATTGGGCCAGTCAGCGACAGAGACTCGTGACGGACCGACATCAGGCGGCAGTTTCTCCGTTTGTCGGGTTTCGTTGGCCTGTTTGTTAACAGAGAAGTGAGTGAAGCTGCGCGCGCTGAAGTGGGTGCCGACGGACGGACGCACGCACGAAGATATGAGTGAGTTTGGAAGAGAAAAAAAAGTAGGTCAACTTCTCCCTGCAAAACATAAGTCTATATAGAAAGCTCTGATTCAGTCAGTGTGGAGTTTTGGCGATCTTTAAGAAGTTGTTTTGCACTCGGTTTATTAAGAAAGGTATGTTTGAAGAAAGTGCTTGAAACGTTTGCATACAACTAGAGCATTAACTCCGCTATTTGTAAGATGGCTGAGGAAGATGAACGTAGATGTATCGAGGATACAATGGAACAGGGAAGGTCACATAAGCTGACAGAGAAGGCATTAGAAGAGAAATTGCAGAGGTGCATTTCATTGAGAAGAAGAACATTAGCAACTCTTACAAGCAAAAGAAAAGAGTTAGAAACATTGATGAGTGATGTTCAAAATTTACAAAGGGTAAAAAATATGATGGAAAATGACTTTGCAACGTCAATAAATGAGTTTAAACGTCTCAACAACGAAGTTGCAAATCTTTTGACTGAAGATGAAAAAACAAGTGATCAAGAGAACTGGTTCGACCCTAAAATGGCAACAATTAGAGGATTTATGAAAACGACAAAAAATTGGATTGCAGCTGAGCATGAATCCATACTGCCAGTGGAAAAGGTGCTGCAAGAAGAAACTAATGTGGTTGATTATCTGCAAGAAACTGTTAAACCAAATGACAGCGTTTCACAGGTTGGGGTCAACGATGTCACATATGCCAGCCCACGTGGATCACAAGTAAGTCGCACCTCAGCTGTGTCACGAGTATCGTCAGCAAGAGCTAGGCAGGAAGCGGAACATGCAGCCCTGCTCGAACGTGCTGCAATGCTAAAGAAAATGCAACAGCTTGAGTTTGAAGCAGCTAGAATCAAAGCTGAAAAGGAAGAGTTAGAGCTAGAAACTGCGTTAGCCGAGAGTAAAGCAAAAATAAGGGTGCTTAAAGAATATGAAAAATCTGAAGATGGTTTAAGTAGCTACGCGGCAGTGCAAAAGCCACGAGGTGGACACGTGAAGGAAAGAACTAGTATTATGCTTCCACAACAAGCTAATACGAACACTCATGTTCAATCACATACACGGCACTCCCGAATACAACAACAATCTCAACCGGTCTTCGATTATGTGCCTAATGCTCAGCCTAACAGAGGTGATGACATACTAGCGGTTATGCAAAAACAGAATGTAATAACTGAGCTACTTGTAAAACAACAGCAGCTATCTCATCTACCAACCAAGGACATTCCTGTGTTTAAGGGTGATGCGCTACAATACAAATCTTTCATGAGGGCGTTTGAGCACGCAATAGATCAGAAAACCAGCAATGATCAAGACAAGTTGTACTTCCTGGAACAATTTACGGCCGGTGAACCGCAAGAGCTTGTTCGCAGCTGTGCTCATATGACGCCTAACAAAGGCTACTGCGAAGCGAAGCGACAACTTCATAAGCACTATGGGGATGAATTACGGATTGCCAGCGCGTACATTGACAAAGCACTCAAATGGCCTCAAGTGAAGTCTGATGATGGGAAAGCATTGAGCGCTTATGCAATGTTTTTGATTGGATGTCGCAATACTATGGAAGACATCGAATTCTTAGAGGAGATGGACAACCCTACCAACTTACGGACAGTGGTGTCTAAGCTACCGTACAAACTGAAGGAACGTTGGCGTGCTGAAGCTTATGACATAAAAGAGCGAAGAGGCAGGAGAGCAAAGTTTGCTGATTTGGTGAGCTACATAGACCGCCAATCTAGAATAGCGATGGATCCCCTCTTTGGTAATATCTCAGACAGCCGTCCAATCTCAAGTGGAAAGATTGACCAAAAAGAAAAGCATCATGGAAAAAGAGAGGTTCGTGGAAGCAGTTTTGCAACAAATGTTTTCACCGAAAGCAAAGGGCCTCAAGAAACGCATGTTAAGCCAACAAATTCAATTAAAACTGTGAGTGCCTTTGAGAAGCCGTGTTTGTACTGCCAGCAATCACATACCCTCGCCTCATGCAGCAAAATCAAACACCAACCACATAAGGAGCGTGTGGATTTCTTAAAACTGAAAGGCTTGTGTTTTGGATGCTTAGTTCCGGGTCATCTTAGCAAATTCTGCAAAAGAAGAATTGAGTGTAAAGAATGTGCTTTAAAGCATCCAGACATTCTGCACATAATAAAAGAAGAAGGTTCTGTCTCACCTGAAAAGAAAGATGGTCGTCATGGAAGTGAAGTATCGTGTGCTCAAGTTTCTATTCTGCAAGAGTCCTGTAGCCTCACGGGGGCCGGAGAAGCGGAAAGTGTGCTGTCAATAGTACCAGTGAAGATCAAGTCGAAAAGGAGTGACAAGTGTGTTGAAACATACGCCTTTCTGGACCCGGGAAGCACAGCAACGTTCTGCACAGAAGACCTGCAAAGGAAACTAAACATCAAAGGGAAACCGACACGAATACTTCTTAGCACCATGGGTCAAGACAAACCTGGAGAACAGAAGCTCATGAACAGTTTTGTCATATCAGACCTGGAAGTGTGCGGGCTGGAAGACATAAAGTACATTGAGCTACCTAAGGTGTTCACTCATAGCAACATACCTGTTCACATCGAGAACATACCTAAACAGTCAGATATCCAGAAGTGGCCTTATCTCAATGAAGTACGCTTGCCAGAGATAGAAGCGGATGTAGGCCTGCTTATTGGAGCTAACTGTTCAAGAGCAATGGAACCATGGCATGTTATTAATGCTGAGGATGGAGGCCCTTATGCCGTGAAGACTGCCATTGGCTGGGTTGTGAATGGGCCCATAAGAAAGGAAATGGATGATGCAATGAATGAAATGCCTACATTTTCAGTAAACAGAATTTCTGTTATGGAGATTGAGAAGCTACTGGTTCAACAGTATAACACTGATTTTTCAGAGCGTAACTACGATGATCAAGAGGAGATGTCTCGTGAAGACAAACAGTTTATGCAGTCTGTGCAGAAAACGACACTGTTTGAGAATGGCCATTACAGTATTGGACTGCCATTCAGGAATGAGAAGCTACAAATGCCTAATAACCGTTGTGTGGCGGAACAGCGCATAGCCTGTTTGCTTAGAAAGTTCAAGAAGAATCCTGAATTCTTTGAAGAGTACAAGAGCTTTATGGAGACCATCATTGACAAAGGCTACGCTGTCCAAGTTCCAGTCCAACAGCTGAACCGTGACGACAACAGGCTGTTTTACATACCACATCACGGGGTGTATCACCCGAAGAAAAGAAAGTTGCGGGTGGTCTTCGACTGCACAGCTTCGTTTCAGGATAGGTCTCTGAATAGTGAACTGCTCCAAGGACCCGACTTGACCAACACGTTAGTTGGTGTGCTTTTAAGATTTCGTGAGGAGCCAGTAGCTATAATGGCGGACATTGAGTCGATGTTTTATCAGGTCAAGGTGCCGGAGCGTGACGCAGACCTACTCCGTTTTCTATGGTGGCCCAACGGCAAGTTGAATGAGCCTATGGAGGAATTTCGAATGACGGTGCACCTCTTCGGAGCCACTTCTTCACCAAGTGTTGCCTCATATGCACTGAAAAGAACTGCTGAAGATCACAAGGATGATGCATCTCCAGAAGCTGTTCAGACAGTTCTGCGCAACTTTTATGTAGATGACTGTCTGAGGAGTGTAGCTAAAGAAGAAGAAGCGGTGACTTTGGCTAAAGATCTTCGTACCCTGTGTGCTAGCGGAGGCTTCAATTTAACAAAGTGGATGAGCAATAGCAGGAAGGTGTTAATGTCAATCCCTGAAGTACATAGAGCCAGCGAAGTGAAAGACCTGGATCTAAGACATGACGCTTTGCCAGTCGAGAGGACTCTCGGTGTACAGTGGGACACAGAAACTGATACTTTCACCTACAGTATGAAGCTGCAAGACAAGCCGATGACCAGAAGAGGCATTTTATCAGTCGTGAATTCCATCTACGACCCCCTTGGCTTTCTTGCTCCGGTCATCTTGCCCGCTAAACTCTTGCTAAAAGATCTTTGTAAAGAACAATACGGATGGGACGAGAACATTGTCGGAAAACACGCTGAAGATTGGAAAAGATGGATTGAAGATGTCAGTCATCTTTCTACGTTTCATGTGAGCAGGTGTTTGAAGCCTACAGATTTTGGATGCACTGCCGCAGCACAGTTACATCATTTTTCAGACGCTTCTGAGTCCGCATACGGCACTGTGTCTTATCTGCTGCTAGAGAATAGTCAAGGGGAGAAGCATTGTGCATTCCTTATGGGGAAGTCAAGAGTGGCCCCACTCAAACTGGTCACCATTCCCAGACTCGAGTTGACCGCAGCAGTTGTCGCTGTTAAAATAGACAAGATGTTACATCAAGAGCTTCAAGTTCCACTGCAACAATCTATTTTCTGGACAGACAGTACAACAGTGCTCAGATACATTGACAGTGAAACTGCTCGTTTCAAAACCTTTGTTGCGAACAGAATCTCGTTGATCCGAGAAGCAACCAAGCCATCGCAATGGAAGTACATCAGAACAACGGAAAATCCTGCAGATCAAGCCAGCAGGGGCCTGAAAGCTAAGAGTTTGGTGCCAGGAGGAACCTGGATCAATGGGCCCGTCTTCTTGCTGAACAATGAAAGTGATTGGTCGGAACAACCTGTGCGAGGCAAAGAAAGCCTTCAAAATGATCCAGAAGTCAAGAATGGAGTTACAGTCAATGTGATCAAAGTTGAAGAAAACATGGAACCAATCGACAAACTAATCAACTATTATTCGGACTGGCATAAACTAAAAAGATCAGTGGCCTGGATTTTAAAGGTGAAGAAAAATCTGTGGAAAATGAAAGAGGAAAGAAAGGAAGTATCAAGAAAGATCAGGGAAACTGAAAAGGACCCTGAAAAGGTGAGATCGAAATTAGAACGACAAATTAAGAAATTCAAAGCAACAGAAAAGAAATCACTTACTTTGGATGATCTGGTTGTCGCAGAATCGGAAATAATCAAATTCAGTCAAAGACAGCAGTTTGGAGAAGAAATCAAAGTACTGGAGAAGGGTAAACAGCTTAGTTGCAGCAGTCAGCTGTTTAAATTGGATCCGATTCTTCAAGATGGCACGTTAAGGGTTGGCGGAAGACTCAACAAGTCTGCCATGCCAGAAAACGCTAAACATCCAACAATTATTTCAAAGCACAGCAGAGTTGCTACATTGATTTTGAGAGATATACACCAAAGAACAGGACACTGCGGACGCAGTTATGTCTTGGCACAACTGAGATGCAGGTACTGGATCCCACAAGCCAATTCTGCAATTCGAAAGATAATAAACAAATGTACAGTGTGCCGCAGGATTAATGGAAAGGTTGGTGAGCAAAAGATGGCAAACCTCCCGGAAGATAGGCTCTTGCCAGATAAGCCTCCTTTCACAAATACCGGTGTTGATTTCTTCGGGCCGTTTGATGTTAAGCGGGGCCGGAGTACAGTCAAAAGGTACGGCGTGATGTTCACTTGCCTCACTCTCAGAGCGGTGCACATCGAAGTTGCAGATAGCCTCGACACAGACTCCTGCATTAATGCAATTCGTCGCTTTATGTGCAGGAGAGGTCAAGTTACCATCATGCGTTCTGACAACGGCACAAATTTTGTGGCCGCTGAAAGAGAGTTAAGAGAAGCCGTTCAACTGCTGGATAATGACAAGATTGAAAAGGCCTTGCAACCAAAAGGAATAAAGTGGATATTCAACAGCCCAGCCGCTTCGCATCAAGGCGGGGTCTGGGAAAGACAAATTCGGACTGTGCGAAGAATCCTTAACTCCCTTTTGAAAGAGCAAGCAGTGAACGATGATTGTCTTCTGACAATAATGTGTGAGGTCGAAAGCATCATCAACGGCAGGCCGCTTACAACTGTTTCAGATGATGTGAACGACGTAGAACCTCTAACACCCAATCACTTATTGCTGTTGAAATCTCAACCCAACATGCCTCCAGGGATTTTCAACAAAGATGACATGTACACAAGAAAGAGGTGGAAACAAGTTCAATATCTTGTGGATTTGTTTTGGACAAGATGGACGCGTGAATACCTTCCACTTCTTCAGGAGCGCCAGAAATGGCTAAAGCCAAGAAGAAACTTCATGACAGGAGATGTTGTGCTACTAGTGGATAGTTCTTCCCCACGGAACTCCTGGCTCATGGGAAAGGTTGTTGAAACGTTGCCGGACTCCAGTGGAACAGTACGAAGAGTGAAGATAAAGACCAAGACCAACACTCTGGAAAGGCCTGTAAATAAACTGTGTTTGTTGGAAGAGGCAACGTCAGAAGAGTGAAGAAATAAGTTGATAGTTTATGGACATTTAGAAATTGTTTGGCTCTCAGTGTTTAAGTTTATAATTGCTTAGTCCTCCTGCCTATCCAATTAGGGGCCGGGTAATGTAAGAGCCACATAAGGACTAGTTCATCTGAAATAATAATTTTGTTTAAAAACAGTAAAAACTATTTTATGAAAATTCATAAGTAATGTATTGTTTGAAATGCATAATTTAGTAATGTTTAGATCTGATAACATTTCAATATTTCAGCTTCCAGTCAGATAGCGCTACGTCATAGCGTAAGCGATTGGATGTAGTTAGTTTCAGTTTGAAGTTAGAGACGTTGGAAGCAACACAGTTTTTTGACCGTGCGTACCATGTCTATGTATAATTTTATGTTTTGGAAGTAAACTTTTAAAAGGAAGACTTGTTTTGCTCGTGTTTCAAATACTGGTTGTATTTAGACTGACTTCAAAAGGTGGTACAGAAGAATCAGAAGAAACTACCATTTCAGCTTTTTTTCTGGAGAGTAGCCTAGCAGAAACACTGCATTAATACGTTTTTGTGTTTAATTTTGGAGGGAAATTGGCTGCTCCCATAACATAGAATGTAGAATATATATATATATATATATATATATATATATATATATATTTGTACAGCCCGTTCTCATCCCAAGGCGTCATCTAACTGACGCTTTTGACCATGCTTCAACATCCGAGGCACATGGCACCCTTTAGCGTCAATATGAGACGCTAACCCTACCCCAGACCTAAACCTACCCATTATGGAAGCGTCATGTAACTGACGCTAAAAACGGAAGCGTCATCTAACTGACGCTAAAGGCGTTAGATGACGCCCGAGGATGAGAGTCATCTACCTGACGCTAAAGGCGTTAGATGACGCCCGAGGATGAGCGTCATCTACCTGACGCTAAAGGGTGCCATTTGCGTCGGATTTTGAAGCATGGTCAAAAGTGTGAATAAGATGACGCCTTGGGATGAGAATGCATTAGGCTTGTTTGAGATGAGCAAAATCTGCGCAGAACCGATCACCGGTGATCAGCGCGAGATGCATGCCGGTTAGAAATGTGTCCGAGTGCGGTCCGCCTTGCTCTGATGTCATGCTGACGTGTGTCAAAAAACTCTCGCGACCGCAAGGCGCACGTGTCGGATTCTGCAGTCGCGCGCAGTTGCTCTCCACCGACTGCGCTGATCAAAAGCATGATGGGAAACGACTTGCTGACGGCACAGCTTAATGCTCATTGGTTTAAACAACCGTGATGTATTGTTCTCTTTTAAAATGTTTGATTTTAAAACTCTGATATCATGTTTTATGTGTATGTGGATATCCCCAAACTCTCTGACAGTGCGATCTATGTGATGTAGGCCTAATTTAAAAAAATAAAAAAAAAATAAAAAACACATATCTGTAAAGAAAAAAAATGATTCATAAACATATAGGCCTATTTAAAATGGAATTAAATAAGTACTTTGGGTGTCTTGTTCATTATATTTATTTTCATATTCAAGCAACAAAACTTAAAATACATCCAGTTTATTAGCAACACCGTGCACGAGTGTGAATCCCGCGATATCCGCCTTTGATCTCACAGGTGTCAGATCCACTGCGAGAAGAGCGATCTGTCCGGCTTGCCTGCGCTTTTTTCACTCCTCCTCTCACTGCAGCCGCCTACTCTCGACTACATTTCAGGCGAGGCAAGGCGCATCTCAAACAAGCCTATTGATATGTATGTGTGTGTGTGCGTGTGCACGCGCGTGTGTGAATATGTGTGTGTGTATATATATATATATATATATATATATATACATATATATATATATATATATATATATATAAAATGGCGTTGTGCAGGTTTATGTGAATGTATCATAACATTAAGATGTTAATAATTATGACCATAGGCGCTGGAGAAAAATATATACAGTAAATACTGTAAATGTTTTATACCTTATGGGAACAGTCCCCTTCCCTCCAAAATTAAACACACAAAAAATGTATTCAATTCAAATATATATGTATATACACAGTATATACACTACCGTTCAAAAGTTTGGGGTCGGTACGATTTTAAATACTTTTAAAAGAATTCTCTTCTGCTAACCATGGCTGCGCTTATTTGATTAAAAATACAACAAAAATCAGTTATAGTATTAAATATTATTCCAGTGTAAATCAGCTGTTTTCTGTGTGAATATATAGTAAAGTGTAATTTATTCCTGTGATCAAAGCTGAATTTTCAGCATCACCAGTGTCAGTGTCTTCAGTGTCAAATGATCCTTCACAAATCAGTATAATATGAGGATTTGATGCTCAAGAAACATTTATTATTATTATCAATGTTGAAACAGTTGTTGGTCTGTCAGTTGTACAGTTTTTTTTTTTTTTGATTATTTGATGAATAGGAAGTTCAAAACATTATAACATTATAATATTGTAATATTATATAATATTGTAATGTTGTAACATTATAAATGTCTTTACTGTCACTTTCGATCAAATTAATTATTCCTTGATAAATAAAAAGTATTGATTTCTTTCCTCCAAAAAATAAAAATAAAATTCTCACTGACCCCAAACTTTTGAACGGTAGTGTATATATATATATATATATATATATATATATATATATATATATATATATATATATATATATATATATATCAGACTAATTAATGTCATTTCATTAATAGATTGGTGTGCCAAGAGTGACATTAGTCTTCACTTAGACTGAGTTAATCCAAGTACTTGGATACTTAAGTACATTTGAAGGCAAAAACTTTTGTACTTTTACTCAAGTGAATGTTTAAAGGCAGCACTTCTACTTTTACTTGAGTAATATTTTACCTTGAGTATCTTTACTTTTACTCAAGTACGTGGTATGTGTATTTCGTCCACCACTGGCCAAGTCATGATCCGTTGTTCTCAGCATCTCAACAGCGTCTCGTTCACAGTAAAGATGTCTCCACACAAACTCCAACTCCATCTCTTGGGTCGCTTGTTGTAACATGCATTTGGAAACACAACATGTGTCAGTCATCTTCCCAAAGTCCTGAGAAGCACTTATGAACAGCCTGTTAAAGCTTTTAGAACTGTGGTTTTAGCTTTTAGGACATTATTATTATTATTGTTATTATTATTATTATTAAATACTTGTTTTTTATTTTACAGTGAAATTACAATAGTAATATTTATTATATTAATGTTTCATACCTTTAATAATAATAATGATTATTATTATTATCGTTGTTATTATTATTATTATTTTATTATTAATACTTGTTAACTTATTATTGTTAGTAATAATAATAAAAAACTTGTTTTTTATTTTACAGTGAAATAGTAATATTACAATTGTAATATTTATAGTTTTGTTTCATATAATAATAATAATAATAATAATAATAACTATTATTATTATTATTATTTTAGTCGCATTGATATAGCCCCACAAACAAGCACAGCAAAGCTGGTGCTTTTTTTAAAATCATATACTTCCAATCTCAATTGCACTTTTTAAAAAATCAGAAATTCGATTATTTTCCTAAAAATCATGCAGTTTTGGAACGACGTTGGTGAACTGTCCCTTTAAGCTGCTGAGATCCATGGCCTCTGGTGTCAAGCTGTTACTCTATCACCTCTCAAAGAGATCCATTTTTCACTGGCTTCCCCAGACCATAAAGACAAGAGACAAACCAATTGATTTTAATATGGCTCCCATGTCAGGGGAACTCAGGAGAGTGGACATATGGAGATTAATCTGTTCTGTGCCAGTGGCATATTGGTATATTGGCTGTGATGTGTGGAGGAGGGCTGATCTAAGGCACTTTGGCCACCTTTATTCAAAGATGTGGTTTGTCTGCAGTGTTACAGGCCTCTCATTATTCAACACAATTTGGAGGACCCCTCCATATTTTTTTGCATTTGAATTTGGAATAGAGTTATTAATTTAAATAATTTAATAATTGAAATACTTTTAAATCGTCCTCAGGTCCTCTAGTGGGCCCCGGGCCCCTGGTTGAAAACCACTGCTATAGTCTAAATTCCCATTGCACATACAGGTGAAACTCGAAAAATTAGAATATCGTGCAAAAGTTCATTTATTTCAGTAATTCAACTTAAAAGGTGAAACTAATATATAGACTCATTACATGCAAAGTGAGATATTTCAAGCCTTTATTTGTTATAATTTTGATGATTATGGCTTACAGCTATGAAAACTTTTCCACAATATTCTAATTTTGAATTTGGGGTTTTCATAAGCTGTAAGCCATAATCATTAAAATTATAACACATAAAGGCTTGAAATATCTCACTTTGCATGTAATGAGTCTATATAATATATTAGTTTCACCTTTTAAGTTGAATTACTGAAATTAACTTTTGCACGATGTTCTAATTTTTCGAGTTTCACCTGCACCTTTTTGTCATTTAGCTGTTATGTTGATTGATATCTTATGAACGTTATGGCAGTGGGTATCGGCGTCTGTTGTGTCATTTACTCGTTTTCAAGGTTAATCAGTCACTTGAGAAACCTGTTTACGTTCGGTGTAATCTGCGGCAGTAAGAGATAGCTTAAGGGGAATAAGCGGGAAATCGATCACTTATTTTTGGTTTGGATGCAGCAAGTTTTTGAAATGTGCTGCTCATGAGGCCTGGCTCAATCAGCTCTGGAGCTTTGCAAATATATCGAGAGTGTCTGCCAGCTGTTTTCTGTAAGGCTGTGGTGTCCTTTTCAGGTTAGAAAACTCTTAGAGGCTTCAACAGTGCCCAGCCTTACATTCCCTCTTTTTCCGAGCGCTCCCAAACCAGCCTATGCTAGGACTGTGCTAATTTACATATTTTCATAATCAACTACTCTGTGGGTCATCTGAATGATTGGTAAGGGAGCCCTGTGTAATGAGGCTGATATTGCATTTTGTACATTTTTTAAAACATGCTTTACAGAAACCTATCAATGTCAGAATAATCCAAAAGGTACACATTTTAATAAGAGAATAAATAGAATTGAAAGAATAATAAAAAAAAAGAATAGCAATACAAATATTTGAGAAGAGATTGAAGAGAAGTGAATTACATTTTTACTGGAGTGTTCACATATCCATTCTTGCATTTAAAAAAGTGGACAAAAGATAATGTAGAGGTGTTTTTTTTTTTTTTTTAAACTACCATCCTGACTCATCCCTACCAGGGGCGTAGCCAGTATTGGGCCAGGGCGGCACTGGCCCGCCCACATTACTCACTGGCCCGCCCAGGCAAGTTTGATAAAAATACATTTTTAGTTTATTTTTATTATTCAAATGTATTTATGAAAATATATTAATATATACATGATTAATTGTTGACTGCTGTGTGTGTTTAATTTGTTTTCCGATTAAAATTTAACTGGTGAAGCAAGTTGTAGAAAGCCTCTCTCCGGAACGTTATTGGTTGTGGTTGCGGGGGGTTCCGACAGGAAAACTCTCAGCGGCGTTGGCGCCACGATAATGGCTAAACAACTTTCTTTAATGTGCTGCTATTTGAAAAAAAGCAAGAGTTGAGGAAGAAGACACGCCACTGCCTTCATCTTCCGAGTCCACCCAGGGTCCCAGCCCAGTTCTTCCGACTCATTACCCCAGGAGAAGGCTAGTCAGGTGATGGCGCCGGCCGCTTCTTGCTCCCTCTCTCCTAGTCAGCCTGACGCACTGCTGAATAGAATAAAAATAGACAGGTTATTGTCTATACTGGTTTGTCCAGCCTTTATTGAGCTGTTGGTTGAACATGATGATTTGCCGAATATAAAGGTGTAACTGTTTTTTTTTTCAGTTTGTCTATTAATGTTAGTTATTATTGAAGTCATTTTTCAATAATTAGGCTATTATTATTGAAGACATTTTTTTCTAGGAAAAACTATAGGCCCAGTCACATTTTCACTGGCCCACCCAAAATACAATTTCTGCCTACGCCACTGATCCCTACCTTACTAAATTCCTCTCTGTGCTATTTCTCTGTCTCCCTTTTCCCCTCTGATTTATTTCGCCAGGCCGGAAATCGAAGCATAGCACCGTCATTACTGTCTATGTTCTGTGCACCTCCAAACAAGTGGCTCTTCTGGGAGGATCAGGCCAGGGCAAGGCTGAGGGTCACGGTGGAAAGTGTGCCCGCCATGCCAGAATAAATCAAGAGAGGGTCACAAGGATGACCTCAGCAGCACCAGCAGGGCTTAAATCACACAGCTTCCCTGGGTGGAGAGAGACAGTGCGAGCTACGTAATGAAAACAGCATGTTCCATTTGCCATAGCTGCAGCTAAAACACAGAGGGTCTGCTTTCCAACACGCTCTGCATGGTCTCAAAAGCAGCAAGGATTTTGTCCAAAAGCTGGTCAAGCCCCCCCTTCCCCCTTTCCCCCTTTCCCCCAAATCAGTAGGTCTTGTGAAGAAGTCAGTATGCCACATTTCTGTTTAAATATACATGTGTGAATTAATATATACACAAAGTGTGGGGTCCGTACGTTTCAGTCCCCCTGTCAGTAATTGTATCCCTTAAAACTCATCTATGAATCCAAAAATTACATATTTTTTAAAAAAAAATCCTTGAAAAAAAAAATCTTCATGCCTTAAAATAGCTTGAATGTAACTCTACACCCTTGCCTCATTTAGTATACGTGGTTCTATGAATATGCAGATTAGCCCCGCCTCCACTCACAATCCACTCATGACGATCACACGTTGACTTGATTGGTTACAAGGTAGTTTGTGACGTCAGAAACGCCATCAATTTCAAACCGCGTTTTTGAGACTGTCTTTGGTTCACTGCAGTTTTATGAAGAAAATACTCAGCAATGGTGTTGACTTGTGCATTTGCACATGGTTTGTCTTAAAGCATATTAAAAACACCACATAGACATATAAACAACATTAAAAGCTTGATTTTCACCACAGGGTGTCTTCATTTTTTTTATTTGAAAGTCACTTATGCTCACAAAGGCTGCATTTATTTGATCAAACAATAATATTGTAAAATATTAATTTAAATTCAAAATAACTGTTCTATTTTAATATATTTTGAAAAGTAATTTAATTCTCTGATGGAAGCAATAACTCCAGGTCACATGATCCTTCAGAAGTCATTCTAATATGCTGATTTGCTGCTCAAGAAACATTTCTTCTTCTTCTTCTTCTTATTATTATTGTTTAAAATGGTGCATTTAGGATTTTTGATGAATAGAAGAGAACAGCATTTATTTGAAATAAAAATCTTCTGTCCCATCATAAATGCCGTTACCGTCACTTTTGATCAATTTAATGCATTCTTGTGAAATATAAATAAGTATATATTTATATATAGTATTTACACACAAAATTGTAATTCTTACTTAAATTATATACAAGTAGATATTTAACAGTAATTTATCTGGGGGGTTTTCTCCATCGTGGGTTTATTTTTTGACTGAACTGTGCATTCTGGTAATGTTTGTTTTTTTGGGCAAAAACTTTGGAAGGCAGCATAATTTAGTTTGAAGAAGGTATGCATTGGAATGCCTTAAAATGCTGCCTGTTGAGATCACTAGGTTTTGAAACGGTTGCTCTGCTTCGGTGGTTCCCATATGTCATTTAAAGGCTACCCCTACCAACACAGTTCTGATGCGGGTTCCCAGCCTGCGTCATTTCACTGCAGAAAAGGAATCTGGGCCTGAAAGATCAGTTCAACTCCGGCTCTAAAAACTTGTTGGTCTTGAGGGGGAGCGGAGGAGAAATGCTGTCGCTGTCAGTCTTGTTGAGAAATGTAATAAAGTTGCTCTTTATATCTATAAAACTGCGCACGAGAGAGCGAATGAATCAACGGTTTCAGTTTCAATAAATGCTAGAATCACTCCCCGTTCTGTAAACAGCAAAACAGAAATGCCGCAGTGCCTGCACAAACACTGGGATGTGCACGGTTTGATTTTAGACTGGTTACAGTCAGGTAAACATCACAGAGCAGCGGTACGTCACCGCTCGTTCCTCAAGTCTGTGGAAACACGTAGCCGGCTCGCAACAGGCTCCAGTTTGCCTGGCCAAGAACAGGCTCTGGCTCCAGAACGCGAACAATTCTGGTGAGAAAGGGGTAACAGTGTCACCTCAGCTTCCTCCATCACAAAGATGGTCTTTGAGAGGTATCGTGTGGAGCATGAGAAAGACAGGAGCTGACCTCTGTTAATCTTGACCTCTTGTTGGTCGTGTCCACCACCTCTCCTGCCTCCCATTAACAGAAATTGGCCTGATGACATACTCTTCCTGTGTCTGCCCCTTTGCAGGCCCCTCTCTGACGAAGGGGATGGCGAGGCCCAGCATAATGCTCTATTTTGGGAGGTCATTTTGAGCCGGACGCCCTGTCTCCCCAGGACTGCCTGTCTGCTGATAGCCTATCAGATTGCTGGCTCTTAAAGGGGAGACGCTGCCATTTACCAGCCTGACGCCAGGCAAACCAGTTATCATTATCAGGACCCCCGACACCAGATTAACCGCTCCCAGCGCTAATGAGCATTTTAAGAAAGGGTAACATGTGGGAGCAGCAAAAAATAACATCAAGGGTAAAAAAAAAAAAAAGACTTCTGGAAAAAAACCTGATTA
The DNA here is from genome assembly GCF_029890125.1 of Rhinichthys klamathensis goyatoka. Lineage (NCBI taxonomy): Eukaryota > Metazoa > Chordata > Actinopteri > Cypriniformes > Leuciscidae > Rhinichthys > Rhinichthys klamathensis. The sequence goes on from NW_026606558.1 coordinate 1,014,094, forward strand.
AATCAGTAGCTGTCCTTTCATAATGTAATGATATAACATTATAACAGGACAGTTGATCTGGATTTATGAGTAATTGAAGATATCATTGACATGATCATATATTAAAATGAACACATACTGTAGATAAAATTCTCTGAGCTTTCTTTAGTCCCTCTAAACTCAAAAGTTTTTGTTAATGGGTGAAGATCCTCTTTTATGACTTTTATATCAGAGTCCAGTATCTCTGAAGCATACTGTAATGGTTTTAAGTCTTCTACGTCTCTTTTTTTTATTTTTTTGGTTTTTAATAAAGTGAGACCATATTTGTTTTTACATTTTTTTTTTATTAAGGATAAAGGGTAACACTCTACAATAAGGTTCATTGGTTAACATTATAGTTTACTTCATTACTTAAAGTAGCATGCACTAATAATGAACTGCACTTATACAGCATTTATTAATCTTTGTTAATGTTCATTTCAAAATGTACTAATACATTATTAAAATCTTGTTAACATTTGTTAATGCACTGTGAACTAACATGAACAAACAATGAACAGCTGTACTTTTATTAACTAATGTTAACAAAGATGAACAAATACAGCAAGAAATGTATTGCTTTTAGTTCATGTTAGTTAATACATTAATGTTAACTAATGAACCCTATTGTAAAATGTTAACGGATACACTTTTCTATATTTTTTTATTGTTTAACCTTTTATACACGCGCACACACACGCGCGCACACACACACACACACACACACACACGCTGACATGATGCTAAAGTATAAACAAACAAACAAAACTTTGGTCCCTCTGTATAAAACGCAGGTTGTTATTGGCTTTTTACTCATTTGCAGCAATGAGAATTCGGTCTCCACGACAAGTTCTTCCATAAACAATGTTTATAATCCTCTATCCCTGATATTTCCAAAGGATGTGACTAAGTAACTCTCAGATATCCAAGCCAAGCTCAACACGTGCAGTGAATAAACCAGAGACTGAGTTCAAGTGTTATGGCTTGTTGTTGCATTCAGTCGAGAGGTAATAGCACATATAAATTTTAAAAGTTATTCACACACACATTAATTTTTTTTTTTTATTGATGCTTTCTTTAGTATTCGAATTATTGGGCTTTGCGCAGTTGACGAACAGTACTTGCATTGCCTTCTTTCTTTCTTACTTTTCCCTTAAAAAAGTAAAGAAGGGATTACTCCGATTTTTTTCTGTAATTTAATTACAGTAATTGCATTAAATACTGTAGACTATAGAACAATTCTATATAAAAACAAAAGTGGATTTAACTACAAAATTTCCCTTTAAATACTTTGGTAAGTTCAAGAATTATTTATGCAATTTTATGTATTATAACTATTTATTTGTAAGAATTTAAAGAGCAGTTTCATGTCTTTCCTCATTGTTTAACTGGTCGAGGTTGATGTAGGATTTAGTAAGTAATCAGTAATAAGTAATGCAATAGTTTTTAGAGAGAGAAATAAGTACAGTAATCTATTTGCTCTGTTGAAGATGTAATTAATTACTTTTTTAGAGTACCTTACCCAACACTGCTTATATTGTACAGTTAAAGAAGGTTATTATGAGCATTATAAGGTTTGAAGTGGATGTCAGAACAAATATCAGTAGACCAGGAAGATTTTAAAACGAGCGTTTCATTCATAAATCTGGAAGATCTTACCTTCATGCTGTGGAAATACAAACCGGAAGACAGAACAGAACAAGTGCAGCTCTGAAAAGGGGCGGGGCTACATGAGGTCTATATACTGTACTGTAACAGTACAGGCACAATAGTGACTGCATAGGATAATAATTATATGGTATGGTTTCATAATAAAAACAAGCCTTTTCATGGTTGAAATAAAAGTTTACACTATTCACTTGATTTTACGTGTCGTTTTGTGCTGTAACCGATCATTCTGTAATCCCTATCATGTAAATGGTGTGTTGAAAGGTTTTTTTTTTCCTCTTCAAGCATTGCCTTCAAAAAAAAACAAAAAAAACTTGATCTGCGGCTATCAGAATGGCCCCCTCTGCCAATGTGGAAGAAGCTGGCTATTAAAAGGGCCTGTGAATGCTCAGACAAACATCAGCCCACATGCTTAATTACTCTGCCATGCAGGAATGCTGTTGATCTGTGTTAACAAAGCCTATGGAACAAGCAAATTCCAGAAGTAACAAGGCAATATAATGAACTTCTCAGCCCTGAGGCTCACATTAGCACTTGAGCGATGAGATTTGCCACATCACACTTCAGTTCGTCAATTAAGCAGGAATCCAACAACAGATGGTCTTCATTAGCACAAGCAAACTGTAATGAGCAAACAGCTACTGATGTTTTATTTCTCATGTTTTTGAGTCATATACATTTAAAAACTGCTAGTGCCATCATAAAATGGGCCGGTTTTGTTGATGCAGTTTGATGGGGTAAGCTCAGGGTACATAGCTGGCATTGTGGCCCCATTTTTTTTTTCTGTTCAAATGAAGTTTGTGAAATCATAAAAAGTGTCTGTGGATGATGTCACTCTTGGTTCCAACATGGGTTTTTGGAGTGCTAGATTTACTAGCGTTTGGGAAACATTATAAAGTACAGTGGTTCACATTGAGAGAGCTTGTGCTTTCTCCAGCGTTCCTCTGCTCCCCGCCACCTTGCCATGGCGGCACACATTAAAAACACACTTTTATTAAAACATTCAGGACTTTGATGCTTTCATTTCAACCATTTTGGAATAGGATATTACCCCGTTCTTCGCCCTCTGAGAAGTGGACCTTTTTTTGGATGAAGCGTGTTATGAATTGCACAATCGGTAAAGCATCCACGGTGTTTCAGCGCTTGAAACCGATCTGGTCAGCTTCAACAGTTGATACCAAGACAAAACTACTGTTGTAGCTACCAGGCAATACCAACAGCGATCTATGCTAGCGAAACATGGACAATTACAGCACGGAAACGCAACAAGGTTTCATCAACGTTGCTTGTGCAGAATTCTGGGTGTAACTTGGTGCATTCAAGTTAGAAACGAGGAAATTTTACGGCAAAGTGAATCTAGAAAATTGCAGGATATTGTGGTGAAACATCGAATGCTAGTCATATTTTTCGCCTACCGGATTATCAATACTCAAACACTATGTTGCAATGAGAGCAGTAAAACATGGTACCAAACATTCAGGGAACACTGGCGTCAGATGGGAAAATGTCGAGAACGCTGCCTCAGATAAGGCTCTTTGGAGGAAGCTTGCTGCCCTATGCGCCTTGCGCTGAAGGAACCGATGATGATGATGATGATGATGATGATGGTGTTATGAATGCTTTGTTGTGCTAAATCAATAATCTTTTATTGGTGGAGGGTATGCTTAGTGTGTTTAGGGCCTACATGTGAATGTTTTTGCCAGAGTGTGAGGACTGGGTTGTGCCAAGGTGTGAAAGTCTGCCTGGTGCCAGTTTATTTTGGCCCTCACTCTTTTTCTTCTGTATGTGTTGGCATCTTTTCTCACGCAGTATTATTCTTACTGTAATGGATCCTGGTTACTACTGCAGGCAATCCTGAGTAAAACTTTATGAATGTATAAACCTTTACATAAACATACTGGCCGTAGCGAGCCGAGTCTAGTATTTTGATACACTTGGTTATGATCACATTTATAAACTTTTTTACATTAAGTATAGCTACATTGATTTGGCTTCGGTGAAAGGTTGCATAGTTCAATGCATAAAAAACACTAGCTGTTTTTTCGGATTTTCAGTGCTACTCGAGCTTCTGGAGTAGTTGTCTCTTATAGCAAACTTGGTAAAATACTCTATCTGTCATAATTCTTAATCACAACTAATTAATTCTAGTATATTATGGCCTGGTTTTACAGACAGGGTTTAGATTAAGCCAGGAATAGTGCATCTTGAGCCAAATCAATGGCTCTGACATAACCAAATCAATGGCTCTGCAAGTTGCTTTCAGTTAAAATAGCTCAATAATGCATTTTAGTCTGGGACTAGGCTTAAGCCTTGTCTGTGAAACCAGGGGTAAATCTGATTATCTATAACAAATGTAACTAAAATATAACTTAGTGAAACCACCTTAAGCTGTTAAAAGCATAGAGTCCATAACACCATACCCTAAAACAGTTCATATGAATCCCAGTGTGTTGATAGTCCTTTTGCAAGTGTCCAACAGTGTATACAATCCAAGTGATAGTCCGAATGCTTTTAACTGGAAAGGTAAGAATAAAAGTCCACAGTCCAGGTTCGGTAAGCTCCAGCGCATTTGTTAGTGACCCTATTTGTTTGCCATGCTGCTTCCTTTATGCTGGCTATTTCCTGTTTCCTGTCACGTGATTAGTCACATGACAGGCAGACCCAGTAACATTTAAAGACATACTACACACATTAAATGGTTAAGAGGAATAAAAATGAATAAGAAAACAATTAAAACTCTATTATACATAAAATCATTGTAAGAAATGGAGCGGTAAAACATGTATCTTATGTGACAGTGTCACAAGCCTAAAAAGTGGATTGCATTAATATTGCTTTGTCCTGTTATTGGTTGTGTTCCTCGAGAATTTGGTGCTTAATTTTCCCAAAATGTACATATTCTGGAATACACCGCACGTTGCAGTGGCCACTGAAGCTACATGCCGAAGCAACCGCCCATTGCTAGTGTGGTATTGCTTGTACAGTTCTATAAATAAAAACTTTGAGTATGAATGGTGAGTAACTTAAATTTTATACACAATATTGTTACAGTTACCAACACAAATAGTTTCAAACTAATATTCAAAGCAGGACTCAATGTTTAAACTAATCACTCAGGAATCCAAGGGTTGACCAAGCTTGGAAAATGGTACTTTTCCCCATATCACAGACTTTTAAATGCCTCAAACAAATCGCTTGAATGTCTTTTAAAGTTTTCAAGCTGTGAACTTCACAAACTTTTTTTAATTCAGCATTTAGTTGCTTTAGTTAGCATCACTCCAGTCATGGAACTTGTAAACACGGCTTTTGTTTCCTGGTGGACCGTTAAAGATTCCAGCACAACGGGATCTCGGAACACCTGTTGAAGTCAGCCAATCAGATTTAAACTTTTGCCTTCGTCCCAGTTCTCTTATACTGTTATATCAACGCTCCTTAGCCAATCAGATTTGAGAATCATAAATATATGTTGTATAATTGAAGATGTTGTGATTCCGCTTGCAACCTTATAGTCAAACATGACATCAGCCTGAACCTAAGTCAACATCCAATTCGAATTAAACACAAAGTTTCATAAAGGTATCATTATAAGCAATTAATCTGCCAGGGAAGTCAAAAACAAAGTTTGGGTGGTTCACAGAAGGAACAGGTTGTCTTTCTCATCAGGGTTGCCTTTCCTCAGTGAACAAGCCTCTAATTTAGGGCCTAGAGGAATGTGTGTGTATGTATGTGTGTGACTGGGTTTAAATCAATCTGGCAGAGACAGTGCAATTAGAGGTTTTGACTTGGTTATCTGGCTCTCAAAGACAGACTGTCTCCATGACCCACTGAACAAATGCTGATAAAAAGCTGGAAAATATTATTCTTCACATAAGTGTGTCTCTGGTTTGGGCTCTGGTGACCCAGTCATATGGGGCTCAGCCTCGCCGTCTCTGCCGGTCAGGAAGAGAGATAGGAAAAAACACGCAACACTCAGATAACCAAACTATTGATCTGCATTCTGCGACGCCAGTCTCTAAAACCAACTATGTGATAGAGACACAGCGCAGGTGTCCTGATTTGATTTCCTTCCCTTGTTCGAGTATTAATTAGTCGTGTTTCCCAGGACTTGTTTATGTATATGGGGACATTTTTGATTTATTAGTCACTTTTTAGTGTGTCTTTAAAGAGCCATTCCTGCCTTTCTGGGGTCGTGACTTCTGACAGCGGCATGACAGAAAGCATGGGAGGAAAAGGTGCAGTGTGAGGAATGTTTACAGGCATGCTTGGAAGAGCAATGTATTACAAACCTAAATTATTTCCAGATTTATTACTCGATCCACGGTTCCAAACTCAGAATCACATTGCAAAACATTTCATCTTAAACCTTTGCTCTTATAAATCTACCTAACATTTATTCAGTCCGAGTCAGTGTGTCATAAAAAACATAAAATATACCAATCTACATTTCATTTTTTTTTTGGTGAAACGGCCTACATTCTTAAACCTGCCCTGAATTAAGGGCTCGTAGTTCTTTAGAGGAGCTGTTGAAGGGAAATGATGAAAATTCTGTTATCCTCATGTTGTTTCAAACCTGTTTGACCTTCTTTCTTCTGTTGAACATAAAAGGTTTTGTGTTTTTTATCCATACAATGAAAGTAAGTGGGGTCCAAAACAACATTGAACCCCATTGACTTTTTATTTTATGGACAAAATACAGTATGTGTGTTCTACAGAAGAAAGTCATATAGATTTGGAATGACATGAAGGAGAGTAAAAAATGACAATTTTTATTTTAGGTGAACTATCCTTTAAACTGATCCTTTTCTAGTGTGTTTGAGTAGACCATCCCAAGCGTCCCATATTACAGTTTTTCTCAGTCGCTTTGGTACATTTCTCGAAATCATCCTCGAAATGTGCAAAACAGTAAGTGCATTTCTCAAAACAATTCGTACAAATAGCAAAAGGATTACCTGCAAAAGCCATTCTCTTGCTCAAAATCCTTAGTTCATCTCTCAAAAGTAAATATCTGTGTCAATGAACATGCCAGTGCCATCAGAATGACAAGTCCTTGTGACATTGTGTACGGATAAGACAGTTAAACTGTTAGTCATGTTGTCAATATAACAGTGTACCCTGGAGGGATGTTCTGATGTAAACTATGGATAAAGTTTTGATGACAATTATTGTAAATTGTAGGTTACTTAGTGTATGTGGGAGTTTGATTGCAATAGACTGGACAAGATTCACATTTACCCTTTTACTGTTTGTAATGTATGTTGTTGACAGACCATGTCATTGCAATACAGAAAGGAAAAGTGAACAGAAAAAAAGTCAAACGAAAATGTATAGAAATATGCTTGATTATGACAACTTTTTCAACCATTTTGCATGTAAAGACTTATGCTATGAACTAATGCCTAACTGTTGTGGGGGCTGAGACAATTCAACAGAGACCCATTATAATACATTTTAATCAACATGAAGCAATTGATAATGTAGGAAACAGCAGAGAATTGTACGTAATCATTTGCAAGAATGTACCAAAGCATTTGCAACTTGTTCAAAGAAATGAGAAACTGCTTTTTTGATGTGCACAAGTGACACAATGATGTGAACGTTGAACAGGTAGTTTTGAGAATTTCAATTCTGATCTGAGAAATGGACCAAAGTGACTGAGAAAAACTGTAATGCAACTGTAACTTTTATTCCCTTGCGTTCCTTAAGCTCCTTCGTGGACCTAGAATAAGCCTTATCGGCAGGAATGTGATGGTGAAGCCAGGCCACTGACAGCCCTCCCCTTGGGGCATGAATTACCCTGACTGGTACAAAGAGAAGATGACACACGCAGCCTCGGGTCCCGTCTGCCTGGTCTACCTGTCTCCAATACAACCTAGTGAATCAGATTGCTTCCAATTAAAGATTCAACCATCTTTTTCCCCACCGTGCTTTGTCTCATAGCAGAGACATGTCTTGTGGCATTTACAAAGAATGGAATGATTGCACAGTATCGACTATAGAGGGGTGGGGATGTGTAGCATTGAGTGAATAGATTATCTGCAGAATCCCCTCCACCCCCACTGCGTCCACGGGCCTAAGTGTGTGAGCCTGTTTCTCATTAGTATCTGTCCGTACTGAACTCCCTCGCAATTTCCTCATGGAGAATTAATGCCTTCTGCTCTTTGAATATATGACTGCTGTCACAGGCTGGTGCATTTTATTGTTTTGTTGCATGTACTCTTTTTCTCCACTGATTTTCTTCAAACAGTCTTCCACACACTCCTCTATACGTTTCTCAAACTTTTGTCTTCAAGAATATAATATATACCAAAAACGGATGGTCTCACAAGAACACAGACCAGAAATACTTTTTTTATTATTATTAATATTATACCCGGATGTAATTTGTCTGTCTGTCTGTCTGTCTGTCTGTCTGTCTGTCTGTCTGTCTGTCTATCTATCTATCTATCTATCTATCTATCTATCTATCTATCTATCTATCTATCTATCTATCTATCTATCTATCTATCTATCTATCTATCTATCTATCTATCTATCTATCTATCTATCTATCTATCTATCTATCTATCTATCTATCTATCTATCTATCTATCTATCTTTTTATCTATCTATCTATCTATCTATCTATCTATCTATCTATCTATCTATCTATCTATCTATCTATCTATCTATCTATCTATCTATCGTTCTATCGTTCGTTCTATCGTTCGTTCTATCGTTCGTTCTATCGTTCTATCGTTCGTTCTATCGTTCTATCTTTGTATAAAATTGATTTATTTTACAATTTCATGCATTGTCTTTAAATTATTTAAAACGAAACAAATGTATTTTGTATATAATGTATAATATATGTACTGTGTATGTAAAGGATTATTATTATACCCGGATGTAATTTGTCTGTCTGTCTGTCTGTCTGTCTGTCTGTCTATCTATCTATCGTTCTATCTATCTATCGTTCTATCGTTCGTTCTATCGTTCGTTCTATCGTTCGTTCTATCGTTCGTTCTATCGTTCGTTCTATCGTCCGTTCTATCGTTCGTTCTATCGTTCTATCGTTCTACCGTTCGTTCTATCGTTCGTTCTATCGTTCGTTCTATCGTTCTATCGTTCGTTCTATCGTTCTATCGTTCGTTCTATCGTTCGTTCTATCGTTCTATCGTTCATTCTATCGTTCGTTCTATCGTTCTATCTATCGTTCCATCTATCGTTCCATCTATCTACCGTTTTATCTATCTATCTATCGTTCTATCTATCTATCTATCGTTCTATCTATCTATCGTTCTATCGATCGTTCTATCTATCGTTCTATATATCGTTCTATCTATTGTTCCATATATCGTTCTATCTATCGTTTTATCTATCTATCTATCTATCTATCTATCTATCTATCTATCTATCTATCTATCTATCTATCTATCTATCTATCTATCTATCTGTCTATCTATCTATCGATCGATCGTTCTATCTATCGTTCTATCTATCGTTTTATCATTCTATCTATCGTTCTATCTATCGTTCTATCGATCGTTTTACAGTTTTTTACAATCACTTTGTTACTATTTTTAGAACCTTGATGTCATTTTTCACAACTCTAGACACAAAACTCTCATGCACATTTTTCAAAACTCTAACCCTTTCCTCAATTGCTTGGATACAATACACATAAAACTTAGATCATTTGTTCATTTAACAAAAATCACCTGTTCAATATGACACAACTTAACATCAAAGTACTACTATTTCAAAAGGCAATTCACATATTACATTTCAAATGAGTGTCTATTCATTTCAGTACAATGATCTAACTATCAATTGATACAACTGCTCAAAATGATAAGTAACTGTTGCATTACTCTTAGTAATGCATAGTTGTATGGAAACAGACAATCTTCCATGTTTACAGTAAATCATGAAAGTTTCAAGATAACGAGATTCATTGTCACCAATTTGCGTGGAGCATGAACCAATTAGACTACAATATCCATGGATGACGCCTGCAATGCCATCGCAGCAGACCAGTGTCAGGCCTGGATTCGCCATGCCGAAGGTGTTTTCCAAGATGTTTGGCTAATGAAACCATCCATTGTGATGTAGATGAGAACCTGTGGCCAAATCCACAGCACAGAGTTGATTACAATGTAGAAATACAGTAATCACTCCTGTTTTGTTTCTTACATTACAACCAAGCAAGTTGAGGACCACTGCATTTGATGTTTTACAGTAGTGTCTTTTCTTTTCTATTTCATAGCTAATTATTTTTGCTTTGATTCAAATAAACCTATGTTGTGATTGCACTGTAGTGTTTTGCATCAATATATTACAAACTTTGTTCAATGATTCCACTGTGTCTGTAGTATTCTCTCTACCACTACTGTACTTTTACAGAGATGTATTTACTGTACATGTAGTACCATAATGAAACCTGTATCACCTATTTTGTTCTACAAAATTTAATGATTGTACGAACAATGACACAGTGAAACTATCGGTTGCTTGTGTGTGGGTGATCTATAGTTATGTTTCAATGGTATTTCACAGTAAATTTGTTTTTTGAACCAATGATTGTGCAAGTGCAAGATTTCTTGAATGCACAATGCAATGTTTTGAACATTAGACAGCCTGTGTTACAAGTGATAACCGTTTTGATTTTTGTGTCTAGAGTTTTGAAAAATGACATGAAGGTTCTGAAAATAGTAGCAAAGTGATTGTAAAAAACTGTATCATCTATCGTCCTATCTATCGTTCTATCTATCTGTCTGTCTGTCTATTGTGAGTGACAGACTCATTTTTACTTTTTACTTAGTTTTATACATTGAATAAATAAAATATATTACTTGTTATAACTACTTATTGCATGAGGTGCAATGAGGTGCTTGGACAATTGGATGGGAATGTATCTCTCGGTTGTGTTTAATTTGATATCCTCTCCCTCTGAAGTGTCAGTGCTGTACCAAGCTGGCGTGACCACTGGATTATTACCCCGGGGTCTCCAGTGGTGCACAGTCTGCTTTGCTGGACACAGAAGAGCGGGGCAGGGGGACAGTGTGTGTGTGAACAGCTGGGCCCTGTTTTCAGCCCTCTGACTCAATTACCTCGTCCTCTTTGAAGAGCTCTTTTCTTACACACTTTCACATATGCAGCAAACATTAGGGTCAATAGAGTATACACTCCTAAAAACAAAGGTTCCGAAAGGGGTTTTTCAGAGATGCCATAGAAGAACCATGGGTTTCCCAAAGGACCTTTCAGTGAACAGTTCTTAAAAGAACCATTTTTTTCTTAGTGTAAAGAACATTCTAACAACATAAAGATCCTTTTTCTGCTTTAAAGAACCTTTTGTGATAAGGCTCCATGAATGTTACAGGTTCTTCATGGAACCATTAATGCCAGAGGATTTATTTCATATTATTACATAAAAATTATTTTAACAGTATTTGTTTTGTATAAAATTGATTTATTTTACAATTTCATGCATTGTCTTTAAAATATTTAAAACGAAACAAATGTATTTTGAATTTAAAACTCTAATATAATAATATATTTACTGTGTATGTAAAGGACACATTTAACAGTTAACATTGCAAAATTGGTATACAACCCCTAACTTTTGTAGGATAGAGGAGGAATTATTCACCGACAACCTCAGGAAATAACTTAATAAAAATGATATGATAATAAAAAAAAAAAAGATTTTGACAACATATGTTTTTATATTTAACTCACCAAAATAAGCAATTTTCAACTTTTTTATGTTGTACAAGATTCAACTCATTTTTAAGGTCGGTTTAATGTAATTTAATTTAAGTAATTTAAGTTGAAATGACTTAAATATCCAAATTGATTGTACATAAAAATCTAATATTCTAAGACAGTAATATGTAAATTACACTGAATATATGTTTTGTATTTAAAATAGGCTTTGTTTTTACAGACATCGTGTCCATGAAACCACTAATGTCTTTCCTTGGCCAAAAACATCATCTTAATGCTATTCCTTGTACTTTTTTGCATAACTATAATGTTCCTTTAAAAATGCTCTCTTTTCATTTATCATCAAGTGACTGGAATTGAGAAACGAAATAATCATTGCCAAATCTCTCCAGGCGTACATGGTGTTGGACAGAAAACAAAACTTGCTTTATCATTGTTTCTCAATGCTTGAAAGCTAAAACTTTGCCTCGGGTGAAACATTTTATTTCAACAATATTAGTATATTGCAATAGCCAGTCAATGAAGTCACTAATCATTTATCACAGAACCTCCTGCAGGCACAAAATTGTACAATATGATCATAAAGAAACAGTCGAACAATATCTGAAAAAGCACTTCCTGAAGCTTTAATTAAAAAAATAGTGGTATTTTTCAGATATTCGAGCTAAACTGCTACCTGTCAATGGACAGGTGGGTGAATGGCTATCATTAGCACCATTATACTGTTAGTGGGGCTTTCACAGATTTTTCAGTAAAGTGTGAGAATGATTGAACATGGAGTGTAGTGCTGCAATAACAGTTTTCTTTGCCCTGTCTGACGTGTGATTAAGTTACAAAAGAGAATGTATTTGCAACAGGTGCCTCTAATACGGAGCAGGCATGAGGGGCTCCATGCTCTCTCTCACTCTCTCTCTACTCTCTCTCTCTCTCTCTCTCTCTCTCTCTCTCCTCTCTCTCTCTCTCTCTCTCTCATCTCTCTCTCTCTCTCCCTCTCTCTCTCTCTCTCTCTCTCTCTCTCTCTCTCTCTCTCTCTCTCTCTCTTCTCTCTCTCTCTCTCTCTCTCTCTATCTCTCTCTCTCTCTCTCTCTCTCTCTCTCCTCTCTCTCTCTCTCCTCTCTCATCTCTCTCTCTCTCTCTCTCTCTCCTCTCCTCTCTCTCTCTCTCTCTCTCTCTCTCTCTCTCTCTCTCTCTCTCTCTCTCTCTAACCTCCATGAACCTGCCAGGGAAATCCGATTCCCGCAGGCAAATACTACTCTTAGTCGCAGAGCAAGGGGCATAAGTAGAGGACAGGTGTGTGTGTACATCACTGGGTGACTAATACTGGACGTTTGGGATGGTTGATGATTAAATCTGATGATTTTTCATTTATTTATAGTGCACTTTATGCCCATGTTAAACTGACTTACTATAACTTGTTTGACTATTTTTGAGAAGTAGATGTCATGATTGAGTTGTCAGTCTATTTTATGAAGTGTTTGTAATTTTAACATTAAAAAGAAAGATTTTAAATGTATAGCATTGCCTTTTTTTATTTTCAGTTTTGCATGTTTGTGTTTTATGTTGCATTGTTAATGTTTATTGCATTACTTTAATGTGTATGCTGGTATGATATTTAATGTGTATGAAATCGCTAAAAAACACCCTGTAATGCTTTAAATACATTGTAACTGTCTCTTAATGGTCCGTTTTTTTTATACCATGAATATTAAAAAGTAAGATTTGTTTTTCTTATTTAGAGTATGGCTAGTTTCAGTTACAGTTTTTCTCAATTGCTAAAACACTAAAACCCATTGGCTGAACAAAGTTCTCAGTTGCCTGAACTCATTTAGCTAATTATGCAGTCTGTTGTCAATACCTTAAACTATTTCACATGGCAAAACACAATTTGCAGATCTTACTTAGACTTTTCAGCAAAACGCTAAACACATTCTCATTCTCAAAACATATTCTGCACTGTAATGCACACGTCATCCATACTGGTAAACACAAGTAGCAATGATCAAATACAAATAGAGAACACATGTCATTGATTGAACACAACCACTCAAAATTGATTTAACCTGTTTCAAATGATGCCCAAAGACAAGAAGAAGCACACTGATCACGTTTACTCCTTTGATTTTTGTCCCTTTTAGTATTGTATACTGTAGTACAGTGCATTGTAGGCTGTATACTGTACAATGAACAAATTATATGGCCCCGAACATCATTACTGTAACAGTACCATTTGTTACAGTACTGAATGCTCAATAGATTTTACTGGTTGCAGGTTCATATCAACAAAGAACAAGAATTACAGTATCAAACAATAGAACTGACAAAGGAGAAGTTTGTGAGATGCAGGGCACTGTACTGTAAAAATAGGGGTACAAGGAGGAGGAAGAACAAATAAAATTGCAAAGAGCAAAGCAGAGTAGTAATTTCTGATCAATTTTGCGCTACTATGATGTTTTCATTCATCAAAAGACAATGACGGACAAATATGAAATTTGTTTTAAGATTAAAAATGGACTTCTCCCTGAACTTTTGATGGTACAGTAATGTGTCACGGGTAAGTCTACAAACAGAATAGCCGTCCGTAGATATCTTTCGAGAACTGTATGTTTTGAACAATGTGTTTTCTATTTTTTGGTGTATTGTTTACTGACTGCTTGATAGTGTATATCATTTTGATCACTTTGTCTATGATTTGAGAGCAGTGTTTGATTTTGAACACAAGTAAGACTGTTTTGAGGCGAAAGTTTCATTTTGCAAGAAGAGTCAGAGGTTTTGTAAATAGTGCTTGAAGATGAGGTTTTGTGTTTAATGCTTTCAGAAAAAGGAGCAATGATTCAGAAATTGTGTTTAAGCAATTGAGAAAAACTGTAAACACCTAGTAAATTACTATGTATTTGCTTTAATTGAATTTATTATCATTTTTGATATGTAGGTATATTTTGCTAACACTTCATAATAAATAATAACTTTCATTAATAAATCATTAACAAACATTATATAATGCTTAATAGATAATTAGTTAATCTTTATTCACATAGCTTGAAATGTGAGATGATGTGCTTGTTAATGTTTACTAATGAACTTAAACATTACATAACGATTAACAGATCATTATTTAATCTGGATTGAAATGCTAACAAATGTCATTAAACTTTCAATTCATACGATCAAGCACTTTTTAAAAATCTTCAAATGATTTTGACAGATGGTTTACAATGATTAAAAGAATAAAAAGTAATAAATCATTAATAAACATTATATAACGCTTAACTGATCATTAGTTAATATATATTCAAATATCTATGAGATAATATGCGTTAATGTTTAAATCAACTTATAAAACATTACATAGTGATTTACAGATCATTATTTAATGTAAATAAAATGTTAACAAATGTCATTTCATTTCAATTAATAAATTACCTATGCACTTTTTTACATTTACAAATGTTATGAAATAATTCACTTAATTAGTCGTTTTAAGCACATTACACAATATTCATGTTAATATTCTTCATTAACTCATAACCACAGTCTGTAGAAGTTATAAATTTGGTGTTCATTTTTTTGTGGTGTATGCATAAACTATTTACACTTTTTTACAAATCATTTACTAATTATTTGTTCATGTTTTTGCAATAACCAATCTAAAGTTGAAACTATATTCAATATTTGTAAATGTTCATAAATGTTTACTAGTCATTTAGTACCTTTATAGGCAGTCATCTCAATGGCAAAAGTGTCCCAAATGAATTGAATTCACCCTTTTTACACATCTTTTCAAATCATTTTTAAATTATTTGTTCATGTTTTGCAGTACCCAATCTAAAGTTGAAACTGTTTATCATTTGTAAATGTTTATAAATGTTTACTATTGGTTGACTCAGTTTTGTTTTATGCTGCAGTTTGGGGTTTTGAAGAGGTTTTTGACTGTAACTCTGTTCAAAATCGTGCTTTAAGATGTTTTCTTGGGGTACATAAATATGCAGCAAAGGTAGCTGTTAATGGGGATGCAGGATGGGATCCATGTATTGTAAAACAAAGGTGTGAAATGGTGCGATTGTGGAACCGTCTTGTTAGTCTGCAGGAAAGGCTAACTAGGAAAATCTTTAATTGGGACAGAGCAAAGCATCACCCCTGGTCTGGAGAAGTTTTGACAATACTGTCTGTGGCTGACTTGCATATAATGTATTCTAATAATCTTCAATGTAATGTAAAGGTTGTCAGACAAAGATTGTTAAGTATATATGAAGATCAATGGAAACAAGATATATGGAAGAAGCCAAAACTTAGAAATTATGTTCAGTTTAAGAATGATTTTGCTACAGAACATTATATTTTCTTTAATCTAAAGAGAAGGCAAAGGTCCCTCTGTGCGCAATTGAGAACTAGTACCTTACTGTACCTCTGGCAGTGGAAGTGGGTCGATTTAAGGGTATACCTGAACATTTACGTTTGTGTGAATTCTGTGATCTCAAGGTTGTGGAAGATGAATTTCACTTTGTTTTTTATTGTCCTTTATACTGTGATTTAAGGAACTCTCTTTTTGAATGAATTCAGTAAAAAAATCCTGATATATTTTGGAAATATGAAGGGGAGATTTTGTGCTGGTTGTTTGAAAATCATGTTTTTGCTTTGGCAAAATTTATAGAAAAAGCCTGGTATTTACGGCAAAGTATTTTGTATCCCGTTTGAAAAGCCATCTCTATTTTGTATGTGTACTGATTTTTATTTTTAAGTGGTTTGGTTATGCTATGTTGGACTCTGTCTTATGTCACGTGGCTATTTGTTGATATTTGTGAAAATAGTGTCTAATAAGCCCATGAGGGCTGGGCACCATAAAAGGTGTTTGACACTTAAATAAACAAATCAATCAATCAATCAATCAAAACTATTAGTGGCATTGGACAATGTTTGTGTAAAAGATGGTTAGTTAAGTTTAGTTAAATGCTTTCTAAAGACAAAACACATTGTTTTCGTTATTATAATTTGGATGCAAAACATGTTTTTATTGCTATAACACTATACTTTATCCTTAAACAGGATATTCCTGGATTATACATCATCAGGAGAAAGCTCTTGTTCATTTATTAAAGCAAATGTTATATAAACAGTTTGAACCATGTTTCCTTAGTAATCAAATTGACCCCTGCACTGTAAAAAAAATCATATGATCAATAAGTTAGGTTTTTACATTGCTTTAACTCATCAAAATAAGTTTAGTCATTTTTAAAGTCAGTTTATGTAATTTAAGTTGAAATGACTTCATGCACTAACTTTCTTTTACAGTGTGTACACAGTTGACCCCTTAACCAACCTTAAACCATGCCACCAAGGCATATATCACACTTCAGCTGCAAGCGTGTTTTGCAATAGAACATGAACAAAATAAGTACATTGTACCTCAATTATTTTTTTAACACAAGTAATTGTAGTTAAAGACACCTAGAGTGGGACCATGTTCATTTTCCAGTTGAACATCCGAATCACTCATCGCCAATTTGCATTTGTACACTTGCAAATGCAAGAAAGTGCATTAGGTAAAATATGAACTGAAGTTTACTGACATTTGTAAGTATTTTAATTTACGTTCAATAATGATCTTTTAATCATTATGTAATAAGTTCATTAGTAAACATTAACAACTACATTATCTCATATTTCCAGCTATTTGAATATTTAATGATCCATTAAGCATTATGTAATGTTTGTTAATGATTTATTAATGAAAGTTATTATATTTTTCATTGTAGGATACTTGGAGTTCTTATTGGTTGATTCGGATTGGAATTGGATCTCCTCCCACACAGTTTAATTTCACATCCTCTTGATCACTTGATAAATAAGGCTGTCAGCACAAGTCCATTGTTAAGACTGTATTTACATAGCTTGTTGCCGAATAAGCGTGTCAAATACTGTGCTCTGCTAGTTGGCAAGCTGCCGGGAAATTTATTTCATTCACTGTCAATTGTAACAACAGTGGGCGAGTCTATTTGCGTTTTTTTCCCCCTGTTCCATCCAATCCCTGTCTCCGGGGGGCATGTCGTAAATGTTGGGGAACCAATCGGCAGGGTTTATTGCTGAACTTTTGCTACTTTGAGCAAGTTAATACACTGAGAGTCGTCGCCCCGCCTGCTCTACTCCAGCCAGTGTTTAACCCTTTATGTGCATGACTCGAGTGAACAAAATACAAAATAGCACAGAAAAGTAATAGTTTGAATATAGCCTATGTATATATATAGTGTTTTTTTTTGTGTGTGTTTTTTTTACACTTTATTTGAAGGTGTCATTGTTACAGTGTAGTTATATATTTAAGTACTGAGTAATATTAATTACCTACATATGCTATAGGGTTGGGTAGATTTAGGGTTTGGTTGAGGGTTAGTTGCATGTAATTATACATAATTTACTGTTATTACTATGGTAAGTATATTGCATATGTAACAAGGATAACGTAAAATAAAGTGTTACATGTTTTTTTTTCATGAATGAAAATGAAGTATACATTAAAATTGAAATGACTCAAACCAAAAGGTCAAAGAACAAGGTGCATTGGGTTTACATCTCAGGGTAAGGATAGTATATTAGTATTTCTAAGTTGGGAGGGGGGGGGGTAGGGGGGGGGGGGGGGGGGTTGCACCTCACAGTCTCTGCATGACCCATTGCGAGAATTCACACCCGAATGAGAGTGGAATTGGAATTTGCAAGCTTCCCAGTCCACTGAAAATTCCTCATGTGCAGGTAATGCACACTTTGCGTCACACAAACAAAAACTGTTTTAGAATCTGATTTGGATGTATTTGCCAGGTACTTTTATGAGGATTGAGGAACATGGCAGTTACTGATATAAGACAGTTCTCAACTATAAATTAAAAGAAATGCAAGAAATTCAGCTATAAATAATGTACAAGTTATCAGTGGGACCTTAAGATACAAATGTCTCTGTAATTCTTGCTAATTAAAATGTTTAACGGATAAAGAATAGCACATTTGAGAAATGTCATTAATGATCACTCATGTGAAACTAAGATGTATCATTAAAAAGCTGTTTTATTCTACATGGAGAAGGTTGCCCCTTCATGGGCACCTTCACGTTGACATCATGTCATCCAAGTGAATTAATTACTACAATTAATAATAACAGTATACAAATAATAATACTAAAATCGTAGCATTACAGCCACCACATTGCTAATTCTCTCATTTAGAGATCATGTTTTTTCCATATTTGCATGTGTAGTAAGAGAACATATAGACAAAAATAAAGATAAACAAACTTAATGCATCCAAACCTATAGGTGTCAGTATAATGTCCAAAACGTATGGTACTTTTGCAGTTATTAAGAGGCTGCTAAATATAAATAAAAACTTTCTGAGTGCACCTTTAAAGACTTTGAATGGTTTGTCATTATCCTGTGCAGATGCCATTTGTCTTATGCATATATTAGATGATATTTTGTATAAAAAAAAGAAAGAAGAATGGTAAGTTGTAGAGTGTAGACACAGTCAAACAGCTTCCGACTCCACAAAACTCGAAATAAAGTTATGACCGCAGTAAAGTCGCATTGACATCATCTTGGAAATGTTTGTTAAATAATTCTTGGATTTTTACATTAGTTCTAATTTACTCGCAATTCTTCCTCTGCATAGAATAAACAATCATCTTAGGATATATGAAGAAATAGAAGTAGATGGATGTTACGCCTTTAAGAGTTAAGAAACTTGAAACCTTGTTTGCGCAACAATCAGTGCAGCTCAGAGCCGCCAAAGTGTCTAGACTAGCACATGATGGTAGTCAGCCAATGGCTCCATCGCTCTCCTCGGGGGCCCTATGTGTGTGTGTGTGTGTGTGTGTGTGACAGGGAGAGAGAAAAAAGGAAAAAGGGAGAGAAACGGAGAAAGAGAGAGAGATCTGGGTTGCAGTTTGACCAGGTCTGAACACGGAACCAGAAGCACACTATAAGTCCACGGATTGTTCCTTTTTCTGGCACCGCCGCGCGCATAAGGATATTTTTGGATCGCAAAAAAGAGTGCGCTGGAATAGTGGAAAACAACCGGAATAGTGAATTCTGTGAGGAATTGTCTTGTGGATTTAATTCGCCGAGGAGCAGCTTCATTCATGTCACCAGACCCGCTGTTAAAGAGTGGATTTGAACGTGTTTCAAAGTCCGAAAACATTTGAGAGCGCGCGACTAGTGTAGCCTTTCGCGTAGCCTTTTTTGTTTGTTTGTTTTTACAACAAATGTATTTGATGTAGTTTTAACCCTTAGTGCATTTAAAATCTAAAAACTTTCCAAACGGTGTTCACATGTAGCCTACTGACAGCGTTCTTCTAGGATGAATGCGTTTCTGTGTAGCCTTGCGGTTGTTTGACGTTTTCTGTTTTTAATGCAATATAACATTGTGCCTTCAAAACTAATGTTGTGGTTTTGCCACCAATATATGGTGCTCGGCTGTGTGCACGCGCTGCACGGCATTCGACCAACATTAATGTTGCACGAGCTCAGAAATAGTTTTAAATCGCTAAGATCTGAACGTAAATAACTCATCTAGAGTTTCAAGTTGTCGTATGTTCAGGACGAAACGCTCAGGTCTTGTGCGGCGACTCTGGAGAAGCCGTTTGATTCCAGATAAAGAGGGGGGCGATGGATATGGCAAAAGCGGCGAGGGGACTCGAGACGATCTTCTTGGCACCAACCCAGAGAAAATTCCCAAGACGGAATTCAGACCGATGACCCCGAGCGGGTCGCCTGGCGTGGACTATGGGGAAGTGTGTACGAGGAATCCCACTGAGAGCAGCGGTGGTGGCACCTCAGGGGGCGTTTTGGACCAAGATGGGGGTACGGTGTGTACGATGGGAAGCCCTCGGTCTGTGCAGGACAGCGATTGTAGAACAGTCACTTGCTGTTTATTTAAAGATCGGGACCATCATTCCGGATCTAGAAACCCGGAGCCTGGCTCGTGCCAGTTCGTGCTGAACATTGGTTCTTCTCGGGACCCCGGTTCTCTTGAGAGCCAGGAGACGAAACCTCGCTCCGTCATGGAGCAGGAGCTCAAGACCGCCACCTATTCGCTATTAAAAAGGCTAAAGGAGAAGAACTTGGATACTTTGTTGGAAGCCGTGGAGTCCAAAGGAGGGATGCCGAGCGACTGCGTGATGGTCTCGCGGACCGAGCTGCGGTTAGGCGGCCACATGGCTCCTCCACAGCTGCTCATCTGTAAGCTTTATCGGTGGTCAGACCTGCAGCACACGGCCCAGCTTAAAGCGCTCTGTGAGTGCAAGAGCTTCGGAGCTCAGGACGGTCCGGTAGTGTGCTGCAATCCATATCATTACAGCCGACTCTGTGGGCCAGGTAAGCGAAGATCCTAAAACTTAGGCTATATTTCTCATTATTATTTATGCTTTGCTTTACACCTGCAGTAATGCCAAAGCTCTTTCCTCAGGGTTTCCCCAACAGTTGCATTGAAGCTGTGTTGTTTCAGTGATTCATATACTACAGAATGCCATTGATAAAATTGAGTGCAGTAGCAAAGAAGAATTTAGCTTTGCTTTTCAGTGTAAAAAATAGGCTATAATGTTCTTAATAAAAAGTAAGCAATTACGTTTCAGTGCTTTAAATATACAGTATTGACAACAGTGACTTAAATAATTACAATTTGAATTTGCACATTATCCATAATGTAGGCCTACAAGCTCTGTACTGTACTGTTTTTATTTTCTGCTACTTCATTATTTCCCAACAATCAAGTTGTTACCAGGAAACTACATTGGCAGAAATAAAATACAAACATAATTAACCTACATAAAAAATGCATGGCGTTTTTAATCTCTTAATTGCAGGTTACTGAATTGAAGATAGACAGCATTTGTCCTTATCCTTGATAAAATTAGGCTACTCTACTGGATTATTAATTTTTGTGCTGGTAAATAGGTAATATTCTCCAAATAGTTGCCTCAAATTGAGCAGTTGGATAATTGGTTAGAGGGTAGTTAGCCTAGGCTTTTCATTTTTTTTTAGAGAATTTTCCTTGAGTCTAATCTCGTAAACACTATGTATGTGGCCTATAAGATCTTAAATCTAAGACCAAGTGGTTCAAAAAGCTTAAAAAACGTTTTCTTTTCTACCAGTTCCTTAGTTAAGTCATTTAGCAAGAATAGGCTATAGTCAACTGCTGGATTCTTTCCTCTCACAAGGCTCATAATCACCAATAATTGTTAATTTCTACATTTCAGATGTTATTGTGACATGTTTAGTCTCTCTCAACCAAATCTCTAGTCTCAAAAAAAAGGGAAAAAAAGCAGAGTAGAGTAAAATTCCACAGATTGATGGGTTAACGGTTAGAATTCTTATAGCATTCATTGACAGTATAGATTGACATCTTGTGAAGATACCATTGGGAACCTGAGGCACTTGGCAACCTATAAGTCAGTTTTTCCATAATAAATCCTCACATATTAAGAGATACTTTTTAATCAAATGCTTCAAGCTGACAATTACACTCTTTGCTCAGCGTTTTATTGGAGTTTCTCAGAGCATAGACGCTTGAGGGAGACAGCAGCCCCTCTCTCTCCCCTCTGTTCTCTGTAGAGACACACATAGCTCACAGGCGCTCATGCGTGTCCCCATGAAGATGGTATTTCTTTCATGCGATTGAACAACAGAGCCCTCTCAATCTTCAAACTCCATCAATGGCTTTGACGGGTTTTTTTCGAGGTTAATTTTCACAGACGACGTTAAAGAGAGAAATCCTATTGTTCAGGTGTTGCCCTATGCCCGTGAGAGCATTTATCACGTAGCCTAAAACAGTGTTTAAGCAAACATTTCCATGTATTTAGCAAGGGCTATAAAGAAACTATATTTTACTACGGGATTTGTTTATCAATGTTTAGCGATACATAGTTTCATTTTGCTTTGTGTTTGTTGTAGCTTTATAAGATGGCAGTGTTTAGGCTACGTTTCCTTTTTTTTTTGCAAAGACTTTATCGCTTTGAAATGATATCAGTTTCAAGTTGCGCTTTAAAAGTCTCTTTTTTCCTGAGGAGGACCCCTCATGCTATTTAGGTGAAGGAGTGGCGGTAATATACAGTTTGCATACAACTGGCGCCAGACTGACTCGCTGTGTATCTGAGTGACTGAGTTTAGGATCCTGGCAATTACTGCCGCCACTCTTAAAGAGACAGTCCACATTATGCTTTTCTTTCACCCCCACTACCATAAGGCGAGGTCATTACTTGTCCAGGGACTTTTTTCCCTTTGTGCCGTCGAACTTTTAGTGGTTTCCATTGTTACTAGATTAGTTTTTGCGATTTAAAAAGATGAAAAACTGAATAACATTTATACAAGTTAGCTAGTTTTTGTATTAATTTAAAATGGAAAAATCGTTTGATTGATGTCCATGCCATTAAATGGTGAATCACCTAAAACAGGCAGTGTTTTATTCAGCTTCAGGTGAGGTTTGCATCAAGACTAAAATGAATGAAATATTTGTAGCCTATATAGGCCTATAATATATTTAACTGCTGCACATTATTTTTGTGTATGTGTGTTTACAAAAAAATTGTTTACAGGCTCACCCAAATTCAGTAGGCCTAATAATTTTATTTTATCCAATGTGTGTTTTTAATTTTTTTTTTTATTATAATCTTTTATTTTAATAATTAAAAAAACATAGAGTATAGGACTATAGGCTATTCACCAGAGAGTGAAACAAGTTTTAAACTGAGCTGCTATTAAAATATTCATATTAAGTTTGAGCATTTGTGATTTATGTTTTTCAGGTGTAATATTTGTTGCAAAATGTTGATGTATAACTTCCAGCACCTACGTTTTTTCTCTCTCACATTATCTGCTCTGATTTTAGTGAAAGTCTGTGTGATTCTGGGGAATTGAACTTCGGAATGGTGTTAAACATGGTAAAATGTGAATAATAATATGAATAAGAGTAGTAGTGCACTCTTAATGATATTTCAAAGAATTACAAAATTTGTAAAAAAAAAAAAAAAAAAGTTTAATAATCCTGTACGTGAGCAGGGGATGTGTAGATCTTTGTAAATGGCAGGCGTTTTAATTTTGTGTATGCAGATTCCATATGGACCATTTGCATTTCCATTTCCATATGCATACATTTTCCACAGTGCCATAGAAAAGACTCCATGTTGTCAACATTGTGTATTTTCAATTAAAATAAATGTTTTTTTGGTTTTTTTTAGTCATAGACCCAATATAGTCTGTCAGGATTAAATAATATATCTATAATTAATTTCCCCATATTTTTCTATTCCAATTATAATCATACTCTTATCATATTTTAGAGTCACCCCCTCCTCCATACTCAAGACTTTCCCCCAGCGAAGAACACAAGCCACTGGGTAAGTTTCACACACTCTAATTGCTGATTAAATATGTATTTATTTAAGATGTTGTGCATGTACATTCTAAGGGGAACAGATGATGGGAGATCATTTACTGACAAATTTAATAAAGTAATCTGTGTAACAAAATGACCTAGCCAAAATAAGTCAGTGCCATCAGTTGTCATCCACCGGTTGAATCCCTGGCTTTACGGAGAGCCAAAGGGGAAGCAAAAAGTAGAACAACGTGAAGAATTTTAATGGTGGCAATTAGGCACAGTGACCAACTGAGAGCCAGTGGAGGCTGCAGCCAGTATTCGGCAGGCCCATTTTCAGCATGCCAATCTGGAGCCGGCCTGGGCTGGGCCCTGTCTGTTGTGAGGGATGCTGAGGCCTGGCACTGGGCTGGGATATCCTCTCAGTGCCATAGCTCAACATTGGGCACACTGTTTGACGGGAGGTGGGGTGGAGAGAGGGTACCATCTGGAACTGATGCATTGGTGGTTTGCAGCTTGTTAATTGTGTTTGCTTTTTTTTTTTTTGGAGATCCACATCTCAGAAGGCAGAGAGCAGCCTGATAACACATATTTCTGCTCAACATTTCTACTGTTTATACCAATACCAATGAAATTTCTCGATACTCAATAGCAAAGCAATAACTAATATGCTAGTGAACACACTTATCAAGCGTAGCGTCAGTTCTGGCAGGTCACGTTAGTCAAGCTCGCGTCAGCTGATCCACGTCTACCTATACGAATACAACGCCTATCACTGTATACATATATAAGCTCCTTCAGTATTATCAGCAGCTATCACGTTTCTCAGAATCTAATTACCCTCCTCCATCCCCAGCTCCTCCTCTCGTCAGTCAGGATTTGACATTCTGATTCCCCTTGAATCAGAATAAATTTTTATATTTGAATGATTCTTCAGGATTCTTTAATGAATAGAAACAAAAGTTCATAAGAAAAACATTTAATAATTTTAATTATTGAAATGATTGAATTATAAATGTATTTACTGTCTCTTTTGATCAATTTAATGCATCCTTGCTAAATAAAAGTTTTATAGTTGTAAAAAAAAAACATACTTACCCCAATCTTTTAAACTGTATTATTTATTTAATATAAATATTAACTATTAAAATTAAAACAATGGCATGTTGCTTTTTACCAGTATTTTAACATTCCTAGTTGTATCATCAAATGAAAAATAATTTTGGAAATTTCTAATTAACTACAAACTCTAACCAGATCCTTTATCTCCTCAGATCTGTCAGATTCCACACTGTCTTACACTGAAACAGAGGCTGCCAGCTCGCCTAACGTCACCCAAGGGGAATTCTCAGGTGAGTTTTCTAATTTAAAAATATTTCGGCTCTGAAATGTAGTGTTGCTCTGTCAGCATGGCCTGTGATACCATTGTCAGACTTGTTGCAGTTTTTTCCAGTCCCGGAGAGCTCATGTGGTAACATCTTTGTTCAAACAAAGGCTACGTGCCTGTGATGGTGACCTTGCACCAGATATTTACTTTTTTCCCTCTGCATGCTCACTTTTTTCAGTGAGCATAAAGAGGGGGTTCTCCCTTTTAGTCTCCTTTTTTTTTGAAATACAAATCTCAAAGTTGGGCACCAGATTTCCATAGACATAGTTTTGCATCTGGTTGCTCGGTCAGGAAGGGGTAAAGTGCTCGGTAAAAGTCTAAAATGCAAAGAAAACAGCGAGGCATACCTTCCCCTGTCCAAAGTTCTGCGAGTTCCCATGGAGTGTGTTTGAATAAATGAGCAAACTTTGCAGGTAATTTGGTTTTTATGTTGTGCTTTGCTCCTCCTCATTAAAGGCCATTAGGAGTGGAGATAAAGCTCTCATTGTGAGCCCAGCAGAGGTTCAGTGGGCCGTGTTGGCTGGCCATAGAGCCTGCCTCCCCTCCTCTGTTTTCTTTCAGAAATATTTGAGTGGGATCAAACTGTAATAAGATCCAAGCTCGCAGGGACACACACACACACACACACACTCGAGCACACCGAGTCACGTTATACGCTCTGCACACAACGGCGCGTATCGGAACACGCACACACGGATCAGCCTTTATGGCTCTATCTTGACCGGAGTGGGCTTTTTTTCCGTTCCTGTGAAAGGGCCACACCGAGAGAAAAGAGGAGAAACGGTTTTGTGTCATGGTTTGAGATGAAACACTCCCCTCTTATGGAATGAAACCAACATGTTTCTCTCATAAAACTGGAACCGCACAGTGTATGCGGAGGATCATGTCCGCAGAGACAGAAAGGCTAAGTCCTTGTTTTGCAGTGCTAGAAATAGCATTCAAAGCGAGCGGGTCAATCTGCCCCCTTTCCCAGAAGGAGCTACCTGAGCTTGTGGCTTCATGCACCCTGTCACCACCACTTCACAGGCTGGCGACACTCCTTGTGCAAACAAATGATGTTTCAAATGCTTGCTGAGATGTTTTTTTTCTCTGGATTGGGTCTGTGTGAACTATGGTTTGCTTGTAGGTACATAGTCAGGCCTTTTTAGCTTACATGCAGGATCATTTTTAACTATATGTTTATTATTGTCCTATACTGACTTAATAAGAACAAATATAGTGTGCATGTTGGTTATTGGCCAATGTTGGAGTTTTTTGTCTATATTTTGTATGTAATTATGCATGCTCATTTCCCCAATTTTTACACATAGATTACATTTTCCATCATCTAATGCTCACTTATCTCACTTTATAAAAAAATTAGTATCACTGTTAAATGTAATGTTTGAGAAATGAATACTCGTTTTTCATATTGTACATTTATAATGTTGTAGAATTTAAAGCTATTAAGACCGCTCACACCAATGACGATAACTATAATGATAAAGATATAGTTCTAAATTTAAAAGAATAGCAGTCCACACCGTAACTATAACGATAACGGCACAGAGAAATTATATCGTTGGAATCACTATCAGAACGATTTATTTTCCAGCTAATGGACGATAAAAACATTGACAGCCAATCAGAATCCACCCTGCTTTAAAGAGCTAGAACATTTAAAGCGGAAGACAACAAAACTACAGTGCACGCTTATAATAAACAGAACAATATCGTTCGCTGGTGTGGATGCTAATATAGTTATCTTTATAGTCATCGTTTGGTGTGAACGGGTCTTTACTTTTGCCATCGTCTAACGTTCACTTAACCTTTAAAAAGTTTTAGCAACACTGTTTTTTAAATGTAATTTTTAAAGTCAAAATTGTATAGAAGTTTCATAATGTATTGGCAAGATTATTAATATCGGTGTATACATACAAGGAAATCGGAAATCTTGTAAATCGGAAAAAAAATTCAGTACAGCTCATAATAATTTTGTTTGTGAGGCATTGAACATTTTTACAAAAATGCCAGTATAGCTGAATTTGTTAAAAATTCCATAGGTGACTCTCTCCAAATAAACCAACACAAGGTATGTAGATTTGATAGAGAGAGTGATATGGAAATTCATCCCTTTCCTTTATCCTACCTGTAAAGAAAGAAAAGAAACTAAAAGGATCTAAAAGCGTTCATGCATGTGGCCATCCACCCACTCTGAGTCCCTTATCCCACCCCACCCACATGCAGGAACTAGTAAAGCTCTTAAAAGAGAGGCCAGGGGGCCCGAAGGTGGGAGGGGAGCAGATTGCAGCCCCCTGGGTGAGTGTACCTCCTGCTCTGAACACTCATCCACTCTGTCTGACAATAGCAACAGAACACATCTCAACGAGTCTGATGAAAACTCCCTGCCGCCCAAGGGCGAGATTTTAGAGAATTATTTGGTGTCTTGGTTTGAAAGACAGTGCATGGACGCTTGAGATCTGAGCCTATTTATGTAGTAGATCTTTGATGTCTTGAGGCCTCAATGAGTTTGTTTGAAGCGCACTGCGTTAGATTTTTAGTTTCTGCAAGATTTCCTGCATAAATTTAGCTTGTGCACTTTTTTTTTTTTGTGGCACATTCTGGAATCCGTGTGAATATTTCGGCATGTTTGTGTTGGTGTCTGTGATGTGTGCGCTTCTGTGTGTTTGGGTACACCTCTGTCTGTTTGTGTTGTTTATATCTGGATGTCTATAGCTCGCCGTTTCACCCGCAGTTTCTCTCGTTTAAAAGCAACTGTGTTTGTCAGTTGATGTCTACACTGTGTCAACGCACAGCTATTGATTAAGTGTTCACTATGTTTTCAAAGCATAGCCGTCGAAACATGTGGTCGTGATGTGCTGCACGTGTGTCTGTAAAAATGTGTGTGTGTGTATGTGTGTGTGTGCGTGTGTTTCAGTCACATTCTGTAGCTGTGACTGGGTTGTAATGCAGCCCACCTGTTTCCTCACTCCTTGTTGTGGCCGTGTGGAGATCAGAATTATGCTCTTTGAAGTAGGTCTCATTACTTCCTGTATAACTGCATGCATGTGAGTTTGTGTTTCCTCTCTGTATTGGGGTTTTTGTGATCTTTGTGGTTCACAAGTCCCTGTATTGGGAGGAGGTGGTCTCCTCGTACTCTGTGCTTCTGATGCTGACTGAGAATGTCAGCATGATCATAATGGTGGGCACAATTTTGTCATGATTTTGAATTGAATGGGATACACTCACTGGATGTTATATTGGATTTTATATAGAAGTTCATACAAATTTAAAACAGATAATTGTATTCTAGTTTTTCTATACTGGTCCATAAAATGAAAGTTAATTTATTGTGTAAATTATCTATCTATCTATCTATCTATCTATCTATCTATCTATCTATCTATCTATCTATCTATCTATCTATCTATCTATCTATCTATCTATCTATCTATCTATCTGTCTATATGTCTGTCGGTCTACTTTAATTTCTGAGAGCAAATCTATTTGCTAGTAATTCAGCAATTGAGGTGAAATGAAAAAATCTCAATTGAATTAGAATTAGAATAGAACTCTGCAGTTGAATTGTTTTTTCCAGTGATTATTAGTCTGTGTGATGACCAGTGGCTGTTTACAAATCATTTTCAGACCAGTTATAGATGTGAGAAGCACCCTAATAAACCCACCAGAATGTGTCATCACCAGATGGGAAAAAATAAGCAAACGCAACATGTTTACATGCATATGCGTTCATACCCTGAGACGTTGCAATCACAGTGAGAACTTACTGTGGTTGTGTCATCGCTGTAAGAGAGACCCCACATCCCTCTGAGGAACCCTGTGGTGCCATTATGTTTTGTTGTGTTTATTTTTCTTGGGAATGTAGGAAAAGCGGTCGGGTAGGCTGTGCGGGTAGGTTTATGAAGAGCCGTTCTGGCCTGAGGAGGAGGAAAGGCTCTGTCAGGTATAGAGAGGATTGGTTTGGTGTTCTGTAATTTTACTCTGGGTTCTTTCTTGGTGCTTTGTGATGTTTACACTGCCCTCACTGTTTTTGGGAAGTAGATCACAGCCTGGCTGGCATCCCTAATTGAGGTCTATCAGTGTCTTACAGTTTTTCTCAGTCGCTTTGGTCCATTTCTCAGATCAGAATTGAAATTCTCAAAACTACCTGTTCAGTCTTCACATCATTGTGTCACTTGTGCACATCAAAAAAGTAGTTCCTCATTTCTTTGAACAAGTTGCAAATGCTTTGGTACATCCATGCAAATGATTACGTACAATTCTCTGCTGTTTCCTACATTATCAATTGTTATTTGATCAATGTCATGTTGATCAAAATCTATTATAATGGGTCTCTGTTGAATTGTCTCAGCCCCCACAACATTTAGGCATTAGTTCATAACATTGGTTTTCAATCACCTGTTTTTTTCTTTGTGCTATGCAGTGCTGTCTTTTCTTTTCGGTATTGCAATAACATGGTTTGTCAACAAATTACATTACAAACGGTAAAAGCGTAAATGTGAATCTTGTCCAGTCTCTTGCAATCAAACTCCCACATACACTAAGGTGTGTAACCTACAATTTACAATAATTGTCATCAAAACTTTATGCATAGTTTACATCAGAACATCCCTCCAGGGTACACTGTTATATTGACAACATGACTGAGCAGCAGTGTTGAGCTAGTTACTAAGAAATAGTAACTAGTTACAGTTACTAGTTACTTCGTTCAAAAAGTAACTCAATTACTTTGTTGATTACTTACACCAAAAAGTAATGCGTTACTGTTAAAAGTAACTTTTTAGTTACTTTTTTAAAGAAAGTTCTTAAATGTTCCCATTAATGCCCTTTAATGCGTTATGGTCTATACAAACACAAAACTGACTTAAACAGAAAGTAATTTTTAAACACTATTTTATTTAAGTCAGACCAGCACAAACTGAATATATCAAGGATTTCTGAAATAAATAACAAAACAAGCATTTTTAAAGCTAGTGACTTGTTTGCTTTCTCAACATTGATATGTTCATGCAGCTGACAGTATACGTTTTTACCACTGTGGTTTTTACTGCATGAATTAATATTTGAGCAATACAATTGTACCTTGATCATTCTTGTTAGTTCATAGTAGGCCTACATTAACTAAGGAGATACAAATACATCTAACAATGAATGATACTTCTATAACATTTATTAACCATATTTAATGCTAAAATTGTTATCTTATTGTAAAGTGTTGCCATTTATATGATTCAAGCTTAAAGAAGATGGCCATATTTAAATATCTGCAAAGGCCAGAGCATTAAAATTACATAAATGTAGACCTATATTACATGTATACAGTCTTTCACTTTATTTGCTTAAATTTTAGAACACTTGATTAGACTTGATGTCGGCTGCATGAACACATCAATGTAAGCAATCAATCACGTCACTAGTTTTAAAAATACAACTTCGCCGGCTAATGAATGCATACAAGTGACCAGCTGGACATAAACTAATGCAAATAGATGGTAACAATTGCGACATAAAACATGTGGGTCAGGTCTGCGTGTGTTTTTGTCACATTGCTTTAATCGCTTGAGGTAAGTTAGCCGTTACTAATGTTATTCCTCTCAGACTCGACGGCAAGCTTCTGTTCTTTCTCTGCTGATGCAGCATCTAGTCAAAAAATGTATTATTTTATAATGATATGGCAATGTGTACTTAAGTGTTCTGTATTCATACCGTTTCGCTGTCTGTGTTTTAAATGCGCATCAAATGCTCAGCGCTCTCTGTGCAGCTTGTAATCTCCGTGCTCGCGCTGCCTCACGTGTACGTAAACAACTCAGCCAGTGAGTTTGTTATGTGTCCTCAGGTGTCCTCTCGCTCTGTATAATGCTAGCAGTCTCTTCAGTGCTCTCGTACTGTGTAATGACAGCGCACACTTCTCAGCCGCTCCAGCAACTAATTAATTAAAAAAAGTAACGGACAACGCGCCATATGGTAACGGTAACGGAGTTAATTTATTTAAAAAGTAATGCGTTACAGTATTAGTTACTGTCAAAAGTAACTGCGTTACTGCCCAACACTGCTGAGCAGTTTAACTGTCTTATCCGTACACAATGTCACAAGGACTTGTCATTCTGATGGCACTGGCATGTTCATTGACACAGATATTTACTTTTGAGAGATGAACTAAGGATTTTGAGGCTTTTGCGGGTAATCCATGGTGTTTTGCTATTTGTCCAAATTGTTTTGAGAAATGCACTTACTGTTTTGCAAATGTCGAGGATGATTCGAGAAATGTACCAAAGCGACTGAGAAAAACTGTAAAAATAGAAAGCATTGACAGCCTCATTCAACTGTACTGGACTTTACCAAACTGATCAGCATTGTGACTGAAAACTAAAGCCAGTGAGAGACAGACTGCTGGTGTTGGTGTCCATTCTGGATCTATTCTGGTTCTGCTCAGACTCACTGGTTCAGAGAGCAACATTTGCATAATTTTAGTGGAAAATGAGTTAGCGTCATGAGAACAGGTAGCATTGCTACCACAAGGAGCCATCAGATGATCACAGTATTGATAGTACAACTTCTTGTCTTTGTTTTCATAAAAGTGCCATTTTACAGGCCAGTATGTGTATTGTTTTGACTAATAGTCTGACACAAGCATAATCACATACTTTCCCTCTCAGAGAATCACAAAACAGACTTTTTTGTTGTTGTTGATAAACTGGCAGCACTACACACATGCCAGTCTGTCTAAGTCTGACCTGACCTCATTTCTACAGTGCATGAAAAGGGCATCTGGAAGTACAACAATTAAACAAAGTAATCGAAGCATGTGACGGCGTGCTGGTTACCACTGATTTGATTGCATCCATAGATTTCGAACAGCCTTAAAAAGGCATGTGATGACTTCCCTTCTACTTATTAGCTGGCTTGCAGATGCCTGAATATAACCTAGACTGTATTTCAGATTCTGTTTGTCAATGCCTAAATCTTTCAGATTTGTTTGGACTTTTAAAGGGATAATTCACCCCAAAATGAAAGTTCTGCCATCCTTTACTCACCAAAAGTTTAAAGAACATTTACGCAGCTCTTTTCTATACATGAGAACATAAAGTGATCAGGAACATACAGTGACTATCAAGCAGTAAAAAAAAAGCATTGTGAAAGTACCATAAAAATCGCCCCAGTATTCTGAGGTCAAATGACTGCCCTGTGTAACAGTTTAAAATTAAAGTTAATCTTGCTTTCTCAAATTTAATTTGAGTTTCTGCATATTCAAAACAGTGTTGTCGTCACTTAATCTTAAAGTAAATGAAAATAAGAAATGTTGCCATTTCAACTAACTGAAATAAGTTTCATTTGAAATAATAAAAGTATTAACTGAAATGAAACCAAAACTAAAATAAATAAAAAAGTAAAACTTTAGAAACAATAACTAATGAAAATGACAAAATGCACATAACATAATTACAAAAAAATTACACTATAAATAAAATGAAAACTGCAAATATAAAAATATATGATCATTCAAAATATGAATAACTATAATAGTATATCGATATTATTAAAATAGCACTCTTTCAAAAATGAGGGTGTGTAAGTTGACAATTTGAATTGTTGGATGAAGGTTTCCTTTAAACCACTGAATGTGAGAAAGATTATAGAGCTTTCTGAATGTGAAGACTTTAACTGCACTGTATTTCGTCCGTTGCTGAGGTAAACTAGGATCATGGGAGTGACATCAGCTGTATTACATCATTTACAGCAAAACTATGGATGATGAGTTGTATAACTTTATGCGTCTAAACAGTTCTGCATTGGGACTGTTTCAGTTTCCACTCTCTTTCCTAAAAACCCATGCCAGTCCATATTTCAGAAAGACAGAACAGTCCTACACACGCACACCCTGCCCTGCCTCTGTAACGGTGTTACTATGCCAGTGAAAAATGAGCCACGGTCGGTGGGGTGGACAGTGCTGGGCCCCCCTTTTGCCCTCCCCCCGTATATTCTGTCAACTCGGCCAGCCTTGGTATCTCTCCCCTCTCGCTCTTTCCCTCCTTTTATCTTTTTTCTCCCTCTCCCCTATTCCCGTTGCCTGGCACGGGGCCTCAGGTTTCCACCGCAGCCCCAGAGCCTGCCCACACTCCCCCAGGGCCCCAAGTGCTCCAGGATACGGGATGTGGAAATAATGTGACTGGAGTACTTCCACCCTGCCTCCAGAAAATCAGGTTCTGCGGATTGTTTATTTGAGGGGAAGGAGGCCTCAGCCAAACATCCTGTTTTAAAAAGCTTGCCTGGGTTTTGTAGTGCAGTGGCTGCTCAACTACCCCTTTGACGGCAAGGGGAAGCTGAGGAATGTTGAAGAGAAGCCCAGCGGTCTGGAGGTGATGAGTTAGGATGTGCTTTCGTATACGTGTGTGAGAATACATGTGTCTGTGTGGCATTCGTTTGATTTGAAGTTATGTTATGTTTTTTTAATTTTGACAGGGAGATGCACAGTATGTAAATATAACACAGGCAGTACCGTGCCATCATGGCTATACCATATCAGTTCTCCTTGATCGTGTGTTCCTGTCCTGAATGACCGACTTCCTCTTCCCCTTACATAACACACATACCGGTAAACAAGGCAAACAAATGCTCATCAGCCAATAGCAGACAGCAGAATTATTGACAACAAAGTGTATCCCACAACAGATTCTGAAAAAGACATGCAAATTTTTGTTTTCATCAGGTTGTTTATGTCTTGTTTGTATTGTGTTTTTGTCAGTAGGTTTACATGTGTGAGCACAAGAAACTTGGCCTTCCTAATGAGGAATTGGAGTTGGATTTTTAGGAATATTTGATTCAATTTGATGTTTTCTATCCACATGGTTTGACCGCTACATATTTATAGATGTTAAACAGTATTGGAATTTTTTTTTTTTTTTTTTTAAAGAACTGTCTGTCTATGCAGTATTGTTGTAATGTCAGTTTCACATATTTTACAAAATCAATATCAAGAATGACTTTTTGAGTCACTATTGGCGGTATGATAATAACTTTTTCTTGTAATTGAGTGTGGCTTTCATTTCAATCAGGCATTTACAGAAAGCTTCAAAATGCAGGTGCAATCCTCTAATCCAGGGGTTATTATTATTATTATTATTATTATATATATTTTTTTTTACATTTTTAGGCCAGGCTTACACAGTGACACGAAGCACACTTATTTATCATCCAACATATGACCAATGTATCTGACCATTTTAAAAGACACGCCTGTGAAGAGCTTGTGAAAAAATGCTGGACATTTGTACAGGTAATCATTTCCTCACTTTCCCCACCTCCACCCAGTAATGAGTGAGTGATCGAGTCCTGCAATGCGCTCTGGGAAGGCTGGGGCAGCCCATCTCTCCTCTCCCTCCACCCTGTATGCCGCTGCGCCTGCCTGCCTCCTCCAATAGAGCCATTCATTCAGTCCGGGCCACGGGGTTAGGGAAACAAATAAAGAGGCAGCCATGCCATTAAAAATGTATGGAATGTCCAACTGTTAGTTTAGTGTTTTAGCGAGCCTCCTCTCAAGGCTGAGGAAGGGGGAACAATACTCGGTTGAGCGACCGTCACCGTAAAAGCTTTTGCTTTCGGCCTCAGCTGGTGGCAGTAGTAGATGTAGTAGATGCAAAGGCCGTTTTTATTTTCCAACCAGTTTCGGATTCCCGGTAATTATAAATTCCCGAGTCTGGCACCGGGGCGAACAAGCGGTGATTTAGGCCTGCGGTTTGATTGCCTAGCTAAAATAAAGTGAAGAATGTTTTCCCCCCTTCCTCCCCAGAGGAACATTGACAGTTGTGTGGGGACCTATGGCAGCCAGTATTTTTAAAACTGGGAGAGCCAACGCATTCCTCTTGCCTGCAGAATGCACTGTGTGGATTAACTGCAGGGGCCCATGGAGTCCGACATCCTCACGTTAACCTTCATTAAGAGAGAGACACAGAGCGTGCATGGAGAAACAGACATGGTGTATGGGGCACAAAGGAGCGCTAGTCTTTAAATGATTAGTTTACTCAAATTTACTCACCGTCATTTTCTTTCGTTCGTACTTTGTGATTTTTTGGTGAACTATTCCGTACAGTTTTGTGTATGTCTTCTAGATACTGTGAGTAATTTTCTGACGTAATGTTATTCTCACACTGGATACATTTGTCACAGTGCATTTGCGCAATGAGTTTTTTGACTTCTTAATGTTTCATTTCTCAATTTTGTTTTTCTGTTTCTTCCTTCCTTTCTTTCTTTCCACAAGTTTGGCCAAGTAATGATGAGGTTCTCTTGTTTTAGAAACGGGTGCTACGATCAAAAGGGTTGAAGGGCACACTTGTCAGGCTAACTCATATTGGCACTGGCATATTTTCAGATTTTTCCAGAACTCCACAAGGAGAGTTTTTTCCCCCCCTTGTGTTTGCTGCTTAAAATTATGGAAATATTATTTAGACTAACCAAGCAGGATATGCATGTCCAAAAGGGGGGCTTCTATTATACCCTCACAGAAGTCAAGAAAGTAACTTGAATAATTCAATAATTCAGTTAATTTGCCATTGACAAAATCTTTCACCAAACAGCACAGGTATTGCAAAATAGTCAACTTATTCTAGTGACTAGAAGGATCCGTCTGCTTTTCCTAACATTTAAGAGTCCTTGATCCTCAAGCTAATGACTGCAAAACAGATAAGGGAAAGAGAGATAGAGATATAGCAAGAGAGGCAGAGAGAGTCAGGCCTGGCGATCAAACTGCAATCACTCACTCTTTCACTCACTTAGCCGCAGCACATTCTCTGATGTGATTAGTGGTATGACGAAGCACACTGTACCTGTTTTAGTTTGCCCTGCTGGTCAATCTAAGCGTGGAACAAAAGACTCCCTCAGAGACACAAAACAGGATTTGTAAGCACCAGAGAGCAAGAGGAACACTAAGTTGATCCGCACTAACTGGATGTATTTGCTCTGTGTCCAGAGTTTGGTCTCTCTTTCTAAATTCAATTACAGCCCTCAATGGGGAGTTCATGCCATACCTCAGTGGCCCTTATTGAGGACTTTGAAAGCCCACAGTAAACAAGCCTATTAACTTCTGCTTATTGTGGGATATTTCATGGATTTTGAGCTACGGTTGTCACAGTACCGAAATTTCAGTAGTCAGTACCAATACCATTTCGGTAAAATTTCGGTACCAGAGGAAAACCTGTTGAATTAAATACTTTTGAATTAAGTCAAATGTTGTCCCATTTTGTCTTGTCCATTGGTTATCACTGTCAATCATCACAGTTTCCAAATCAGTCACGCATTCAAATACGGTTATCAATCCAGAAACTTTGTGATGTGCTTATCAGCCTGAAAAAACTAAACTTGTATTCAGATTTTGAATCTGTCAATAAACAGAAAGCAAGAGAAGAGCCCACCCTTTATAATCACTTGGTCTAAAGGTCAAATTCACTGAATTCTCCACTCTGGCGAAAACTCCCGTTAAAAAAAGCTGTCTTAATTGTACAATAAATCACTAATAAATTGTGTTTACACTTTGTTGGCAATAATGAAAGGAGCGTGTGTGCGGCTCGTGTTGCACAAAACAAAACCTTGTGCGTTTTCAGCAGTAAGTGCATTCTGACTAACTTACTGACTAGCACCTCTAATAGGCCATTGCGTTCAAATGCTCAACAGATATGATTGTGATTGGCTACAGTGCTCAGCGCCTTAATAAGCACGCTGTAAATAGAACATTTGAGAGCGCTCAAACAAACACAAACGGAAGCATTTGAAAGCAGCGTCTATCAGAGGGTACCAAATATACTCGGTACTACCAGTACTGCAGAAATGCTGGTAATGTCAACTTTTTTTTTTTTGTACTGGTAGTACCGGGACATTTGACAACCCTATTTTGAGTTGGGGGGAGTGTCTATTAAAGTATATGGTACTGGTGTGCCTCAAGGCTTTGTCACTGGCGCTTGGCTATTTCAGTCTATCTGTTTCTTTGTCCATCTTGCTTTGTCTTGGTCCTACCTTACAAGCTTTTCTTAATGTAAGCCTTCTAGAGCTTGTAAAAAAAAAAAAATCTCAATAATTTTCCTTTTGATGATATTTAATACTGTACATAAATGTTTGTAAATTCTTAAAGAACAGTTTACATTTTTTTTCTTAATCTACAAGAATGACTATAATTAAATCATTTTAATTTTTTATTTTTATGTGATAAACACCATTATTTACTTATATTTAATATATTTAATATTGATTATTTATAAAACTCTTGATATCTGTAAGAAACGAACATTAAAATTTATTGTTGAAATAATTGAGAATATATTGTGAATATTCAGTATCGCCAAGCCCTGGAGCTTTAACTGTCTCTCCATTCATGTTGACAAGCCCGAAACCTCACAAACTATTTGAAGTGCTCACCTGTGCATTTTTAATAGGGGAACATAAACAGTTTGCTTTGTTTTAGAAAGCAGCTGCGTAGCTTTCCCGCATGTGTGTGGCTTCAAGCTTTTGTGATTGAAACAGAAGGCGAAGACGGCACGGCTGTCAGGATGCATTGACTTGAGTGTTTATGATCCATTGGGCCGATCAATAGCATGCCATCATCTGAGCTGAGTATGTGTCCATCACCTTGCAGATGAGCTGTATCCAAATACACAGCTTTCGCCCTAAATTAAGCTGAGATCAAGAATTGTCTCAAAACCACTGGCCTGACTCCATACTGAAACCGTACCTGCTGTGTAACGCTCAGCTGCCAGAGTCCATTTTCCATTAATGTATGGCAAATATCTTTTATGACAGGGATATTTGCGGTAATCAAAATCTGGTTTTCTGATAAGTTACACTTAATAGATCATAATCTCTTGAATAATAGAGTATCTGTATTTTCGTACCTGTTTTCCTTGAATAACAATAAGGTTGCTCCAGAACCAGTGGGAGAGAGTTTTTGGATAGTTGACAATTTTTGGCCTGTTGGAACACTGCTGTGTCTTACATTAATTTGTCATGCATATGTGTTTTTATGTCTTGCAACCTATACATGCACTTGCCTGTTTTGAACATTGTTTTTGTGAATTTCACTGTTTTAAAAGTCTCCAAATGCATGTCCAAATTGTGAGACTGATTTGTGATAGTCTTTGCAGCATCAGTTAGAATGGGTTGAATATCATAAATTATTGTATGCCAGTTTCTTTTAATTATAGTGCTTTCAATTAAGCTGTTGTTGCTAAAAACAAAGTTAAAATTGTTGTAATTAGTTATTGTTATAAGGGGTTGATTTTTAGAGGGTGGTTTAAAAGTTCTGGTGTAATTAGTGAGTAATTAGTGAAAGGGTTTCATAGTTCATCAGATCTTTATGGCTTAAAGGGTTAGTTCGCCCAAAAATGAAAATTCTGTCATTAATTATTCATCTTCATGTCGTTCCAAAGCCGTAAGACTTTCGTTCATCTTCGAAACACAAATGAAGATCTTTTTGAGATCGCAACTACTACTTTTTTATGCTTCAAAAAGTTCTTAAAGACATCATAAAACTAATCCATATGAATCGAACGGTTTAGTCCTTATTTTCTGAAGAGATTCGATCGCTTTATATGATAAACAGATTTAATTTAGTCTTTTATTCACATATAAACATTGATAAACAGAAGCTCAACTGAACCTGCTTGATGCGTGAGAACAAATCTCATTGGTTCTTGCGGAAGCTCAAACGTGCTGCGTAACACAAGAATGAACCTCATTGGTTCTCGACACGTCAAGCGAACATGCTTGAGCTTCTGCTTACCACAACTGATGTGTGAGTTGATGAATTTTTATATGTGAATAAAAGCCTAAATTCAACCTGTTCATCATATAAAGCTCTTCAGAAAATTTGGACTAGACTGCTCGATTCATATGGATTCGTTTTACAATCTCTTTATGAAGTTTTTGAAGCATTAAAGCGGTAGTTGTGTATAGCTGCCAACGGAGGGACAGAAAACTCTCAGATTTCATCAAAATGTTCTTCATTTGTGTTCCGAAGATGAATGAAAGTCTTACGGGTTTGGAACGACATGAGGGAGAGTAATTACTGACAGAATTTGTATCCCTTTAAGTAATACATATTTTCATGGCTTCTTGAAATTCTTGATATTGTGCAGAATCACCTTTAATCTATTTTATTGCACCTAGAATGTGGTAAACATTCCCATACAAACACAAACTAATAATCTATCCCACACTCCCCTATAGAAGAAGCAGCAGTGTGATGTTGCGAGCAAGCTGTAGAAGGTCAGTATTTCTGTGAGTTTGTCCTTCACACTGCCCCGTCTGTTCTCATGGTAAAGGAATTCGGTTTGGAACCCCCAGTCCTGGCTAAGTCTCACCCGTGGAGATCAGTACACAGATCTGTGGGTCTTCGCACCGTTTGACTCGGCTGTGGAAATCATTGCTGAGGCCCAGCAATCTGACCTGGGGAGACCGCATATTCGTTCATTTGTTGCTCTGGGCTCAGATGGCCCATGTGTTGTAATGTCAACACTAGTGAGTGTTAAGGAATCCGGAGAGCCAGGGCAGCAGTGATACTCAGTGAATCTGACTAGCTAAGCTCTGCTTTATATGGGTCTGAGGTGTGAATCTTGGACACATTTGACCAAGTCGTCATTAACGCAATAGAGCCATAGCGAAGGGATTAAAATATATGCTCGCCATTTGCAGTGCAATCCGCTTGCAGTCTGTAATTCTAGGCTGTGAATTCTGTTTATTTGCATTGTAATAAATTCAAAACATATTGAGATTGCATAGTCCTTTCTTGGCCTAAACAAGTTATGTAATAAGGAATAATAATTATGGTTTCTGCAATGAATCATGAAAAGTTGATTATAGCATTTAATTTTTATCTCGTCCTGTTGTGTAAGTATTTGCATGTGAGTTTTTTTTTTTTTGGCAGGAGTTAACCTGCATTGTGACCTATCACAGACAAGTAAAAGCTTAAAGGGATATTCCACTTTTTTTGGAAATAGGCTCATTTTACAACTCCCCCAGAGTTAAACTGTTGAGTTTTACCGTTTTTGAATCCATTCAGCCGATCTCCGGTTCTGGCGGTACCACTTTTAGCATAGCTTAGCATACATCATTGAAGTGGACAAGACCATTAGCATTTCTCATAAAAAAATGACCAAAGTGTTTACATATTTTTCCTATTTAAAACTTGACTCTTCTGTAGTTACATCGTGCACTAAGACCGACGGAAAATGTAAAGTTGTGATTTTCTAGGCTGATATGGCTAGGAACTATACTCTCATTCCTGCGTAATAATCAAGAAACTTCAATGCCGTACCATGAGTGCAGCAGGCGTAATGATATGACGCAGCGCCTGAAAATAGTCCCCAGCTGCGTCATATCATTACGCCTGCTGCACTCATGGTAAGGCAGTAAAGTTTATTGATAGTAGATTTGCAGATTTGATCTGGACAAAATAATACATCCTGCATTAATTTTAATAAAAATTATATTAAGCTAAATTAATAATCATGATTTCAATACTAAGTAATCAACAATTGTGAATTTTGTCAGTTGTGCAGCCCTATGTGAATATAAAAAAAAAAAAAAAATTGTTTGTCACCATTTTAGATCCCATATTTGAAAGTTGTTTTTCTCTTTGTTAATTTTTGGAGAACTTTATCACCATTACAGAATCTGTAAAATGGCTCGATGAGCAATTTTAATTCCAATGTTGATGTATTTCCTGTATAAACAGGAAGTTGGGGCAGGACATGTGCTATTTTTTAAGTTCACCAATTAGCTTTAGTTATGTCACAGACATGAACCATGATTTTGCTCCCTGGTGGCGGTTGCAGGTGGTAATAAAGGAAAGCACATTGTCATTCCAGAGAGCATTTGATTGGGCAAAAATCTGTGTAGTGCAAAATGAGTCAATATTTATGGTCTGTTTTCCTGAAAGGAAAAACAACTTCTTGTATTTTAAATATGTATGTCTACTAAATGTTAAATTAGCACTTGCATACAGATGACCTCAAAGCAGCCCCAAAACTGTCATGGTGTCTTTAATCCAATAGTTTCCTTTTCTTTCTCAGAAATGATATAGAAAGTTGTGCACTCTGCATGATTCCATTGATTTTTCCCCCCGCCTTTTTAGATATGTTGTCTGACCACTTTATAGCCCAGCAATGGAAACAAGGAGCCTGAGAAAATAGTAAAGACTCTAAAATTAATGAAGTGAAGGAAAGAAAAGGAGAACGGGTCAAAGAGAAAGAAACCCATCTGTGTGAGAGTGCCGCCCCAGTTAGTGCGTCTGGCTGATAAAGCAGTCTTTGATGGCAGAGATAGCACAGACGCCAGCCTAAATGTGGCCCGTTAGTGTGTTGTAAGTCGCCCTGTAGTGATAGTTGTCTAAAAAATCAGAGACGTACCAAAGAGAGGCGAGAGGGAGGAAAGTATTCCAGCATTGTTTGTTATGTTTCACTTTTTCCCCTGGTCCAGGCAACCGTAATTCCAGCTTCCCTCTCTGACCCCAGTGAGAAGAAGAATGCCCAGGCCTGTCAAGAGTGGCGTCAAAAGATGAATTCTGTCCACCATAAAACTTCACTGTTCTGTTTCTCCCGCTCACATAAACACTCTCTTGTCTCTCT
Source organism: Rhinichthys klamathensis goyatoka (assembly GCF_029890125.1). Classification (NCBI taxonomy): domain Eukaryota; kingdom Metazoa; phylum Chordata; class Actinopteri; order Cypriniformes; family Leuciscidae; genus Rhinichthys; species Rhinichthys klamathensis. The sequence goes on from NW_026606558.1 coordinate 1,055,824, forward strand.
CCCCCTCTGCCTGTCAGCGCAGTGGTACAGTCTAATAGCTGGAGGGAATCTAATCCTTGGCACAGGATAAGAGACTCAGACTCCCCCTCCATTCCCTCCCTCTCCATCTCTCTCTCTCTCTCTCTCTCTCTCTCTCTCTCTCTCTCTCTCTCAGTTCAGTTCAATTCAAGAAAGCTTCGCTGCCATGAATGTTAGGATCACATCATTTCCAAAGCAACAGTCTCTCTCTCTCTCTCTCTCTCTCTCTCTCTCTCTCTCTCTCTCTCTCTCTCTCTCTCTCTCTCTCTCTCTCTCTCTCTCTCTCTCTCTCTCTCTCTCTCTCTCTCTCTCTCTCTCTCTCTCTCTCTCTCTCTCTCTTGTCTCTCCGTTTCCCTCTCTGGTTAAAGGGTCTGGCAGGAGTGCTGTGGAGGAATGAGTTCATTTTTTCAGAATTCCCTGGATTAGAGGGGATGAAAAAGACAGGGATGTGGGCCTGTAGTTTGGTGGGAAGAGATGACAAGCTGCTGTTTTTCCTCTCGATTTTTCTCTCGCTCTGGATCTGCCCAGAGCTCTATGAACGTGTGTTTTCCCCGAGGCGGTTCTTTTCTTGCCTTTTCTCCTCCCTGCATGGTGTTTTTAAAAGCATTAGTGGATAATCACATAGTATCACCATTGAAATCAACCCCCTTTTTTGTACTTAGAGTTAATTACCTCCAACTCACCCCAAATGTTTTTTTTTTGTGTGTGTGGTGTGGTGTGGTGTGGTGTGGAGGGTGGGGTGTGTGTCCTAGCAGATCCTGCAAATCGCTTTTTCTGCCTTTTTCTTTTAGTTGTTCCACCTCAATTGGAGTCTCTCGCTCCTGTGCATCTGCAAAAATGTAACGCGACACATTGTTTGAAAAACAATATGATCAATGTATGGTCCACATTTTTTCATACATAATTCATATTCCACCATTCCTGTTGTTTTTGCTTATAATGTGCCACCTAAGGTCTAAACACAATGGGACGAATACGTGAGCTTTGATGCCTCTCGCTGGTTCAAACAAATTGGGATGTGCACAAACTCAAGCTCCTCTTATTTCGAAATCCTTCGACATTTCTCTTTAAAAATGCTAATTTTAGACTTCCAATTCCTGACCGGTGTTTTGTTTTGCTCTATCCTCTGCGCTTCCGCATTCAACAGTGCGTCATGCATTTTGTCAGAGCAGAGGTCACTCTTTCGCCGTAAATCGATGCGTACAGCCGTCTGTCGGAAGCTAGTTAATTTCGTTTATAAAGTTTTAAAAGTGGATATTTTTCTTACACAAACGCATCGCTTCGCTTCAAAAGGCCTTTATTAGCCCCCGGAGTCATGTGGAGTACATTTATGATGGATGGATGCACTTTTTTGGGCTTCAAAATTTCGTCCTCCATTCACTGCCATTATAAAGCTTGGAAGAGCCAGGACATTTTTTTTGTATATCTCCGATTGTATTCATCTGAAAGAAGAATGTCATTTACACCTAGGATGGCTTGAGGGTGAGTAAATCATGGGGTAATTTTCATTTTTGGGTGAACTATCTCTTTAACATTTTGAACGGTAGAGGAATAGGACCTAAAAAACATATAATAAAACCACCAATATTTAGCCACTTTCAAAGCCATTGTAAAATAGTTAATATACACATGACTGTGACTGCACAAGTGCACATCAGTCGAATTCTTGCACGATCGCTTAGCAACCGCAAACAACTAAACTCCGCCTAACATTGTACCTAACAACACCCCTTATTAACAAGTTACTCCTCGTCTTGACTTGTCTGGGACACATCCCATGTTTTTGCATTACTCCACGTTTCCTTGTTGCACATGTAAATAACGTAAAGCAGTCCTGCCCACTAATTGCCACACACTTTATATACCACAATACAGTCCAGTCCAACACAGATTTTTTTCTTTAATGCAAACGTGGCCGTCTAGCCTGAGAACGGACTGTGTCCGTTGCATGTTTACCTTACTGTTCGAGTAGCACGTCCACCAGAGCATTGTATACAAGCTCAGAATTTCAAAGGAAATACCTCTGTGGCTGTCTAGCTGAGCGTGTGTGCGTGTTTTGTTAGTTTCAAGGGCTGGTATTTGTCTGAAAACAAAATGGAGACTAAATAAAAGACTTTAGCCTTCTGACAAAGTAACCTTTAGTCTCGTAGCCTTCTTAAGCTCTCGCTTTGTAAGTCAACAAGGCCCTCGCTGTTGTTTGATCTCAGCTGGACATGTTTGCTTTCCTTTGAGCGATTTACTACTTTAATATAATTTTTCCCTCAAGCAACTGTCAGGTTTTCGACAAATTTTGCACTTGTGGGCTGTGTGCAGAATAATAGACACTCTTGAACTGTCACTAGAAGTAGTCGTTGATTGTTTTCAACCATGTTGTTTTCATGTGTTACAGCACACGAGCAGCATGACAGCGTGTTTGTGAATATTTGTGTTGTTTTCAGTCATTCCAGCTGAGCTCGGGAAGGGGTCAGACGCCACCATCCCCTTGGAGCCGATGACAGCGTGTGTCTCCTAAGAGATTGACACTGGCGGAGACAGTTTTGAGAATATAATAACAATAATAACACACTCTACCTTTCTAATGGGTAAACCGAGCTGTTGAAAGGTGCTGGGGTTAAATGAACGCAGAGCGGCGTAATTGCTCCCAGCTTTTGTCTTCCACCCCTAGTAAAATGCGAAAAACTAGAAAAACTGAAGAGTTCTGACTCTGAGGTGTTCTCACTTAAGCTAGCACTTAGTCTGCCATTATTATTTGTACTCAAAGTGATGGGCCCACAGCGCTTAAGTGTTGTTAACTAAACCATTGCTGAGTCATTAAGGTACATGAGTTGAGATGTCCACCGCCTTTGAACTAACACCTACTCACTGCAGTGAATGCAGCCTAAATGAGGTTTATTATACTAAAGTACCATCATTGGCTGCGATTAGAGCCGTGGTGCCGTCCGTCTGTCTGTCTTTCCTGGTTTGTGTAAGACTGTATTTCCAGCTCTGGCGGCTTGTCAGAGGCTCTTCACTGACTCATGAGTGAGGCCTTCAGGGAAGGGGAGACAGGAACTCTTGTATCCTGCTTGTTGTGCGCTTGCTGATATGCATTTTCCAGCTTCTACCTGAACACATGCACGCACACACAAACACACTATCACGCGGTGCAATCATTTAAAGGTAGGATCTAGCAATAGCAAGTTAGCTTTGAAAGCATAAGCTCCCACCCTCCATTCAGAGGACTCTACAAAGCCACGCCTTCTTCAAAACACATGAATGCGCACAGCAGAGTTTGCAAAGCATCGCGAGACGAGAGACGGCGTTAAACTACCTCATGTCTCAAAGCACATAACATTACAATAATAATGAACATAAACAACTTGAACAGCACTGACCTGTTCCACCTGACTGCTGCAGATTAATTTCGGCGTTGATAGCATTGCGATTGAAACGCATAAAATCGAGTCACAAACCACTTCCATCTCTTCCGAATTACAGTAGTTATGGCGTGAACTCCATAAGCTCGTTGTTTTGGTTCAGGATGGAACTGTAAAAGGCGGCTGCTGTTTCGGTGCTCAGACGATGACTGACGTCTGTCTAACCCTGCGTAGCATGAAACACGCAGATGACGTGTGATGTTTGCGCGAACAGGATGCGGAGGTATGGAAATACATATGTTGACCTGCAGATAGGGCCGAATATCATTGCATTCGGACCGAATATATATATACACAATATCATTGCATTCGACAAAATATATATAAATATAAATACATTTAGACCACTACATTTAGACCACTTAACTTAGTGAGGATGTGAAGAGACTTTCAACCAGCATAACAAAAAATGTTATCAGGACCCTATCCTGCCTTTAACTTTCTGTCAAGGGCCGAATTTTATATTGAGATGAATTGTGCAAATAAATGACTTGTTTGATTTATACTAAAAATGCCTGTTGAGTTAAAAAAAAAAAACGTAGGTCATTTGTTGCTGTTATACCAGCTTAGACCAACTAAAAACCAGCTACCATGTTGCAAAGCTATCGTAGGCTGGATATTTCAGCAGGGAGTGTTAAGGAAGACTAAATCTGAAAAACAAAGAGATGGCACTGTTTGGTTTTGAGTTCTTAGATTCTAATGAGTTTGCCCGATTTGTTCTCTTCCTTCCCCATCTCCTTTCCCACTGACACACACTCACACGGCACCGCTCAGGCGAGAACAGCCAAAACACACACTCCTCTCTCAAACACAAACATTGGCTGATATTCTCTTCAGCTCTAATATACTTAAAACACATGAACACACATGCACAACACCCTCAGGAAAAGGGCCGGTCTCTGGGCTGAGCATTGTTCGCTCCCAAGCTAAACATTAAATAGATTATTAACCTTTAATCTTTGCACCTCTGTTTAAACCCACATAGCAGGCAGTTCAGACTCAACCACCCCCCTTTCGGGGGCATTAATCATATCACAGCACTTTAGCATTAGTTTTCATTTTTTTGCATCTAATGGATTTGGGTATAAGTTTGAATTCAGCCCTCATTAGGCTGCATAGCTGGAAACATGTCGTCCTGTATCTTTTCCGTTAACTTAACATAGAGCTACTGACTACTGACATAGATACTTTATGGAGAAAAATCTGCAAAGCGAGATCTGCACAATTATTTTAATTTAGTTACAATATTCTCCATAAAGTGTTTTTGGATGTAAAGGGCTAGTTCAATGGTTTCATTAGACCATTCAGGCAGAAAAAACACCTTGCAAGCTCAGAGGATGTAAGGAATTCTGTAATTTTAACACGTAGGGGCCCAGTGCGAGGGGCCATTTCAGTGTGTGTTAAGAGAAAGTCGATACTGATTCCTCATATCCAAACAGTTGTGCTTGAATAGGCAGCAGTTCTCATACATTTAATTTGTAGGTTTGTTTGTGTGTGTGTGTGTGTGTGTGTGTGTGTGCTTGCATTGATTGTCTTATTTGATTCATGGGGTCAATTATTGTGCCTCTACTACATCAGATCTTGGCACTGGTTAAAGGGATGGTTTACCCAACAATGAACATTCTCTCATTGTTTATTCACCTTTATGTGGTTTCAAACTCAATGTTGTTATGTTGTTTTTCAACAGAACACAAAATGAGAGTTTTGAAGAAGAATCTTTATGCACCTCTCCATAAAACAACCAAATACATTTATATTGACCCTACAGACAGTATACAGTATACACTATATTCTTCCAAATTTGAGGAACATACCTAAATCTTTGTCATTATTCACTAATTCAGGCTCTCCATTTGGTCAACAGGCACACAAGAAACAATGTTTCATGTTATCTAACCAGCGACTAGTGATGCAGTGGTGATTTTTTAAATTAGTGCTATGAAGTTTACCTAAAAATAAAATAACCTGTTAAAAATTAAAGCGTTATGCAATCATTTAAGACATTTCTCCTTATATATAATCTTTTTGGCATAAAGTGTTCTTTAAAATTTAGTCAATAACCCTAGGGTTCTACAGAACCCTTGTGACGTTTTTTTTTGTTTTCCTTTTTGGAACATGGCAGTCACTGTGAACTGTCTCATACATGTTCTTAAACTTACAGCATGCAGGTTAGGAACGACATAAGTGAACTATTCCTTTAATGACCCGGGCATTTGTTCGCCCCTGGGAGTCACAGCAAGTGAATGAAAAGGAACCATAGACCTGGCCCTTGAAATATCCCTGCCAATAGCTTCTCAAGAGCAAAATAATAGCATCACTCAGTGTGCAAGTTAATCTGAGCTGATAGCGTGAAGCCTGAGGGGTCAGGAGGTCACAGACTTGCACTAAGTTGTCAGGGAGCTGAAAGCTGTCCCCAAGCCCACAGCGGGAGCTGGCAGGGAGGAGACGCTCCCTTTCCATCCAAGCCATCATCACCATCACCCACTCACAGGAATGTGGAAGAAAATAGAGACGGGGGAGGGAGTTGTTGCCGGATATGAGCTCACAGCTTTTCCAAATCCCCCCCTTCCACAAATACTTTCTCCCCGGATTAAGAAAGAGCGGGCAGAAATATACACAATGCGTGCCCCGTGGAAACGTTTAAGTGTGTGTTTGGCTGAGATAGACACTCTGGGTCTGGCAACATAGGCAGTTCACTGACAAACTCCCAAGCCATAAAAGTGAATGGAGGGCTTGGAGGGTTTTAGTTGTTCTGTATAATGTATGAATTGCAGTTATGCTTTTTTTTTTTCCATTTCTCACCTTCAACTTTTCTTTTGCCCACAGTTTACTAGTATATAACTTTAATGAATTAAGTTTTGAAGTAGTGCCCTCTTGAGGCAACACATCACAGTGCAGCATTCAACTCCACATAATAACACCTTCTTTCTGGCCAGCACGTTTTCATTTCGTTTGCATTATAATGTCATGGGATTGGGAAAGCTTAATGACAGACCCATTGTCTTTTCTTGTTTCAGATGCCAGTCTGTCACCTGATGCCCCCAAACAGAGTCATTGGTGTAACGTGGCGTACTGGGAGCATCGGACACGGGTGGGCCGCCTCTATACGGTGTACCAGCCAGCTGTCAGCATTTTCTATGACCTACCTCAAGGCACGGGCTTCTGCCTCGGCCAGCTGAGCCTGGACCAGCGCAGCAGCACCGTGCAACGGACGCGTGGCAAGATCGGATACGGCTTGCTCCTCAGCAAAGAGCCGGACGGAGTCTGGGCCTACAACCGCAGCCAGCACCCCATTTTTGTCAACTCGCCTACCCTGGACGTACCGGGGAGCCGTAGCTTGGTGGTGCGCAAGGTGATGCCTGGTTACTCCATCAAAGTGTTCGACTACGAACGCTCATCCATGCTCAGGCAGGGGGCCGAGTCTGAGCTGCTAGATGGACCGTATGACCCGAACAGTGTGCGCATCAGCTTTGCGAAGGGCTGGGGCCCTTGTTACTCCCGCCAGTTCATCACTTCCTGCCCGTGCTGGCTCGAGATCCTCCTCAACAACCACAGATAACACACACACACACACACACATGGACTTGATCGTGCTGAGAGACTTTCGGACTCCACAAACTATCCCAAATATCATCTACTTAGATTTAATATAAAGTTTTATATATTATATGAAATATATATTATACTTGTAAATACTGGAGTCATTTTTACGATGTAATTATTTATGTATGGTGCAATGTGTACATGGACAAGAGGAAAAAACGGGAAATGCACTTTGGCTTATATATTATATATATAAATATCTATAAAGATACAGAATCTTTCAATACCAATTTGAAAAATTATACAGCAAAAATAGGAAGAGCCTGGTTTTGGTGTATAGTTTTCATATACTATTAATATCCAGATGAAAAGCTAACACCATTCACACATTGATAATAAAGTATTCGCATAATATCGGTTTGCTTTTTGTCTCACCTGCGATTTTTTCACCCATGAACAATACTCGGTTCTAAATGATTATTTTACATGAAATACAAGACAATGTGAGTGAGTACTGTACACTCTTAAAAATAAAGGTTCCAAAAGGTGGCTTTCATGGCGATACCATTTTGAAAGAACCTTTGAGTTGATCATTTCTTAAAATAACTGTTTTCTAAAGAACCATTTCCACGATATATATTAAAAAAAATGCAATGTAAAGGTTCCAGGGATGTTATATGTTCTTCATGGAGCCATCGATGCCAATAAAGAATCTTTATTTTTAAGAGTGTAAACTACCATTTTAAACTGATAATAGGCTTTGTGCTTCATTATCATATCCTCAGTTATAATTTACACTGTGTCCTAACCAGATGCTGCTTTGTGCCATCATTCTGTCCACCATGAAATCTGATTGGCTGAGAATCCTGCTCCTCATAACAGTACATTAAACATTAATAATCTCCTGATCGCACCTGGTTAGGACGTGGTGTTGTGCACGACCTGCTGTTGAAACAAACTCTCATCACTGTGTGGTGAAAAGAAATACACACTTTTTAAAGTGAATTTTCAAACTGGGACTTTGGGCATTGGCTGTCATTCTATAAACTGTTCAAACCTCTGGAATTAACATTTTAAAACCGAGAGAGGTCGTTTTGCTGGTGCAAAGTTATTTCAGGCACCATTCTCCGTTTTCGCTCCAGAGCCAAGCTCACGTCTACATGTTTGCTTGAGAGGAGGTTACAGCCAGAGTTCCTTGAGGTCCTTGAGAGCCTTGCTGGCCAATGTTGAAGAAGGGAGGAGTTGTTTTTGAAGAGAAGATGATGTATCCTCAAGCATGGCTTCATCTCTGCTCCGTCCCTGCAGCTCCAAGCCGACTAGCCTCCACAGCGCCCATGGTCAGTGGTTTATGGGCCCAGCTGTGCTTCTTTCTTCTGCGAGGAGAGGAGGTGGTGGCTCCCATCCCAGTGCATTGATATATCTCCATGAATGCACATGGCAAAACCAAAACCTTTAAAAGAAACTATGCGCAGGCCAGTAAACTGCATCCAAGGTGGATGTGGTAGAGCTGGCATCCTTTCTAATTGTGGGTGTTGGTTGTCAAAGTCGCTGGGAGAGAGGAGGAGGGGGCGATGGACTAAGGCCCTGATATACTTACTGCTATTTTCTTTTTCATTCTTTGCTTGGGGGTAAAAAGAAGCTTGAAATGCCTGAGCAATGCTATACTGTTAGCAAACATCCCAACTGCTGCGAGCGGCGCTTAGATGACAAAATAAACGCACATCAAAAATAACAGCGGTTCGAAAACAGCAGTTAAGAAAGCATCTGATCATAGCGACTTGGATATGTTTGCACAAGCTCTGCAATTCGGCACTCCAGCACTTTACACAACAGATTATTTTAAAGCAAGCAGCTTTACACAATTAATAGTGTGTTCGAACTTGTTTACCAGCTGGAGTGAACTTTTCCAGAAAAGTCCCGAAAACGAAGTCCCGAAACAAACTCCAAACAAACTTCATTTTGGTCTGATTTTGTTCGAAATTACATCGCACCAGTTTGTTCTTCGATTTAGCTTGAAGTATATCGGGGAATAAACCTGCCAGCAGCTAGTTTGAAAACAAATAGATGTGCAACACTTGAGGTATTGCAAAATCGGCTTTGCCATCTCACACAGAGAGCAAAGCATTTTCTCCCTACACGCTGTCTGCCGCCAGCCCCGTGCCGAGTTCAAACAGCCCAAAGGAGTGGCTCCTCTAACTGCAACTGGGGGCCATTATCCTGCTCTTTTGTGTCTGCTTTATGGGAAGAGGGCCCGGATCACCACTCGGGGAGGAACTGGCAGACTATTATACTGGGCAGGGCTAGAGCCTGAGACACATAGTACGCAGATTACACAAGGCACCTCAGCGGGTACAAAAGGGGGCCTAATTAGACCATGCCTGGGTGAGGTCCAGAGAAATACAGAGAGAGAGAGAGAAAGCTACCAGGCCTGAAAACGCGCCCTGCTCCTCAGCAGCTCCAGCGCAGAGTGAGTAAGAGAGGGACGGATGGGGGAGAAAGAAAAGGAGAAGGAGAAACGGAAAAGCCATGTAAGCAGCTTTGCGAGTGTGCCACTACCTCAGGAATGGTATTGATTAACAGGGTTTCAGAGCGCTCTCGCTGCCAAAGATGTCTTAAGCTGCTATGAGCTGGTGAGGGCCAGCAAGCACGCCATTTTGTTTGCCCTGTTAATGTACAGTTCAGTGGCCTTTGTGCCTTGCAAAAACTCGTTAGAATGTCCTTTCTCCCTCTTCCTTAATTGATATTTTCAAATGTATTATTTATCATTTTCTATAAATCAACTTGTCTTTCTCATGTCTCTCAAGTGGAGGAGAGACATTCAGGAGAGATCTCAATAATGTCTCGGATTTGCCTAGATAGCTTGGTACTTAATGAAACATAACTGAAATCTCCATAAAAGCTTATAAGCTCTAAATGAGAAACGTCTGAGCATTAAAATGTTGTTCTGGGTCTTGATTTTACTCTTTTGACATTTAGGAGTGCATATAGCTTCAATTATAACACATATGGACTAAGGGGCCGTTTACACAACACCATTTTCAACTAAAAACAGAAAATTTGTTATACGTGGAAAACGTTTTATATGGACGTTCATTATTTTGGGGGGGGGGGGGCCTTGAAAACAAAAACGGGTTTCAAAGTGCAAGTTTTTGAAAACGATACCGTTATCGTCTCTGTGTAAACTACAAAAACGTGAATTTGTGAAAACGGTGTCATCATACGCATGCTTATTATGTTTACTCTATAGGCTTGTAGTGTTTCTTTACAAAGTGACATCGCCATCTACTGGCCTGGCATGAATAATACAGCGTTTTTGTGGATCTGTGTGAACGGGGATCGTTTTCACAATGTTGTCGTCTGTACGCAAAAAACGCAAAGGAAAACTTTTCAGTTTTTAGTACATCATTGTCGTGTAAATGTACCCTAAAAGACAACAACTCCAAATTTGATGTCAAGGGCTCTTTAACAACCAGTTTTTCAGCATTACTCTACTACACTGACACAATGAAGTCTCAAAAAAGTGTTCTTAAAATTGTCTTTGAGTGTTCGTGCTTGCTCTTGAGTGTTCTAAGTTTACATCTGACTACTTCTTTTAAGCATAGTTTGGAGGCTTTGTGATTACGACGTGCTTCTTGCCAAACCCTCAATGAATTTCATAGGCCGCAGAGTTCAGGATGCTCTCCCTTCTTGAGTCTGCTCCCCTGTTGCATACAGGGTAATTACTGCTAAACACTAAGAATGGACTTGTTTTTGTCACAAACAAAGTGAACTGAAATTATTACAAACATAGTCTCGCATAGCCAGGCCTTTTACTTCCAGCACAAAGTCTCGATGAATCCGATTCTAGACTCGCCCCTAAGAAGAATCTGAATGAACCACACACAGTTTGTATTGTTTTTATTGTGTGTAATCTGAAATGCAAGATTTATTTTACCTTTTTGTATGTCTTTTTCTTCTGGTCGCCGTGATTTTGCCAAGTAAGACATGTTCCTGGATCAACATTTTTTATTGATCCTGGAAAAACATTCCTGTCTGAAAACATAGTCCTATCATCCCTACCCCTAACCCTACACATAACTTCTACCTAAATCAGAGAGAAATGATAGGTGAATAACACTAATAGAAGCACATGACCTGACTCTGGTTGCAAGCCTAAACTTGACATAAACTTGTCCGTCAAATCTAATTGGTTGATTGGAATGTTGTTCCAGGATCGACAAAGCTGTTGATCCAGGAACATGTCTTACTTGGCAAAATCACGGCGACCTTTTTCTCCTCCTGAATTGTAGTATGATTATATAGTATGATTATATAGGCCTACTTTATTTAGTTGATCCAGGGACATTTTGTACTTGGTGAAATCCCGTTCACGTTTTTCTCCTTATCCTGAATTTTAGCATCTCTTCACCAGGTGCAGATGGTTGCCTTACAGATGCATGCATTAGTCAGTTGCACTGCTGACATACTTATAATTGTATACTTCTAAAGTATTATTTAAAAGGTTCCCACAGAACCCACCCGTTTGTCTTTCTATAAACTAAACAATGGCTTAGACTTGCGTTATGACTCACCACTCACTGTAAAAAAAAAAAAAAAAACAGTTGCTGCCTTAAAATTTTAAGTACAATCAACTTGGATGTTTTACTTAAATTCTCAACTTTAAAAAATGAGTGGAATCTTGTATAACTTGCTTAACTTATTTTGATGAGTTAAAGCAATGTAAAAACGTTGTCATAACTTATTGATCATAATTTTTTACAGTGAGAGCACAGAGCTAAAACGATAGACAGCATTGCTTTGATAATTTGGTCTCAAATATATTAGAAATACATTTTCTAGACTTTTGATTGCAGACGTGAAATATCTTCTAAAACTCTGACATAATGTGGGCAGGTTTCAGAAAACTAATATTAACATGACCGAAAAATAAACATTCTGTCATCATTCAATCACCCTCATGTCATTCAAAACCTGTAGGACTTACTTTCGAACCATTTTGGTTACCATTGAAAAAGACATTCACAAAAAAAATATTTTATGTTCAACAGAAGAAAAAAGAGAAGTCATTCAGATGAGTGAGTAAATGATGGGGAATTTTTCATTTTTGGGTGAACAACCCTATCTGTTTAAGCTCTTATTACAGTCTTTTTCCTTTCTTCATACTAAATGTCACTTTACCCCTTGATTTTTACAAGATCATAATACTTCTAATCCTTGATGTGTTGAGAGAATTCCAGATGTGAACTGATATCAAGGGGTCAGGTTTATGCTTGTAAAATCACTCTTACACCACTCCCAGGTAATTCCCAAGGCTGTTATCAGTGTGTTTGATGATAAAGCACTGGAATGTGTTCAGATGCTGTTTTATAGCATGCTGTCACATCCTGTGAATCACTCACTCTTTACACAGCCACAATAAAACATCAACTTAATAGAATAGCCTCATGCATTTACGTCTTCTGCGACAATCGTTCAACAAGACTGCACTGCACCGCTTAAACTCCATGTTTAGCTCTGACAGACAGGGAGTGAAGGAGCAGTTAGCACAGTTACTGCACACAGTAGCTGCTGCTACAGTTGATGACCTGCTCCAGCCCAGCACATCTGGCGCCGGCACAAACACACTGGAGTAATAGCACATTTGAAGGCAGGCGATAGAAGAAGATTACATGGAGCGCCTGGAAGACTTCCTGCTCGCTCTCTCTCATGAGCGAGACCTGCGGAAGTCTTCTCACCTTGGCTCAGGGCGCTCTAATTACAGAACTTCACCTGACAGCAGTTAGACGGACATGCACGCACACGCTTTCACGCTTGATGGTTCGGGGATGTACAGAGCAGGAGATGAGACCACACTAAGGGTATTAGAGAAGACAATGCCGGAGATGTTCCCTCCTATTATGAAACGTAAGATTGGATTAACATGCCTTGGTGTGGCTGAGGCGCATCATTCACACCCCAGATAATGGAGCTTGATAAAAATGCCATCTTCCTGTCATATTGTTCTCTCTGAGTCTTGCTTATCTGCATTCTGTGACTTGCAAGAAAGATGTTGGGCAATAAGTGTTGTTTGCAAGTACATTGGGTAATATTATGACAATATCAGCTCAGTTTGAGTTCAAATTGAGCTTGCAGAGTTTCATCCAAGAGGTGAAATGCCTGTGCCGAAAGTTTGAGGTAGTTTTGAGAGCACTGCTGCAGCAACGTTCCTGCACTGCTCCCTCCCTCCCATCCATAATTGCAGGGTTAAGAGGGGCCTCACTGACGTACACACAGGATTTATTTTAGTGAGTTTCCACAGAGCTTAGAAGAATGCCATAGCACACCCTACACACACACACACACACATACATACATAGAGTTTTTGAGTCTAACATGCAATAAATACAAATGCACTCTCATTCCACTGCATGCACTCACTCACTCAAACACACACTCACTCAAACACACACACAGCCTTGGGCAAGTTTCTGATCATATAAATCATCCGGTACATCTTCACAGCCTTCATCTCTCTTTAGGCAAAAAACACACACACAATAGACCTTGTTTAGTTTTGCGGTTTCAGTTTGGCTGTTTACCCATGTTAAAGACCTTTGATAATTTATAGTCACTGCACAATTTCATTGAGAATTTTTCCTTTAAAGGGCTTCCTTGTTAGCGCAAGCACTGATACAATGGGCCGGCTTTGTAAACTACTCGGGTTTGCGTTTGGTTTTTTGCATTTTAAAGACTGACTCATTGTCTTCAGGTCTTATTTGAAAATGGAGCACATTAGTATGTTTTCTCTCTCTCTTAACACTGAGATGCTGCGCCTGATTCCACTACAATCTTCCCATTCAGCAGCATGTAGCCATGACAGTGGGCCGTGTCCCTACTCCTGAAACCTGGCCAGGACCCCCCTTTTTCTGAAGAATGAGAAAGGCATTCCTTTTTTTAGTTAACCCCTACCAGGGGACAAGGCTCCATTAAAATGGAATCAGACTTAAATTACTTTGTCAGAACTTTTGTTTTAAAGAATGGAAAGGTGTTTTTTTCATATGGATAGTGGCTGGTGCGCCACAGACCATGGGTCGATCACTCATTCAGGTTTTTTGTTGTTGTTGTTGCATACAATACAATGAAAAAAAGTACCTAATAATCATTCTCGACTAAAGGTCCTTTCACAGTAAGAACAATAACAATTTTGTTCCTCTGCGTTGTTATCGTTGTGGTGTGGACTTCATATCCTCATAGAAGTAGTATGATTATATAGGCCTACTTTAGTTAGTTAGCTTGGTGTGAATGGACCTTAACAATGAACTCTTTCCACGCCATTGATGGAATTTTCCGTCATTGAGACAATGCTTCTCCCGCCATTGACTAAATTTTCCAGATTTCCATGTTTTCACTGTTATACGGTAGGCTATATCACATCTTCTGAAAGAGTACAGAATCTCCTGATCAAAACACAGGCAAAAAAGGAGCAGAAACAAGTGATAAAAGCATTGCTTATGCATGTTGTAGTCTTGATGATTTTAAACCAGAGGCTCTGTTCTTTCTTTTGATATATTGCATGTTCATATTCATACAACACAATATTCTGGGGGCCATGAAAGTTTAGTGAAAAAAAAAAAGAATCTAGCCTGGCTGGCAACTTTTTTTTAATGCTGGCTGGGAAATAGTTAATAAAATAAAACTGACAAACGCAAGGTACGAAACACGATTGTGTCTTTATAAAACAGTTTATTGTGTTTTAACTGGTTCTGAGAATAGCACGCTTTGCTTTATTAGGCGGTTGCACTTTTCGTTCCACTTCATCATATTTAGGCTATGTATGCCTAAATGCTGGAGACCATAAACGCTAATTTAACTGAATAAGTTTTGCACTTTTTGCTGCGTTCCAAAGTTAAAGTTTGCTGAACTTGCGAATTCATATTAGCCTACGTGAAAACGTGTGACCAATAGAAGGACAAGAAGGCAACATAAATTGACGTTTTTTCAACGTAAATTTACCGATACCGAAAACGCGAATTTTGAAGCAGTTGTTTATTTTTTAAAACGTAGCCTATATGTTTATAATACTACGTAACTTGATAAGACATTGGCGGTGTGAGTGTGTGCAGTTTACGTTGTAGGAAAAAAGTCAGTATCGTCAACATGTTTGCCACAGGATTTCTAGAAAATCTCCAAGAACCACTGGCATATTGTCTTCCAGGTTCAGACGTCATCCCGGCACTACTCCTGTGTACACAAAGCCATTGATTTGGGCGCTAATTTGAGTAATCCGGATTCAACAACATTTTCTAAGGTAAGAACAAATTTATGTGCATACGCAATTGTTGTGAATCTGCCGAATGTTTTGTTTAAGAAGGTTTTCTGCGCATATAGGCTAGCCTATATACGCATACACTTAATTGGCTAATAGTGAATGGGAATGGCCCAGTGTTGTGTTCAGTTCTTGATTCCAGTAAATTTTATTTTATGGTAGCTATTATATTTGATTGGGCGATTAATCAAGAGACAGAATGCAGAATTGTAAGGCTTCACTCTTGGTGTAAAAGCTGTTCTAAAAGATAGTCAACTTAATTATCATGCCTTATACCTCCTTTATGCCACATAGTAATCCCAGAATACACTGAGATGGGTTTAGTGAAAAAAAGGAATGCTGAATTCTGAACCGTACAAGTATAAAACTCTTCAAGAGTGATTAGCAGAGGACTGACAAATGTTGATTATAAAATAATATAATTAATTTAGAAATGTGTTCATAAAAATAGGTGAAAATAATTATAAGCATACTACATTACCCAAAATGTGTGTGTGCTATAACAACGCATAATGTATTAGACTATGTGTTTATCTTATGCAGTGTTATTTGTATGACACACTATTATCAGTTGTAGAGCATTCCAGATCAGTGTACACCCACACAGAATCTGCCCACAGATTTCTGCAGAATCTGAACACCAATCATTCATAATATTCATTTTAGACTGTAGCAATCTCAGCTATATTTAACATATTTGACCACATTTAAAGATCTGTTCTGCACAATTAGATTTTCCATCAAAATCAGTGCAGATTAAAAAAAGTTTGCAGATTCTTTCTGGGGTTTCAGGATTATTATAATGAGGCCTTTAAGGCAACTTTGCATCAGCAAACTTGGAAACTCAGTAGGTTTGGGTGTTTACGACTGGTTCTAAATTTGTCAATGTGGATTGTGGGTAGAAACAATGAAACAAAAATGAATGTAAATCGCTCAAGTCATTTTTGATGCCCTCTTCTGCTATGCACGTTTGCCACAACATTCCCTCATGTCCCGTGTGTTTTTACAAGGCATAGCATTCCTTGATTTTAAACGATGTAATGCTGCTTTAATTTGGGGTGAACAAGCCGCTTTTCTTTTATACTGGTCTACCAGCCTGTCCCATCAGCAGTAAGAGAGACAGTTTTTTCCCAAGGGGGCCTATTAAATAGAAAATGTACAATGCTAACCACCTCTCTCTTTCTTTCTCTCTCTCTCTCTCTCTCTCTCTCTCTCTCTCTCTCTCTCTCTCTCTCTCTCTCTCTCTCTCTCTCTCTCTCTCTCTCTCTCTCTCTCTCTCTCTCTCTCTCTCTCTCTCTCTCTCTCTCTCTCTCTCTCTCTCTCCCTCTCTTCTCCCTCCTAATATGTTCCATATTGTGAGTTTAAATAGGGTGGACTCAGGAAATGCAGTCACACTGTCTTGCCTTTCCAAGATTCCAGGCTGAGGTTTGGCCCAGTGTGACGGTGGTTCTGCGGACCCGGGCTCCTGGGCAAGCCTGTGTCGGGTTTCCTCCTCTTGGGAGAATAGGTGTCCACGTCGCCTGTTTTTGCAAGTTATATGCAGAATGGTTTGTTCTCTGCTGCTGCTTTGCAATGCAATCTTTGTGCAAATTAGGTGCAGTTGTTCAACAGGGTAATTGAACAGTTATGGGAGCTTAGTAATGCTGTGTTATACTCATAAAAGTCTGCAAATAATTTGGTGTGAGAATTCTGTACTAGTGAGTTTGTGCGTGCACAAGATCATGACGTTCATAGCATATCCTGAAGATTCCAGTCTCAGTTCTGGGAGAATCTGGAGAACTTCAAGAACACTTCAGCGGAGCAGAAGAGATCAGAGATGTTCTGTGAATACCTCCCTCTTTCTCTACTCCAGCTAATCAATCACAGAGCCTGGTTTTCTGCTGCCAAACATCTGAAGTGCTTCTTGCAGGGGAATTAGACAGAGCAGCGTTGTAGCTCTCATTCATGTCTTTATCTAGGGCTGTATCTCATGCAGAATTGCCCGCGAGGAAAGTGCCTCCCGACTTTAAATAATATTCTTATTGTGGTTTTCAACTCGGCTGTTTGTAGCTTCACCTCAGGAGGAGCGTGCATGTGTGTGTGTGTGTGTGTGTAGAGGGGAAAAGGGGGGTTTTGGGTCCTTCTCAGAAGAAAAAAGATGAGTGAATAGATTCAGCTTCAGCTTAGAGGTCAGGTTACACATTCCAGGGGCACACACTACTGCCTGTCTCCACACCAAAATACCTGTGTGCATTTGTGACTGTGTGTATGTGTGTGTTTGTTCATTTGTGCACGTAACCGTACACATACTTTTCATAAACAACTGCATTGCAATACTCTGACGCACACACACAGTATTCCTTTTCATAAATCCCCAGACGCACACTCATTTCAGATATGATATCCAGCATATAATTACAGTATTGTAAAAGGGCGAATTACTCTGCATTAGTCTGTGGAGGGTTTATTTTGTGCAGAAGACTTTGACATTTCTGTGGGAGAGAATGAAGCTGGTATGAGGGCTAGGCTCCAGAGCAGTGCTGTGGAGAGGGGTAATGAGAGAGAGGAGCCCAGAGGCAGCCACTGTAATTGGGCTGTAAATGTCCAGAGAGCCCCAGGGACCAACCCCCACACATGGACTTTCCAGATGTTGGACGCCCTCTTCAATCATTCTGATATCTGAGTCACAGTAGCCACACCCATCTGTTGCATTTTTATAGAAAGTCTTCAATCACTGTTTTTTTCTTTTTTTTTTCTTTTTTTAAATAAACAGTCGATCATATAATGGATAATTGTTTATAGATAACACAATTGTGTTAGAATCACACATTTTGTGGTAAACATCTGAAGACGTGTACAGTCTCGAACTGATTTCATTACTGCAAGTAACAGGCTCACTACCACATGTATCTGCTATGAAAGTCATAAACAATCGCATTTGAGAGACTACATGAAGGAAGGAAACGGAAAGAGAGAAAGAAGAAAAGAAGGGAAAGAAAGAGCGCTGTTCTTTTAGTCTAATTTGTGGAAAAGCTTGTGCCCTTAAAACTCTGAGGAATCCAGTAAGAGAAACCACGGGAGTGGCTTTAAGTGCTGCTGGTGCCTACTGGACTGCTGTGTGTATGTGTGTAATTGAAAGAGAGAGAGAGAGAGAGCGAGCAGGACAAGGCCCTTCCACACTGTGGCTTTGATTAAGGCAACAATGCTGTTTATTTTACTATTTTCTGACTTCTAGGCAGAGAAACAAGAGGGATCTAGATGCAACAGATGATGTTTATTAAACATCCAAACCAGCTGATTTGCTGGAGATTTTAGATATTTACATTCCTTTTTTTATATAAGATGAAGCTTGCTGTACTTGACATGTTACATTCTAAAAATGAATTCAACACCAAGTCCAAAGAGGAAATAACATAGACCTACACTTATTTCTGAGCTTAACATATAATATAATCATTATTATTCAACAGTTAGTTCCAGTGCTCAAATTTGATTGGCTAATATTTAGTACAACAGCACTGGGACTTGGCATTTTAAATCATTCTGCTGGTGTTTGTTTGCGTGTAATAGAAAGACTGACAGTCTGAATTAGTGGTGGGGATTTTTCATTGTTTTTTTTTTTTTTTTTTTTTTTCAGTTTCTAGAGGTTACATTGCTATCACCAGTAGGCACTATAGTGACAAGTGACTTTATTTATGTGCGAGTTAATGAATCATTCAATCAGCCAATTCATTCAGGAATGAAACAAGTAACTGGCTGCATCTGAAACCGCATACTATAGGTAGCCTACAAATCCTCTCCCGTGGCCTCATGGGATGGTAAAGTGTCCATCGCATGCCCACTTTAGAAGTAGGTCACCGGGATACTTTTTGCCTACCCTATTACGAATACTGTAAATTCGGACATACTACTCTTGTTACATACAGTTTTTCGCCTACTATATAGTAGTGAAGTATGCGATTTCAAATGCAGCCTGTGTTTATGAGCGAGTCATTGAATCATTGACTCGTTTAAATCACTTTGATAGTTTCTGCTGGAATTAGTGCTTAAATCATATTGTTTACATATAACTATGTTTCATTAAGATGTCAAATGCAGTTTGGCCTGATTAATAAACATGTATTAAAATATATTAACTTTGGGCACTTTGGTTATACGAAAATAAACTTGCATATTTCCAACAGTAGGTAAGCATTTCTATGTATGATGATTAGTGACTCTTTCTGCAAGTTACATCATTTCACCATAGGTACAGGTGACAAGAAACCTTTGGGTATTATGATTCATTAAATCACTTAAACTAAAAACAGATTTCAGGAACAAAACAACACTACTGTGTGTTGCTTGAAGATACGTGACGGTTTATTATTTGCTTCGTTTGGAATGGTTTTCGTCGGCAGAGCAAAAATAGAGGAAATAACTAGTAATGGTGTTTAAAATGTAAGTAAAAAATGATTGCCTTGTCTGATATTTACAACAGCAATACACTTGCTTGCTATTGCTTCATTTGAATCGACATAAGTTCAGCATTACAGTTTAATGCAAAGGGCACGCTTCACTTTTTCACTCTCTGACATGATTATCGCCTGTTCAGATACATCATTTCACAAAGTAAAGAGCAGAAGGTGAGGATATAGGCTTATCCTTCTCTTTGTGTACCTCTACTCAGCCGTATCTTCATCGGAGGAACCCAGGGCCCCCAAACTTGAACAAAAAATTCTGCTGAAGGCTTTAAAAGGCCCTGGCAGCTCCCTGTGTTAATAACCTGTCTTATTCCTGAGCCGCTGTGTAACCGAAGCCCCCGCTCGCATTCCTCTCTCTTTTGTTTGACTGCGTTTTGAGCTTTTGAGACTGCCGGAGCTCCTGACTGCTTTGCTTGTCTTGTGCCATCCTACTGGAGGCTGTTTAAGGCCTTAATCTGGACCTGTCTGTCAGCTCTGCCCTGTTAAGGCCTGAACTGATTGACTATGAATGCTAACTTCTGTCAGCGCCTGGGAGTAAAGACCTGAGGTTTGGGGGACGGAAAGGGGGACAAGTGAATGAGAGGGAAAGGTAAGATGGGGGGAAAAGAACGAAGGTTTTTCATGTGTGCTGCATTTACTGACAGAAGCTTTTCTGTTAGCTTCATTTTGAAAATTGGCCGTATGATAATTGCATTACATGTATTTCAAATGGCGGGAGTTTGTAATCAGGTCTTGGCCTGATGGAGACCTTGAGGTTGTTAAGGCAGGTTATTGGAGGAATATATTACATGTCATTGGTGAGCTTTGCAGACCTGCTTAAAGTGCGAAGGAGCAGCGAAGTGTTTCCATCTGGCCCTTTCCATGGCGGTTTAGTTTTTAAACCTAACACACATTTTCACAGACTGATGTCTGTAGAATGTATACCATTAAACTCGCGGGTACAACCTTCCAATGACACAAAAAGAACCCCAGTGTCATTGTGTCACAGGAACATGGGCTGTTCCTGGCCTGGTTCTCACGGATTCCTGCGGGGAGATTTATGTAAGCGTTCTTCCCCTCGCCTGTGGCTGCAGGTATGAGTGGCGGCAGTCTGTCAGGGATGACGGCGCTCACGATGTTCAAACAGTCATTAACAAGGCCAAGAATCCCTATTAGGAATGACCCTGCAGGTAAGAGATAGCAGGTTTAACCTAGGGCTCAATATGTGGCATGTACAGACACATTGTGCCGAAACCCACACAACATTGCACTTGCCAGAGCGGTATGATGGTAAAAATAACATTTGTTATCTGATAACATTATAGTTTTCTATTTTAAGGTATTTAAAAAAATAATAATAAAAAAAAATAATGTGATGGCAAAGCTGAATTATCAGCATCATTACTCCAGTCTTCAGTGTCACATGATCCTTCAGCAATCTTTCTGCTAAAGAAACATTTCTTATTATTATCAATGTTGAAAACAGTTGTGCTGCTAAATATTTTTGTGAAAATCATTTATTTGAAGCAGAAACAGTTTTGTTACATTATCTTTACTTTCACTTTTTTATCAACTTAATGTGACCTTGTTGACTTTTTTTATTTTATTTTTTTATCTTACTGACCCCACATTTGTTAAATGTTATTTTATCTCTGATTTATGATTTACCATGGTAACTATGCGAAGGCTAACTTGGCATTAGCAAAAAAATAAAAGATTTAATATGGTTTTAAAATAAACATTACCATAGGAAAGTTTGTAGGGTCTACATAATATTAGCAAATCTGTCTGAAGAGTGTTGTGCATTTTTCTTTTTGCCTATGAATTAATTTTTTTCCTTGTGTTTGCATACATTTCGTCGCTGTCGGCATTCCCCTTGTGTCTGTGTTTTCTTCTGCTTGTACGAACAAAATGAAGCAAGATTATTAATATAAATGCAGTAATAACTGCCCAGAGGCTACTCCAGCGTCAGTATAATAGCAGGCGCCTGAGAAGAGAGAGAGAGACAAGCGGGCCTCTGCATTCTTCCTGAGAGTCCTGCATGCTCAGGCTTGCTGCTGCTGTTTGGAAAGTGTGCAGCCTGTCTTCCTAACACGCTTCTCTGCTGTTCACACAACCAGTCAACTGTGCAACAGGTAGTCCAGCATCTATAACGTGACTGTCCTGATGTGAAGCCCATGTCGTGTCAAATGTCAAACCAGTAGTTGGTTTGGAGAAGTAAATTGATTGCATTTAATTTGAAGTGAAAATCGTTCCTATATTTGTGTTGGACAATGGAGGGCCATTGAGTCAAAAAGGTTGAGAACCATTGGTATATGTCAACATGCTAGGATGTCTTTTGTTTTTGCATGCATAAAATGCTAAAATGAATGGAACAGAGCACAGGTGTCTTGAGATGTGACTTCACTTGGCATTTTTAAAACATTGCCTTCAGATACTAAACAAAATAGATGTTTGATGCCCTATACTATATAAAAACACAAAGTACAAAATGTGTATATAAACAGCCTCTTTAAAGTGTGTCTCATGATACCTGTTCTAGCTGCTTTTGAACACAAGAACAAGTCCTGTGTGAACAGTTGATGGTCCCCAATGACTTCTATAGGATGGGGGAGAAATACTATGGAAGTCAATGGGGTCCATCAACTGTTTGGTTACCCACATTCTTCAAAATATCTTCTTTTGTGTTCAGCAGAAGAAAGAAATTCATACAGGTTTGGAACAACTTGAGGATGAGTAAATGATGACATAATTTCCCCCCCTTTGAGGAAATACTATAACCAAAAATTTAAATCCTCTCATTAATTAAAGGAGAACTCCGGTCAATTTTAACATTGAGCTCATTTTTTTTGTACATTTGGAGTCCTGTCAGTACAGACAAAAACGACAAAAATCGGTGTTGCCTACACCGTGTTATCCTCTTTTTAAAATTCGCACCCTGTTGACTTCAATGGGGCAAGTTCTAAACCTGCTTTTAGCCTCTTAACAACCTTAATGTGACATTACAAGTGCACAGCCATGTGAGTGGTGTTATTAAGAGTGACCACGGTCAATCTGACTGCAGTAGATGTGCAAGATATTAATAAAAATGATGTTAATTCAGCCAGCTCACATACCTGTATTTACTTCCTGTTTTCGTTCGAAGTCCACAGTAGTCGATTGTCGAGTTCGCGTGCGCGATCATTAGTTATATTAGTTACCAATGATCGCGCGCGCGAACTCGACAATCGACTGCTGTGGACTTCGAACGAAAACAGGAAGTAAATACAGGTATGTGAGCTGGCTGAATTAACATCATTTTTATTAATATCTTGCACATCTACTGCAGTCAGATTGACCGTGGTCACTCTTAATAACACCACTCACATGGCTGTGCACTTGTAATGTCACATTAAGGTTGTTAAGAGGCTAAAAGCAGGTTTAGAACTTGCCCCATTGAAGTCAACAGGGTGCGAATTTTAAAAAGAGGATAACACGGTGTAGGCAACACCAATTTTTGTCGGTTTTGTCTGTACTGACAGGACTCCAAATGTACAAAAAAATGAGCTCAATGTTAAAATTGACCGGAGTTCTCCTTTAATTGATCCTAAACCTGTATGACTTTCTTTTAAAAATATATATTTTGAAGAATGTTGGAATTCTAACCCCAACACTTTAAAAATAAAAAATTGTCTTAAAAATTTAAAACGACATGGGTAAACAGGATTTTCATTTTTGGACGAACTATCCCTTTAAGCACATTTGGGTGGCACACTTTTTAAGACTATTATATTTAGCCTTAGCTTCTTTCAGAATATTGTGCCACCTCATTTACACAGTTGCAATGTTACATTTTGCTGCGGTGTATGAGGAATTTTAGTGCCGACCGTGTAGATGGCAGGGTGCGACACCCGATGAAGTCCCGGTGGGTATACTGTACTGTATGTGTCAATGGCATCAGTGTTGCAGGTTTCAGAAGGGGTTTGCTACGAGGAGACATATAGGTCGCAGCTGACTAAGCCCACTTTATAAAATGTCAAAGAGCCATTTTTGTTTTGTTTTGACTGGACAAATATTTGTGAGTCCATTATGGGGTTACACCTACAGACACCCGCTTAGGAGACAGTAGGAGTTTGTTTTCATCCTTTTCATCTTTTCACTCCCTCCGTCACTCCCCACTCTCCCTCCCTCGCTCCAGAGTTTTTAATATCAAAGTGCACTGTCTGACAGGAGTAAGTCAGGAACAAGGGGGCTTTTGTTGGATCTTTCTAGAACCAGCCAGGGACGACAAGAGCTTGTCAACCCTTGTTCTGCGTGAAAGGGAGATGCGAGGAAAAAAAAAAGAGACCAGGATGGAGAGAGGTTCTTCTGTGGAGCACAAAAGAGATTTTTCTCTCTCTGTCTGGTTCAGGCACACAGGTTTGAAACTGAATAACTTAATTTCACTTTGTCGGGGCAGACAAGAGCTGGGTAACAAAGGTCTCCTTTTTCTTAAACCACCCCAGCACTTTGTTATTTACAAGATCATGACTTCTAACAGCATGAAAATAGCTGTACTCTCCCAAAGGCATTTGGATGAAGAGAGGAGGGTTTTCACAGTGGTTAAAATGTGCCCTGGTATATTAGAGATGAAAAGCATACTTTAGCACGACTGATTAAGTGAGACCTGTGTTGCTGAAAAGGAAAAAGCTGCTCAACTGCCAGGCGTTGCCCTAGGATGTGGTTTGTGTTGTTTTGTACTTTGCACAACCGCTAAACAAAACTCGGTGTTAGGAAGTTTTTGTGTGCTACAGACACAAAAGGAGCGAAAGCAACATCCTTATTTCTTCAAAGCTCCTCGGGGTGTGCAGCACCTGTGTGGTGAGAACAGAATAAGAGGTTTACCTTCCTCCCAAAAACATGTTCAGAGTAGCTGCTCCTCCATTGTATTATTTATTGTCTGTAATTAAAATGTACAATCTCATGTCACGTCAGCTGTATTTCACCATGGTTCTAAGAAAAAGAGCAATGAGAGTTTGTGTTTCCCTTTTGGTCTTGTCTCTGAAGTCAAATGTCCATTAAAAGTCCAATAAAAAAAAATTCTGGAGCTTCCTTTCCCAGCATCTTCATTTCCATCTAAAGCCTTACAAAAGTCTCAAATTATAGTATATAATTGTTACACAAAACCAAGACTGCAACTAAAATGGACACAAATGCTATAAAAAGCTTTTAAATGTAATCGAGAAACCTTTGTGTGCTTCCAAATGTTGTTTCACCAGATATCATCTCATTATATGTGCCAACGAAACAACACGAGAAATGATGTCCGATTGGAAGAACAATGGCTGTATCTGAAATCGCATACTCTCTGAGTAGGTAATTGAAAGGTATGTACTTCACGGCCATTAAGAAACTTTCTATAGAGTATAAATGTGTATGAATGTAATCCGGACATACATTCAGCATCTTGTTATTGTCATGTGACCTAGTTGTGTCTCTAATATCACACTATACCATTTACAACTCCTCTCCTATAGCATCATGGGACAGTACATTATCCATGGATGTGTACAATCTCACTGGAAGTAGTGTGTCATTAATGTACTTTTTGCTTACTTTTATGAATACTGTGAATTTGAATCGTGATGAAGTTTTTCAAAAAGATTCACAACTAGTTGAATCAAACTCGCTCAGTCAGTGAATTGTTCCATAACCAACTCGTTTTTTTTCTCGGTTTCTAGGTTAAAGGTGAACTAAGTAACTTTTTTTACCTTAACCGAACAGCTTTGGAGTCATTGTAATGTTTATATTACTGATTTCATGTTGAATGGTGGTCGTCTCGCACCCCCCTGGTGCCTGTGAGCCGCAAAACCACCCTTGCAACTTTGGGCCGGCGAGCCGCGTGTTAGGAAGTATCGTGTGATATCAGGTCTCGCGAGGTAACGAATTGCTTTACGGCAAAAAACAGATCTGATAAAATTCAGATAAAATGAGCATCAAACAGAAATAACCCGCCGCCGTATACATGTGGTGTTGGGCGCACGCAGCTCTTAAAGGGGCCATACCTTATTTCCACTCGTTACAGCGTTCATCCTACTGAACAGGTACCGGTGTACAGGGGGAGGGGATCCGGCCGTGAGTGCGAGCCATCTCTGCGTGAGTGCTATTCACGACAGTACAAGTACTCCACAGCGACTCTAGGGGTCGCTGTTTGACAAAAACGGAATTCCTACTTAGTGCTGCTTTAATCTCGGGTATGTCTTATTTGAAATAGTCAAGTTTTAGAAATTCAAGTCAAGAAATAAACATGGAAACGAACTGTGATGTATACATTTGTCACGCTTAGTCCATAAGATGATGATAAAGATGCAAAAAATAATCCACAGATAAAGAGCAGGCAATGTAACAACACCGGACAAGTGAATAGAGCACAAAGAGGAACTTAAATACACAGTGATGAAGACAAAATAATGAACAGTTGTGATGATTGAATGAGTGTCTATGACAACTAATGACTAGCGGGAAACTAGAACAAAGGAAACCGGTAACTGAAGAGAAACAAACTAAAAGTCCATGGAAATGAAACTAAACGTGATCGTGACAACATTATGTCCGTGATTAGTTGTTCATACAGTAGGCCTACATAACAGAATTTTGTTGTAATAAATTATAACTGGTATACCGTTTTTTATATTAATATTATTAATATTATTATTTAATATTATTGTTGTACATATAAGATTGATTAATAATAATGTTTAATGGACTGTAAGAGAAGTTTCTTCTTTTTTTCATTTTCATTATTGGTCCTTGCCAAATTTCTGCCTGAAGCCCTGCTTAATGCATGTTAGTTGGTTATTCATCATTTAATTGTTTGCATTGTGAACATTTAACAGATACCTTTAAAAGACTTACATGAATTCAATATATCTATAACACTAATGTTTAAGAGACCAACAACTTGTTGAGTTGCTCACAAAGAGGACATGTTTCATCACCCTGAATGTAGCCTAAGGAATATGACTGTAGTGTTGACAGATATCCTCATAAACTCCCTGATACCATAGAGAATGTATGCTGAATCCATCGCTCAAGGTGCTTCTCATTTTCAATGTTGCAGATGAAATATTTTCATCAGCTCTGACAAAAACATTGATGGAAGACAGTGATGATACAATGACAACAGCAAGTCTGCTTTGAAGTGCTTCACAGTGCAAATCTCGAACATCTAAAGCCCTGGCCTGTCCCAAATGGCACACTTCATGTGCACTTGCGGTCTTGTGAACAATGGCCGCCGCTTGTGCATGGACGTTAAGTCCACTAGACCATAGGGTGTCTCATTTGGCATTTTAGGTTTCAGAAGGGTGCTTTTTTTTTGTTTTTTTTATAGTTTCATCACATATATACAAAAATTATAAATAATAAAACAAACAAACACACAAACCTACCAACCACAAAAAAACAAAAAACAATGAACAATCTGGATTGCCTTAACATTGCAATTTGGTGAATGAGATACATCAACTTCAGACCTCCTCCTGTCGTTGAGATGTAAATACAGTCCATTTTTCCCAATTATTTGCGCATTGATCCTCTTGAATTCTTATCTTATGAGTCAACCATTCCATTACACTTATTTCAGACACTAGTTTCAGCCATTCCTCTCGTGTTGGGGGGTCCGGCTTGTACCATCTTTTCGTAATGGCCTTTTTACGTTGCTAACAAAATTTTAAACAGGTATCGGTCTTCTCTTGACACAATGTTTCCTTTCATATTACCAAAATACAGCACTGAACATGACTTAGGTATATCATAACCCAGGATTCCAACAATAACCAAGTGAACATCCTCCCAAAACTGTGTAATAACAGGGCAGAGCCAAACGACATGCGAATGGTTTACATTTACAGAAGGGTGCTTTGTGGCCGATATGCGCTCTTGATGCGCGCTTTTGCCGAGCCCGCAAGCTTATACCAAACTTCTACCCACAGGTCAAAGCAGCATCACGTCACGAAAATGTGGACTTAGAGGAAGATCGCGAGGGCTTGGTTCCATTTGGGACACAGGCTCCAAATGCAAATGTTAGTGCACATGCTCACTGAACCCATATTGCAATTCTGATTGGATAGTGCCAAATAGTGCGACCAATGAGGTCAGATGATTACAACAGATCATCTATAATGCCTTCAAAACTGGTATGTGATGGAATACCTGGTGTTTGCAAATACAGTACTGGCCAAAAGTGATGTCCGGTGGTGATATTTGTTTTTAATGTCCCTATACGTTTGATTAAACCATTGAAATATCAGGAAAATATTTTATAACTTTTTAAAATATTTTAAATAGGATGGAAGAACAAAAACTGACCTTTTCCGTTTTTAAGTGCTATAATCGGGTCCCCGGTGCATCTACCAACCCAGAAAACATGAAAACTGACAACCCAGTAACTTTAGGTAAGCCTTGTAGGCATGTTAAAAAATAAGCCCATCAGATTTTGCTCCCCTTCTGACGTAGGAAGGGGATCTTATTATAATATTACCGCCCCTTAGGCAAGGCTAGTTTATTTATAGCACATTTCATACACTATAGCAATTCAAAGTGCTTTAGAGAAAGAAATTAAAATAATCACAAAACCGGAAGCTTCCTGGAATCACGGGAAGAAGCAGCTCATTCGCATTTAAAGGGACACACACAAAACGGTGCGTTTTTGCTCACACCCAAAAAGGGGCAAATTTGACAAGCAATGATCTATGGTATTTTGAGCTGAGATTTTATAGACACATTCTGGGGACATCATAGATTTATATTACATCTTGTGAAAAGAGGAATAATATGGCACCTTTAAGATATTTATATGACAAAATGATTTGGCAAAATAGGCAAACTATAGCTACAGGTTTTATTTTACTGTAATAAAAAATGCATAAAAAGCTCACAGGAAAAAGTTTTATGACAGCCTGCGGCCAAAAATTATATCCGCACAATTTATTACAAATAAATCAATTGACTCTACGCAATATGCTTACAAAATCTTTAACAAATGTTTGAGAAAGATGTCAATTTTCCTCTGGACATCACTTTTGGCCACTACTGTAATACTGAAATTTACAGTTAACGCGAATTGCCATTCACATCCCATTTAACATCCGTAATGTATTTCAGAGTGAAACAGGATATTGGTAACACTTTACAATAATGTTACACTATTTAATGTTAGTTAATGCATTAACATACTATTTTAATGCCTATTTAATGTTAGTTAATGCCTGAGTGTTTTATTGTTAGAACAATTTACCACATTTTGCTTAAAAATGATAAAGACAAACTATTTTGTACACTGTTCATTGATGGATCGTTCAGAATAGGACCAGAAGCATGCAGTTAGACAGTAAATAGACTCAATTTTGATTTCATGTTGACTTAAAAAAAAAATCTGTGTAACATTATAGGTTCATAGAAATAAAGCTACAGTATAAACCAGCCCAAGTGTAAGTTTGGTTTGATTGAGTGCCTTGTGTTGTTGGCAAGGAAGAGCTTTAAACTCGCTTTGATATGGATAGTAGCCATCAGTCACTGAGCCCTGCACTGACCTCTGTTGTGAGATATAGATCCAAAGGCATTACAACTGACTGAGCATGAAGGGGAAGCAGGCAGGAGTTTTAGGGGGCTGCTGGCCAGCTGATACCCCAGATGTGCGGCTCTGTTTGGGGCCATGTCTGGCAGTGGAATCATGTTCTTACAATAAGGACTTACCCTGAACAGACCCTGCTGGTCTGCCGAGCATATGACAGATTTCATTTGATATTCTCTCCTGATCTGGCTGGTTACAAATATGGGAAGACATTAAATAGATATGGAAAAACCCTCACCTTTAAAAGTCAAACTACTTCACAAGGGGCTCTTGTCTCCCATACGCCTTCTTAAATTAACATCTACTGCTCATTTACTCAACAGCACAACATTTCTGCAGCTCTGCACTTCTTTTTCCATATACAGTGCTCTAAACAAAGAAATGCTAAACAAATAGACACAGAAATAAGCTGTGGTGCCTTGTTTATCATCCACATTTGCCTGAGTTCATGTTAGGTCACGTTGTCTCTCTTTCCCCTTGCACTTCCCACTTCCTTCTCATCTCGCTTTCCAAATTCTCCCCCCTCAGGTCTCGCACTGAAGGACACGTGTCCCTCTTTTCCACTTGGCCGAAGCCTTTTCCATGCGCTCAGAGAAGTGCCACTACTTCGGTTGGCCTTTCCCATAGAAATCGTAGAGGTCTCTCATCTCTCCGTATGTTTACTTTCCATTGCCCGGTATAGCAACCTTAACTCCAGGAATGAGTCCACTTACTATTTCTAGAACATACAGCTGAAAAAAAAGGTACCTTCTTCCAAAGGTTATGTAATTACAAATACAAACTTTTACATTTTGGATGGGATTTTTTTGTATGCCCTTTAACTTTTTTGTTAATACTTTTATTCATGTTGGTCTGTTTAAGAAGGTTTTTTTTATGAGGCATGGGGCTGGATGAAAGATGTGCTCTTTACTGTCCTGGAAGCGCCTCAGTTGCTGACAACTGCACACTGAGTAGCAAAACTGTGTGGAGTGCTTCATGCTCTAACAGGGGCGTCTGGTCACGATTAGAGCTCATTGGTTTCTGTCAGAGTGTGGGGCTACTCGGCTGTCCTGTGATAGATGATTTAGCGTAACTGAACGAGGCTCTTGTAGAGAGCCCTCCAACTAAAGATGAGATTTACACTGACAATATAATGTAATGTGTAATTTCCGTGGCACTACTGTCTGAAAGAGAAATTGCACAAAAAAAAATTCAGGTGTCCTGAAAAGGCATGATGTCTTCCATTGGTCAGACATACAAGATTGCTCCTCCTCAAACTCACGCCATTGGTTGAGCTGATATTGCTATGATGGGTTGGTTGGGATACTCTCTTCAACAAATTTGAACATATTAAATTAGAATGTTAACTACATGCAAAACATTTTAACAATAAACTATGCGAATTAACTGTTCCCTTTTTCATGATGTCACATCTAACTACAACTGAATTACAATACATTCTTCCTTCCCTATCAGGCCACAAGGGGGCCCCCTATAACTGTCAAAGTTACTGTCAAATAACAGCTACCCGAGTCTTACCGGCAGCTTTTAGTAACTGTCATAGGCCAGTTAGAGCTGTGTGAGTAAACCTCACTCCCCTGATCTCAAGAGGCACTCTATAGCGACTAGTGCTAGAAGCGGCGGTCTTCAGCCTCCTTGTAAGAACCCCCGCCTCCCACGCCGGAGATCAAGGTTCGAATCCCGTTTGCAGCGGGTTTAGCAGAACCGGTTACATTTGGTGCCGTGACCCGGGTGGAAGTGAGGTTTAGGGCCGGTGAGTGTAACTGCCAAAGGCCAGCTGCGCATGTAAACCTCACTCCCCTGATCTCAAAAGACACTCTTAGATGCTTCAGTCTTTAGCCTCCTTGTTAGAGCGCCCGCCTCCCACGCCGGAGACCATGGTTCGAATCCCATCTGGAGCGGGTTAATTAGGATCTGTTATCATATATATACATATATATATCCAGTCAAACCAAAATTTATTCAGACACCTTGCTATCCTAACTTACATAAATTAACTATAGTGTCCTACGCCTACTATAAAAAAAATATCAAAAATTATATACGGTGTGCAGTGTCTGAATAATTTTTGGTTTGACTATATAGATACCGGTGTGTGTGTGTATATATATATATATATATATATATATATATATATATATATAGTCTTGTGTGCCTTGTGTGTAAGTAATGACAAAGGGTAAAAAAATTTTTTTTAATAATAATAGAGATTTTCTCTCCACTTCTATTTAAATAATTACACACATAAACACATAAATGGCTGTCACTGTGGATAATGTATGTTGCTTTTCTAAACAGAAGAGATAATGGCTGAAGAAAGAATGTAGAGTGCTATAGAGTCCTCCTCCCTCTCTCTCTCTCTCTCTCTCTCTCTCTCTCTCTCTCTCTCTCTCTCTCTCTCTCTCTCTCTCTCTGGCCTCCCCAAGGGGATCGGATGTTCTCAGCAGTTATAAGCAAGCAAAGCTGGCGGCCGGCAGACCGGCTGGCTCCACAGCAGCCTGGGCATAGAGACAATGCCAGACCTTCTGTCATGAGGCTCGCTTTCACTGAGGTCAGCTAAACCAGCCTGCGGGCCATAACATAGACATACACACACACAAACACACACACATACTAATACACAATGACATAAACAGCTTTGCATTTAGCATATTTGAAATGTTAGATGTATTGTGTTTTGGATCATTGAGCAGTGGGACTAGTGAATGACTGAGCAGCGTCAACATGTCCCCACTATCTCTCTCATTTAATCTGACAGAAATATTTATAAAACAACACTGTTTTTTTCTTTATTTTTTTGTTTTTTAGTGACAATAACCCCAGTCTTAGGTATTCTCTAGTTATAAAGACATTTAGGCTACTCAAGTGAAACATGAAGCTGTCTGCTTTCCCCATGTTGTAGCCTGTTACTGGTATTTTTATGGTGGAAATTATAATGAAAAGGGAAAAATTAATCTTTTAAATAAATTTCATGAGGAACTGGTAGTGTTTTCTTTTATTAATAATAATAAAAAAAATTCTGTCCTGAAATCTGTCACATCTTTCTACAGATGTAGGTGATATGTGTTCAACAGATCAGGTAAACCGGTCTTTTAGATCAATTGAGTGTTGAAAGTCTCTTCAAAACTGCCTCTATATACCAAATGTAGTAGATTGGTTGGTTTTATCATTTTGATGTCTGTCATAAATTTGTCAATAGTTTGTCAATAGTTGTCCAGAATGAGCTATATGCACCCAAATCAATCAATCTATATCTAACTATCTAATATTCTATCCCTATTATATATATTCATCTTTCTATCTATTCGTGCTTATGTTGCGTTCACGCCGTGTTATAACCGTAATTACGAGATGGAAACCCGAGCTGGATTTATGCGTTTATGTCAACATTATCAATGCCGAAATGAATCTGCAGGATGATCACAAAATGTTATTATATAACCGGGACGTGAACATTTGTGAAAGCCAGAGCCAATTGTCATGAAATTGCATAAAAGCACTTATTCAAACTTATTTTTAGACCAAAATAATGTTTACTGTAATCTGAGCCATAAGAGACAAGCTATTGAAACTTACAGAACTCCAGTGACAGCTCTTAATTGATGTATTATTCAGGAGGGAGGCACATACCGTTTGGATCAACTGAAGTGCTGATAGTCAAGCCTAAGTCAGTGTATTTCTTTCTCCATAGATGTCAGTAAAATCAGCATGGCTCCTGAGCTGCAGTGTTAAGGAGTTGAACAAGGTAGACAGGATTTGCCCTCCTGGCTTTTGGGACATGCAGGCAAATCTGCTCGCACTCAGGATAGAAAGAGTAACTTTTTAGAGAGAGTTATTCCAGCTGAGCCTGCTAGCAAAGATGTCTCGGCTGGTTTTAATTTGACCCATCTGCCGCCCACACCCCCCTTTTAACCTATCATGCCCTACCTTCCCCGGCTCACACACATATGCACCTCTCCTGCCTGTTTGAATTCTGACATACACCACAACAGGTGTTTACACTTCACTATCTGTCTGCACAGGTCTTGTAGTGATGTATAGACGATAAAGGGAAATTAAGCATGAAGAATTACTTTGTGTATAAGATACTACAAGCACTGTTGGCGTGTGTGGTGTAAGCATGCCAGTGCTGCCGCTTCTGGCACATTTATGTGTGAAAGCATTCAGCTTCTCTGACTGCATAAAACATTGATAAAATATGCGATTCCACACATCTTGCTGTACACTTTCAAGTTTTATTATAAATTCACTTGCCAGTGAAAAGTTTGTATACTTATTCTTCATTATTATTATTAATATAAATCAATAAATATAACATTTGTTATTTTTGAAAACATGGCGGTTTTCTTATTTGCTATTTAAATAATACATATGTTAACAAAACTGTATATCCATATGTATACAAATCAGTTTGAAGCTTTTGAACTTTAAATGGGTTCACAGTTGTCATATTTCTCTGTGGTACAATGCACAAATGCATGTATAATATGTGCTGCTGATTAATAAAAATGTAGTTTAAATTAATTTTAAAAAATGCACTGCAGACTGTTCCCGAGCTCAGCTGCAAAAGTGAAAATAAGATGGAGGAGAGGAACAAAATGTGAATGGAGAGACCTTGAGGAGAGTTAAATCATTGGTTTGTTTCTCGGTGTGACCGAGAGAGCACATCAGCGTGTGATTGAGCAGTCTTTAAAGCATGCCCCAGAGAACGGCAGAGAGAAAATAAACTGTTTAGTGTTTCAGTGGAAACTTTTTTCACCTCCCCTCTTTCCTCTCTCTCTCTCTCTCCCTCTCCCCCCATTTCTTTCTGAATGAGCGGCTGAGTAGGAGTGCTGTGGAGTGCTAAGGTCTATCAGAAACATATGTGTGGAGTTCAAGGGCGGTTGGAGGAAGAAAGCGGATAAGTCTCTCAAAATGGTCTACATTCAGTTCAAGTCTTACTCTCAGAGAGGAAAAACAAGCGCTGAAATGCTTGTTCAAAAGATACTAGTGGAATGCTTAAACCCGATGAAACCTTAGTGCCCTCACATAATTTGCAAAGAGATTTGTATTTTTCTCTCACTCTTTCCTTTCTCTTAGCAGTCTATGGGTCTCTAGTTACCTCAATTGTTCATTTGTGGGTTTTTGAACCATCATACCGTTTTGAAAAGGGATGGATATGTACATTAAGTGTATGCGTTAATCTAGGACACAAGTGATTTTTCATTTTAAAGATAAAAAGAGATCTAGAAAACCAGAACAGCGAAGAGTGCTGAGGTGGCACTCTGTCTTGAGTTTGTTATAAGTCAGTGGCACACACGTATTGGGGACGTTTCGTTACTGACACATGTTACCAGAGTACATAGCTCCCTCTTTTGAAGGCGCATTTGTAGAAATTGTGCTCATCGATCCTGCTTTAAAAGGAGATTTTATCCCCATCTTCTGGTGGTTTAGCACAGTTCATGTAGTCCTCTTTCCATTTAATGCAGAACCATTATAATTTCTACTGACTGGGTGCATTCCACTATTTTTTAAGGAATTAATACTTTTATTCAGTTAGGAGACCGAGAGTGACAGTAAAGACTTTTAAAATGTTACAAAAGATTTATATTTCAAATAAATGCTGTTCTTTTGAAATGTGTATTCATCAAAGAATAATCGAAAAAGTGTTACGGTTCCCACAAAAATATTAAGCAACTTTTTTTTACCATGGTAATAAGACATGTTTCAAATCAGGTTGTTAGAAAGATTTCTGAAGGATCATGTGACACTGAAGACTGGAGTAATGATGCTGAAAATTCAGCTATCACAGGAATAAATTACCATTTATTATACATTTCAAATAGAAAACAGTTATATTTTAAATGTTAATATTTCACAATATGTCTGGGTTTTTTTGTTTATCAAATAAATGCAGCTTTAATGGACATAAGAGATCTGTAAATCTTACAGACCCCAAACTTTTAAACGGCAGTTATTTATATAATATATACTACAAAATATATATAATATGAATTATAAATATGTACACTGACAGTGTGAAGCGATATTGACCGTTCATGTTGTTCATACACAATGTGTGTTTGAATTTCTTGTCTCTGTCTTGCTAAGCATTGTGTGAGTTTTTGGTTTGCCAGTGTGTATTTGGGCTGAACACGGGAATGGAAAAATCTGTGGCATTTAGGTAGAGCCGTGTCATAAAGGCTGCGCTAATGAGGCCAGGCTTTTGGGAAGGGGGGAAAATGGTTTACATATGGAACCGAGAGCATACAGCCATCACAGCTATGCAGTCTGTGTGTAATGAGACAGAACAAGCTCACACACAAGCTCGTTCTAACGTTCATGCAAAATCTAACAAACAGGAAAACAGTTAGAAGTGGAGAATGAAAGAATAAGGAGAAAAAATCCATTTCTCCTTCTCAACTTCTCCCCCTGTCGCAAAATCTAACGCCACATCGCTATATCCACATACATCATTGTCCAAACCAGCCGAGTTTTACAGGTCTCTTGCTAAAATAAACAGTAGAGTTGCAATAACCAGTTAAAGTGCTCTCAACCTCGAGTTGCTTTCCTCCAGGCACCGGAGTTCAACCTCTGACCCGGCC
The DNA here is from genome assembly GCF_029890125.1 of Rhinichthys klamathensis goyatoka. Lineage (NCBI taxonomy): Eukaryota > Metazoa > Chordata > Actinopteri > Cypriniformes > Leuciscidae > Rhinichthys > Rhinichthys klamathensis. Next base: position 1,091,700 of record NW_026606558.1, read on the forward strand.
TACATGCAAACACACATGCTCTCACACACACAGGCTCTCGTGTAACTACACGCTCGCAGGCACATATCATGTCAGGAAATACCACTGACTGCTCATTGCTCTGCCAGAGGAGGGAGATGAAGGCAACAGCAAACCGCCCATAAAGCAGCGTAAAGAGGATAACAGTGGTGGGCAGAGCATCGAAAGGTCATCGCCCTCCCTTTCAGCGGGGAAGAGGAACAAATGTGCTCATAAAAAGTCAATTAATGTACTCCAAGAGCGGCTCCTCGGGCAGCATTAAAAGAAGAAAGTGGATGTAAAAATTAAATAAGCTTAGAAAATCTATATTTTCAAAGCTACTCGCTTTGTAAATAACTCCTCAGTTAACCAAAGAGGAGATATTATTGATTCAGAGACTAGATTAAACCCGTCACTACTACCAGCAGAGCAATATATAATTAGTCTGGTATACTTTATAGACACCAAACCCCATTTCAATATGCAATAGGACGAAAGCAAAGCAATTTACATCCATTGTGTTTATTAAACCATAAAATAGTATTGGTCTTTTTATTGCCATAGTATTTTTATTACATTGCCTGAAGCTTTTCGAAATCAATCAGATTAGGGGAACAATGCATTCGTGGCTCTTTTGTATAGTAATCAACTGCTATAATGTCTTATTGTGGCTGACCAATTTACATATCAATTAATTTTTTTGTTGAAAATAATGATTATTGATGCACTGCTGCATCCGAATACCTCTCCAAGCCAGTGAGGCAGAAAAAAAGCTTATGAAAGATATAAAACGAGAGGGTAAAAGTGTAGTGATAGCTTAAGGGATTGTTTAACACATTTTTTTTTTTTCATCTATAATGTTGGTTTTTTTATTTGCACCGACATTACCATTTAGAAACGTGTTGTTTCCATAACTTAAAGTGGAATTTATCTCAAAGCAAAATGATTTAGTTTTGCTGTGCCGTTTAGAGTCAAATCCAAACCTGCGGTGACAGGCTGCCTTTGCCAATAATCGAATAGTTAGTCAAACGCAGGACACACAATTACACAATCCGTGTTGTTTTAGGGGGAAAAAATTGTTATTACAGCCCTCCGGCAACTATGAGCCATGAAGAAGCTCTGCCGTTCACACCACAGAGACATTAGTCACCACACGAGGAGACGTCCCCAGCCACTGCCCCTCCAAAATAAGCATGTTTTAATGTTCATGAGGAATGCTTAATTATCCGTAAATGGCAATTTACAAGCGTCTTGCTGTAAGGCACAGCCACTTCAGTAAGGAGACAGGCCCTAATTTAATGGAAAAAAGCATTACTGGGTGTGCAGTGGAATTATCCACAGCATTACCCCCATTTCATAACCCACTTTAACATTGGCAATTTCATGCATATGGAAACTGCGGCTCCTCCTAGCATGGGGCGATAGGGGGATGAGGTGGGGTTGATTGCACTCAAAGTAATTTCACAATGATTAGGTTAGTTGGGTAATTTTGCATATATGTATGTGTGTGTGTGTGTGTGTGTGTGTGTGTGTCAGCATACGTGTCTTATTGCATCACAGTGTTTGGTGTTTTTCGATGGCTCAGCGATGTTAAATGTCATTGACGCCCATAAGTCACTTGTCTTGTCTTGCCTGAAGGTAAACGCACTGTCATGTGCTCATTTACCATAAAGCGTAAGCTGATGCACGCATTAACACGATTCCTATCCTTCCGAACTCCTCCTGGGATATTACAGTGTGAAAGGGCCTGTTCTGGAGATGGATAGGCATGATCATTGACAATTAACATCTGAATAGTGGTGTTAAGTTTAAAATGTCTCCAGAGAGAGACACGCTGGCTCATGAATTAAATGCGGTTCAGCACTTGAGCTTTAGAAACACTGTGTGAAAGTAGAGGCCTAGATCACGGGTATCTATAGGGTACATTTTCCTCCTATTAACGTAATTCAAAATAGTATTCAGCACGTAATCAAAGGAAATAGAAGGCTGAGCTGTCAGTAGGGCTCCAGTTAATGATTATGTTTGGCTAATTACTGAAAAAATCATTCCGGAGTTAAAAGTCTCGGTTGTATCGATTGGTTGATTGTGAAAGCTTATTTAAGTAGGTTCATATCTGTTTAATGTATGAAGAATGCAGTTTAGTAGGTTTTTATGAGATGAGTAGGCCTAACCGCTCACAGTTATAAGCAAGTCATAATATTTTTGTGTAAAACATGCAGCTTATGCAGGCCTATGTGTAGTGTGATACAAAATTCATATTGATCATTTGATCAATTTTGTTAGCATTTTAAAAAATGTTTTTGAAGGAAGTCTCTTATGCTCACCAAGGCTGCATTTATTTAATCAAAAATACAGTAAAAAAAAATATAATATTTTGTAAGATTTTATAACAAATTTATAATAACTTTTTTTTTAAATATATTTTACATTTTTATTTATTCCTGTGATGCCAAAGCTGAATTTTTATCATTCAGAAATTATTCTAATATTCTGATTTGGTGCTTTGTTATTATTATCAATGTTCAAAACAGTTAATATTAATATTTTTGTGAAAACTGTTAAAATTCCTTGATAAAAAAAGAATGCATCCTTGCTGAATGAAAGTATTGATTTCTTAAAAAAAAAAAATGTAGGCTACTCACTCCAGACTTTTGACCAGTATGTAAATTAAATATTTACATAAAAAACAATATATATTTAAATAACAGTTCATAAACAATTCAAGCATTTTAATGACATGATTCTCATTCAGGGAATTAAAATATTATGCTTATTTTCTTGCTGAAAAAAATAAATGTAATATTTTTTTAAATATATGTTTAATATATAACATAAGAAAATATTGCAATGTTTTAATTGGCCAATAGGTGGAGACATATCGCTATTTTTTAGAGTTAGCTCCTCGTCAACATTGCTATGCAACAGGATGACTTACAGGATGAGTTTTAGTCAGTGCTTTTAATTAATCACATTAAGCAAATATCACATATTACTGTAAATGGAACATAAGAGTTATGCTGTCACTAATCAACGGTGTTGCAATGAAAGAAAAAAAAACTTTTTAAAAAATAAAATTAACTGATTAACATCAGGCTACCATTGGGTTATATTGCTAGTTGATGCAAAGTCAGACAGCAGAAAGCTTAGCCTTTATCTGTGAGTCTGAGAGGAAATACGTAAATATATGGTATTTGGGATTACAGATTATTTGGTAGGCAGTGTGTATGATGGAGGAGTGTGTCTGAGGGGTTTTATTATGGGGTCAGAGGAGAATGATATGTGATGGGGGTGTGGGTGTGGGTGGGGGACAGCTCAGACAAAACTGATGCTGCCCCAGATTTAGTTTGGTGCAACTGATGCATATGGTCTGTTATAAGTCTTGGGTGGCACCCTGCTTACCCATCCAGAATTTGTGTAATTAAAACCTGTATATCCGTATTTTCCACATTTTCACATCAGGTACACATTTCCTTGATATATTTTAGACTCAATTTTCTACTAATTGATATATAAATATCTATGGATGTCAATCACACACACACACACACACACACACACACACACACACACACACAAAACTCTAATCTAATCGTTCGCAGTAAAGCACACAATCCCTTTTAGGTTTCCATCAGTGTTATTAAGTTTTATTGTGGTTACACAAAAGCCCCATAATCCTTTGCCCCCTCCTATTCACACCATTGTGTAAAGTCCAGCTGATCCTCCCACTCCCCCTCAAATCCGAACTGCTTCCCATATATACCTAGTGTGGAGTCCGGCACAATACCATTGTTATCCATCGGATTGTCTGCGGTCATTACTCATTCGGCCATCCACTCTGCCTTTTGTCCACAGCTATCTTTCACTCTGGCCATGGACCTGAAACTGCCATTCTCCCATCCTGCTCAGCCTCAGCCCATCTGCCCCCAACTCACACACACACTGACACTCTGTCCACACTCTGTACCAGCTGTCCCGGTGAAGTCCCTGGGGTGGAAACAGGTGCTGGGCTTGTGCGGGCTGAAGCAGACGGCACATGGCAGCACACGCTGCCTCCTCCTCACCCTCCCCAAAAACACATGAACTTGATGTTAGAGTTCTTTTTAGATGCAATAAAACGTCTCGGTTACGGATGTAACCCTCGTTCCCTGAGTAGGGAACGGAGACGTTCCGTCGGAGGACGACGAATGGGGTTTTCGCATAGAAAGCCTATCAACTTCGACTATTACAAAACGAGCCAATGGCAAAGAAATGCCATGGGTCTGCGGAATTTGCATAGCGTATCTCCGCCCCACCTCGTGGGTATAAAGCGGAAGACACCGCAACATGCAGATATGTTTAATCGCTGAGGAGCCAAGACTGAGCTCAGGCGATCCCCGAGGTACAGCGGAAGTGGCAAGAAGACGGAACGTCTCCGTTCCCTACTCAGGGAACGAGGGTTACATCCGTAACCGAGACGTTCCCTTTTGTTGTCACTCCGAGTTCCGTCGGAGGATGACGAATGGGGATACCAGTCTAATTACGCCACCTTCTCAGCTGTCTTCCAGTGCCCTGCGTAAATCTGAGATCCCTGTCATAAGCTGGCACGGACGAAGGACTCCAACTTAGCACAGGAATACCAAGGTACACTGGGAGCATATCCCAAGATTTTAGGGGAATATGCAATTACTGCCAACCCAGAGGGGGGGACTTAGAGAATACACATATGACCCGAGGGATGCATATGGGGAATCACTGGGGTGTCCAGCCGCAGGTGGAATATTTCAACCCCAGGGGTGGCAAGGTGGCTTGCCAAGGGAAAGACACATGCTCAGAGAGGCTTACAGTGGAAATATACATGTGGGGTTCGCTCAGAGGAGGGACCATGCACATGGGAGGCACCTAGCCGACGCGCAGGCAAAAGACACTGGCGCCAGCGTCAGGAGTGGTGGAGGAACTCAGGGCTTTCGGGAAGCTCACCTGAAGAATATCGCACGTATCCAGTCCGTGGAGTGGAATGGCGAGCAAGCGAAGACACCTGAGCGGGTCCGGTACTAGCTGGTTGAAGCGAGTACATGGGAGGACACTGGCTCCACTCGGAGATTGTAGAATCTGGCAAATGTGTTGGGTGTCGCCCAGCCTGCAGCTCTGCAGATGTCTGTTAGCGAGGCGCCATGCGCTAGAGCCCAAGAGGACGCCACACTCCAGGTGGAGTGGGCGGTCACACCAAGGGGGCACGGTCGACCTTGCTGCTGGTATGCCAAAGCAATGGCGTCCACTATCCAGTGAGACAACCTTTGCTTGGAGAGAGCCTTTCCCTTCAGCTTCCCACCATAACAGACAAAGAGCTGGTCTGAGGTCCTGAAACACTGCGTTCTGTCTACATAGATGCGGAGAGCACGTACTGGACAGAGCAGTGCCAAGGCTGGGTCTGCCTCCTCCGGGGGCAGCGCTTGCAGGTTCACCACCTGGTCTCGGAAGGGAGTGGTAGGAACCTTGGGCACATATCCAGGCCGGGGTCTCAGGATCACGTGAGAGTAAGCCGGCCCGAATTCCAGGCACGCTTCGTCAACGGAGAATGCGTGCAGGTCCCCTACCCTCTTGATGGAGGCCAATGCAGTCAGAAGCGCTGTCTTCATAGACAGGAAGTTAAGCTCGACTGACTGCAAAGGCTCAAAGGGAGCACTCTGCAGGGCAGATAGAACCACTGCGAGGTCCCAAGAGGGTACGAGAGGAGGGCGAGGAGGATTCAGTCTCCTCGCTCCTCTCAGGAACCTGACGATCAGGTCGTGCTTCCCCACCGACTTACCTTCTATAAGATCATGCTGTGCGGCAAAAGTGGCAACATAGACCTTGAGGGTGGAGGGAGACAGCCTTCGCTCCAACCCATCTTGAAGGAAGGAAAGCACGACGCTGATCGAACATCTCCGGGGGTCTACTCGGTGAGAAGAGCACCAGTTGACGAAGAGGTTCCACTTCAACGCCTAGACGTGTCTCGTGGACGACGCTCTAGCGGAAGTGATGGTAGCCACCACGGCTGGTGGTAGGGTACTCAAACCTGCCTCGTCCCGTCCAGGAGCCACACGTGGAGGCTCCAGAGATCGGGACGAGGGTGCCACAGGGTGCCCTGTCCCTGAGAAAGTAGGTCCTTCCTCAGAGGTATGGGCCAAGGAGGTGCTGTCGCGAGGAGAATGAGTTCGGAGAACCAGGTTCGGGTGGGCCACTACGGTGCGACCAGCAAGGCCTGCTCCTCGTCCTCCCTGACCTTGCGCAGGGTCTGCGCAAGAAGGCTCACTGGGGGAAACGCATATTTGCGGCCCCGCGGCCAACTGTGCACCAGTGCATCCGTGCCGAGCGTGCCCTCGGTCAGGGAATAATACAGGGCGCAATGGGTCGAGTCATGAGAGGCAAACAGATCTATCTGTGCATCCCCGAACTGGTCCCAAATCAGCTGAACCGACTGTGGATGGAGTCGCCATTCTCCAGGGAGGGGCTGAAACCGTGAGAGCTCGTCTGCACAGTTCGGGGCTCCAGGAACCATAAACGGTCACGAAGCGACCTCAGATGCTTCTGACTCCATAAGAGGAGGTGGCGGGCGAGTTGCGACATACGGCGGGAGCGCAGACCACCTTGACGGTTGATGTACGCTACAGTCGCGGTATTGTCTGATCGGACTAGTACATGCTGGCCCCTGAGCACGGCTCGGAAGCGGCGCAGGGCGAGCTGTACAGCCAGCAACTCGAGGCAATTGACGTGCCATAGGCGCTGGGGTCCTATCCAGGAGCCCGCGGCAGCACGTCCATTGCATATGGCCCCCCAGCCCGTGTTGGAGGCATCTGTCATTACAACAACATGCCGCGAAGCTCATTCCAGGGGCACTCCGGCCCGTAGAAAACTGAGGTTCGACCACGGGGTGAAGGTTTGACGGCAAGTCGGAGTAACTGGTACTCGGAGAGTGCCGTGCTGCCATGCCCACCTCGGGACTCGGTCGCGAAGCCAAAGCTGAAGCGGTCTCATATGAAGCAATCCGAGCGGCGTTGCCGCGGCTGCAGATGCCAATATGCCCCAGGAGCCTCTGAAAAAGTTTCAGGAGAACCGCACTCTTGCCCTCGAACTGTCTCAGGCAAGTCAGCAGTGACTGCGCGCGCTCGCTCGTAAGCTGCGCGGACATGGCGACCGAGTCGATCTCCATACCGAGAAAAGAGATCCTCTGAATGGGGGAAAATTTGCTCTTCTCCCAGTTGACCCGAAGGCCCAGACGGGCTACGTGGCGGAGCACCAAGTCCCTGTGTTCGCAAAGCTGATCTCGAGAGTGAGCTAGAATCAGCCAGTCGTCGAGATAGTTCAGGATGCGAACCCCGTGTTCCCGGAGAGGAACAAGGGCTGCCTCGACGACCTTCGTGAAGACGCGAGGAGACAGGGCTAGCCCGAAAGGGAGAACCGCGTACTGATATGCCTGCCCCTCGAAAGCAAACCGCAGGAACGGTCTTTGTCGAGGGAGGATGGAGACATGAAAGTAGGCGTCCTTCAGGTCGATCGCTCCAAACCAATCCTGGTGCCGCACACATTCGAAAACGCGTTTGGCGGTGAGCATCTTGAACGGCAGCCTGTGAAGGGAGCGGTTTAGAACGCGCAGATCCAGGATTGGCCGTAACCCACCGGTTTTCTTGGGGACAATGAAGTACGGGCTGTAGAAGCCGGACCTCATTTCGGCTGGAGGGACAGTCTCGATCGCACCCTTCGCCAGCAGGGTAGCAATCTCCGCTCTCATGACAGGGGCACTGCCACCGACCATAGTGGAGCGGACACCCCTGAAGCGGGGAGGAGACCGCGTGAACTGAATCGCGTAGCCGAGCCTGATCGTCCGAGCGACCCAGCGGGACAGGTTGGGAAGCTCTAGCCAAGCTTCCAACGACTGTACCAGCGGGGTCATACGAACCACAGACTTCCCACCGGTGGTGCAGCGAGGCGGAATGACTGGCCCAGACGTGGACGGCATAGCGGCCCGATGTGGGGGCACAGTCATTGACAGAGTAGACCAGGGAAGGACGAACGTTCCACGGGGGTCTGCTCTGCCAGGGGGCTGGCGACAGAGGGGGATGAGAGTGGCACGGTTCGGGGATGGTGCGCACTGTCATCTGGCTCTGGGACAGAGGAGGACGAGGGGAGCACGGCCCGGGGGCGGCGCTCCGTGTCGTCCGAGAACTCTGTGTGCCATGGGAAGGAGTGGTCCTGCTACCACCTCCTGAGAAGTAACCGTCAACATCCCTGAGCAGCCCGTCTCAGGAGCGCCGCTTGGCCCGGCGTTTAGCGGGGGGGCGGGGCTGGAGAGGGCTGGGACGCCTTCTTGCGGCTTCCTCTACGACCGGGCCCGGGTGAAGGCTGCTGCTTGGGCCGGGTGGGAGGGGCGGGAGGCGCAGGAGGGCGTCCTCGGTGGCGAACAGACTGAGTGACCTGCCCGGCCGACTGGGTGGAGGCAGCAGCGGGTCGGTGGGGCAGTATGTGCTTAATAGCCTCAGTCTGTTTCTGAGCAGTCGAGAACTGTTGGGCAAAGTCCTCAACTGCACCGCCGAAGAGGCCGGCCTGGGACATGGGGGTGTCGAGCAGCCAGGACCGCTCGGCATCCTTCATGTCAGCCAGGTTCAGCCACAGGTGTCTCTCCTGGACCACGGCTGTGGACATCACCAAACCCAGGGAGCGCGCGGCCACCTTCATCGCCCGGAGAGCGAGGTCGGTGGCGGCGTGCAGCTCATCAAAGAGCCCTGGGTCTGTCCTACCCTCGTGCATGTCTCTGAGCATCTGGGCCTGGTAGACCTGCAGAGTGGCCATAGCATGCAGCGAAGCAGCTGCCTGTCCCGCCGCTCTGTAGGACTTCGCCACTAACGTAGACGAGTACCTACAGGCTATGGATGGGTGCTTAGGCTCGCCACAAGAAGAAGTACTCTGAGGACACAGTTGCATCGCAACAGAGCGTTCAACCGGGGGGAGCCCAGTGTACCCACGGGCAGCTGCTCCATCGAGGGGAGGAAAGGCGGATGAAATCAACGAGCGGTCACGAGAAGACATGGGAGACTTCCAGGACTTCGAGATCTCATCATGCACATCCGGGAAGAAAGGAATTGGGGTTGGCTGCGGACGTGAATCCGCAGCCGCACCCAAAAACCAATCATCTAACCGCGAGCGCTCGGGACGGGGTGAAGGAGTCCACTCCAACCCGATGCTCGCGGCCGCCCGGGCAAGCATGGCAGTCATCTCAGGATCCGACTCTGCAAATGACTGCGCACCCGAAGGAGGCAGCGCTGTCGAGTCATCATCCGATGAATCCTGCCCACCTTGTGATGCTGTGATGGACATCGCGTCTTCCTCTGTAGCACCAAAGGAAACACGCGGGGCATCCGAAGATGGGCCCGCGGGAATCCCCTGGACACTAACGGGCACCGTCACGGGAGGGGTAGGTGCAGAGCACGGACTGATAGTCGGCGCTTTGTTCCACACGTCACCCTCAGGTCACCCTGGCCACCAGCCGAAGTACTAGCTCTATTTCTAGAGTCAGTAGATCGGGGTGTGGATGAGGGGACTCTCACTCTAGCGAGATCACTGAGTCTCGACCGTAGTGACGCGTTGGTCATGTTCCCACAGAGAGAACATGAGTCATCCACGAGCACTAATCTAGCGTGATCAATGCCCAAACACACTAGACAGCGCTCGTGCCCATCAGAGTCAGACATGAATCCACCGCAACCAGAAGTGCACGGGCGAGGCATCTTTAAAAAGACGTGCCGCGTGCAAGCTCTTTTAGAGAGGAAACCTCGGTATTGAAGCGCCCAGGGAGAAACACACTCACTGGCAAACCACTGCACAGATAAGCAGGAAAGTGTGCACTCGCTGGGAGATCGCCGTCACACCAACACCGGAGAATCTCGTCTTGTAGAAGCTGACAGTCAGAGATGGCTTGTGGAGCGAAGGGATTACCTTGGCTCCGAAGTGAAAAACTTATCTGCATGTTGCGGCGTCTTCCGCTTTATACCCACGAGGTGGGGCGGAGATACGCTATGCAAATTCCGCAGACCCATGGCATTTCTTTGCCATTGGCTCGTTTTGTAATAGTCGAAGTTGATAGGCTTTCTATGCAAAAACCCCATTCGTCGTCCTCCGACGGAACTCGGAGTGACAACGAAAGGGAACTACACTACCATTCAAAAGTTTGCGGATCTCTGTTATCAAGTGCTCCTGGTATGCTCACACTTGGCACGTTTGGTTCGATTAAAACGGACCCTGGTGCAATTGCTCTGTTAGTGCGGTTCATTTGAATAAGTGTGAACGCTGCCATCCGAACTCTGGCGCGCACCAAACAAGCGGACAATCATATGTAGGCTACGCACAATACAACAAGCACATTTATCCCAGCACACAGCAATGTTTTTTTTTGGGATGCGAAACATACGTAATAAAAGCCGACCAATCAGGTTGTGAACATACTATGCCTTTAGGTTCGGTGTTAAAATGGCAATGTGAACACTAAGTGGACCAGGACTAGGGTATGTTCACACTTGTAGCTCGGTTCACCTGGTTCGGACAACTGACAAGGACGGCTGACAGGAAAACAAACACAAGATAACAAGGGCTAACAAGGAACCGGTGAAGGTGATTAGTTGCTATGGCAACCGACAAGGGTAACTACATAAACTAATAAGGCAGGTAATGAAACAAAGGAAACAGGAACTAAACACAGGAAGTCAGAACACAGGAACAAAACTATACTTCAAAATAAGAGTCTACAACAAGACAGTAATCATGACACCAGGTTTGCTCAGTCGACAGCATTTGTGGTATAATGCTGATTACCACAAAACAATATTTTTGACTCATCCCTTGTTTTCTTTAAAAAAGGCCAAAATTGAGTTTACGGTGAGGTACTTACAATGTAGGTGAATGTGGACAATTTTTGGAGGATTAGAAGCAGAAATGTTTTTGCAGCACATAGTATTATATAAAAATAATAATTCTTCTATTAAAACTTGTGTATTCTTTGAGCTGTAAAGAGGTGCACTTATGGTCGTTTTGTGTTGTATGTGTTACGTTGTTGAAGCTGTAAAACTGGATACAACTTTGCACAGAAAAGGTTAGTAAGGGATTTTTTCCCCCACACTAATATCTTATTAACAATCCTATTGTTTACATCTTGTGGATTAGTGGATATACTTTTTAATTGACTTCAGAGTTTCTCTTTAGACCTGATTGAAGAGGAATGATATCGTGCCAGAGCCCAGCATTAAATTATTACATGGTGTCCATTGATGGCAAGATAAAAATAGATAAAAGGAAAAGGGGGACTATCAGTTTGGGCCTCTGGGGGTAGAGTTATTTATATCATAAGTGCAGGAGGGGGATGGTATCCAGTATGAATAACAGCCCACAAACAGATCAAAATACCCACACCCCATGTCACCTTAACAATTTCCACAGGATGCATTCAAGGTGAAATGAAATCGCTTTTATTGGGGGGGGGGGGGGGGGGATCAAAGGGTTAGCCTGAGAGGTGTCCTCTATTTTAGGACCTTACATTGTGGGTTGTAAAACAGGGAATGTGTCGACACTTCACATGCTGGGGCAACCAACATGCCGTTTCTCTTTACTATATGCTAGATTGCACGTTGCTCTCACATGGCTTTAAAAAATAGCCTGTTTTTGTTTCACTAGGTGATAAGGCAGTGTTTTCAGGGAATTTGGTCTTGCTTAATATTTAAACTACTGAAAGAATGTTGAAAGAATTATGGGATTCTCAGTTAAAGTTATTTGATTTATTTATAACAGGTGTTATTTAAGTAGTGATTGTGATAAAATTGGTCATATTTTTTTTATCCGTTTTGGCCAATTGAGTCATCCAAACATAGATGTGATCTTTAAAATGTCTTGATTAATGTATCACAGAGGACAGTGTCAGACAAAGATGGATTTCTATGGAATCAAAGCCCTTGTACTCCCTCCAGCTGGCCTGAATTGACAGCCTTCGTCTTGAATGAACGTGAACTGATTCGGGACATTCCCAGTATGTGCTTGGAGAGGGCAAGCTGCAACAGGCCTGAATATGTATGCAAGTGCACACAGGACTGCTCTTCCCTCCCACCCCCGTCTGGAGTCCAGAACCATTGTACACAACTTAAACCAGAGCTGCAGGTCCAAATAATGATGTCTCAAAAAATGATGTCTTTTTTTCCAGCATCCACTCATTCCATCAGTTTGATTTGTGTTACAACCTAAAATAGCATATTTATGGAATTGAATTAAATTGCATTAAATGTGAGGCATATTGCTTAATAAAATAAAAGTAAATGCATAACCAATTTTTTTTATATATATTTGTATAAATGTGTGTATATACAGTATGTGCACACACAAACACACATAAATATATAAAGTACACAGTATAAATAATAATAAATATAGGCTATATATACACACACATATTATGTAAAAACAAACTTTTATGTTAAATATACGATTAATCATGATTAATTGATTTTACAGCACTAAATATAATATAATATAAGGTATAATATATATAATATAGTGTTCATTCATTTCCAAAATAGGGTTGCGGATAATTTAATATAAAAAATATTCATTTTAAAGCTGACACTAAATGTATCTCATTTTGCCTTAAATAAATAAATGTGTTAAGCACATGGATATGGGTTTTTGACATGGATATGGGTTTTTTATTTCCAGATTTCTAAAAGATAATTAGCATATATATAATTTGCAAATACTCTTAATATGTTAATACTGACTAATATACTAATATACTATAATGTAATGTAATGTAATATAATATAGAAATAATTTTTAAACAATATGTATTATATCTTATTTTTCCTAATAAATTAATGATTGAATGTTAAACACATAGGATATTAATGTTTTTATTTTTTAAATCTCAAAAGTCTAAAGCTCTAAAGTAAAGAGGAGGAGGAGGAGGGGCGGGTCCAGACAGCGCTGCGTCTCGCCGGATTTCATGTGTGTGCTGTTCACTTTCCACAGACATGAGGGGCTGAACATCTCTCATAATCCGGCATAAACAAACCTTTCTGTTCTTTTTGATCTGGCCATTTAACAGGTCCATCGACGCCACGTCTTTAAAAGCATAGAGACTTGTAGTCCCCTGAAAAGGAATATATTTAGAGCTGTTGTTGATTTACTAAAGATGTCTATACTGCCTTTCACGCCACCGATTGTAAAGAGACTTCTGGGCTGGAAGAAGGGCGAGCAGAACGGACAGGAGGAGAAATGGTGTGAGAAGGCAGTGAAGAGTCTGGTGAAGAAGTTGAAGAAGACAGGACAGCTGGAGGAGTTGGAGAAGGCCATCACCACCCAGAACATCAACACCAAATGCATCACTATACCGAGGTACACACTGTAGGCTGTGTTTAAAATATAGTGAGCTGCCTACCTAGATGGTAGGTATTCTGCCATTCTGAACGTTCCGAAAGTAAAAGGGGTCTCTATGTAGACAGCTCGCTTGTTCCCCCCCAGATACTGTACATCCATATACAACCAAGAACTGTGCGGCTAACGTTAACGCTGCTAACCAGCGAAAGCCAGCGGGTATTCTCCTTTTAACAGGCTTTTCTAACACTGCTTAAATTGTTAATGCGTTGAGTACTTCTGTCACCCGTTTATGACGTTTCATTTGTCAGTTAAACCATCTAATTTTAATCACACTGAAGTGAGCGCGCCGTTAGTTTGCTAGCTTGCTAAAGCCATTATTGCTTTGCATTGTTGCTTTTCAGTGTCATATCTCGTTTGACACAGTATCGAGAGAAGAAAAAATGTTTTTGGTTAATATATTACGTTTTCATATTTAGCCTACCAATTTCAGTTTGCTAGCATTCATACGAGCACTTGTTAGCTAAATATTCGTTACGTTTAACTGTGGGGTTCGTTTTGAAAGCTTATATGGATGACCATAAACTTCACCCATCTATATTCATAACAGACAGACAGTTTAAGCGGCTGCGATAAAGTTAAATGTTCAGGCTCGTACTAGTGAATAAAATGCCAAACACCTCTGTGTGCCAAGCTAAGCTGTTATATAACAGTCTGTGATATCTGGGCCAGACTGAGGCTTTTTTTTTTTACAAATATTATTTTTGAGAGTTGGACTGCGCATTCACTTACTGTTTACAGATCAAACCATAATTAATTAGCGGCAATGTTGAAGTAACGTTATTCAGAGAATGTTTAGCCAGTGGTGAGGTTAAAGACTATCAAAGCAAATAACTGCAACTATGTGATGCAATTTGATTCAGATTGTTATTTGGTGATTTTAATTAATGTTACTTGTTGTTTTGTGTCTTTTAGTGTTACTTTAAAGTACATCTTCCTCTGCCTTGATAGTGTTGTTAAATTTGTCAGTAAATCAGTGTACAGTGCTCTGTGCCCTAAAGTGGTGATGGAGGAGTGTAAATCTTGTTATATCATAACCACTGTGGTAGTTCTATCCAATTGTACTCAGGACATTTTGTCATGGGTAAAAGGATTTGGAGAATTAGTAATAGCCCTACAGATGAAAATGCAAATCCTTTGTGGCTGTTGAGAACAGCGATATGCACATTTTTACTTGATCATATGAAGTTTTATATGGAGAGTACATGTAATTTTTATTCAATAATTTATCCATTAATAGCAAGATAAAGTGGAAGAATCATATCGAGATTGCTAATTTTAAAAAAATGCTTCACATAGGTGGCTTTTAAAGCTGTCTATACTGTCTATACTATACTGGTAGCTTTTTTGGGTTAAAAATTATCCAAAATAATTTTTTGAGCAAATACATAACCAGCCAGTGTTCAAAACAATCTGCTTGCCTTAGCTCGATTCAAAACGGTAAGCTTGTAATAATGTTTTTAATTCCAGTGGCACTGGTGGATTTCCGCGGGAGATTCGAGCATGTCTTTGCGTCATTACGTCACATCTGTACACATAAAGAAGGAGTCTCGGCTAGTAGGCTATATTGCGTGTGAGGATGTTGGAGGTGAAGATTTATAGCCTTTTCTCACAGCACTTGATATAATTAAACTTATTAATTTGATGGCGGATCCAGAAAGGTTCATACGACAATCACCAGTGACAACTAGAGATTAACCCGTGGTAAAATGCAAAAGAGTTGCTACAGAAAAAAAGAGACTGCAACAAAGTATATTTTACACGGTTTGACGTGATATGATAAGCGATTGTTAGATTTAATCAGCGTGATTTACTGCAATATCAGAACCAGGACAAAAGTGGATGTTACTTACTTGTTCAGATGACATTTTCCGGTGAAAATTATTAAATTGGTCATACTTCCAAAAAGTATAATCTGTGATTGCGAATGCCAGTATCCACACCGGCGTGGCGACTGACAGCCGCACACTCTCCTCAAAACATTGGATTCATCCACGCAGTGTCGTGCCGAGACACAACCCACGTAAAGTTGATAATTCCGCGAATAACTGCAATAGCAGATTTCGAACAGAGATGGCGACAAAGATGAAAAACTGCGGACTGTAGCTATAATGTATCATTTACTTTCTTGAAAAAATTATTATCAAACATGTTTCTCTTATCACTCCCTCTGTATGCCATTGGTCAGACAAACAGATAGTCCCGCCCCAAACTCGTGCCATTGTTTGATTCAAAGTTGTTGTCTCCACTGGTCTCCACTGGTTAAAGATATAAAAGATTGGATGACGCGTAATTTTCTTTTATTAAATCCAGACAAGACAGAGGTAATACTTATCGGTTCTAAAAACCGTCCACAAAACCTTTCACAGCACGACTTTAACATATTAGGATGCCCTGTTACTTTATCCGCTACAGTAAAAGACCTGGGTGTTACATTAGACTGCAACCTGTCTTTTGAAAAGCATATTTCATATGTTACAAAAACAGCCTTTTTCCACCTTAGAAACATTGCTAAGCTACGTAATATGCTATCAGTTTCTGATGCAGAAAAGTTAGTTCATGCATTCATGACCTCGAGACTAGATTACTGTAATGCTTTATTAGCTGGTTGTCCTGCATCTTCAATAAATAAGCTACAGTTAGTCCAAAATGCAGCCGCTAGAGTTCTTACTAGATCAAGAAAATATGATCATATAACACCGATTCTATCATCACTTCATTGGTTACCTATAAAGTTCCGTATTAATTACAAGGTCTTGCTTTTGACCTATAAAGCTCTAAATGGTTTAGCTCCAGTCTATTTAACGGATCTTCTATCGCCCTATAATCCACCGCGCTCTTTAAGATCACTAAATTCGAGGCTTCTGGTCATTCCTAGGATATCCAGATCCACCAAAGGAGGGAGAGCATAAAACTCTGGAATAGCCTTCCTGATATTGTTCGTTGCTCTGACTCGCTCTCCCAGTTTAAAACTAGACTAAAGACGCATCTTTTTAGTCAGGCATTCATATAAAATTTTTATCTTACAGTTACTGTAAATTCGGCCTCTACTTCATAAACGCCAGAGGAGAACTGGCCCCGACTGAGCCTGGGTTCTCCCAAGGTTTTTTTTTTCTCCGCCGGGTCATCTGATGGAGTTTTAGGACACCATCAGGTCACTTGACGGAGTTTTTCGGTTCCTTGCCACTGTTGCCTTTGGCTTGCTCAGTTTGGGGATTTTCAAATTAAATGACCCATCATACCATTGACTAGCTCTACCAAGCTTGGATGTCTTTTTTTCCAGTAATAAACAAACACTCTTAGGTTGTTTTGATTGATACTGTGAAGCAGCTTTGATACAATCTGTATTGTGAAAAGCGCTATATAAATATATTTGACTTGACTTGACTTGACTGGTAGGTATTCTTTGATTAACATCGGTAAACAGCAGTGTTTTGGAAAATCAACCTACAAATGGCTTACTAATAGCTTTCTCTGTACATTAAGCTGGCATAGGGATTTATTTATACATAAAAATAATGTTTATCACAGGTTAGAGAACTAGACTTCCACATCCTCAGCCTCATTTATGTTACTAATAAATAGGGCTGCTTGATTAAGGAAAATTGATAATCACTGTTATTTTGATCAATTCTAAAAACATGGTTAAACATGATTACTTTATGTTATTTTAAATATAATTAATATACCATAATTAAATATAATTCAACTGAAATACAGATAAATAAATAGATAAATAATAATAAAAAAAATTATATATATATATATAATATAAAACATAGACACACACACATGCACACTCGCATATAATATTTAGGGAGGGACGTAAGTGCACCACTGCAATTTAAAGCGCAATACAATACAATACAATAAAATACAATAATTGTATTTTCTTGGTTATCTTGTTTTCATATTCATTAGAAGCCAAGCCAATTATTTTCAGTAATTTAAAATAAAATTTGACTAGTTGCCCAGTGCTACAAATTATGTCACAAAGACGAAAAGTCTTGCTAAGAACATTTTCAGTCCATAGAGGTCTGTGTAAACATTAATGGTTGAGAATCAGCTCAAGAAATCTCAGTGTGATTCCCTGGTGACTAACATGGAGTTAATAAATAGAGGTGATATCAGCACGTGGCATTTGATCCTGAGGTTACATACTTGAGCATGTAAGTGCATACCTTTAGCCTGACTTCTTCATACTCAGATTCTAGTCAGAATGTGAGTCTGATACTGCTGGGGCATGTTTCAACAGAACCAGTAAAGAAAATGCCTCTGCACTCAATTGGATAGACCTACAACCAATCAGAGCAACGGAGTAAATGACGCATGTTCTTCATTCATATTTCCGATCGAGAAATGCCTTGATCGCGGTTCTCTGTTCCTCCTTTAAAATGAATGCGCTGTCGATATCTTCTATAGCCTAACAGACGCGATGGCGGAATCTACAAATTATGTTTCATAAACAAAGTTTGGGAGGAGCAAGTTCAAATAATCAATCCAGTTAACTTGTCATTAAACAATACGATGTCTCTAACGTTACCCTATCAGCATGGGAGGAAGCATATTCACTCTGTCAACTCACCTAACACCCCTTGACAGTTTTTCAGCATCCCTCCACCACCCCGACTCCTCACTCTTGGCTTGTTCTTTCACAGCCAGGAATACGGAGGGAGTACTCTGGGTTTGGGCCGAATACCGAGCCCGGAGCCCTCTCCTCGGACAGCACGTCATATACGCATTTATTCTATCTGACTTATTTGTAAGTGTGAATTCAACCCAAACGCTCTTTGGTGACGTGGATGATTACGTAACTGTTGATCATCTGTCCATCATCGTATAAAGCCCGCCCTGGCAATTTGATTGGCCCGAACATTTCTGGATCGAGCATAATTACTCCTCAACGGATCAAGTCCAGACCGAACTTCCCGACCAAAAAATGTTGTGGGCGGGGTTCGGTCTGGCATCCAGGCTAGTATACCTTACCATCTGTGTCGATAAGAGCAGAGATTCGTATCTTATCTCATTTTCTAGCTGTTTTCCATATTTATAGATCACAGATTATGGCAGGTCAGCTGGAATTGCTTAATCGTTTCGTTGTGTGCCTTGGATCCCACTGGGATATGTTCTTGTTCACCTTTTTCTCATTTGGCTTCTGGTTTCCTCACGCATCCCTCCATTCCAGCTTGGCAAAGTTCAGGAATGATATCAGCACTGCCCCTTAAAGGCTTTGAGGCTTTTAGTTAATCTGTTTGATGTCTTCTAGTGTACTTAAAAACAGAACAAATATTGATTCTCAAATTCCAATATGTCAGTATTAGTATTATTATTTTTCATTGCACACATTTTTGTCCGATCAAATTAGGGTTTATTCTAGCTTCATGCATTTTTATTAACACTTGAATGTGGGTAAGATTCATCAAAAAAACAACATTTTGAATAAAAAAATCTAGTTTTTTTTTCAAAGACTACTGTATGTCCGGATCGAATTCAGAACGATGATCAAAACATAGATTGAGTAGATCAAATCCATTAACAACCCCAAAGCTTCACATTCCTGTACCTCTTCATGGGTCGACATTTCATTCAGCAACGTTAGGCAGTTTTGATGCTGTTTAATATTTGATAATGTATTACATGTACTTGTTTCTGCTGCGTCTTTTTTGATCTTGAGATTTTGTATTCTTTCAGAAGATGCGTAATATTGCCGTTGAAAGTGAACTCCCGTCTCTTTTGGGATCTTTTATGTAAACTCTTGTTGTAATTTTTTTATACAACAACAATTTTTTAAACAAATATTAGCCACAACATTTGAAATTAAACAATGCCAAAATAAAGTGAACAATGCCCCCCAAAAAAGTGCAGATGTTTTCATTCAAGTCAGTGAACCTCAATTACGACAAAAGTCTTGAGACCCCAGAACTTGAAAACGTACAGGTCTTGCAAGTCACCTGTGCAAAAAATGACCTGCATTTGGCTAGTGGCAGGTGTTACTTTCACTGTGATAGATTCAGAAATGTATTCAATTTCATTATTGTTGTACCACTCTTGAACTTTAGGACTTGACATGTATTATTTGCGATCTACTCTGGTAATTGTCACTTATGCAGCATGTGTATTTTCAGTGTCTTGAGCTACTTTCAAAAAAGTGTGTCTGGAGGATTGTGAAGTTGAGTGCAGTGCCTGACATGAGCGCCCGTGTTGTTAAATTTTGGCACTCTACAGTTTGACCACATACATCCTGCCCCTTTTAAAGGAGCGTTTACACAGGAAATTAGTGTGTATGCTTCTCTGTTGCATCTCTTCTCTTGTTTTCACTCCTCTGTCAAGCAAACCTCCAAACTACTTTGTCATCTCTCATGGTATTTTTTTTTTTTGACATCTCCTGTAAATAGTAAGCAAATACCCACAATACACCATTCAAAACATTCACCTGGATGTCTCACACTCAAACTCAGACAGACTTTCTCTGTACTTTAAACACAGCTGAGAGTGTGTTTATTTAACACACTATGTGGCATGGTTATTCAGAGATCAAGAATGCAGTGTAAGGTCTGTGGAGGGCGTGGGTTGTTCTGGATTGTGGTTGCGTGTAAAAGGTTGGCGTTAGGCTGGTTTTAATATACTCAATGGAGACATGCAATCTGTGAGGTCCTGATGCTCCCTAGTCCCTACACATTAGTGGCCAGCTGGGTGGCAAAGGGAGACTGCACATGTGTGCAACAGAACAAGAGCAGGAAATCATCACCTGCTCACAGGCTTCTCTGAGGTTACGCTACTTCCTGCTCCACTTACTTCCTGCTCCACTCGCTTATTCAAATAGAGCACAGATATTCTGAGAGCCACTACCCTAAGTGAGATATGCTAACTGCTGAAAATGTCTTTTAATATATAGGGCTGTCTGAGTTGGTCTATAGTATGTAGGTCATGAGTTTCTGAAACATCCATGTAATAAAATGTTCAAACAAACAAACTCACTGGATCATCCCATCCCACCCACCCACCCATCCATCCATCCATCCATCCATCCATCATCCATCCACCCATCCATCCATCCATCCATCATCCATCCATCCATCCACCCATCCATCCATCCATCCATCCATCCATCCACCCATCCATCCATCCATCCATCCATCCATCCACCCATCCACCCATCCATCCACCCACCCACCCATCCATCCATCCATCCATCCATCCATCCATCCATCCACCCACCCACCCACCCATCCATCCATCCACCCACCCACCCACCCACCCATCCATCCACCCACCCACCCACCCACCCATCCATCCATCCATCCATCCACCCACCCACCCACCCATCCATCCATCCACCCACCCACCCACCCACCCATCCATCCACCCACCCACCCACCCACCCATCCATCCATCCATCCATCCACCCACCCACCCACCCACCCACCCACCCACCCATCCATCCATCCATCCATCCATCCATCCATCCATCCATCCATCCATCCATCCATCCATCCATCCATCCATCCATCCATCCATCCATCCATCCATCCATCCATCCATCCACCCACCCACCCACCCACCCACCCACCCACCCACCCACCCATCCATCCATCCATCCATCCATCCATCCATCCATCCATCCATCCATCCATCCATCCATCCATCCATCCATCCATCCATCCATCCATCCATCCATCCATCCATCCATCCATCCATCCATCCATCCATCCATCCATCCATCCATCCATCCATCCATCCATCCATCCATCCATCCATCCATCCATCCATCCATCCATCCATCCATCCATCCATCCATCCATCCATCCATCCATCCATCCATCCATCCATCCATCCATCCATCCATCCATCCATCCATCCATCCATCCATCCATCCATCCATCCATCCATCCATCTCGTTCTATCTGTTAGTAATATTTGTATTATAAGTTTTGATTTTTCTCATTTTCATGGCACAAATGATATGGACAAACTTTGAAGTTTTATACTAAGTAGGGATGCACTGAAATACATTTTTTAAATATATGTTTTTTTTTTTCCCTGGCCGTATTTCCCTTTCCCAAAATGCCGTTTTTGGCCGATAATTTTCGGCGCATCTCTAATACTATGGGATAGGAAATTGCTAAACCTAAGTGTGACCTAACAACAACAATGCAATTGTGTAGTGTAATTTCAGATCTTTCACTTTCAGATAATTTAGCACAATGACAGTTATGAAACACTTTCCGTAAATGGAGTAGTCAACACAACAGCATAAAAATTCAGTGGCAAAACTGGTTAGAATTGAGGTCAGGTTAGGGGCAATGATGATGACTAATGGATTTAGTGTGACTCCACAGATGTGAATTTGTGTGAGGTAGGCCTATGTGGGAGAGTAGACAACAAACACTGCTGCTCGAAGAGGAAGCTCTGAGGTTACTGGTGAGCCACACACTCCCCGTCTTCCCTCCTCAACTCTCTCCGGTTCCCTTTTTTTATTTGAAAACACCCGATTTATTTACCATGTTGATATCTGGTTTTAGTCATGTTGTTGTCGTGTATGACTCCAGTGTTGATTTTAGAGAGGCAGTGTGTGTACTGGAGGGGGTGGCACGGAAAGACGGCTGCTCTTGGCTTTGACAGAAGGGTGAATGAGTTCTGCTGTGTGTGACTTTCAGGTCAGTCTGGAGGTCAGTTTGACTTGAACAGAAGGAATGGAAATTGTGTGTCTGTTTTCAGCTGAGCTGTGGTGGCGACTGTGGGAGACTCTCCAGGACTTTGCTTTGTCTCCATTGACTGAGTCAGACAACATGATAATCTGTCTTTTCTTTGTCAGGTTGCTAACTCACAGAGGGTCTGGTCAACAGCTTGTTGTGCCCTGTCTGATGTTGCATTCAAGGCATATGCAGTTGTCTGACTTGTTTCTTTAAATGTGTGATTGGTGTAGATGTTTAAAGAGCAGTATTAAAGGAATAGTTCACTCAAAACAGGCATGTTGTTATTTTTCCTGCGATACATAAAAAGATCATTTTTGAAAAATAATCAGGCAGCTTTATAGTGACAGTCAGGATCCAAATATCCTTATTTAAAATCTTCCCTTCTCTAGTTCTCGACTCCAATATGGTTTAATGATGTAATTGGCATCCAACCTGATGCAATCCATTGAAAGGCTCCATATTTTAAAGCTACAGTTGAGGGCAAGATTTGCAGTGACTTAAATTTTACACAAAAACAGCCTATTTCTTCTGAGGACTTGTGATGGTCGTGCATAGTATTTGTTGTAATTCATAGAGCTTGAAAAATGTGGTCACCTATGAGCTTTTGTTTTATGGAAAACAAATTCTAATTCTCCTTTTGTGCTCCATGGACAAAAAAAAATACAGCATTCCATTTTGGAATGACATAAGAGTGACTAAATAATGAAAGCATTTTACATTTTTGGCTAAACATTTTAATTGGCTGACCAATTAATTCCACAATATTGTAATTTAGGAATTTTAAGCTGAATTTTACTTTTTCAGAATTCATATGTCTTAAATACATTGTTTTACATTTTGTTCTATAAGCAAAAATAACAAACTGATGTAAATAATTCAGGGAATTCTGTGTCAGTGTCAGTCATCAGTCAGCTTGTTCTCTATTTATAGGCTTCCACCATTATAAAACTCATAGTCAAGTTTTAAGTGCTATTGGGTTAAAGCTAAATTCACAAACATATTACGTAAAAAGATGATAGACAGCAGCACATAAAATTCTGGGTTGATATTTTTCCTCTGTCTGGCAAATACAGACATTTCTAGTGCAGAATGCTGGCATTCATACTGCTGGTGCATAGCTGAATGAATAGGTAAACATTACTTTGGAAAAGTGCGCCGGCACTCGTCTCAGTGTCTGCTCTGCCACGCTGTCTTTCCCCTCCTTCTGAATTCAAGCTAGATACTGCTCTATATTCACTCGCTCGCTTTCTCTGTTCATCTAATGTCAGTCCTCTGAGCTTTTTAAAGAATTTGGATAATCCCGATATAGGGTGAAAATGCATTATTGTGATGAAATTCATTAGCAATGGCTGCCATGGTGTATAGACCACAATAGCATGAGGATGATTCATGCTTTTTCTGCAGCTTTCTCTTTTCACAGCCGGTGACCTCTCCCCTCTGTATGAAAATAAGGCCTGATTCACTTTCCACTAAAAGGGTCTTGTCACGAACTGCTCCGAGACGAAGGTTGAGGATCCAAATGCAGTGTTTATTGAACAGGGTAATCCAAAGACGTAATCCAAAGTACAGGCAAGGTCAAACACAGGCAGGCAGTCCATACAAACAAACACAACAAGGCAGGGAACACGGGCAAAAGAGTAATCCACGGAACAGGCAAGAAATCCAAAACCAAGAGACATGAAACCAAGGAGAATGCTCGGAATTGCAGTGTAACACTAAACAAGACTTTGCAGATAATGAATGAGAAAACCAGCCTTATATGGGGTGAGCTAAACAAGATAATGAGACACAGGTGAATGTGATAATGGGTGAAGAGTCCGGGCAGTGAGTTATGGGAGATGTAGTTTGTGAGGGAATGACAATAGTCTGATGTGGAGTGCCCTCTGGTGGCTCTCAAGGGCACTCCAGCTGGTGACCTACAGGTCTCTTGCACCATTTGAATATCCTGACTTCTGCGAAAAATGAATGACTCGTTGCAAGGCTATTAAAAGACTCTCAGGGCAAGATTTATAGGGCTTTCACTTTAATAACGTTGTACATTGTGCAATCAGGCACATTATGTTTTAGAAACAGTGAGGTTATAACATTTTAACTGAATTGTTTTCTGCAGTTATATACTAGGGGTTGATCGGTGACGCAGTTGATCCCACGAATCTGGCCCCACGGTTCGGCACAAATGTGATTCGCGGATTAATTGCAAAGTTTAAATTAAATGTATAATTTGCACGTGTTTTGTCTGACCAATTTACACATTCAGGCGACTTTAAACCATTCAAGCGCAAGAAGAGGCGAAAGAGAACGTGCGCTGTTATCCGCACACTCTCAAAGTGCGCTCACAGTCACACAGAGAGGTGCGTTTTAGATGCGCGAAAACTGTGAATTGATTCCTCTTTCGGGTCTCCTTGCTTCGGTGGCCGAGAGAGCTCAACACGCTGCAACTGAAGAAAACACTTGCAAATAAAGAAAACCTCTTCATCAGTTTGACAACACATGTGCTGCAAATACTCACGACGCACCCAGAAACGGGCTACAAATATTCACACAACACACCCAAATACAGAAACGCACTGCAAATAATCGCAACGCATACACGATCAGGATGTTAAGGCAACCAAAAAACGTAGCTTTCAGGTCATCGACCACACCACTGACGAGTAGACATTGAAAAATAAGCGGTCCCAGCCAGGCCAGCCAGGTTCGTCACTTGTTGGGGTCCCCTTGAAACATTTTTGTTGCAGTCTGAGCGTTTCTGTATTTCGTTGCTTTGTGAACTTTTGTAGCACGTGTTGTCAAACTGATGAATATGTTTTCTTAATTTGCTGGGGTTTTTTCTCTGTGCATTGTTTTCTTCAGTTGCAGCACGTTGAGCTCTCTCGTCACCGTACCTTGCACTTAAATGGACACAAACAAAATTGTCAAAATCTCAGCAAGTGTTCTAGTAAATGCAGTCGGATGTGAACGTAAACAGCTGAGAAAGAAAACGGATGTGTATCATAATATTGGATGTGTATATTAGTTCTTAAAGTGACAGCAGCCTATAAATACCTGTTGTTACTTTTAATCAAACAACAAAAGATTTAGGCTAACAAAGATTAATCTATTTTTAATTTATACAGTGAACACTAAGTTATTTTACATTTATTGCATTTCTGTAGCAGAATACTACTGTTAGACTTTACTCTGTGTAACTTTGTTATATTGTATTTATCTATGCTTGTAATTAGTGTGTTATTTTAATTGGTTTGTGCATAAAAGATGTCAGTCAAAACCAACACGTTGAATGATGTTCACTAACTTGGATTGGCGTTTATGCTCTTTAGCATGCAGTGTGAAATATTTCACTTAGTTCCCTGATCATTCCAATTAAATTTCATCAAGTAAAGAAAAAATGTATAGGCTACTCGCGTGCGCTATGTATTACATACGTTATCGTCTCGGACAGACAGCATGCTGAAGCCGCTCAGACCACCGTTTTCTCCCTCTTCACGGAAAGCGATGACGTGGTCAAAACATCTGGTAGTGTGGGTTTTTCAGGAAATGCTTGTACTCCCTGCACCTCATGCTTCTCGTACAGTAAATATACCGCGTATTGTGCACGTTATTTTTTGACAGACATCGATGCTGTGATATTTAAATTATGTGGATTTGAAAACAGATGGATCATAAGGTAATACTTATTTATTTCTTAGCCGGCAAGTATTCAGTGAAGTGATTGATAGCCATGAGAGTCTGTGTTATGTCAATGTTTTTAGTTCTAGTATTCCAACCGACAGCCAGACAAAGTTTTTGACGGACATGATAACGTGCATTAGGGGTGAGAAGATATGTTCATTATAACACGGGTAATTATAAAATGTGCTGGAGACTTTCAAATGCTTTTTGCATAGTTCATTTTACTTATTTTACGGAATGAGGTTAATTTTGTGGCTTAAATAAATTCCATGTTGCTCCGAGACTGACATGTTTGGCTCGTCAAAAATGTTACATTCAGCTGTTTCAAATTCATTGACCTTTGAAAATCAAGTTAATTTTATACCAGGAAAGGTCTGGTTTTTATGTTTTTATTGCCTCTTAACAAATATATTTTATTTAAACCCTTAAAAATCCAGAGCCTGTTATAAATAATAGTGAAAAATCACTTTTAAAACTGTTGTTCCATTATTACCCCTTAGCAGATTTTGACTCATTTCTAAGTATTCCCTTTTAACTAGAGTACTATTTATTACAACAAAACTCTGTTCAGAATATTTATTTTTAAATACACATTATCATAAACCGTTAATAATTACACTGATTTAGATCTCATGGGCCGCAAGTAAAACATAATGCTTGCACAGGTCTTAGTTTGAATTGGACATTAATAAATGACTCACTGAAAAACTTCAATTTAGTAATTCAGTGAGCAAGTGACTCATTAAATAAATTCAAACCAGTAATATGTGTCTTTATGTCCAATAATAATAAAAAAAAACAGCTCATAAGAGTCATTGTTTTTTTAGTCATGCTGTACGTTTAGTGTTCTGTCAGAATTAAGAAGGTAGAATGATTATTGTGTTAACTTTCATGAGACTGTTTTAAAAAAAAAAATTATTGTCTCCTGAACTGTATGTGCAGGTCTCTGGATGGCCGTCTACAGGTATCTCACAGAAAAGGCCTTCCCCATGTGATCTACTGCCGGCTGTGGCGTTGGCCTGACCTGCAGTCCCACCATGAACTGCGTGCCGTAGACTTGTGTGAGTTTGCTTTCCACATGAAGAAGGACGAGGTGTGTGTGAACCCTTACCACTACCAACGTGTGGAGACACCAGGTAAGTCCCGAAGGTGTTTCAGTCATTCAATGACTGTTCACTTTCATAATCAGTTTTTCATATTATGAAACTAATTTGAGTTATTTATTGGGATTAATTCATTTTTTTCTTCTCGTTTTTCTCTCTGTGTGTGTATGTGTGTGTGTGCAGTTTTGCCTCCGGTCCTGGTTCCTCGGCATGCTGATATCCCCACAGACTTCCCTCCGCTGGATGATTACTCCATCCCTGAGAACACCATATTCCCAGCGGGCATTGAGCCTCCGAGCAACTATATACCGGGTGACAAACATGTTTTCTGTTTTCTCTCTAAAAATCACACATTAACTTTCACCCAGACATGCCCTCAGGACTACACAACAGGCATTACTCACTCTAACACACACACACACGCACACTGGCTCATAGCCACATCTGTTTGAGTTGATTTTGTCGTGTCTCAGTTCGTTTGAGCTGTTTTGTCAAAATCAAAGCATTTAGTCTGGCGTCTTAATGAAGTTGGTAAAAGAGAATAAGACAAGGAGAGATCAAAGTTCTGATCTCATGACTGGTAACATCATATTGATGCTCAAGACTATTGGTGTTAAGTGTTTCACATGACTTGAGGAAAACAAATAAAAAATTCCAGGCAGACCTTCTCACTATTGGACACATTTTCATTGTGGCATTTGAGTAAAGTTCCTGATAAAGCCAAGCTCATGCTACAAAGAGAGCTTTCACCCTTTCATATTTTAATTCTGCAACTAGTATTGTTGGATCCACACGATTTTGGCTTTGATACGGTTTCAGCCTCTGGTACCATGACCATCGACAATGTCGATTGATAATTAAAGGGATAGTTCACCCAAAAATGACATTTCTGTCATTAATTACATTTCTTACAATTAATTACCCTCGTGTCGTTCCAAACCTGTAAGCCCTTCGCTCATCTTCAGATCACAAATGAAGATATTTTTGATGAAATCCGAGAGATATCTTCATTTGTGTTCCGAAGATGAACAAAGGTCTCACGGGTTTGGAACGACATGAGGGTGAATCTTTAAATATGTGCTCTGCAGGGAGACCAAATTATGTCTTGTTTTGTACATTTGGTGTATTTGTGGTGCTTAATAACACTATGTGTCTGATTTATGCTTCAGAGACCCCTCCTCCAGGCTACCTAAGTGAGGATGGGGAAACCAGTGACCACCAAATGAACCACAGCATGGACACAGGTTAGAGCCCTGGGATCACAAACAAGCAGTTACTATTAGATACCAGAGCTGAATATATTTGTTTATTAATTTTCTAATTCTATTTTTCAGGTTCCCCAAATCTTTCACCCAACCCTGTCTCTCCTGCAAACAGCAACCTAGGTAAGATTCCAGATTGTAAGAGTGATCTAGATTACCAAACGTTTGTACATCTACTCCTTCTTTACTATTATTCTAACATGTGGAAAATAGTAATAGTAAAGTTGTCAAATTAATAAAATAACACAATGTAGTTTAGGAATTATACTTGAAACTTGAAACAAATCTTGTAGAAGCCATCTTATCCACCTTTGTCCTGCGCCCCATGATGCTTTTTTATAATTTGAAATTGTAGTCTTTTTGAGTGGAACTCCCCCAAACGGATGTGCCACGCATAATCTAAAACGCACCGTTTGTTGCAAAAGGCGGCAACTTTGGCTTTTACTTTCGGCACCCTTTCCCTTGGATGTGTAGTTGGTTTGTTCTATGAAAACAATCATCTCCTTCAAAAGTGTTGTTGTGATGGGAACCCCGGAGAGTCATTTCTGTAAGTACTCCCCACCCCACTGTGAGTCGGAGTTTAATCTGGCTAGATTATCTCTGACATATTATCTCCATAACGTTGGTCTGCCTGCCTGGTCCTGTGTGAGGTGATTAGTGAGAACGGAAGTCTGCTTCAGTAAGCCCATGAGAAAACACTAGGGCGAGTCACAGCCGGTAAAACAGATGAGTAATGTCTCCAGCATCCTGTACTATCTCCATTAAGCATGTCTACAATTGTTAACAATAGCAAGGCATGAAAAAAAGAGAGAATGTTTTGGTATTTTTTATATTATTTATACCCATTAGCTGTTTGGATCATTTGGCCATATAAATTGGATTTGTGCATATATTTTCAAAATCAACTAGTTGAGGTGGTTCTCTGAACAACTAGTCATATTAAGAAGTGTGATGTAATGGTGCTGGCATAGGGTCATGTTCTCAAGCACCAGTCAGATACATTTCTGAAGGATTTATACTACCTTTCAAAAGTTTACACACTATATGATTTCTTAAAGATTTTGAAAGAAGCCTGATGCTCTCTAAAGCTGCATTTATTTAATAAAAAATTCAGTAAGAACAGTAATATGGCTAAATATTATCAAATTGAAAATAACAGTTTTCTAGTGTTTTAGTACACTTTAAAATGTATGCTAATTTATTCCTGTGATGTCAAAGCTGAATTTTCAGCAGTCTTCAGTGTCACACGATCCTTCAAAATGTGTTGATTTGCTGCTCAAGAAATATTTATTATTATTATTATTATACTATTTTTGTTATTGAAACCATAATACATTTTTTCCCCATGATATACTTTTTTAGAATTATTTGATGAATAGAAGGTTCAAAAGACCAGCATCTATTTGGAATAGAAATCTTTTGAAATATTATAAATGTCTTTTATACTGTCACGTTTAATTAATTTAATGTTTCCTTGATGAATAAAAGTATATATTTTTAAAAACTTTATAAATCCTATGCATATAGATGTGTATATATACAGTAAACAGGATAAATAGCTAGTTATTTAAATGATTAAATAATCTAAATAACACTTATTTTGCTATTTCAAACATTTCTCACAAAACATATATTTAACTATAAATATTGAATTTAGATATATTTACAAAGCTAACAGTCAACCCATCCCTGAATGGAGTCTTGTGTATAATAGTTAGGGAACCCTGTGTCCCAGGCTTTGCCTCTCAGTTGTGCAAAAGGAAACCTCATATAAAAGAAGCCTTTGTTTCTGTCCTCTCAGTCAGCCCAGGATAACGTAATAATAATAATATCCTGTCGCTGGGTTGTTCTACCTCTGCAGTGAGACACCAGGAGGCCCTGTAATAAAAATAACAAATAACCAATTCCACATGAGGAGCCTGCTGTTTTCAAAGGGCCACATTCTGTCAACAGTGTGATCACTACACACGGATTTTACACCAGAACCCAAAGTCCAGTGCCTTTCCTGTTGTTTCACACTTTGTTCTGCACTTGTTTTGTTTCTCTGATCCTCTCTCATGCCCATATATGTGTGTCTTTTAGATCTACAGCCGGTAACATATTGTGAATCCGCATTTTGGTGCTCGATTTCCTACTACGAGCTGAATCAGCGTGTGGGCGAGACTTTCCACGCCTCGCAACCGTCTCTGACCGTGGATGGCTTCACGGACCCGTCTAACGCTGAGCGCTTCTGCCTGGGCCTGCTGTCCAACGTCAACCGCAACGCAGCCGTGGAGCTGACGCGCAGACACATTGGTACATTCAGCTCTTAACTTAAGAAAAATACTGGAATTAGAGATTCTGAAATGAACCGAATCTGTTTTGGCTCTTAAACTTCATAACCTTTCCCCAGGCCGAGGCGTGCGTTTGTATTACATCGGCGGTGAGGTGTTTGCTGAGTGTCTGAGCGACAGTGCTATTTTCGTCCAGAGTCCCAACTGTAACCAGCGGTATGGCTGGCACCCCGCCACAGTGTGTAAGATTCCTCCAGGTGAGTCAGTCCGTCTGTGCGCTGTGATTGGATGAATGTGCAGCTGTGTATATATACATCCTATGAGTCACTCAGGCATGTCCTAGTTTCAGACTTCCTCATTATGTTCCATAGAAGCACTCAAGCATACATACTTGTGTGATTTTTTTTTTTTGCTTCCTCTCAGGCTGTAATCTGAAGATCTTCAATAATCAGGAATTTGCAGCTCTATTGGCCCAATCAGTGAATCAGGGATTCGAGGCCGTGTACCAGCTAACCCGCATGTGCACCATTCGCATGAGTTTTGTCAAAGGCTGGGGGGCAGAATACAGGTACACACACATATATATTTATATAATTAAATATATACTCTACCGTTCAAAAGTTTGGAGTCAATACGTTTTTTATAGAAATTAAAGCTTTTATTCTGTTTTATTGTTATTTTATTATTAAATTCATCAAAATGACAGTGAAGATATTTTAAATATTACCTAACCCTAATTACAAAAGATTTCTACTTCAAATAAATGCATATTTTGAACTCTCTATTCATCCAAAATTACTGAAAGAAATGATATCATGGTTTCCACAAAAATATCAAGCAGCACATGTTTCAACATTTATAATAAG
Organism: Rhinichthys klamathensis goyatoka; assembly: GCF_029890125.1. NCBI lineage: Eukaryota > Metazoa > Chordata > Actinopteri > Cypriniformes > Leuciscidae > Rhinichthys > Rhinichthys klamathensis. The sequence goes on from NW_026606558.1 coordinate 1,122,991, forward strand.
AAGAAATGTTTCTTGAGCAAGAAATCAAAATATTAGAATGATTTCTGATGGATCATGTGACACTGAAGACTGGAGTAATGATGCTGAAAATTGAGCTTTGCTGTCACAGGAATAAATGATATTTGAAAAGTATTTTCCTATGTTTTTAATATTATTTTATATTTGGTTTATGTATGTGTGTATGAATTAACCCCTTAACTGTCACCTGCCCGTATACGGGCAACCTAAATTTACTTCACTATATTACTATTAAATCCTAATCTAGTCATGACAAACTATATATCGTTGGAAAGGTCTAAGACTCCTAAATAGATATTTTAGCGCTGTTTTTTTCTTACAAATTATGAATGAACAGTAATATATGAATTTATGACAAGAGTGCGCCTCAAAAAAAATCGACGTCATTACAGGAGTTTCTGACCTTTGTCACAAAAAGTCGACGCGCACACTTTTAATAATTGGAACTTTGGTTTTTAGTGCTTAAAGTTCATAATAAAACATAATCTAGTATTTGTCAATAAAAAAAAGATAAAATTATATTTTAAAAAGTAAAGTAAGAAGTCCTCTAAAAAGTATAATATATATATATATATAATTTTTTTATTATTATTATATCACATATTTTAGTAGTTATCATAAATTAGGTATCATTTGAAAGCTTACGAACTCAGAATTCATCCTGTGAAAACCGTTTTGAAATTGGACGTTGCGTTACCATAGAAACGGTATTTTTTATTAGGCCCCTCCCCTTTTGGGCATCATAATTTATTATCAAAACCTTTTCTAATCTTGACAAAACACATATTGTCAGAAAGGTCTGAGTCTCAAGGTTCCATATTTAGTGACAGAAGTGATATTTGGATAGAAATTTATTAATTTGTTATGGCAGAATGCATACAATTAAATTCAATGGAATTCAATGGCACCCGGTGGCTATTTTTGGTATAACGCCTAAACAAAATCTCATGGGAACTTCAATTTTTGTGATATCAACTTTAAATTTGGAACACAACTTAGATATATAGCTTTCATTTTATAGTAAAAAATATTTTGTAAAATATTTATTTTATATTAAAAAAAATATATATTAATAAAGTATATTTGATTTACTGTAAATTATAACTTCCATAACTTTTTCATACTTTAATTTTTCGAAGTGCTTTCACTTTAGTAATAATCTGCTGATTGTTTTCTTTAAAACAAGACCAAACTTAGGTCTATATTCCAAAGCGTTCTTGAATTACAACCATTTAAGTTTGTATAGTGCATTTTAATGTAAATTATCAAAAGGGGTGACAGGTAAAGGGTTAAAATGTAATTTGCTTATGCAAATGCAGAACCGGCTTAGAGATTTTCTGAATCTGTTGTTCATATCTGCATCACTTTCAAAATTACTCTGTACACGTAAATGCTGAATAAAAACACACACAAATGGAATTTAATCACTTATTTCTGTGACAGTAGCGCACAAAAAGCTAATGGTTGCCCTTGGTTATGTAAAACAGCTATTCTGAGCTGCTCTGTAGTGTGTTAAAAATGCTTGGCAGGCATGGAAGCACATTACTGACCCAGATTCTCCTTCCTGCAGGAGGCAGACAGTGACCAGCACCCCCTGCTGGATAGAGCTGCATCTCAACGGCCCCCTGCAATGGCTGGACAAGGTGCTCACTCAGATGGGCTCTCCAAACCTCCGCTGCTCTAGCGTGTCATAGGACGAACCCTCAGCCCATAACCATTTAATGACATCCAGGACCCACCCTCTATTGCTGCTTAATGCCAAGCAAACAAACAGAGCAAAATCAAGGACGGGGGAGAAAACACCTGCTGGACTCCTCAGTTTCACTTTATCAATTACAGATCCCAGTGTTTTGCTCTGGGCAAAAATTGACACGAACAGTTGAAGCACTTTGAACTATGACACTCATGGAACATGGCTGATATTTCCTCAGTGTGATGAGTTTAATATGAGGCATTTTCCTCATTGTGAATTTAAATGTGATAGTGAAATTATGATTCTGTCATTTTTTGTTTTTTTTCAAGAAGTGTATCACGCATTTAATTTGATCTTAAGGTATTAGAATCATGGGCTCATAATATGATTGCTCAAAATCATAAATGTCCTCATGTCCTGTGGTAGACGTTTCTGGCGACTTAGTGCAGAACCAGACAAGCCTTCAGAGAAGAGTGTTTTGTTTGCACCACCTTCAGTGAAGGGGTCGTGTGTGAACTGTTACAGTATGTCTTTGTCTAGTTGTTCTCAAGTAAATTGCACTGCACTGGACAGGTCAAAACAATGTGATTGCGATTGATGTCTGTCTCAAATGCACGGTCGACCAGGTTATACTTCTGACAGGACCTGAGTGTGTCAAAATTATAAAAAGTTACTTTGCCTTGATTATGAATAGCACTTATTTTTACAACCCAATGACGCCGTGAACAAGAAAATAGCATTGGAAATTTGTCGACGACAAATGCTAATAGTGCCATATTTCTTGAACTTGGTTACCATTTGAATTTTGCTCAGCAAAGACATTTTTGTAAAAGTATTTTTGCATAATAACTGAATGAAGATCGCGAAAGTATATTTTTACTGCTGCCCTAGAGTATTGTAATTAAGATTGTGTAGTAAAGTATTTATCACCCAGATCTGCAGGTCATCACTGTCATATTATACATGGATTTGAAGAAAAATGGACACCCTTAAGGTCACATTTGTGCTAAAATTCGGGGGTAAAAATGTTAGCAAGATTTCAATGGTATGGAAGGATTGGGATAAAAATGTCTGACAAATGCATAAATGTAAATGTATGAATCCATGTGACCAACTAGAACCTGTAGGGAAATCTTTTGCAAATTCACAATCGTGTGGATTTCATATCAAAATGACTGGATTTTGCAGTGGTAAATGTGACCACACCATTATTCATCACATTTCTCTTTCAAACATTCACTTGATTTCATTGTCCTTTCATCGATTCTCTTTCTGTGTATGATTGGTGCATGAAAGAGATGTGTTAGACTCAGGACTGTCAATCCATTAAACTGATTTTTGAGCTCATGAAGTCATCTAACAAACAACAGCATTTCATATCTCTACATACTACACTATTTTACAGTGATTTTTGAGAGGGTAAAAAAATGGCCATTGTATTTAGAAAAAAAATGGAGGGCAAGTACTGCTGGCAGCTCTTGGAAAGCTTGTATTTTTACATAAAGATTGATTTCACAAGAGAATAGTGTAAATGGCTAGATTTTTATGTGTACACTTTGCTTTTCAGGTTGTTTAATCCCTGAATTTGTTAGTATTGACATTTAACATCCAACTCAATGCATGGTCAGAAATCAGCAGTCCGTAAGCGTTTCTCATTTTATTCTAGTTTCTCAAGGAATAAGCACTGAATCATTGCTCATGAAAATCCTGACAATCGTTGCTTGATTTTGAAAATCAAATTGATATTTCATGGAACAACTGATGCTTGTGTTCAATTCCCCTAAGCTGTGTCTTTTGCTCTGAATCTTGCCGGCTCTTCATCTCTGACTAACAGGGCCAAAGCACACAATGGACTGGTGATATTATTTAGATTTATCATTTTTGCTGGAATATTGCTTATATCCTGTTTCTTTTCTTTGCACTCTTGATTTGGAAGCAAATACAACATTCTTTGTCTAATAGTGTCAGTTAATTCATTCATATTCTTAAACTGGTGCTTAATTCTTGTTTTCCCTGAATTTCCCTTTTGCTTTTATGTAACGTACACTCACAAAGACTTCACTTTTCTTGCATTCACTGTTATATTGACTTTTATGTACGTTTTAATAATAAAATGTTTTAAGAGCATCAGTTTTTGCACTGCCTTTGTTTCTTTTGTAAAGAATTGTTTTATTTCACGTCAAATCTATTTTTAAACAAAACAAAAGAACATCTAAACTGATTCGACAGATGATTCTTTTAATTGATGAAGAGCTAATGACATGCTCAAGCATAGTCCGTAATTGTGACTTGTATCAAGAACACAAGGAAAAGTAAGTTTAAAAACAATCCGTTTTTGTCAGCTCATCTGTCATATGATTTACAACTCTTGACAGAACCATAGGCTTCATCCTTGTATGTGGCTTGCACTGAAGCAGAGAGCAGACAAGATAACAATCTTGCCCCCTGCAACCCATTCGATTACAATGTTTAAAGCCAAAAGCCCATAATGACGCTGTACTGCCTTATTGAGGTGTTGGATGTTTATATTATAGTAACAGCAGAAAATCTCAGTTGCTGTTTTTGCTCGCATTCTTGCATGTTCCTCATGCCGGATCTTGGTTTCTCGGGCGGGACAGGACAGGACTGGGCTGGGCTGAGCAGATTTGGGATGATGGGGTTCGAAGGGTTGGATGAGTATCAACAGTGGAAGCTGGGGCATTAACTCTCCTCCCCTGATGACAGGCCCTCAATCTCATCCTGGTCTCCACCAATAGCCATCCAGAATGCTTTAGCAACCTGTTTGAGGGTAAATCTACTGTTAGTTCAAGTTTCGGATTTGAAAAAGTATTAACATTAGTGTTAATTACAGAATACTACCTTCTCTGCATGCACTTTCCTCTGTTCATGTGGCAACGAAGAGGCCTTGTCTACAAGAAATTTAAGAATAGTGAATACTATTTGTAAAAAAAAAAAAAAAACAGGCCTTCAATTGAATTTAATGTTTCAATTTAACATATGCATACAGTAAATACATATACATTTCAATAATATATATACTGTATATATATATATATATATATATATATATACAATTTGAGATCAGCAAGTTATTTTTTAAAAAAAGAAATTAATACTTTTATTTAGCAAGGACAAATTAAATTGTATAAACAAATTACAACATTTACAATAATAATAATTTTAAGCACCAAGTCAGACTAGAGTAATGGCCAGCTTTACCATTTACAGGAATAAATTACATTGCTAAACATATTACAATAGAAAACAGTTCTTTTAAATCGTAATAATATTTCACAATATTGCTGTTTTACTGTATTTTTGATCAAATAATTGCAGCCTTGGTGAGCATAAGAGACTTCTTTCAAAATCTTACTGATCCCAAACTTTTGAACAGTAGTGTATAAATAAGTCCTTTTAACCTTTCATCTCTTTCAATTTTGTAAAGAGTCGTTCAAAATTCTCCACATCTGCATCCCCAGCTGTTAGATTTGCCAACTCTTGGATATCTATGTCAATCATGGGATCTGTGGCAGATTGGCAAATATTTCATTAAACACTGAACAGAAGTACATTCAAATATATTTTAAAAATAGCTTGTTCCATTTGTACTTTTTATGATATTTTACCATTAATTAACCTCCAAAATGACTATATTGCCATTAGCAAAAATACATACCAACTACTGTGTCCACTGCATTATTCTGGTTATTCTCTGCTCTCTGGCTCTCAGTGCCTTCATCTGTACTGTTGGATGGGGAATGAGAGGACTAATAACAGGGAGAAAAACAGCCTGTTACAACTAGATAACAGATAGTTCACCCAAAAATGAACATGCTGTCATCATTTACTCACCCTCAAGTTGTTCCAAACCTGTATGAATGAATTTCTTCTGCTGAACACAAAGAAGATACTTTGAAGAATGTCGGTAATCAGACAGTTGACGGACCCCATTGACATCCATAGTATTTTCATCAATATCTACCGTTAACTGTTTGGTTACCAACATTCTTCAAAGTATCTTCTTTGTGTTCAGCAGAAGAAAGAAATTCATACAGGTGTGGAACAACTTGAGGGTGAGTAAATGAAGACAGAATTTTGGGTTTTGGGTGAACTATCCCTTTTAAGACTCTAACATACACAGACAAAGCTAAATAATGTTCATTTAAATAGTAGAAAATGAGAAAAGACTAACCAGTGTCTCTTGACTGGGCCGTGGGTTGTTGTGATGCGAGGCCACCAGGCTGCTCATTAGCCCAAATCCCTGATTATGTACTGAGGGGAATAAATGATGATCAAAAGAAAAGGTGATTAACATTGCTTAGAATGAACCTGTGAATATGGTTTGTTGTAGATGGCATTGGTATTTCATAATGAATGATCTTTACACAGTTATTGAACTAAACTGAGCTGAATAATGTGAGCTGCTTTGATAAAGTTTGCATCATAAATTCTGTTACTTTCTGTTTATTACTGTGAAGCTGCTTTGAAACTATTTCTATTGTATTAAGTGCTATACAAAATAAAGGTGACTTGACATTGTACATTTGGCATTAGGGCAGCACAATCTCACCATCTTTCATCTCGACACTGGACCACACGTTGGCATTTAGGGCCTGCAGGATTCTTTTTATTCCTGTGGACTCTGGGAAGTCATCTACAGGATACGCAAAAAAGAAAAAGAAAAAAAAAAGACTATAAACAAAACCTTTTTTGAGTGCATAATCATGACTTCACTATGTTTTCTCTCTCACCATCTTCATCGGGTAGATCTTCAGGGTTGAGCTCTACTAATTCAAATGCGTGAGCCAGACACCATTGCTGGGCTTCCTGTCTGCTAACACCTGCAACGGTATATTCACACCAAACTTAGCAAAACAAACTACTGAATGATGAAAGATACCAAACACATACTCACCGCTGTCACACACATGGTCACACACTAGGATCAGCACTTCTGGAGCAAGTTCCTCCACTACTGATAACCAGGAGTTGACATTGTTAAGGGCGTCTTTCTGAAATACATAAAGAGGTGAATCAAGGGCACATGCATAAAATGGGGAAATTGTCAAATGATCAATATGTCCAATTGTCCATCACTCACAGTTTTGCTGTCAAAATAAACGATGAATGCTTGCATAGACCGGGCAACCTCTGCATTCATGTCAAATTTACTTGAAACAACACATAGACTGACGTTTGCTGTGTAGTATTTGTTGTTAATTGTCCATGGAAACCAAGACACTCTTTCCTCTATTTTAGTAGCTTGTGGCAGTGATTCTGAGCCCAAGATCTCTGGAATAAATATAGACAAAATTGTTATTGGCCAAGTGTGTATTTGAAATGGATAAAAAAAAACACTGGCAGGGAAAACAACCACTAAAATAAGCTAGAAGTAAAAAATGAAGCCCAACACTGCCGCATGCTGGACAAAAAAACAAAAAACATGGATATAAAGAATCACCACCTTTTTTTTTTATGTACTAAAAGTAAGCACTAACTTATACATATTAGATAGATAGATAGATAGATAGATAGATAGATAGATAGATAGATAGATAGATAATAATTATTAGAATAAAGATTATAAACATCATAGACAAGAATACACCTTAATCACCCAATTTTACAGGATTTTATACATGCACAGTGTGAACATACATCATATTTGTGTCATGCTATATTGCACACGTATTATGTAGTGTATCACTGTATCAAGAAAGAATAGTAAATACCAGAAATGATTCACACATTCATTGCCGTTATATCACGTTGTATCAATACTCTAAGAGCAAGGTATTTGTAGAAAACCAATATGACAGACAAACGTGTAAAGAAAGCAATTTGACTTAAATGAAACACTGCATGTTACATGAAACGAGCAAAGAGCCAGATGTAGATTTGTAAGATGACAGTTGAGAAATCTTTACAAAAAACACTGCTTTATGCTATAGTTACACAATACATTAATGCACAATACATTTAATGCAATTGATAATTAAACAGTTATTATCGCGTTTGCAATTAGGAGACACTACGATGGATGTTTCTTGTTGACAGCTAACGTTAGCATAGCTGCAAGGCTAACGACTCTAGGATAAATTCCCCCCTTGTACTCACGTCTAATGAGCTCCTCTTCTTTAAAGCTGGAATCACAACTTGTGACTAAGATAGACGGCAGAGTAAGTACTTCATCTCCTTGATCATCGGCCATTTTACGCGTTTAGACGCTTAAAAACAGCTCCAAATGAAAGTTAGCACGTTAGCAACAGCTGTCAACCTCCTCCAGAAAACCTTTCACCTCTAACCTCAACTTACTTCCGTGTCTGCGCGTGTCGTGTGTGGAATAGAAAATCTAAAGTTTACTTTAAGAGTTATAGTAAAGCGGCTTTTCAATGAATAGCTTTAGAAATAGCGTAAGTCAGTCGGTGATACATACTACTACTTAATAATGAACTGATAATAAAAAATAATAATACTTCCTGCCCTTGTTTCTCACAGAGCGTTGTGTTGCTATAGTTACGGCCAGACCTTTGTTCAGAAAAATACTAAGACTTGTAACGTTACTTAAATGTGTCTTGAAAACCCAAAAGAGTTATTTAGTTGAGAAATGGCCGACGTGCTTAACAATAAGGATGAAGTTGGGCATATTTTAGTACAGGTAATGTAACAAGAAGGCTGACAGCTGTTTAAGTGTTAACTGTTAAATATAAAACTATGCTAACGTTAGTTACATTAACGTTATATAATAATTGAATATGACATAGTTACGTTTTGAAGACTATACTCTAGTGGATTTTCTCGTGTGTTAGGTGCAGGATGATTTGAGACAACTAAAAAAGAATCTTGTTCGAATGACTGTCCAACATGACGGGGAAGTTTTGGACATTCAAGCTCTGGATACGGCCATTAGCAGGACAGAAAATGGAATAAGGGTAAATAAATCACGACTTTATGACAACTTGACTAGAGTATATCTGTATAGTTGAGGTCTGTATATCCTAAATACACAGCATACGTGACAAAATGTCTGGGGGGTGCAAAGACTGTGGAGTTTATAAAATTGCAAAATAAATAAATACAACTTTTTTATTATTTTATTTTAACCAAATTGAAATCTATTTAGGTCATCTTGCATCCCTGGCTTGTAAGATTCGTGCAGTAAAACATACAAATAAGTGTAATGTGGTTCTGTCAACTCTTGGAGAGATTGGCATGGTAATGGATGTGGCATTGTTATGTGTTTGGTCTTGGTGGAATAGATCTGCTACGCTGCTGCTGCTGCTGCTGCAGAGCAAGTACCTGAGACTTTCACAGACATTCTTTCCAATACATTCACAGACATTCTGCTGCTGCTGCTGCTGCACATATCTGACCCTGCCTGGACCACAGAACCAGTCACATGGGTCACAATTTTGAAATTGAGATGTATACATCATATGAAAGCTGAATAAATAAGCTTTCCATTGATGTATGGTTTGTTAGGATAGAATAGGACAGGATACAACTATTTGAACATCTGGAATCGTAGGGTGCCAGATAATCGAAACATTTAGAAAATCGACTTTAAAGTTGTCCATTTATGTTCGCGATTGTGCTGCATTCACTCACAAAAATAACTGTTTTATATATTTACGGTAGGAAATGTACAAAATATCTTCATGGAACATGATCTTTACTTAATATCCTAATGATTTTTGGCATAAAAGATTTTGACCCATACAATGTATTGTTGGCTATTGCCACAAATATACCCGTGCGACTTGTGACTGGCTTTGCGGTCCAGGGTCACATATAACCTACATGAATTAACCCCTGTAGCAGATCTATACAGGTGGAGCTGGGGAAGGTAGAGGGTTTCTGAAAGCACACTGCTACTGACTCCTAACAGCAAACAATCCCAAGTAGTTGATGGTTGAGCTGCAAGCTCATTGGCTGCTGACGCCACAGCGACCAATCAGCTGTGCTATGCAGATAACGATGCAATCGCTAACATACTAAGTCGCGATCGAGAGGAAGGTGACATGGGCGGAGCTGGGAAAGGCAGAGCCACATCGGATCAAGTTTCTTATCCAGGCAGTATACGATGTGCTTCCCAGCCCGTCAAACCTTCACATATGGGGCAAAGTGGAGTCACCAGCATGCCCACTGTGCTCCAAGCGCTAGAGCACATTCTAAGTTGCTGCTCAAAGGCACTGGGAGAGGGAAGGTACAGGTGGAGGCATGACCAGGTACTGAAAGCCATTGCTGAAGCCATTGCTACAGGAGTCGAGTGGGCAAAGCGCTCCCGCCCCTCCAAACAAGCCATCACCTTCGTCAGAGCTGGAGAGCAGCCAAAACCAGCCACAAAAACATCTGCAGGCATACTGGCCACTGCGAGGGACTGGCAGCTGTTGGTGGACTTGGAGCGGCAACTCAAGTTCCCCAACCACGTTGTGACCACCTCCTTAAGACCAGATGTCGTTCTCTTGTCTGAGTCCACCAAACAAGTGGTTCTGTTGGAGCTTACAGTCCCTTGGGAAGACCGCTTGGAAGAGGCCTTTGAGAGGAAGCTCACCAAGTACGAGGGACTAGTCAGCGAGTGTCGACAAGCCGGATGGAGAGCAAGGTGTCTTCCAATAGAGGTAGGATGCAGGGGCTTTATAGCCCGATCCCTGTCCAGAGCCTTCAGTCTGTTAGCCATTGATGGAGTGCGGAGGAGAAGAGCCATCCGCAATACCACTGAAGCGGCAGAGAAAGCCTCAAGATGGCTATGGCTCAAGAGACTAGCTAGATTTGCCAACTGGACACAAGCTGGGGTCTGATCAGCCACAGCTGGGTCGCCTGGATGAGGGTGTATGATGTTGAGAGACCCGAAACACCCAATGATTCCAGGAACATCACTGAAGATGTGTCCAGTATAGCATCAGTAGATGTATTTGCACAGCAAGGACCTATCAGCCTGCGGCATCTAACCCCGTTTCACAGACAAGGCTTAAGCCTAGTCCCATTCTAAAATGCATATTTGAGCTGTTTTAACTGAAAGCAACTTGCTCTGACATATCTTAAAATATGTCAGTGTCATTGTTTTGTCTCAAGATGCACATCAGTAATGTTTTTTTCTAAGGCACATTTATAAATGCCCTAATTGTACTAAGGCCTAATCCTGGCTTAGTCTAAACCCTATCCATGAAACCGGGCCATAGAGTTTCATGAAGAAATTTTGTATATCGGAAGAATAATGTACTGTATGTAAATATGTCATCTGTTTATTGATTCATAGAGGCATGCAGAGGATTATCTGAAAACTATCAACAATCAGGTTTTGACTCTACCTTGTATTGAAGAGCCTGAAAAGAAGATTGCCCATGCCAAACCTGTTAAATGGTATTTTAAAAAACTATTATACGAATATAAATTAATAAAAAATCTACAGAAGTATTTCAATTGCATAATGTAAAATTGTATGAAATCTAAAATATCTGTCTAACATTTTTCTAGGCAACCAACATACGAGACAATACCTAATGCACGTCCTCAGAAAATCCAGATTTCTGGTCCATCACCTGGGGAAAAGGTTTCCATCTTTACACTTATTCATGACATTTGTTAAGCCAAAAAAAATATCTGTATTCTGTACTCTATATTTCTATCTCCCACACAGCACAAGTCAGCATTTATCATGCGTCTCCTCAATAACCCTTGCCACCCAAAGAACAAGGAGCTCATGCAACAAAATTATGGGATTCAGTTTCCTCACCTGCACAAGAGAAACAGGGCCAGTGTGAGTTTCGGACAGGAATGATTCTATTATTTTTTTATTATTATTTAAAAAGGTCTATTAAAGTGACAGTTCAACCAAAAAAAGAAAATTCTGTCATCATTTACTCACTTTCATGTGATGTTGTTCCAAACCTGTATGACTTTTTTTCTTCTGCGGAACACAAAAGAAGATACTTGGTTGGTTTGTGTGACCATTTGACATTGTACAGAAAAAAAACACTCAGACATTTCTCAGAAAATGTTCTGTTATGTTCCACAGAAGATAGACAGTCATACAGGTTTGGAATGACATGAGAGTGAGTAAATAATGACAGAATTATCTTTTTTGTGTGAACTATCCCTTTAACACTATAGTGTTCTCGCTCCTTTATTTTACATGTGTGGCTGCATTAGAACCTAGCATCTTTTATGATTAAGGCTTATAGTGTTGATTATATGGTGGCCAGCGTTGACTGTTACCTTAACACCAGCGTCTGTCACATGAGCCTCACGAAAAGAAAGGATGTGAGTGTGACTGGCGTGTAATAATAGATGACTCCAGTCACTTTGCTTTCAAACAGGAGATGCGGATTTGAAGGTCACCTGGTTTGGCAGTGACAGCTAAATCTGTCTGTTGGTAAACAAATTAATCTTTCGAAAGGTCACCATTTGTTTTGGTGCTCTGTTTCTCCCCCCCTTCTTCTTTCCGCTGCGGTTCTTCCTCTATCTCCTGCATCCTCTGCCTGTCACTCGTGAGGAGGCTGTCATGTTGTTGAGAAGAAGGTATGAGACTTGGCTGCCGAAAGCAGACAGACGCAGATTGCGGCACATCAGCATTCTTCTGAGGACGGCCACCGCCTGATTGCAGTTGTATGGGCTGCTGCTTTACAGCTGTCTCAGGACAGGCACTGGTACCTGTTCCTGCATGCCAATAAGACAGCCATGGATTACCCAACTGGCACTCGCTGGCTCTCTGCCTGCTGCGTCAATACCTCTATGCTGTCGGCTAGTTCTCCGCTGAGTCTCCAAAGGAGCTCCCACTGTTGTTTTTTTTTTTTTTTTTTTTTTTTTTTTTTTACAAATGTCCCCTTGTACCACTTAAACAGCTGCAAGCCTCAAAACCACTCCAAACACCTGGCTGGTGCTCGTGGTTTGTCAGAGAGCTCAGTGGTGTGACAACAGACAGGCCAGAGAACATCAGGGGGAGAATCCGGAACAGCAGGATGAGGAGAGTACAGAAGGGCTGTGTCTGGCATGTGCCCACAACTTGACAAACTCACAGTGTGCTCTCCATTATATGTTTTTCGGCCATGGAGAAGTGACCGACCTTGTTCTTTGATGTTTTGTGTGCTATGATTAATGCACGTCCAACTCGTTGCATTTGTTTTGTTTTTACACCAAGAAAAGTTTATCTTGCTTTTAATAGGCTATAAATTGTCGGTAGATAACACGTTTTTATTGGGCGTTTTGTGACATCATGTGTCTTCGGGAGTAATTTGTGACTTTTGGTGCTTGTTTTTATCAAAATGATTGTAAAAATTAATGGTGAATTATATTAGTCGCTTTATGACTATTGCGAAAGTCCTAATTGTCGCAGTACATCCATTTTATTGTGGAATGTGGAGCACGACTTTCATTTGATTTAGGAACTATTATATGATAATGAGGAGGTATGAGCATTTTAGGCATTGCTCTGATGGAATTTAATTCTAGAAGATTTCAAACAGCTGTTCACTTGAGAGAAGGTGCGAGGCAAATAAACCGAGCCGTGCTCAAAGTATCCAGAAAGCATTGCCAGCTTGTGATTGATTGCTTCAGGGAAGGGGCTTATTGGCCAGTTTACAATGTCATTAACTGCCTGTATTTTAGCTCCAGCTTTATTTTAATGAATGCAGAAAATCTGTTGGTTGTAATCACACAACATCACCGCGCTCTCTCTCGCAAATGTGCACGCACTTGTGATTCGCAACAGCCAGCGGAACAGAGAGAAAGAGAAACCATATTTCTTGACATCTACAAGCTGCCACCAGCCTGATTAATGGATAGTCGTCTCAGCCTTTTACAACAAAGTTTTGTTTGGAGGGGAAAAATCTGATCAGTGACCCGAAGCTAATAGCATTCTCCATGAGCAAGTTACTGAGCGAAGTATGTTCCCTCTCTCTTCTCCTAGTACTGGGTGAATGGTGGCTTTAGAGCCTGCAGGCAGGTCTTTTTGGCCCAGTGAGACGGGGCAGTAGGTTAATACCCTTTGTTCTGTCACTTTCAATACCTCTGACCTTCGACCACAGAGCTATCATTCGAGGCTCAGTAATTCCTCCAAATTTGGACAATGTTTTATTGCCTTTTGAAGACATTCCCATTACTTCTCCTTGCTAGTTCATCCAAGCCTATAGGGCTAATTCACCCGAAAATTTGAATTCTGTTACCATTTACCCTGTTGATTAAAGTGAATTGTGACCATGTTTGTCTTGATTGATCGTAACACAACAAACTTGAACATCCAGATGAGATTTGAATGCTAAATTATGAATTTAAAGCATCAAGTACAGTGAAATAAACCATAACAGATTTAGCTCTTTAAAAATAACTATATTCCAGCTAAGGTAAACCACAATGGTTAGAAAGAGTATAGTGTGTATTTATGTAATGGAAATGTGCTTGCCTTGGTTATTCTAGGTTGGGACTCAAAGAGTGGTCACTGGTCCCGCTTTAGGGAATTTCGCTGCAACACATGGAGGTCTGCCTAAACAACTGCACCCTAAATCACTACCCGAAAGTGAGCACACCAATGCAGGTATAAACTTCTTGGAACAACTGATATTTCTTCATGCATTATAAACACTATACTGTTCAAAAAGTTTTGAGTCAGTAAATATTTTTAAAGGTTTTTGAAAGAGGTCTTTTTAAGCTCACCAAAGCTACATTTATTTGATCAAAAATAGAGTAAAAACAGTAATATTGTGAATTATTATTAGAATTTAAAAAACAGTTTTCTATTTTAATATATTTTAAAAAGTAGTTTATTCCTTTAATGGCAAAGGAGTCAGTACTTTATTAATCATTCTAATACGCTGATTTGGTGCTCAATAAATATTTCTTATTATTATCAATGTTAAAAACAATTGTACCGTGTAATATTTTTGTTCAAACCTTGATGTTTTTTTTTCTTCAGGATTCTTTAATGAATAAAAGTTTAAAAGAACTGCATTTATTTGAAATATACTTTTTTTTTGGTAACATGTAAAAATGTCTTTACTGTCACTTTTGATCAATTTAATATGGCCTTGCTGAATAAAAGGACTACTTTCTTTAAAAGAAAAAAATCTTACTGAACCCAAACTTTCGAATGGTAGTATATATGCCTAGATTTGTTTGTTTGTGCTCTTTTTGTTTTCATGAGTAATGTGTTGCAGTCACAATAAAACCCTGAAATATTTTGTGTACAGATCCTCTCTGCAGATTTTAATGAGACTTGGTTTGTCATGCATTTCAGCGCTGCAACCCTCTGCAGATGACCTCTCCTCAGTGCAAACTTCACCACTGCCCAAAGCTGTCCATGTGCTCCAGAGAGAGGACAGTGGCCAAAGTAAGACGGGTCAGTCTATTTCCATAATGTCATTACACAGTTTGCTTGCGGCCTACATTTAAAGTTTGAAGGTCAATTTGTATGTATCCAAAAAATCTGCTTTTTTGTGTATTGGATTCCCACAATCTACATTCATATGGAGAGTAAACTGAATTCATTGGGGGACAAAAGAACAAAAATATATATATTTTTAAATTAACATTTGATTTGTTATCTGTGATATCTTGTTTTAAGTGTCAGTCATGCGCTTAGTACTTTTTGAAATTATACACAATGTTGGGGGTAATGCATTACAAAGAACTTAACATGATCAGATTCCCTTTTTCATGTAACTAGTAAAGTTTATTGCTTATAAATTTACAGCAAAATATAGGTTACTTTTTCAAATAAGTAACGCAAGTTACTTTGTTTTTCAAATCCATTGTGAAAACATTATACAGTAGTTATTGTAGTTGTGAGCATGCATTATTTACTCATCTCACTTACACAAAAACAGGTTCAGTATTACTCAAAATCATTAAAAACAGTGAAATGCAAACTCGTAATGTTACGCAAACCTGCAATAATGAAATGTTAAATGACACAAATATACTTTATGCATTTAATCTCACTTTATTAATCAATGTCCTCGCTGCTTACTTTTGATCATCCAATTCAACCAGATACTAATAAGGAAAAATGACTTTTTATTGCTGAAGTAAGAGGCTAAGTGTAACGAAGCAGGCAGGAATGAAGCGGAGAGATGAATCCAATTGCAAGCACATTTAATAATAAAACAAACAAAAGAAACTCAGACTAGGAAAACAGGAAAAAAAGCAACCATTACAACATTAAGAACTCACAAGGACTGAACTAAAACACAGGGCTTAAATACAGAGGACCGGGTGAGTGAAACAAGACACAGCTGGGCAATTAACTAAGAACACAGGTGGAAAACATGAACACAAACGAGGAGCGGGAAAACTAGAAAGGACTAAACCAAATACACAATAATGGGGGGAACACAAGACAGACAGGAACAAGACATGAACCCACATCGTGACACTAAGAGGCATACTTCCCTGCTATATAGTAGGCGATAAACAGTATGTGATAAAACAAGCATGTATGAATTCACAGTACTCATAAAAGAGTAGGCAAAAAGTACCCGGATGACCTACTTCATCTGGTGAGATTCTGAAGTGTGCATCCGATGGACACTTTACTATCCCATGAGGCCACGGGAGAGGATTTATGAATGGCAGTGAAGCAACGTACAGTAACTGACGCTGGTAGATCACATAGACATAATAAATATGTATTTATTAGGTCTATGGGTCACATGAAAATGACAACATGGCAAATGTAGTATGTCCGGATTACATTCATACTATATAGAACATACTTTTTTAGCGGTCGTGAAGTAGTTACTTATTCAAAATAATCAAGAGAGTATGCGATTTCGGACGCAGCCAGAGTGTTGAACTTTCTTATTTGCTATTCTTCTGCAGTCCAGAAAGGCAGCACTGCTGAAAGGTTTGTTAGAGCTGCGTCTTCTACTGTACAGGCGTAAATTTGCATTTCCTTCAGCCTGAGGCTTATTCATTTAACTTTTGGTGTGAAAGGGCCTTTACATTTGCCAAAAGGATAGGACTTTTTTTGTTAGTAAAAAACAAACAAGCAAGCCCAACCCAGGTGAGAAAAGCTAGTAGCGCAAAAATAACGCAACACATTTCTTTTCATAAAAAGTAACTAAGTAATGCATGTATAATACACATATATACAGTGTTCTTTAAAAAGTAACTAATTGCTATTTTTATATATATATATTAATCATAATATTATAAAATTGTCTGCTTCAATCAAAAAACTAAATAAATCTTACATATATTTATATATTGTTTTTTCATACTTTTTATTATATCTGTTATACTTTTTATACTTCATACAGTCTTTGACATGTGACTGCGGTATGCACTTCTTATCTGGTTAATGGTAGATGAGTCAGAAAAGGCTTGTAAACGGGAGATGGATGTGAGCAGAGACAGAATGGCTCTTGGAAGATCATCATCCGAGAGTCCAACATCCAGGAACATGCGAACTCCCCCTCCTTCAGCTGCTTCTGCAAGCTCTGACAACAGAGTACTGACTCATGCTTTAGCCCGACTCACCCCACTTAACCTGCAGGTATTATTTATTTATACTGAGGTGCATAAAGTTATTTATGACAAGGATATATAGTGTGCTCTGCTCGCTGAGTTGGCAAAACGCTCATTTTCCATTCCCACTATGTGTCTTCTGTTTCTAATAATCATTTGTTTCTCAAAAGGACCGTTATTTTATGTTGTATTTTGCCTGTGAACATATACTAAACATGCAATCTGGTCATGAAAGCTTACTGACTGATAATCAATTTTCCTTTTCTGTTTAAAGTGACCTTTTACCCCTGATGTAATGTTAAATGTGTCAGGAATGGCTTCAGGGTAGATATGGGCAATGATTTGAAATGGTCACCCTCTGCAAGCCAGTGGCCTTTCGGATTTATAAAAATAAGCTTTTACAGTTGCTTTCTATTCAGTTAATGGATTTCATTTTTTTGTTTTTATTTATGACTTTTATGTTACAGACAAAAGTTGTGTCCCAAATTACATATTATACACCGTGCACTTATACTATGCACTATGTACTCAACCTAGTCTAGTGTATGAATTCTATAAGGTTATTTTGTCATTCAGCATCAGAGTCTGATAGCCAGTTGAGACGCATTAATTGTCATTCAACATTCCACACTTTTTTTCCCTGTTAATTCAGTGCATCATCCGGGTATTTGAAGTGCACTTTTTCTTTTTGGAATTCTTAGTGTGAATGCACTAAGCACACTATTTATACTAGAAAACGGCATAGAGTAGTGCATAAGTATGCAAATTGAGACACATTTCTAGTTTTCTTAACCCTTTTTTTTATTAATTGCAATAACCATTTGCATTTCTTTCTTCTTAGAGCATTCCAGTGCAAGCTGCTGTCAGCAAATATCCTTTCACCGTAGTTGAGGGTCAGATTGACCCGGATGCTCCTGACTACTGTAGGTTTAAAAAGCAGTACTGTCTGTGCTGGGTTGCAATTGTGGAGGCTCTGGACCAGCTGCAGCGGATGCTACTGGACTTTGCGGTGCCATTGGCGCGGGTGTGCGGGGAGCGGCTGGCAGCTTGCGCGCAGAGCGGTGAGCTCAACTGGAGAGGCAGCAGGGGCCGGTGCGCCCATGTGGAGAAGCTGCTCTCGGTGCTGGAGAACAGGGATGAGGTATGGGATCAGATCCGTCAGCCCGGCCAGCGCTACAAAGGCAACGGGGGGCATCAGGCAGCGGCTGTGTGCATCCAGACCTGCTGGAGGCGTTACTCTGCCCGTACCGCCTACCTGCTCCAACTCAGGCCCAAATGGGCGGCACAAATTATTGCCATGTCTCTGCTGAAACGTGCCAAACTGGGCCATTTAAAGGAGAGTCTGCAGGCCTCACGTCTCCGCCAACTGGAAAACTACCGCACCCGAGCAGAGGTAAATTATATACACAACAGTTAGTTCTGGTCCTCAAATCTGATAGGTCGAACAGCATTGCAAAACCATTGATATAATGTTTTAACATGGGGAATTTGTATTGTTTGTATAGATTCGCTATGCTTGTCTTTTGCACATTCCGGATTGTCAGTCTAAAATTTGATTAGGAACAATGTACGAGGAACAAGTATGAATGTGTGTACATACTACATCCACCATGTTCATTTTGTCTTGTGTCACTGCCATTAACAACAACTTTTCCAGTGGCATAATGGGATAGTAAAGTGTCTATTGGATGCGAACTTCAGAATCTCGGCAGAAATGGTAGGGCATCCGGGTACTTTTCACCTACTGTTTTATGAATTTAGATACAGTTTTTTGCCTAGTATATAGTAGAGGAGTTTACATATTTGGATGGTAATTATTAGGTCTTTATTATAAGTGAGTCATTCAATTGTTCAACCAATTGGTTAATTCAGGAACGAAACAACTGTTGTTATTTGTGAGTCATTATTCAACTGATTCATTAAAAAAACTGATTCATTTGCAACTTTCTTTATGAATGAGTTAATTGAATCAAATCAACCAATTCGTGCAAAAATAAGTGTTGCAGCTGTTCTGCTGTGGATCCTGAATCCGTGGCATAAGAAAGAGCAGTAGTTCCTCTCACAAGAAGTTCTCTGGGACACTCTTGTTCGCTAAAGTGTTGTATAAAATCAGGCTGTACACACCTGTAAAGAACATCTTTCAAGCATTAATAAAGAGCTGGAGAGAATTGAACTTTCAATGCAGAGGTGCTTATACAAAGAGTAATTGTGATAGCACAAGCTCACGTTTAGATTAAGTTTCTATTTGTCAGAACAGATGTTTCATCTGTGCTGTCATTCCTGTAACATCTTTATGAATCTAGCATGTCTCTTAATTAGTGCCCACATGTTCATTTATCCTCAGCGTCACTCACTGTGAGAGGAGACACAAGCTTGTGTATGTTTCCACCCTTTAAACACTCACATCCTTTTAATTAAGCCTTAATCTTCCCCTGGCAGAAAGCTTCATGTAGCCTGCTAATTGAATTAATAGAGGGAAGATGTTTCTAAGTATGCACTTAGCTGATTTAATTAATGTGATTTATGCTTGGTTTGTCTCCATGAGACCCAGGGAGAAAGACAAGCATAATTCCCTCACTTTGCTGCCATCGGTGGGCCGACAACATGATAAATCCGTGTGCTGGTGGGTGCTGACTGTCACTGATCACTTTTATTCTCTGCTGTGATTCACAGAGTCTGGCAGCCAACTGGAAACACATCACCTCCGCCAAAAGGACTATTATCCACGTCCCATCATTGGGTAATTCCTTTGCATCTGTTATGATGGCTCCTGGTCACATAATATTTTTAAGGGAAAAATTTTATGTATTTAGGTGTACCTGCAGAAAAGGCAAAAAATAAACACAAATTTATTTGTCAAAATCATTGAGACCTGCACTGGCTATTGAGATGATGATGACGAGTTGAATTGTAATCACCAGCAGATGGAGTGTGATTTTTGCACTGGGGGTGGCTGAGGAGAGGCCCGTGTGAGCTCGGATAATTAAGAAGTTGAACCCTATTGTTTTTATTGCCTCGCTCTGTTAGTTTGCATACATTTAATCATTTCATTATAGAGATTCGTTTCTAGCAGTCTTTTTGAGGATTTTGAGTGTCCTGACTTAGAATAGAGTCATTAACTTGTTGATAAAATCTCATTTCAAATCATTTTAATTTGTTTGACAGGATATTCCCAGCATCAGCGACTCAGTCACAGGGGATTTGATGTACTTCAGAATACCCAAATGGGGCGACTATGTGACATCAGAGGTAAGGATTTTAACCACAAATGAAATTGGATTGACAAAAGACACATGAAAATTAACACAGTACTGTTTGTGTCACATACAGATGAGAATGTCGAGGTCATCTACGTGTCTCCGGTGTGCCTGGGAGAGGATGTTCTCCAGTACTACACTCACCTGCTGGGCCTGCAGACAGCCATTGAGCTGGGTGATGCTTCTGCGCCTGAGTCCAACTGTGCCAAACGCTTCACCATCCTCATGCCAGAAGCAACGGAATATTTTTCAGTATGGTGCTCTACACACACACACACACACACACACTAACCCTACCCCTAAACATACCCATGTAACAAAACTTTCTGCATTTTTACATAAAAAAAACAAACAAACTTTTATTACTTTATTTTTATACCAGATTTACAAATGACGACGTCTCATTGTAGATTTTGTCAGGTTTTGGTCAATTCTGGGTACATATTTGTCCCCAAAATATAGTTAAGTAGGTACACACACACAAACCTAGGTGTTCACACACAGACCTTTTGTCTCCCCTCAAAGTGGTTTCTGAAATATGGTGGTGAACATAAATTTGTAAATCATTTGTATAGAAGAATTTGTTGTGTTATTTCTCACCTGTAGAGGGTGACAGAGGCACCCTGTGTAGCAGATCTCCTATGAATGATTAGGCTTTAATGCAATGATCTCTGGATTAATAATTACGGTGGCCGAGAGAGCTCAACGCGCTGCAACTGAAGAAAACGCATGCAAATAGAAGAAAACACATGCAAATAGAAAACAACGCGTGCAAATAGAAAAAAACACATGCAAATAAAATAAAACGCATGCAAATAGAAAAAAACGCATGCAAATAGAAGTGCAAATAATAATAAAAACACCTGCAAATTAAGAAAACATCTTCGTCAGTTTCACAACACACGTGTGCTCCAAATACTCACAACACCACCAAAATACATAAACGCGCTGCAAATAACACAGAGCACAACGGAAATGTTTCCAGGGGAACCAAATAAGTGACGAACCCGGCTGGGACGTGCTGGCATAGATATCCATAAATCTATGCGTGCTGGTGCTTACAGCTTAAAATTATACTTTATTTATTTATTTGTTTGTTTGTTTGTGCAAAACATACAGAGATTACATTTTTTATGACATACAACTTGTATACAATGTACAAAATGTATTAACAATATGTTCAATGTCATCAGAATACAAATGAGAAAAGAACAATGAGCTGGAAACTAAAATAAATAAATAAAAAAGATAAAGAAGAAAAACATGAAGGAAAGATATTTATCTATACATCAGTTACACTGTACAAATTGTTTCATGTTATTACATTTTCATAAAGAAAAGTTTCGTAAGAAATGTTAGGTAATGTAGGGTCCAAAATTTTAAAGTTGAGACACAGATATATAACGCATATTTTAAGCTTTTTTTGTAAACTAAAAATAAAAATGTATTTGCATCCGTTATGTTAACAGCATCATATTTCTGTCGTAAGACCAGCTGATGGACGCCGTGCTGCGTTGTCATGGGAACATCCCACGTTGTCTTTAGTTGCTCCCTTCATCAAGTGCGTTCCACACGGCTGCCTAACAGCCCACTAGAGCCTTTGCTCACTCCAAAAGGGCTCTGCAATCTACCCTTCGAAGGGAGTATGGCATAGGGAAGCTCACGAGCAATAAGCACATCTCAGCCGGGTTCGTCACTTATTTGGTTCCCCTGGAAACATTTCCGTTGTGGTCTGTGTTATTTGCAGCGCGTTTTCTGTATTTGGTTGTGTTGTGAACTTTTGCAGCGCGTTTCCTTATTTGGAGCACACGTGTGTTGTGAAACTGATGAAGATGTTTTTTTTTATTTGCTGGTGTTTTTTTTCTATTTGCACGCGTGTTTTTTTCTATTTGCATGTGTTTTTTTCTATTTGCATGCGTTTTTTTCTATTTGCACACGTTTTTCTCTATTTGCATGTGCTTCAGTTGCAGCGCGTTAAGCTGTCTCGGCCACCGTAAATATTAGTATTTTTCTACATTTATAAACATTTGATATTGTACAAAACTAAATGTATATATACATTGATTGAAAGAATCGATAGATAGATAGATAGATAGATAGATAGATAGATAGATAGATAGATAGATAGATAGATAGATAGATAGATAGATAGATAGATAGATAGATAGATAGATAGATAGATAGATAGATAGATAGATAGATAGATAGATAGACTGAGGGATAATATAGTCTGTACTTTGCAAGGAGAGTTTTTTTCGCAACACTATACAAATTTGTTTCTACAATTATTGTAGGCCTGACTGACTGCATGCGCAACACAACACGTTATTTATTTATTGCCGCATAGTGCACGAGTGGCACGCGCTGCCTCTTCCCTGTCGATTCCTCTCTGTGTGTAAACTCTGCCAGACGTGTCATCAGGATAAATCTCTGTTAGCCGTTGCTGCCAGCGTGGCATGCCAATGACAGACGGGACAATTCTGCTTGGATCAAACATACAGATGTGGAGTAATTAGTGCTTTCCCCACAGAGCCCATCACTAAGCACATAGTAAAGACAAGAGGCTGCAGAGGTTTACGGCCCTCCCCTGACTCTCCTTTATCAATTTAACGTGTTGGAGTACAGGAGAGGTCATGACCCCTCCGGCTGCACGTAATGGGCTCAATGTGTTTGCGCGTGTTCATATATTACAGCCATAGACAAAGGGAGGGGTAAGACCTTAGAGCTATAGTGGAAAGGACAGTTATTTATGTACACAAAGATCTCTGAGATTTCACCTTCGTGGGGAAAATATACATAATAAAAATGCATTTTCATAATGTATTCTCTTTATTAGAGCTTATTATCTTTATGTAACCTTACTGTTAAAAGCGCTTAAAGCAGCAAGACCTGGGCTCCAGCAAATGATGGTGAGTTGGATGGATTTTCTCTGGTATTTAAAAAAGATTTCGTTGGGGCCCAAATTCGGTGGTGCACATAAGGACAGTCATGAACGGATGACACAGTTTTCAAAGTACACAGTCAACCTGGTTACTCACTCAGTTACTCCACTCTGCTACAGCGAAACTCTCCAACGGACACAGAGAAGTGGTTACGTGAAGCTTTGTCCTCGTCTCCTTTACACGAACAGGAAAAACTGTCCAACGCTGAAATAAAGTGATGCGTCACACCACAGAAAATGGCCGACGAATCAGACACACGAAAACGGCCGTTCTCTCTCCTTTACACGTTGAAATGTCTATTTTCAGCATACAACCGCCTGAAAATACTCCGATGCTGTTTGACTCTTCTTGGTCCTTCAATCCAAAGAAATAATAGAGAAACACTATAGTCCTTTCAGGCGGCTGCTTCAATGATCAGCACAGACTTAACGCATTTAGACTCTAAACACATGCAGAAAACATTCCCGATGTCACAATATATATATTAATATCTAAATGTGACCTAGGACACAAACACTGTTGATGGATATAGTTTAACAGCCTGCCGTTCCGTCTTCTGTCCTCCTCCGAAAACGACTCGGTTACTAACGTAACCTCGGCTCCCTGAGAGGAGGGAACGAGTATTGCGTAAGTAGCTTACGCTATGGGAAAACTCCTTTCTCGAGAAATATTGAAGTCTTTATGTAAAACGCATTGCAGCTGCACAGCAGACAGCAATGAGCGAGGCAGCTCGGTCATTGGCTGTGCAGCGGCAACTTGCTCAAACCAATGACGGGGCGACTCTGAACGCGCGACCAAAGAGCCCGCCAGGATGGGCGTGGCCAAGAGCTATATATTGGGCATGAGAGTTCTTTAGGTTAAAACGACTGAAGCGAACTAACCAAGCACAAGCACGGCAGCTTACGCAATACTCGTTCCCTCCTCTCAGGGAACCGAGGTTACGTTAGTAACCGAGTCGTTCCCTTTCGAGAGGTCTCTCCTATTGCGTAAGTAGCTTACGCTATGGGAACACCATGCAAAACGTCGTGCGTGCTGACTTCGCCTTATGACAGCCAGAGGCAGGTGCCTGAGCTGAAAAGCAAAGTTATCATCCAACTAGCCGGCCGAGGCGAGCTTTATATGTGGGAAAAAATACAGAGCGGCTCAGAAGGCGCTCAGTGTGACACAAGCACATACACAATCTAGATATGAACTCACAGTTCTACTAGCATCATGCCGATAGTACATTGGAATGCAATGTCGGGACCTGTAGGTTGTAAAACCTGATAAATGTGGACGGTGAGGCCCAGCCTGCCGCCGCACAAATATCCTCGATCGGTATCCCGCTCGACCATGCCCAGGAAGAAGCCACACTCCTGGTGGAGTGGGCTTTGACCCCCCAGGGGCATTGAAGTCCCTTGGCTTCATAAGCCAGCGCTATAGCCTCAACTATCCAGCGAAAGATACTCTGCTTTGAAACGGCGAAACCCTTCGTGCGGCCGCCAAAGCATACAAACAGCTGTTCTGTCTGTCTGAATAGGGCAGAACGCTCCAAATACACTCTGAGAGCCCTAACGGGGCAGAGTAGATTAGCGTCGCGTTCGTCTGCTGGGGACGATAGCGCGGTTAGGGAAATAACCTGTGCTCTGAAGGGAGTGGTGAGCACTTTAGGAATATACCCATGTTTTGGCCTAAGGACAACCCTGCAGTCGTTAGGTCCGAATTCTAGGCAGGCAGCGCTTGTTGAGAGCGCGTGCAGGTCGCCCACTCTCTTGACTGAGGCGAGTGCCAGCAAGAGCGCAGTTTTGAGCGAGAGCTGTTTAAGGTGCACGGTTCAGAGTGGTTCGAACGGGGCCCCTTTAAGAGCGTCTAGGACAGTGGTCAGGTCCCAGATCGGCACTGAGGGTGGGCCTGAAGGGTTCATCCTCCTAGCGCCCCTTAGGAAACGAATAATTAGGTCGTTTCTTCCCAATGGACGTTCCTTTACAGGGTCTTGTGACGCTGTAATGGCCGCCACATATACTTTGAGCGTGGAGGGGGTGCGGCCCGCCTCCAGAAGCCCTTGTAGGAAAACGAGTACGTTCGTAATCTCGCATGTTTCAGGGTTCAGGCCCTTGGTATTACACCGGTCACTGAACACTTTCCATTTCTGGGCATATAAGCGTCTCGTGGAGGGCGCCCGCGCCTCAGCGATGGTTTTTAGCGCTCCGCTCGTGAGGTTCCTGGGAACCCGTTGAGGGGCCATGCATGAAGGGCCCACAGATCGGGCGGGGGTGAAATATCATCCCGCTGGCCTGACTGAGGAGATCTGGCCTCAGTGGAATTGGCCGTGGTGCAGATTGCATTTGCATCAATTCTGGAAACCATGTCTGGTTTTTCCAGAGAGGGGCTATCAGGAGCACTGCGTTTTTCTCCTCTCTGACCCGACTGATGACCTGTGGTAGCATCGCGATCGGGGGAAAAGCATATAAGGGGCGGCTCGGCCAGCTCTGGGCGAGCGCGTCCGTGCTTTTCGTGAAGAAAAGAGGGCAGTGCGCATTCTCCTTGGAGGCGAAGAGGTCGACCTCTGCCTCGCCAAAGATTTTCCATAACCACTGAATCGTCTGAGGGTTGAGAGCCCATTCTCCTGGGAGAATTTTGTCTCTGGATAGCATGTCCGTCCCCTGCTTCAGAGCGCCTGGCACATGCGCTGCTCTCAGCGAGCGCAAGTTGTGCTGGGACCATAAGATGAGTCTCCTGGCCATCGAATGCATGGAGCTCGACCTGAGTCCACCCTGGCGATTTATGTACGACACTACCGTCATGTTGTCCGTTCGGACCAGGCTGTGTTCGTCTTTTAGATGTGGAAGCAGGGCTCTGAGAGCCAAAGCGACCGCTTTCATCTCCAGACAGTTTATGTGTAGGCGCTTTTCCGGGTTTGACCAAAAGCCGGAGACAGGCCTGCCCTCATAAAGGGCCCCCCAACCTATTTTGGAGGCATCTGTCGTGATCATCTTTCTCCTTGTGTTCACACCCAGACTCACGCCGGCCTTCCAGAGCGTCAGGGCTTTTATACAGCCGTGGTTCGCTCTGATTAAAAAGTGGCCCGAACGCCACGCGTGAGTAGGGACGCGGCTCTTGAGCCAGCGTTGGAGAGGGCGCATGTGCAACAATCCTAGCTGGAGTACGGCCGATGCTGAGGCCATGAGACCGAGCATCCTCTGAAACCGCTTGACGGGTGAACGCCTTGAATGATGTTGCAAGGCGCCGGATGGTGAGCGCGCGCTCTGATGAGAGACGAGCTGTTATTTGCATCGAGTCTAGAACTATTCCCAGGAAAGAAATCTTCTGGCTGGGAGATAGCATACTTTTTGCAAAATTGATTCTCAGACCCAGGCATTCTAGATGGCTGATAATCCAAGATCTGTGTGTTATTAACTGACTCTCTGATTGTGCTAGGACCAGCCAATCGTCGAGATAATTCAGTATTCGCACTCCCTGCCGCCTCAAGGGGGAAAGTGCTGCATCCATACATTTCGTGAATGTACGGGGAGCCAGGGACAGGCCGAACGGAAGTACTGTGTACTGGTAGGACTGTCCCTCGAAAGCGAATCTCAGAAAAGGCCTGTGATGAGGCGCTATTGGAATGTGAAAGTAAGCATCTTTCAGATCCACTGAGAGAAACCAATCTCCTGGGCGAACTTGCGCGAGGATATGTTTGGTTGTTAACATTCTGAACGAGCGAATCATTAGCGCTTTGTTCAGGTGTCTGAGATCTAGGATGGGGCGGAGACCGCCATCCTTTTTCGGGACGAGAAAATAGCGACTGTAAAAACCTGCCTCGCTCATTGAGGGGGGAACAGTTTCCACAGCACCCTTTTCTATTAATTTGCGCACCTCGGTGCGTAGAACATGTGAACACTCTTTTCTCACTTTCGTCTCGACCACAGTCGTAAAACGTGGTGGTCTGCGAGTGAACTGGAGCGAGTATCCGTGTTTTATTATGTTCAACACCCATTTCGGCATATCTGGAATGCTTTCCCATGCCGCTGCATGCACAGATACGCGCGCTGAGCAGCTGAGTGTATGGGCGCGTGTGTGATTACAACAGCGCGCGCTGTGTCTGTAACGCTCGCAGCCTGAGCTGGGGCTGGGTTTGACACTGTAGGGACAGTGCTTATAAGTGGGGGTCCATAAACAGTGGTAGGCACACGCGTCACCTTTATAATGTTTCCCGCTTTTACTGGGGATGAATTTATAACCGTGTGAACAGTGCTTGTGTGTAGTGGTGCGTACATGACCGTAGGCACGTGATCTACATTTATGGGGCGTCCAGCCTGAGCTGCGAATGAATTTGGCACTGTTTTGACAGTTTCTGGGAATGCACACTTTGTGGACATGTGAACCCTTAGTGACACAGGCAGAAAATGACTCTTTGTGATTTCTGTGTGTCGCCGTAAAAACGGCGTTTGTTTGCTGGTGAGCGAGCTCTGTGACTGGCCCATTGGCTGCTGTATGGACATTTCCAGCCGCCTGTGAGGGGACTGGGTAATGTTTGTGACTTTGCAGAGAGAGTGGTCCGGCTTTTGCGAGACACGCACTCTCTCTTTTTCTTCCAATGGCTAGGAAGGCTTACGAGGCTCAGGGTTCAGCGCAATCTTGGGCCGAGGTCCCCGTCGCTCAGAAGGCGGCTTGCGGCTGTGGGAACGCGAGCGGCGTCGAGCGTCAGTCTGAGGTGCGGGCTGAGAGGCGGTGGGGGCTGTTCTAGCCCGCTGCGGCTGCGACGGTCTCTGTCTGCTCTGTGATGAGCTGGAGCGCTTGGGCAGAAAATGGCGCATAGCTTGTGAAGCGTTCTGGGCTTCAGTGAAGCGTTCGGCGAAACCCTTAACTGCCGGTCCAAACAGCCCGCTGGTGGAGATAGGCGCGTCGAGAAACGGGGCCTTATCTGCGTCCTTCATCTCACTCAAAGTCAGCCACAGATGGCGCTCGAGAACAGTCAAACTAGCCATGGCGCGGCCAATAGACTGGGCGGTGGCCTTCGTGGCTCGCAGGGCTATGTCAGTTGCGCTGCGTAGGTCCTTGAACGCTTCGGGTTCGGGGCCAGACTCATCCAGGGAGCGGAGAAGCTTGGCTTGGAACACTTGAAGTACCACCATTGAATGAAGCGCTGACACAGCTTGGCCGGCGGCGGCGTAAGCGCGACCGGCGAGAGCAGAAGTAGTGCGGCAGGGCTTCGAGGGGTGGGAAGCCTTGGCTTTCCATCCAGTGGTGGAGGGCGGGCAGAGATGATTGGCCACGGCCTCCTCGAGGGGCGGCGTTCCTTTGTAGCCTCTTTCACAGAGGAGAGCGAAGAAGAAAAAG
The DNA here is from genome assembly GCF_029890125.1 of Rhinichthys klamathensis goyatoka. Lineage (NCBI taxonomy): Eukaryota > Metazoa > Chordata > Actinopteri > Cypriniformes > Leuciscidae > Rhinichthys > Rhinichthys klamathensis. The sequence goes on from NW_026606558.1 coordinate 1,151,682, forward strand.
AAGGCTTCAAGCGTGCAGAGTGCGGGGGTTTCCATGACTTAGTGAGTTCGTCATGGACTTCCGGGAAGAAAGGCCTTTGCCGAGGGGCCTGTTGGCGCCCCTGCAGAAACCACTCGTCCAGTCATCAGATGCAGCGTCAATGGATAAGCTGTCATCTCCTCCCCCGTCGTCCTCGGACGCGCCGAAAGTCACAAGGCCCACCGCTCTGTTGGAGGGGTGTTGGTCCGACTGAGTGAATTGAACCGGCGGTGGGGAAGTCAAGAGCGGCGGTGAAGCACGCGGAGACTGGCTCGGCGTGACGTCACTGAGCTCAGGTTCAGGAAGCCTTTGTGAGCGGCGCTTTTTCTTTTTGCGCGGCTCAAACAAAGGGATGGAGGCGGTGGGCTCGCTCACGGCGAAGGCGGCGAGCGCGTAGTGCGGAGAGACCCAGGTCGTCACATTCAGGGCATCCGCCCTTGGTCAAGGCAGCTTCTGCATGGTCCCGGCCCAGGCAGCGAGCGCGGATGATGTGACGATCCCCGTCCGGGAGAAGGTCTCTACACGATGCGCAGGAAGGCATTTGAAACACCGCCTTAGAAATTTGCTCTTTTACGAACGTCGCAGGGCGAACAGCTGTAAAAGGATACTTGCGTGCGTAGCGCGCCGGATGGCTCAGTAGGATGGCGTTCGAAGGCGGCTGAAGGTGCCGACGTCCTCGTAGCAATCCCGCTGGTGTGCTTTTCCACGGCGGCGAAGACTTTCAACAATCCGGAGGATCCAGCGAAGAAGGTGTTCGCTGAAGGAGATTAAATCTAAAGAACTCCCATGACGGGGCGCCCAATATATAGCTCTTGGCCACGCCCATCCTGGCGGGCTCTGACGCCCCGTCATTGGTTCGAGCAAGTTGCCGCAGCACAGCCAATGACCGAGCTGCCTCGCTCATTGCTGTCTGCTGTGCAGCTGCAATGCGTTTTACATAAAGACTTCAATATTTCTCGAGAAAGGAGTTTTCCCATAGTGTAAGCTACTTACGCAATAGGAGAGACCTCTCGAAAGGGAACAAAAACCCGCTGCTTTTTTCCGTGCTCCAATTCCCCCCCTCTCATTGGCTGATAGTCCATACACCCAACTCAATGGAACAACTCATTGGTTAGCATTCAAAATACTTCAGAATACAATTTTATAATTGTCTTATACAAATAAAAATAAATAAAAATTACAATATATTGAAATCAATGTGTACAAATATATTCACAGTGTTACATTTATAAAGGATTAATTCTGCAGCTTTTGTGCTCTTCAAATTGACTCACAACAGTGCATTATATTCCTCTTTCAGACCAGAAGCATGTGTCTAGCTTCGCTCCTGAAGTACAGCCCACGAACACTAAAGCGCATCAAGAATTTGATCCAGGGGAAGCAGGCCTACATGATTGGCGGTGTCACCCACATTGATGACCTGGCTGTGGCAGATGAGCTAGAAGTTCCTCTTCTGGGCACAGAGCCTGCGGTGGCCCAGTTATACGGCACTAAATCTGGAGGAAGAAGGATCTTCAGTAGCGCAGGAGTCGATGTGCCTCCTGGAAAGTGGGATATATACACCCTGGAGCAGGTCAGTGAACCATCCGTCCATCTGTCCGTCCATCTATGATATAATATTAAGAGTAATTCATATGTCTCTCTCAAAGCTTTATGAAGGTCTGGCCCAGTTGATGACAGAACACATGGAAGTCCAGCGATGGCTCTTCAAGATAGATAGCGAAGTGGGTGGACGGGGAACGGCTTATTGTGACGTCAGCTACCTAAAATGCCGCCCATGGGCACAGCAGGAGTTTATCCGCCACGGGCCTAAACAGTGGAGAACGTCACTCCCTCAAGTAAGGGTAGGACTGCTTTATTTTTAACTTTAAATAACCTTCAGTTATACGATTGGATTATTTGTTGTTGTTGTTGTTGTTGTTGTTGAGAAAGGATACATTTTAATATTTATATTGTATTATTATTCATTATTTTAATTATGTTTCATTTAATTATAGTTTTCAGGATAATTTATACACATCATATTTGATCTTTTTTTACATTTAATTTAAATTGAATATACCGGTAAGTTCCTTGAACTATTTCAGTTCTAAAATACCGTAATGTGTTAGCATTATGTTTAATAAATCCTTAATACAATAGTGATAATACTAAACATTTCACACAAAAAAAACAAAGTTTTGGTAAGGCTGGGTAGATGCCAGTGATTTTGCCTTTAAAATGAATAAAATAAATCTGTTGAGAACATTTGTTCTGATTTGTCCTAAACGCAGACCATTCAAATGCACAGTCTGCATGAGTGCGTGCCTATTGTGCAACAGTAGCACTTTAGAAGTATCAAGTGGCTTGTTTTTTTAAATGCAAAATGAAATGTGCCATTTCTTTTATTTTGCAAATGCAGCTACACTTCAGTCACAAGCGTTGTTCATTAGAATTTCCGCTTTGCCTGGTTTTTATATTTATATTCTGTACAAAATGCACTCTTGTCTCAATGGCAAGCCTGTCATTATTGACCAAGGCCAAACTTTGATGCCATGAGAGTGCTTATGACTCAAATACATGGGAAATTAATAATGAGTCTTGAGAATGAGAATTTTAGCATATTTATGTATTCTAATTCAAATGTGATGTATTCAACACTCTGTTGTGTTTTTTAAAAAACACATCAGTTTTATCCGCCGGTAATCATGTTCATAACCCTCTCCTCGATAATTTGGCCCTTGATTTAAATACAGTGTTTTGCCATTACACCGTGAGCTTTGTATAAACTAATTACAGGGTTATCATCATACGATGCTGTGTGCAAAATCAGACCTAGCTTTTTTTTTTCTTTCTTTTTTTTTATTCCAGCCTTTTATTGTAACCTTCTATCCCGGGGGCAATAGGAGGCCACGTGTCCAACCTCCAAGCTATTAGCTCAGTCCCTAATTTACACTGAGGCCGAGAGAGGAATCTGGGGCTGTAATTGTAGTGGCATTGGCGCTGTTAATTACAGAGGTAAGCGGTTGAGGCCCAGCCAAGCTCCATTATGGTGATGGCGGTGAAGGAGCTTTAAATGGGGGCTCTTCACCAGCTGGGGTCCCAGTGAGAGGAGAGGGAGCTGGGGCCTGATGAGCTGGCCTGCACCCTTAGGGCTTCTGGGCCATATGGAAGCCAGTACGGGCCTTTATTCTACCTCTTCAACCTTTTTAATCAATGGCAAGCTCTGCTAACAGAATGGAGAGCACAGAGGTTATTTCAGCGTGTCATTCATTTTCTACAAATCTGTATTCACTCTTTTAGTGCCAATTTTGCCATTCTGCAGCACCCCTCATAACTGATTTTTGCTAAATGCTCACTGTTCTGTTTACGGTTGCGTATTTGCATGTCATTCGTTTTATTTATCTTTTTGTCATGCTCATTGCACTTTATTACTCAAGCTAATAAATTCAGCAACAAATGTGGAAATATTGTAGAGCAGATTTATCAGTGTAATGTTTTAATTGCAGTAGGTAATAAAGGGTAAATATTGCCTTTTGTTCTTTAAGTACAAAACATTTGTATGTATGATGCCTGCTACATATTTGCAATTAAATTTTTTAAAACGTCCATTTGAAGGACCAGAAAACTATTATAATGATTTTGTAATTATCAGAACACAATTATCAGTGCTCAGTGGCTTCACATAAGTTTTGCGTTTGGCTTTATTTATAGGAGTCATAGGAGTTTAAATGCTATTTTGCTTCTCTAGGGAGCTGTTTTTAGTATAATGCATCCTTTAATTTCCCCCGTCAAGCCCGGGTCTATGGTGAGCTCCCCCTCTATTTACCCTATTTACTGTGTGCACATTGTTTAATTATTGATTCTGTAAGGAGCCTTTTCTAATGCAAGGGGAAGAATACAAGAACCCATGTGGCCCTATAGAGGAACAGCCACAGAGATAAGTGTGAAAACAGACCTAGAGGCAGTGTGAAGAAAGACTGTGTGATTCTTTGCAGTTTGTTTAGGAGGCCCAAACCCAGAGGGGTGTTTCAGCCCGGGGCGAGCCTATCAGCTATTCAGAGAAGATGGGTTAAAGACATGCGGATCTCACTCTATTCAACGGCTGGGTGGACCCGTACACGCAACACTTTACACATTACAAACATGCACGTTCTGCCAGTACATGGGTCATTAGACACGAGGGAGCATTATACTAATAGCATCAACAGATAGACAGATTGTCTCCTACTTATTTTATTCAATGCATGTGGGATTACGTGTTGTACCATGTTTATTTTATTAGATATTGAATGTAACGACACTTTCTGTATTCCCCTTTGGTTAATGTTGCGTTTGGGAAGTAATCCGCAAATATGTCCATATAATAACCAGGCTTTATTTTCAAACCCATTCAAAATGTCCATTTACCTGATATCATCACTTTATATTTGTATTTTATATTTGTATGTCTAACATCTCATGTATATGAAAGTTATATCAGATGGCTTACGAAGAAAAAAAAAACACACACAAAAAAAAATATCTGAAGAATGTTTCACTTGTTTTTGTCCATATAATGAAAGTCAATGGGGTCCAAAACAACATTGGACCCAACTGCATGACATTGCGTGGACAAAAAACAGTAAGACATTTTTCAAAATATCTACTTTTTGGTTCCACAGAACAAAGACAGGTTTGTAATGACATGAAAATGTACTAGATTATGGCAGAGTGCTCATTTTCAAGTGAAATATCCCTTTAAGGAAAGCTTTGAAAAAGCCCCATATCCCTCTTAGGAGGTATGCTGTTGAATATGCTTGCAACTGCAATGTCACTCTTTCTAATGTAGAGATCAAACAGCAATCAAAGCACACAGGAGACATTTATTTTATTTATATAGTTTCAAATAGCTCATCTTTATGTGGAAGCCAAGCAAGGCCCGAATCCTCTCTCACAGTACAGTTCGCAGTTTAAGTCCAAATAAAGAATGGCAAAAATGATTCCCTCTCGCTTTCCTTCCCTCCCCGCTGTTTGTGTGAAGTGCATTGGCAAATTCTCAGAGCGTGCCTGCTCTTTCGCGGGGAACGAAGGCCGTTTCCTTACACTTTTTGCCGCACCATTGTGTGCTTTATGGCTTGTGTCGGGGGTGAAATCACTGCGCAGCGATTGACCCTGGCTCTTCTGGTACTTGAATATGATGATGGCTGTTTCATGACTTGAATATCAACAGCATCATATCTCCGCATCTTGAAACTTCTTCAGTGATGTCAGTGGTCACATATGTTTGAATATTATAAATGTACTTGAAAAGGTTATAGACTTAATGGAGATTGAAAATAATTCATCCTTACCATCTTCTAGAGCACAACCTGCACTTCTCAAGGTTGTTAAACGGGACCTATTGACTTATTATATGCGCTTTAAGAATGAAAAGGATATTTCATTAAATAGTTTCCCACCAAAATGATTCTTTATCCTTTTATGTTGTGCTTAAGTAAAAACTGTTTTCTATCTCATTGCAGTAGGAAGTACATAAATTATGTACTTAATGTGCTTGTGGTGGCTGTCCTTAAGTGCTCGGTCCATTCTTCTCAGTTTTGAGAGGTCCTTAAGGTGATATTCTTTATCTTACTAACCAACAGGTTTTAAGAGGCACTCCTGGAAAGTCAAACATTGCAATTAACAACATAATTAAGTGTCAAAGCCATTATGGTGTTTTCTAGTTACAGAAACAAGGGCTGTATTGATCAGAAACAGACCCTGATTGATCTCTTGATCGATTGGCTTGCATAGGTATTTATCTGCCAGCATGTGTCAGTTCTTATTGGGGACAGGTGCAGTTACTATTGCCTTCAGTTAAAGCTATTAGACTACTGTGATGCCGTGGCAATGGGCTGTCAATCAAAGTCCCCCACCCCCATACACAACCACCTTCTGTGCTTTTGTAAGGCATGTCAAATTAAGACACACTTCAGTAGTTACTGCTTCATCAGGGGTATCGACACTATGTAGTGCTATATGTTTTTTTTTTTACATCAGACCCAGACACCATGGTCAGAAATTGCTTAATGACGTAAATTGAGATATTAGTTTTATTTAGGTCGTTCTTTGGAGCTTGGAGGATTTTCAGTATGACCGACTTTGCTTTTATCTTTTATTTTTTGGTGCAGGAGCCGGTCATGATCAAGTTCTTAGAGGAAGTTCCTCATCTTCTGGCGTCATATGCCCGGCCGGCCAACACATCCTGCTATACTACATGGACCTGTTTCTTAGAACACTTCCTCAGGGAAGGTAAGTTTGCAAAGTACCTCAAACCTGTCAGATCAGACACTTTCTCTTTGTACACTCTTACATTCCAACACCTTTTTTTGGTTAATTACATTCATCTTCTTTTTGGAATTTTCAGTGTGAACACATTACTCATACTATTTATACTACAAAATGGCATTGAATAGTACAAATTGGGAAGCGCCTTTAGTGTGAAGAACATTTTAATATTCTAAAGAACCTTTTTTTTCCACTATAAAGAACCTTTTGAGCCATGGAAAGTTTCCACTGATGTTAAAGGTTCTTTATTGGCATCTGTGGTTCCATGAAGAACCTTTATTTTTGAGAGTGTATCCATCTCCTTCCTCAGGTGGAGTGATAGAAGCCTTCCCTCCTTCGGATAGTGTGACATGTCTGACGGTGGATCTTCTGGTGGAGCCGGGTGGAGATGTGCACATGCTGTCCTGTGGAGATCAACTGCGTGGGCCCAGTGGGTTGGAAGTGGTGGGCTGCACTGTACCCCAGTCCTCCATCTGCCCTGACGTCCTGCACACTATCTGCAATAGTATAGGACAGGCCTGTCAGCAGCGCTTCATCATGGGACACCTCTCCATAGATCTAGTCACCTTTCTGGATCCCAGCAACCTGGAACAGCAGGTTAGAGAACCAACTAAGTCTTTAAAACACTTCTCAATATGAACCACTTTATATTTACACTACCTTTTTAAATATTTGGGCTCAGTAAGATTTAGAGTAAGAATACTTTTATTCAGCAAGGATGCATTAATTATTTTTTTTTACATTACGAAATAAATTGTAATGCAAAAATGTACGTTACAAAATGTTTTATTTAAAATAAATGCTGTTTTAAAGATTGATAATAATAAGAAATGTTTCTTGAGCTCTAAATTACCATATTAGAATGATTTTTGAAGGATCGTGTGACACTGAAGACTGAAGCAAGGGCTTCTGAATATTCAGCTTCGCCATCACAGGAATAAATTACGTTTTAAACTTGATTAAAATCGAAAACAGGTATTTTAATTTGTAATAATATTTCACAATATAACTGTTTTACTCTATTTCAGATAAAATAAATGCTGCCTTGGTGAACATAAGATACTTTTTTTAATTGAATGGTAGTGTATATTTTATATATATTCTATTTTTTATATTTTTATACTTTACAGATATGAAGCATTATAAAAGTAGTCACGTTAATGTACAATTGAGTATGAATATAGATAAGATTAAGGTTAAATGTATAGGTATGACATTTCCATTCATAGTACAGTAGACTATATGCTTTTGAAACTATTATACATTATGTAACATATCCACTTTAATCAGACAAAGAAAGCGGTTATCCAAAGAAAATTGGTATACGTTTTTATTAGTACAGTTTTCTGGAATCAAACCCACAACCTTGGTATTGCTAGCGCCATGTTCTTCCATTTGAGATACAGGAACAATGGAAGCACTCAGCTCTATCTATCTTTCATCAAACAAGCTCGCTCAGAAACAAATTGACCCTTAAATGTCAGTGGTGTGTTTTACAGCTCTATGAAAACAGAACCTGCCATGTTAAGAAGCTGTTGAAAATGATATGGGATCTGACATGTGGCACTGTTCTGTCAGAGCACGTAACACCGTTCTCACCTTATAGAATATAGATAGTGTGAGGGTTCAATCTACTGGCCCGGGGCTCTTATTGAGATGTTATAAGATCACTCCTAGGTTCCCCTTAGGAGCTGTACAGATGAGACAATGAAGGGTGGCTAATGTGCCAAAAGGCAATCTAATAAACTGTCAGGTCTTATTGTGTCAATAAACTAATTCGCCTTTTAAGGCCTTGCCCCCTGACCTTACAACACCCCAGCTATGTACTGGTGTCAGACAGGAGGTCAGGCTGGAGTGTCTTTTCCTCAGACGTTGGGGTTCTTGGTCACTGTCGAAGACAGATCGAACAATGTGGTGTTTTCTCTAGCACAATAAATAGAAAAAGAACATTTTGGCTTGCTTATTTGCAAGATTCTCCCCATCTTTTTTCAATATCTGCAAAAAATACAGTAAGACACTACATTGAGTTGATTTTACGGACTATGTACTTTAATGTACTTTTAAAAATTAATATACCGGTATGCAGTTATCTAAAGAGCTTTTTATACCTGCATAAGCTAATAGGTTTTAAACAGTTCATGTAGACCTCATGAAGCTCATTTTTAAGGTTACCTAAATAAACATTTGTTACAGTGCTGAGACACCCCTAACAGTAGGAGGCTAACTAACTAGCATTCCTTGCGTTTCAGACCGTGCATGGTTTGCTTTGCATCTCTGCCAAATGACATGACAACTGAAAAATCTCTGTGGGTGAAAAGGGAGGGGATACATTAAAATAAATTTAAGTCTAATGTGGAAAAAATGAAATGGATTTGACCTCACTGACCTTACTGTGTTAGATATTGAGTTAGTCATTTTTCAAAACTTGTGTTTCTAAATCTAGGTCTGTTTATTAAGTCATGGGATGTTAATATCCCCTGTGGAAATGTTATACATAGTGCAAATGATTAGTGAGCAAAGGAGTGATTATATAACTAGGCAACATGATGCATAATTAATTAGAGTACTGTGATTTTTATCAATGATTCTTGCTGGCAGGCCTAAGATGGAAATGTGTCTTGTCACATTGTTCTTTTAGCGATCCAATTTCCACTGCCACTAGAGGGTGTCAGAACACACTCACATTGAATTCACTATATCGATCACTATTTCAAAAAGAAAACCTATTCTTAGTTGTTCTTACTGTTGAAGGGCCTGTCTGGAGATGGACAGTGGTTTTGGTGTAAGCCAAATCCTAGTGTTCTAATCACTCATGTATGTGCTTGAAATGTTAGAGCTCAGAAAAATAGCTTATGACATTTACTTAACACAGTGAAAGCCTGGAGCCCCCTTTGAGTCAGTGGTTGATTTTTACAGCTACTTATGCACATACTATTTATCACTCTGAAAGGGTTGGTCTAGTATGAAATGCTATAGAACAGATATATTTTCAAATGAATGTCATATACCGCTGTTTTAATCATCGACTCAGTTGGCATGCTGTGATTTTAAAATAGATGATTGACTTTGGAAGGCAGAGAACAGCAGATTTTTTTAGATAAATTACTCATGGAGGTGGAATATACTTTTCCACAGAAAATCTCACACTTGAATCTCATATACACTCCCGATAGAATGCCATTTAGTCCTGCAAATGAAAGTAATTCCTACATTCTTCTGATTGAATAGCACCAGGATTCTCTATATTGTGAATTCACAGAGGCACGGGATGAATTTTATTCAGCGTGTCTTACTGAGAATAAACTGCACACACAATTAAAACTGACAAAAGGAATTCAGGCAGATAAATCCAAACATCACTGTCCGATCTCTCCTGGCACAGAGGCAGACAGATCTGCCAGACTAGTGCTAACCTGTCTCTATTTAAACATCAATTTACATTTAAACCTGTTGCTAAAAGCAGTCTGTATTTTTTGTATGTGTGGGGGAGAGGTGGGTCGCATGTGTTTGCCCTTGCAGGCTTGCCTCACATTGTGTGCGGAGGGAGGCTCAGCTGCAAGATTGCAGTTTTTAATGAAAGTGAAGGGGCTATAGAAGACAGGTACAATCTGGGCGTATATATCAAGCGCCTTTGTTGAGGTTGACAATGAAGCAGGCTTGGCTGATTCTACAGACTGGCTAAATGGTCCCACCTATCCCACAAGCACAGGTATTAAGTATGACTACTGGATGAATTCAGCTCTATACTCTATACTGAGTCCGGAGTCCAGTTTTCAAAGGTCATTGCTTTACTTGATTCCTTTACAAGGGCTTATTTCGGACAGGGATTTGTGCTTAGTCTTTAAAGAGCTTTAAATTTGTATGAATTAACTACTTTCGCAAGCAAAAAAATTAACTGTGATGACATCATAACATTTCTTATTATATACTGTAGCTACAACACAAAGGAATATTTTTTTTTTCTGGACAAAATCAACAGATATGAAATAATTAATCCTTTATTTTCTTTCTTTTTAGTAGTTATTATATACTGAAATTAATTTGTGCTTGCAATTGAATTAAAGCCGGTGTAAGATGATGATTCAGCGCACTGTATATTTCTGCATGTGAACGTTGAGCACAATACTGTGATCAGAAAGTGATTTCAGCAGCCGGGCCACCATTTGCATTTGCTGGCAGCAGCGTTTAGGTTGACAAATAGGGACGACAGGAGAGTCAGCCAACTGCCACTTAGTTATTAACAACTCCTTCAGTGGTGATTTATTTGCCACTTTTTGAAGAGAGGGCATAGCTATTAGATTATTATCAGGGAAAATTAGCCCTGTTTAAGCATAAGGCCACGACTGGGCCTGACCCCTTAATATCCTTATAATGATGCCATTAACCATACAGATGTGAAGAGTCTCCAGTTGGGCTTTAGACACAGTATGTAACACACTCTCTCTCTCTCTCTCTCTCTCTCTCTCTCTCTCTCTCTCTCTCTCTCTCTCTCTCTCTCTCTCATACACACACGTCTGTTGAATCTGAGCTCTGTTTTTTCCCCCTGCAAATACAGTTATTCATCTGTCTGTTTGTTGTGAAATTTTTGTCATTGTCTACTTGCTGTTTGAAAATAAGCGAATAGTTACGTTGATTTATGTGTTGGACCTCCAGACTTGTCTGTGTATGCTGGTTTGTACTGTATTTAGGTATGGGCTATTGATCTTGACCTGGGCTACAGTAACCAGCTGGCTATGACCCAGCTGATGCTCATGATGACGAGAGGGACGCTGGACTGCCACACCAGTAAACTAGAGGTTTCCCCTTTAGTCAGAGATGTGAAGTCTTCCGTACGCCATGCTGGAATAAAGATCAGAGCTGTAAGAATCTCTAATTTCAAGTAAAGTATCCACTCACTCTATTGGCATTAAGAAGATGTGATTGTTATATACTGGATTTGAAATATGGTATAAAAACATTTGTCAGATATTCAAGACTTTATTTTGGAATAGTTTAGTAATAACCTCATAGAGATCAAAAATGAACAAATCTGTTATTTATTCACCGTTATGTTGTTCTAAACCTACTATACCATTCAAAAGGGGATGGTAATATAGCAAGAGAGTTCAAATGTTAATTTCCTTTGTTTTCTCAGAGAGTAGCCCTCTCTTCCAGTTCTTCCAGTCTTACAATTTCTTACCAAATTCTTTTTTTTTTTTTTTTTTTATCGTGGTATATATGACTTTCTTTCTTCTGTGGAAGCACAAGTTTTAATGTTGCCATTCTCATCCATACAATAAAAGTGGACGGAAACTATGGGCTGTCAAAAATGCATCATAAAAGCAGTGTATGCAACTTGTGTGTTTTATTCCAAATCTTCTTCAGCCGTATGATAGTGTGAGGAAAAGACTGAAATTGAAGTCATTATTCACTGAAAGTTTTGTCTCGACAGCCGTGGTCACCATTCACTTTCATTACATGGAAAAGGGCAGCTTGTACATCCTGCTATAAATAACAATCATTTTATTTTCACAGTAGAAAGAAAGTCCTATGGGCCATGAGGGTGAGTAAATATGACAGAATTTTCTTTCTTTTTTTTCGGTGAACTATCACTTTAAAGGTTAATGCTAAACACTTTGGAATGCTTTTAGCTCTTTAAAGCACAAGAATGCCATTATCCAGAATGTGTTCCTTGAGACTGGACCAAAGAGCAATAAGAGTCCTCTGCTGGATATTATCCCGATAAATCACTGCATCCATAAAGATTGATCCAGCTAAGCTTTGTTGTTTTATTTTGGTTAAATACAACTAAACGCTGTAATTACGCTTCCGACCTGATTGGTGTTTAGAAGAAGCTGAATTCATTATCATTTTGATAGATGAGTCTAAATAATCAGCCCATAAATAATGCATACCATATTCATTATGCATGTGTATGCATGCCTGAGCACCTCATCAACCTGATGCCAGCCCCTAAACAATAGAGTTCCTTTATTAGCGGCAAACCGGAGTTTACGCTTGTTAATCTGCGACTTGTATTATTTTATCAAACATTCATTTGGTTTGTATGCCCTCATATCGCCCGGCTCCCGCCTGCCTGTCTTAATGGCTCCGGCTTTGGCCATCATTTAAACCTAGAATATTACAAACACAATTAAAACCCTGCAGGAAAAGCTTTTTATTGTTGTTTGAGGATAGTGTGCCTGACAGCTGAAAACAGAGTTCCATAGAAGGGAATTACTCATGCCCCGCACACCGTGCAAGGGCTTTACCCTCCGCTTCATATCTGTCACTGAGAATATGCCTCATGCCCGCTACGAGTCCTGCGAGTCCTGCCACTCTTAACTAATCCGCTCCTGTGGCGTTCTTTTAGACACATCTTTTATCTGCCGTGTCTGTGAGCATCGTTGGGTTTTATAGGAAACCTTTCTGTTTTCTGCAGCGGTATAACCTAATAACACCGGACTCGGTCTCCCCAGTGCCCTCTTTGACTGTGAAACTAAAGCCCCCTTTCTCCATGCGGGCTTTCGAAACTCTTCTATTTGTTTCTAGTGTGGCGGTTATTGCCATCCCCGAGAGGTCAATTTATCATTTAGATGTACTGGTCAATTTTTTAGCAACAGAATCACATGCAATTTCTTGTCTAACTCTGTGTGTACCGTATGTGCTCTTCTCAGCAAACCTCCGTGACCAGTCGCTTTGCAGTGATGTGCACCCGACTTCTCCACACCAATCTTTCTTTGGTATATTACAGCACATTTTTTCTGATGTGCAAAGCGCAGGGCATAGGCTATGATGTCAAGGTATAACCTCTCCCATTAATACAACTGGTGTTCTTTGATTGCAGAGCAAGTGTTTTTATATACTTCTGCTAATGTTTCAGGCAAGGCAAGGCACTGTGTTCGCCCCCCATGACAGCAGAGATAGAAGGAGTCTTGGCATGCTGTGAGTTCCCACATGAAGCAGGCAGACGCATAACCCTTGTCTTTCTCCAGCTTTGTTTTCCCTTCTTCTGTCCCCATTACCATTAGAGATATATCTAGACCTTGAGCACACTCCCAAGAGCAGATTAAACATTATGTAGTGAATACCTCAACCTGAAATGTGTCAGAGTGCAAAATACTGCCAAGTCGAATTAAAAGCATTTGTCACATAAATCCTATACCCATCACATCGAAGCCCTGCTCTCCTTCCTCATTTCTCCCTAAAGAATAGCACACTCTTTAAGGCTGAGAGTTCTCATTAAGCTCCTTACAGCCCCACAGCCAAACAAGGTGATTGTTTTTTTGTTTTTCTCTGATGATGGTTCTGGGGGATCATTAGTAAGCTCGTTTGTTTCTGTGTGTCGTTAACAGAACAATCTCGGAGAATCTCCAGGGAGCACTGCTGACCTTTGCTCGCAACCTGTCAGTCATTCATCAGGAAATATCAGCTCCAAATATGCAAGGAGAAAACAATTTTAAGGTATGCGGATGTATTTTTTGGACCCTGCGCTTAAAAGTCCTTATGCTAATGGGATATTCTCTGCTTCACTTTAGTCATCAAAAAACACTATAGATGTTTCACGTTCAAGTCATGTATCTACAAACTAGGACAGAAATCACAAGGATTTTTGACAGTTTCACCTATTAAAAATAATGGTTTTAGAGACTTTACAAAGACAAAGAATGACCTGACAAACAAATAATTAACAAAAATATATCCACAACACAGCAGTAAGTATCAGTCACTCAGTAGAGGAGTCCACTACTCCACTATTTACTCCAAAAGGCTCTGCAAAACCTTAATGTAATGCTAGTAATAATAAACGTCATGCTTCAAATTGAGTTATGACACAACAATTGTCAGCATATTACTTTTGGCAAATGGTGAGTATACAGGCCCATAGTGAAAAACAGGTTTACAGTTTGCACAAAAATATGTCACAATTTTGTCTAAGCATGTTATTCTAAAAAAATATATATTGTCCGTATTATAACTAAACTAAAGTTTATTATTAAACTATCATTATACCAAAGTTTCACTGAGACATTTTGTGGTAAAGAGAAGTGAACTGGTCAATCTCAGATGAGAAAATTTTACTTGAGCACATTTATTTTTGAAAAAGCATGCCACTTGCCTGTCATATTAACATTTTATACAATACACAAGTTATGCATTTATTAAAGTGAAGGCTGTATCTCTGACCACTATCTGCAGCTGAAGTCATACAAATGTAGAACACTGTGGACATTGTGAGTGAATTGGAGATTCTTTGACACTTGCTGAATTACTGCATTCAACACACTATTACTTAATTTGATGGAATTCTTATTCACTGTTCAGTGGTTAGAGGTTAAGATCTGTTGTCAGACATATACTGAATGTCTGCTATTGTTTGCTTTTATAAGGAACTTATCAAGGACATCGAGGAGATCCTGGGCATGACCATACAAAACCAAACCACATCTCAAGAAGAAAAGGAGATTCCTGCAGTCGGAAGCGAACAGTTATCACCTCATAAACCACACAGATCAACCCCAAATAAATCAACATAGTTATACCATATCATCAAAAGCATTTGCACATTCAGTTATAAATTGCTGTCAAGAAACATTTCTACAGAACTTAGTTATATAATACATACTGTAACATTTCATCCATGGCCTTTTTAGGTTTCATTTTTATAGTGATCTAAAATGTTGTGCAATTTTTTTGTTTTTGTTTGTAAAGATTAACAATGCGAAAAGGATGTGCCATTCATGACATTTTCCTAGCTCATCATAGGGTGAGACTACAACTGGGGATAGTTGCTTAATTCGTTCCGCCTTGAATTATGTTCCAGGAACACAAAACATAACTTTGCATTAAATCTTCTTTAAAATTATAATCACTAAAAAATAAGCAGTTTTTGATAGTTTTTTAAATAGGTACTATACATTATAAATGTAAATCTATATTGTGCATTTACTGTTAGAATGTATTGTATAACTAATGCTATATTACTATATTGTATTTTATGTTTAATTCCAATTGTGAATGGAAGTTAAGTGCGCATGAGAATAAAGATCCATGACACTATACACACTGCTATGCTAGAGCAAATGGGAACAAAAAAAGCGCTTGGTTGTTTCTTCCCGGAGAAGATATGTATCGTACCACTGAAGGTTATATTGAACGCATCATAATTTCTGCGAAAAACTAACATATTAATCGTACTTTCGTCCAGGTAACAATATAAATGATTGTCAGACGAGTTTTAAAGCCGCTCCGGTAAGTTGTGTAACGTTAGCCTTTACTGACAACCGAAACGGGACTAGGATTCAAGATCACAGAATGTTTAGGCGATACTTTTGTACTGACTAAAAGTCACAAAGCTAGCTGTTAGTTGGGGTTTGATGCTCTTTATTTCTCGTGGCTTTGTAAGCTGTCACGTTGCTTAATTTATTTTTCATGACGAAATAATGATGTGACGCACCAACAGAAGCTCTTGAAATATTAGACTTGAGGGTTTACTCAGAAATGACAGAAATTCTGCGGATAATCCACAGCGGCTTTCTAAAAGTGGTGTTGTTCCCCAGCACCTTTGGGAATAAAGCGCTTCGTCCTGCCGCCTCTGAAGTATTAACATGTCACCTCACGCAGCGCGCACTCCCGCCCTGGACCTCGTTCTGCGTGCGCTACCGTGACGTCATCAATGACCAGTTCGGTCTGTCCAACTTCAACTGGCAGGTGCAGGGAGCGAACTACCACATCCTTAGAACTGGTGCTTTCCCTTTCATCAAATACCACTGCACCAAAGCACCTCCTCAGAACCTGGAGTTTGAAAATAGTTTTTTTGCTGCATTGAAAGTCGTTAATCTTGGTAAGTTTTAATGGGCTACACGTTTTATCTGATATTTAAAAAAAATAAAGGCATTTATGTTTTTCCTCTCTTTCTTCAAGGTATCCCATGCTTGGCATATGGCTTGGGTTCATGGATGGTAGTTGGTGTGACAGAGAAGGTTCAGACATCTGCAGGACCTGTCACCGTTTACTTTGCGTACAAGGAGGTGGACGGTGCTCAGTTCTAATATTCTACTATTTGAAAATGACTTGAGTTTCACAGGCCAATATTTGTCATACAGTATGCAAATGCCCTGGAATCCACTTTTGCATTGTATGAAATGCCCTGGAATGCACTTTTGCACAAAAAAAAATAAAATGATTAATTTTCAACTTCTGAGTTTTCTTTTCAGTATAACAATTTGTATTGATTTGTAAATATCAGATTGATAACTAAAAATATAAAAAAGCATAAAAAACGTATTTCTCAATTAACATTATTTAACAATAGTATGTTTATTATTTTTATTAATAGTATTGCCTAAAATAATAAGCAAGATATTCCCCCCAAATTTTGAGTAATAATTGAAGCTTTTTAAATAACCAGTTGCATAAATAATAAAAGAGATAAAACCCACAAAAATTGAGGGGCAAAATTTAGAACCACTGATTAAAAGTTTGACCAGATTATTCAAGAACATCTTTTCTTTCCAAGGTAAAATACTTAATTACATGTCTTTTATTATTATTTATTAAATTGGTAATTGTGTTTCTCATCCGTTTGTTGCAAGTAGGCAAGCTTATTTTGAAATTTGACATTTTTGAGAAGTCTTTTTTTTTTAAAATTGATTAAATGATTTGGTCAAACATGGGATGCAGATTATTAGGCATTATTATGATGCATCTCGATGTATTCTTTGACGTTTACAAGCTATGCAACTCCTCGTTTTCCCACTTGTTTTCCTCCCTAAAGCTAATGCAGAATTTTAAATACCTTCAGCTCATTTATTTAAAGTCAAATTAGAGCCCACGCCCTGCCTGGCATATTGTCAATAGGAAGCAAGAGGGATTGTTTGGAGGACAGGTCTGATAAAATGGTTTTTAATTACAATAGAGGAAGTGTGGCCTTCGTTCAGAGCCCACCCTAACCCCCTCCCCCTGTCATTCTCGGATGCTTTGATTTCTGATAATGTGCTTTGCTGACTCCAGCTCTCTTCTGCAGGATCTTTCGTCACATTACCTCTGAGATCGGCTTTGACAAACTACCATATTGATCCTCTAGACTTCTCAAAGCTTTCTGCCGGGCACATTAATCAGAGGCCTCGATTTTCTGGCCCTGCCGCCTTCTCTCTTAGTAGCAGCAGCGATGTGATAATATCATGTATTACATGCAAATCAATAGACCTCTTGGCTCTTGTCTTGCAAATCTTAATTCCGAGTGATTTTGATTAGATTGAGCCATTGTCTGATGACTAAATCTTGTAAGAATACTGGCAGTTTCAAACCATCAGGGCTGTATTGAATTGCCAATAGCCCTTATTAAGAATTTCATCCAATTTAAACACAAATGACGTAAATGTGTTTCTTTGACTGCGTTACATACCTGCCCCCTCATTCCCAGTGTATATACAGGCAGGCAGCCCCTATATTACATCATCAGTGAGGGGGCTAATTGGCCTTAATGGAAATCATTTAGACACCCAGCGAAATCTGATCAGCACTATTAGCCTGAACGGGCTGGCTCTTCCTTTTCATCTTTGAGTGTTGAACTGCTGCATGGGGAATGCTCAGGCAAGCATGTCTTAATTCCTCATTGACTCTTTGACCTTTACCCCGTCGCTGATACTGTAGCAGACCTGGAGGAGGATTAGAGTGTCACCGCGTGGTGACAGGCCAGGCCTTTGTGGCTTTGACAGGCTGACGCGAGCCCTGAGAAACCCGAGCCGATGTCGCGGTGTTCGTGGTGTTCCTGTTTTTGGTCTGTTCCACGAGTGTGGTGCCAAGCCACAGGAGACGACATTAGTCTGAGCGGGTGCTTATCGCTTACACCTCACCTCGGTCAACGGTCTAGGATAACGGAGCAGCAAATTGGCTACTGTAAAGTAACGGAAAATTTAACGGCGTCATGTTAAGAGATCAGTGCCTTGTTTTAAGGGCCTTGCAATCAAGACTCGTGTTTGTAATTGGAGGTCTAAATTACCCTCTCTTGAATATAAGGTACTAATCAACAAAGGATTAAGCACTTGTATTAACAAGTTCAATTACATGCAAATAAAGGAGACCCAAGTTAAAATCTTTAAATACAAACACTATTTACATCTTAGGTAACTAATGAAAATGTGAAAGCGGGATATGATTGTGATATGAGGAGGGGAAATCAGAGGTACGTGGCGCATAATCTATTATTTAGCAAGAAAAATCACATTAATTTTTGGATGACATGGAGATGTATGTGTTTGGCAGAAACAATTATTGTATGAATAACCCCTGCAGCTAATTCTGTGAAGGTTATCATTGAGCTCCCAGACCAACTACAGGCTCCTGTGTCTCGCAGGGTTCTCCATCAGCAGGGGAATGTCAGCCGCATCACAGTTTGTGTCGTGTGTTTCCGTGATCTTCGTGTCAGCAGAGGTGCTGAGACAAATAGGTTTGGAATTGAACTTCTGTTGTCATAAGTCATTAAATGATGGTGACAAACCAAGGTAAGCAATTATAGCTCACTGAATCACATTCATGAGGACATCTTCAAGAATGTCAAAAATCTGCCAATGTATTAATTGCATTTGTGTCTCGTGATATTACAGTATTGGCTGCAGTCCTGAATTCTGATTAAATTCACTTTAGCGAGGAAAATGATTTTCTTATATGGAATAGGCCAGGGATCACTAGTGTAATGTCATTTCATCCCGAATGAAACCATCATGTGAATCTCTTGTAGAAAAAAATAATAATATTTATCTGTTTATTTAGCTCTTTTTGCATTATTTAAACTCACAATTAGTTGCACATGTTCAATGCACAAATGCCTTTGTATTAAGTCTATAATATATAGTAGAGGAAACTGAATGGTGGTAACAATTTTTGCTTTAATATCTCCAACTCGGATTGTTTTTTGTGCCATTTGTGTTAAACTTAAAAATAGTTTTCCCCACATTTGTCTGCAGTTAAAGTTGTCTTAAAACATTGAACTTATCTCTAAACTATGTACTTTAATGTGAAGTACAAAGAGAGTTGTAACAGTAGGTGGAAGGGGTTGTAACACTATTAGAAAACATAATGCATTTAAAGTTAAAAAAAGGGGAAAAAATAAAAATATATATATTTTAAAACCATTTGTGTGTCCACAAATATTGCAGTATCCGAAATCCTTTTCGGAAATTTTTAGGTCCCCATGAAGAAAACCGCTTATAAATGATACTATAGTTATATTATATACTATATTATAAGTAAAAGTTATTACAGTAGGCGTTTTACAGTAGGACATGGTTTTGAGTAAATGCTATATATCAAATTAAACCGGAATCGGATTCAGAGGACGATATTTTGTCATTTAATATGCATTAACCTGATCAAATTAGAATCAAGAAGTGAAATGTTGCATCTCAAAATAGTTTTTTGTCATGTAAATCCTTTATATTGACTGAGCTCAGGATAAAGGTTGTCATTTATGATGGTTATTTCATCCCCGTACTTTCCAAGTGTTGTTGTTACAACTGACCCTGTGCTACAACCATTTCTGGTCTCCCCTATATAGCCTTTGATAGTCAGTAAGTATATTTTAATGGAGATTTCATCATGTTAGCATAGCATTATCAGACTGAAAAATGAAAATGGATTTAGTGCAATTGTTAAAGCCTTAGTGATTTCTGTGTATTATAATTGCTGACCTCACACCACTGAGGCTGGAATTACTTGATGCTTTTTTCACATGCTATTGGGTGCTGAGAGTGGTTCTTATAGAGAGGGGAAAAAGCCATTAAAAATCTATTAAAGCAGATCTTTTTACCCAGAGGGGAAAGCCTTCTCATTACTAAGCAGATTGGAAGGGATGACAAGTGGCTGTATATTTCTTTTTTATTTTCCTTTCTTCTTCTTCTTCTTTTTTGAAAGACCAGCTGAAAGGCAGCATGCCCACTGTGCCAATCAGTATTGCTTCAGCTACAGGCTGCAGGTGTTTCCAGTGCTGTCAGTCATGCGAAGCACTGACCCTTTCGAGTCTGGATTCGGGCAAGTGATTCACGATTCGCGCGGAACAATTCCTCAAGGCCGCCTCTGTAGCGCTCTTTAGTTCGTGTTAAAATAAATGCAACATTAATTAATGCAGAAGTTCATTAAAAAGTTGTTCATTTGAAGTGCGGATGCTGTTATTTAGGAATGTGTGATAAAAACGTGCTTTATGTTAATGGATCATCATCTGACTGATGACACATCCGTGTAAATGTATCCCGTCTGAATTCATGTTTTCTGTTTTGATATTTTCCAACATTTAGCTTAATGCATTGTTTTTGGTTCTCCTTCCAGCTGATTACAACTTCGCTTTTGCTTCTCCCTTGGAGCTTGGAAGATGCCTCGCTCATATTTACTGTTTACAGTGTTGACATTTAGAATAATGGATACTAATGGTGTCTCCATGAATTATTGTGAGAGTTAAATGAACTCTCCATTTTATTATATATTATGCAGTATTTAAAGTTTTGGGTCATTAAAAACCAGACGGCCCCCTCCCCCCGCCCCAAGTTTGTCTTTTACCCCCTGCCAGTGTGCAGCGATGCCCTTGTTGCCACAGGCTACATCATATCTGTTCTTCAGAAAAGCATTATTACAATATTCTGAACTAATGCTTTGTTTTTGATTCTGCATTCAGATACTATTGTAGTTTTACTGGAGGAGTCTACGCTAGTCTAAGTAACCTGAGGTGCTACGACTTGTAGTATGAATCTTGTAAAGCTTGTTTCTGCGGTCCAGTCTAGCTTTCACTTTTTTGCATTGTTTTTTTGTTTTTTTTATAGGCTACACTTCTTTCACACTGATCGTCCTCTCGAATGTGTATCGCCAAAGTTCTGCTGTTCCAAGGGCACGATCTCTCCCCCTGGAGGTCAACGGCATCTACCAAAGGTCAAGGTTCAGTTGTATTCCTCTTAGAAATGTGTATGTGTGTGTGTCTGCCTTCTATACATCCATATGCATGCATTCTCATAGTTACAGCATGAATCGTGAAATTCAGTGAAATAGCCATCCGCTTTAAATACACTTTTTCAGAGAGCAAGCAGCAAAAAGCAATCTTTTACAAAGGGAAAAACGTGGAGGAAAGAAAGTGAAATAAATCATTCCTGTTATCCACTTTGATACTCGTTCTCTTTTTTTTTTCTTTTTTTTTTTCTTTTTTTTTCTTCTCAGATGTGATGTTAGATCTCCAATCTTTCTGCAAATGAGCCCTGGCTCTCTGTAATGGCTTTCTGCTTCTCATGGGAAGTGCGAGTCGTACGTTCGACCCAAAAGCTGCTGATTGAAGAGGAAAATGTAATACAGGTGTAAAGCAGACTTGATGGGGGTCTTATGCAAGGGTTATGAATTTTAACCATTTTCATCTACACACTTGTATGTACATACATATCCAATTGCATATGAATGTGCTGGCTGGACTGTTTGCTGCTCCGCAGAGACCGAAGGGTTTCTGCTGGGCTGTCGCTAATTCCAGATGAGAGGATTGCTATTATGCTAAATTAATAGGAATTAAGGAGGATTGAGTTGGTTAAGCAAGCACTTGATTAAGCTTTGCACAGCCCAGCAGCTTCATGAATGAAGTTGACACAGACTGTGACTATACAGGACAAAAGAGCTTGGACAGAGGTGATTGCTTACATTTTTTTTTCCCTTCAATTTGGCCAATTAGACATTATACAATATTGCTTGTTTGTTTATTTGTTCAATTAGTGATTGTTAATTATTGTTGTATTTTTAGATTATAATAGTGATTATTATTTTATTTATGCCTTGAAAAATTATTTTGTGATCTAAAAATGAGATTTTCATCTTTGTTTTGTGCTATTTCTGATCAAATTTAAAATGCTATGTACTCTCATAATGATTGGCTAAAAAAAAGAAAAGAGAAAAGACGTTTTTTCCCCCCCTTTATTGTTTAGCATGGTTTCCTTTTGAAATCTCAGGCATGTGATGGCATTTGTGGGCATTATTTTTCATAGATCCTCCAAATGGAGCCATTTATTGATAATCCCAATATTAAAGACCTGAAAAACGAGTGTTATAGATTTAAATTAGGGTGCAAATGTCCTTTTGTGTATATTCAGCATGTGTGCCCTCAGTTTCTAATGGATATGATGCATCTGGCTTCACATCCCTCTAAAAAATTTGAAAGTTACAACCCCCCTGTACGTTTAAAGGGTTAGTTCACCCAAAAATGAAAATTCTGTCATTAATTACTCACCCTAATTTTTTTGATGAAATCTGAGAGCTTTATGTCCCTCCATTGGCAGCTACGCGACTTACACTTTGACGCTTCAAAAAAAGACATAAAGAGATCGGAAAACTAATCCATACGAATTGAGCGGTTTTGTAAAAAAAAAAAATTGAAGAGACACGATCGCTTTATATAGAACAGATTGAATTTTGGCTTTTATTCACATATAAACATTGATCAGCGAATATAAACAAAAGCTCAACTGAACCTGCTTGACGCGCGAGAATAAACCTCTTGCTGAAGCTCAATCGTGCTGCGTCACACACTAGAATGAACCTCATTGGTTCTCGCACGTCAAGCAGACATGCTTGAGCTTCCGTTTACCACAACTGATGTGTGAGTTGATGAATGTTTATACAGTGCTGGTCAGAACTATTTGCCCCCTTGGTAAATATGATCAAAGATGGCTGTAGAAAAATAAATCTGCATTGTTAATCCTTTTGATATTTTATTAAAAAAAATTAGCAAACATCGAACCTTTCATCGAATCCATGATGTCATGTATCTGAACAAGATGTCCTGGACGTCTGGCAGAAAATTAGGCAGAAAATTTAGACGTCTTGTTCAGATGGCATCATGGATTCGATCAAATACCAACAGATACAAAATCAAAACCTGACAGCCTGTGCTAGAAATCTTATAATGGGCCATGTTTGGATCTTCAACAGGACAGTGATCCAAAAACAAACATCAAAATCAAAACAAAAATGGTTCACTGAGCACAAAACCAAGCATCTGCAATGGCCATCCCAGTCCCTGACTGAACCTTATAGAAAATGAGTGGGCTGAACTGAAGAGAAGAAGCGCCAACATGGATCTGGGAATCTGAAGGATCTGGAGAGATTCTGTATGGAGGAATGGTCTCTGATCTCTTGTCAGGTGTTCTCCAAACTCATCAGGCATTATAGGAGAAAACTCGGAGCTGTTATCTTGGCAAAAGGAGGTTGCAAAAAGTATTTAATAAAAGGGGGCAAATAATTGTTCCCAATGTGTTTTGGAGAAAAACATTTATTTCGTAATGTGATTTCCCCCCCACTTTCAATTATTTTACTTCAATAAAAAGGTTAGACTTTTGCATTTTTAAAAAATAAAATATCAAAAGAATAAACAATGTAGATTTATTTTTTACAGCCACCTTGGATCATATTTACCGGGGGCAAATAATTCTGACCTGCACTGTATGTGAATAAAAGCCTAAATTCAATTTGTTCGTGTCTCTTCAATCAAATGTGTCTCTTCAGAAAAGTTGGACTAAACCTCTTAATCATTATTAGTTTTTATAATCTCTTTTTGAACTTTTTGAAGCGTCAGAGTGGTAGTTGTGTAGCTGTCAATGGAGGGTCAGAAAGCTCTTAGATTTCATCAAAAAGATCTTCAGTTCTGTTCCGAAGATGAACAAAAGTCGTACAGGTTTGGAACGACATGAGGGTGAGTAATTAATGACAGAATTTTGGGTGAACTATCTCTTTAAATCAATGGTGTGCCTCACTAGTGTCTATGAGGACATTAACCAGGATGAAAGCTTAACCAGAAAAGCCAAGTGTACCTCTATCATGGTCCCTCTTCAGGGATAAAGTAATTGAGGGGTGGAGTCTCACGGCTGCTAATTTATTACCTATATGTAAATTTAATGATGTGATTGGAAGGGTGCAGACCTGAACCCCGAGGCAACGATGTGGGAATTTATACAACATCCTTGTTTAGTTATTGTCCAACAAAGGGGGAATTCACTTATCACAACCTGCAGAGATTAGTGGGTAATTGTTGCCATAATCGATAAGTCACCAGAGCGTAAAAATAAAAGGTGCAATTGTGTGAGGAAGGGGGTCTGAAATGGTTTTTGGTGTGTTATGGCAGATATAGATTGCATATGTTCATTTCATATTATTGCACTAGCCATGTGTCCCTTCATGCAGCCTAAATTTGGCATGTAAGAAAGCGAGTCTATGTATATGGTTGTGCATTGTGTGGGTTCAAACAGTGGGGCTAGGTCTGCTTGGATGAGCCTCATTGTTCCTGTGCGGCCTAGTGACAACGCTGGCGGGCAGATAGGGATGAAACCTGAGCAGGGTGACAGTGATAAATAGCCCTTTTAATAACAGCTGCCCCACTTGGCCAGCCACTCACAGCCTGTGTCCTCTGTGTATTTATTTCTGTTTATTTATGCATCTATAGCAAGAAGGAAATCACAACCGTAGGGCTCCAATATGTCTTTCTTTGGAGGGGGGGAGGGGGATCTGGTGATTTCACAGATTTGGATTTTTAGAGGGTGTTGTTTTCAACCCAACCAAATCGTTCATCTCTTCTCGGGTCTCCAATGACTTTGTGTTTCTGCATCAAGGCCCTTTGCAGATCCATGTTCTTGCATATTCAGCGTGAATATTGCTTGTGCTTTTCTTTGTATTTCTAATGACCAGTAAATTATGTTTTCTTCATTTTAGATCCAATGGTAGTTTAAGTAATTGATCATATTTTTATTTTTATCTCTATCCATCCATCCATCCATCTGTTTCTGTCTATCTGTCTGTCCCTTGTTCTATCTATCTTTCTGTCTGTCGTTCTATGTGTCTGTCTGTCTGTCATCTCTTGTTATATCTATCTATCTGTCTGTCATTCTGTCTATCTGTCCATCCATCCATCCATCCATCCATCCATCTTTCGTTATATCTATCTATCTATCATTATATCTCTATCTATCGTTATATCTATCTATCTATCATTATATCTCTATCTATCTACCTATCGTTATATCTATCTATCATTATATCTATCTATCTATCAATTTTTTTGTCGTAATATCGCTCTATCTATCTGTCTATCTATCTATCATATGTCTGTCTGTCTGTCTGTGTCTATCTATCTATCATTATATCTCTATCTATCTATCGTTATATCTATCTATCGTTATATCTATCTATCTATCTATCTATCTATCTCATATCTATCTATTTTTCTGTCATAATATCGCTCTATCTATCTGTCTATCTATCTGTCTGTCTATCTATCTATCTATCTATCATTATATCTCTATCTACCTATCGTTATATCTATCTATCTATCATTATATCTACCTATCATTATATCTATCTATCGTTATATCTATCTATCTATCATTATATCTATCTATTTTTCTGTCATAATATCGCTCTATCTATCTGTCTATCTATCTGTCTATCTATCTGTCTGTCTATCTATCTATCTATCTATCTATCTATCTATCTATCATTATATCTCTATCTACCTATCGTTATATCTATCTATCTATCATTATATCTATCATTATATCTATCTATCGTTATATCTATCTATCTATCTATCTATCTATCTATCTATCTATCTATCTATCTATCTATCTATCTATCTATCTATCTATCTATCTATCTATCTATCTATCTATTTTTCTGTCGTAATATCGCTCTCTCTATCTATCTATCTATCTATCTATCTATCTATCTATCTATCTATCTATCTATCTATCTATCTATCATATGTCTGTCTGTCTGTGTCTATCTATCTATATATCATTATATCTCTATCTATCTATCGTTATATCTATCTATCGTTATATCTATATCATTATATCTATCTATCGTTATATCTATCTATCTATCTATCATTATATCTATCTATTTTTCTGTCGTAATATCGCTCTATCTATCTATCTATCTATCATTATATCTACCTATCGTTATATCTATCTATGTATCTATCATTATATCTATCTATTTTTCTGTCGTAATATCGCTCTATCTATCTGTCTGTCTGTCTATCTGTCTGTCTATCTGTCTGTCTATCTGTCTGTCTATCTGTCTTTACACCATTTATATCTCTAAAGCTCATACATGCGTGTGGCCTGAAGAAGTTCTCTGTTGTATTTAAACACATGCTGCTTGCTTTTATGTTGATTTTAACCAAGCCATTAGACGGAGGGCAAGTTCTTTTGTCTGCCGAAATATGACCCGGGGCTTGAATGACTGACTAGCGAAAGTCACGGCAGTATATCAGAGATGTCAGAGCGGGTTCCTTTAGGGCACTGTCTCCCCTGCTCTCTTTCAAACCAATTCTCCCACCTTAATTGGCTCAATTAGTTAAGTATCCATGTACATTATTATCTATGCATTTTTCATGATCCGTTTTAAAACCATGGCAGCATAGAAAAGGGCAACTTTCGGCTATGATTTAGCATTTGGTGAAATGTCAATGTCAAAGCTGGTAACTGATTGGGATAATTAAGTAATTATAGGCAGATGTTGGAACAAATGCCAAAACAGGCTTTGCCCTGCAGAAACTTTTCCCAGCGCTGATTTTGACACCCCTGTTGTGTGGGGATATCCCAGAGGTACCTGTAAAATAGTTACAGTTTCACCCTTGTGATTATTCGGTTGGAGTCTTTGATATTGAACAAAAATGGTCTTTTATGTTATTGTTTGGAGAGGAAATGGGCTGTAAAGAGAGCGCGATCGGAATAGCAAATCACAGCACCTAATAGCCACGGCCAGCGAACCACAGCTCTGGCCTGGAGTTAACGCCGAAACACATATAAACAGCTTTTTTCTTCACAAATTTTAGATGGATTTCTGATAAAGCCGATATGTTCTAATAAACACTCTTAAAAATAAAGGTTCCAAAAGGGCGTTTGCAGCGATGCCATAGAACAGGGGTGTCCAATCCTGCTCCTGGAGATCTACATTCCTGCAAAGTTCAGCTCCAACCCTGATCAAACACAACTGAACCAGCGAATGAAGATCTTCAGACGCACTTGATAATTGCAGACAGGTGTGTTGGATCAGGGTTGGATCTGGACTTGCAGGTAGGTAGATCTTCAGGAACAGGATTGCCATTGAAGAATCTTTTCTGGTTCCCCAAAGAGCCTTTCAGAGAGGAACAGCGATCTTTTTCTAAATGTTTACCCGACAATAATGTACTTAAAACGAAAACGTTTTTCCATTGTGTCTTTCATGAACAGACGTCAACATTGTCAAAACGATTAAAGGGATACTCCACCCAAAAATGAAAATTCTGTCATAATTTACTCACCCTCGAGTTGTTGCAAACCTGTATGAGTTTCTTTCTTCAGCTGAACACAAAAGAAGATATTTTGAAGAACGATTGGAACCAAACAGTTCTTTGGCACCATTGACTTCCATAGGAGAAAAAAAAAATACTACGAAAGTCAATGGTGCCCCACAACAATTGTTCTTCAAAATATCTTCCTTTGTGTTCAGCAGAAGAAAGAAACTCATACAGGTTTGCAACAACTTGAGGGTGAGTAAATGATGACAGAATATTCATTTTTGGGTGGAGTATCCCTTTAAAACGCTGTATTACGCTGCCAGGCCAGTAGTTGGCGATGTCACAGAAACACTAGACTGAACACGTAATACGCATTAACATGACGTCCCCTTTTTCACAAATTCGCGTTTTTGTAGTTTACATGGAGACGATAACGGTATCATTTTCAAAAACTTGCACTTTGAAACCCGTTTTCAAAAGTTTGTGTTTTTCCAGCCCCCAAAACATACATTTTTAGTTCAAAACGGTGTCGTGTAAACACCCCCTTAGTATGAAGAACTTTTTAATGATCTAAAGAACATTTTTGTGCATTAGAATGTTTCCATGGATGTTAAAGATTCTTCATGGAACTATTAATGCCAAAAAAACTGTAGTAGTATCACTTCAAAATAAACAGATCAGTAAACTGTGCTGTGACTTCACATCAGGTGTATGGAGAGCCCTTGAATGCTTTTGACAGCTGTCATAATTGGAGTGTGGCTGCCAGGCATTGCAAAGCATAGATCGATAAGCAGCAAATTTTCCATTAAAGAAAGATTATGTGAACATTGCTGTAAATAGCCAGGGGCGGCTCCATCACTGATAGACTTAAATTGGTCAACATTTTGAACGGCGGAGTGACACGCTAGATACTAGTGTTGGGGAGTAACAAATAAAAGTAGCAATGATATTTCATAGCAGTACATGGCTGTTTTTAATATCTGATTTAAAGGAATAATCAGACACACCTAATCAGGTCATCTTTCTCTCTCTTTGTAATGAAAGTTCAATTACTGAATAGTATTTTTTTTATGCTTCATGTAAATGAACTGATTACAAAGTGATGGACTGATTCGTGTTCCTACTACTATGTTTTCAACTCGGTTATGTACAGTAAACTTCTGAAATTCCAATTAAATCTAGTAAATTGGTTTGTGTTTTCAAACTTATTTATTTAACAGAAACTGGGAGTGTTGATATATTAATTACGTTTTGTGATTCTGTATTTTAAGATCCTGATTCTTTGTTTTTCAATAAAAATAACAGTTATTGAGAGAGAGGGGGGGTGTATGGACAAATATGAGTTCAGTTTAAATCTCTTTTTTTGGTGTTAAATATTTTAATCAAGTTTTAATTAATTTAAAAAAATATATAATTTAATGATGGCCCCCTTGTGGAGAACCATTTTAGATTAACTGATGGAAAAAAAATAATCCCTGCATGTTCTACCATGATTGTTGTGATTCTGTTGTAGTATACATTTACCTTCAAGTTTGTTACTCTCCGCCTTATTGAGGAAAAAAACATCTCTAAATTTATGAAATTATACATTTTATCCTTTTATTGTATGTATATAAAGCCCCTTTAATAACTCCTATGTCATTAGCTTTATATTTATAGCTTGCAGCAAACAAGCTACAACTTCAAAGTAACTTCCTCAACACTGCTAGATTGGGTAATACTGTCTCTTTTAGATTAGTCCCATGCTCTGTGTATTAGATCTGTGTAGCTATGTA
Organism: Rhinichthys klamathensis goyatoka; assembly: GCF_029890125.1. Lineage (NCBI taxonomy): Eukaryota > Metazoa > Chordata > Actinopteri > Cypriniformes > Leuciscidae > Rhinichthys > Rhinichthys klamathensis. The sequence continues at coordinate 1,181,037 of NW_026606558.1, forward strand.
TAGTTGTGTGTATAGATTAATGTGCATTTATGTTTACCCTGAACTACCTAGGGATAACCATAATGAGACAGTAGTTTCATCTGGCTAGCAGTCCAAAATGCCAGAGTGCTCATCATAAACACATCATTACACATAGATCTACAGGCCACCAAGGAGCACAAATCTACAGTTAATTGGTAGAGAACTGTGAGGGATGATTAAGAAATAAAGAACGCTGGGAGCTAAAAAAAAAAAAAAAAAGACACAAGAAGCAAAAATCAACACTGGCTGCAGGACAATCAATCAAATCTGTCAGCGCCTTTACCACACTGTGTAATTTATTGGAATTGTTCTTAGGAAATGGGTACACTCTGTAATGTGTAGCTAAGATCACTTTGTAACACCTCGCAGCTGTTGACATTGAAACCAATCTTGGGCTGTGTCCTTTGATCTGTGACTCTGCCCTTTGTTGTCGTTGCCTGGTTTAAGCTTTTTTTAAATGTGTAGGTGAAATATCCCGGGTGGCGGTAAACGTTTTTAGCGGTCTCTCCCCAGCCAGCAGAAATTATGCACAAATTATGTATTAGCAAGAAGTGACAAGGTGTCATGGGATTTGCAGTTATGATTGAGGTCAAATGCATTATTGTTTTAGACGGGAAAAAAAAATCTGTATTGTGATTTGGGGTCAAATGCAACTTTGACAGTTGATTAGGCTTGAGGGATAAATTTCTGAATCTATCAATCCAGTCTTAGCTGACAGTGCGCTCACTAGATGATTATCATGATGGTGTATTGCTTAAGCACAGGTCAGGTGTGTGTGAGTGCTGCTGCAGTGTTTAAATACGAGTCAGACCCGTGTGGTGTGTAAAACGGCCCGCGCTAACTCTCTCTCTCTCTCTCTCTCTCTCTCTCTCTCTCTCTCTCTCTCTCTCTCTCTCTCTCTCTCTCTCTCTCACACACACACACACACACACACACACACACACACACACACACACACACACACACACACACACACAGGCTCTAGCAGACCTCTAAATCATGTTTCCTAATTCCCTGAGCCACATCTCAATCATTTTCCCTGCTAATTTGAGAGTCACCCTCATTTCTTTTTAAACGATTCATTTTCAGCACATTTGTACAGTAAATGGCCCCGATGTGTTCTACAATTTAGTCAATTACTGTTTCAGCCACTGGGGCTCCAGGGAGGCCGAGCACACATGGCCTGAAGGTACCATCTCAATAATTGTTTCAGGAAAGTTGGGAATGGATCGGTAACGCTGTGTTCTACTTATTGAAATGTCAATTGGAGCCAGGACTTCACACTTACCATTCTCTATTTATACATTTCTATGTTCCATTAAAAATGTATAGATCTCCTTTCCTCTTTATGTGTCTGACCTGAAGCAAGGAGAGTGCAACAGATGTTTGGTTTGTGTTTTTCACATTTGCTTTTCAGTTGAAACCTTTTTTTTTATTTATTTTATTCTGTACTCATATTGGAGGGAAAGGAATGCGCTTTTATATGGGTATCATAGGCGAAGTGATCATAATTAACATATTATGACATTGTTTTTCTGTTGTTGGATTTTTCATTGGTAGGAATTGCGGTGTTGTGCAAACAGTACTTGACTCTTTGACGACTCTCACAAGGTAATTCTTGATGATTCTTGATTCAATTTCTTTACATTTAGTTAATGCATTTGGTATCATTAACTAAAGAACAACAATCTTCCACAGCATTTATTCATCATTTACTTATCATTCATAAATCCTGATTTGTAAGTATTGCTCATTTATGTTTCATTTATATAACTTGAAATGGTTCAAATCGAATAGAATATGTAGAAATTAACTCTAACCAAGATTAAATGCTGTATAAGTATCGATTGTGCAAGTTACATATGTATTTTAGGTAGCCTATATTATGATTTTTAAATAATGAACCTTATAGGTATTTGACGGGTTTTTTTTCTGCTTCGCTCTGTTTCTATTTCGCATTTTCCATCAGTGCACAATTTTTCATTCATATTATAACTCAGGGACTACATGTAATTTTTCAAAGGGCCATAAAATTTGCAGAACTTCTCCTGAGGTCCTCTTTAATTACAAATTAATTAAACCAGAATCAATTAAAAAAATGGGATCCCCTTAAATGAGGTCTTAATGGGTGTTAATGAGGGGGAGAATGTGTAACTGGACCAAACAATGTGACCTGCAGACCCCAATTAACAAGCTAATTTTTTACCATTTATCTTCTGTTTGGACAAATGTCATTAAATTTAGATTTCATAATGGCAGCTTGCATCTAGTGTGCTTTGTGTTGCATTGGATCAACAATATAAGGTTTGGTAACCCTTTATTTTAAGGTGACGTTAGTTACACGTTACAAAGTAAATTGTGCATAATTACAAGTAACTAACCCTAACTCAACCGTAATTCGACATGTACATGTAGTTAATTAATATTACTCAGTACATATTTGAGTAAGTACAATGCAACTACACCTTAAAATAAGTTGTAACCTATAAGGTCTTATTGAAATTGATCAAGCTAGTATGCGATACTCCGATCTAATCACAGAATATGCGTATTGAAGAGGCGCCTATATCAAATTACCCTTTTGTTTACACCTTTTGCACTTTCAGGATGGTGACCTTAATCTAAAATGCATCGTCTTTTGTTCATTCCCTCTTAATGCTGGCCTATTAAACAAGCCTGTTTATTAGATGCTAAGGCTGGTGTGGCATTAAGCAGTCAGTCTATCAGTATGTATTAAGTTGTCACTATGAGGTGATGGAGGGGGACGCAGTGAGCCTGAGCCGGGCCAGTCTGCTGAGATGGACCCAGGCCTATTAACTCCTATTGACAGTGACACACATGTGGCCTCCTCAATGAGTGGTTCCTTATTGATTTTTCTCTCTAGCGCTTTTCACTTCCCCTTTCATGCTGCTGAGGGGAGATCTTTATCTTGACTGATTGGCGATGTGAATTGTCTCGCACATGCACACAAGCCGGGCTGATACGTCCCGAAGTTTTCGCATATAGGTCTCTGTTTATATATTATTACTGTTTTAACTAATACAGTAAGGCCCGATAGACAGTTTTATTATGTTGTCGTTGAAGCCGCGCATCAAGGAAATCACGTAAAACATCAGATAAGGCTCGTCACTGCTCTCCCAAGCCACAATCTTTCCTGCCTCTGTTGCCAAAATGAACTCTGACAGCAGATATCGACTTAATATCAGGCCAGGCCACTGGGAGAAAAAAAATGATTATCCTCTGGTAAAATCAGCTATCGATGGGCAAGCAAATAGCTTCCACCTCACATCTTGAAGAGATTTATTGATATGGGTTATTTGAGACATCTGACGCAGGGGAGGGTACGGCAGTAGGAACGGGAACACGGTGGCGTATTGGGTTTGTTATTGGCTGTCTGTGGTCATGTAATATGTCACACTCTCTTATTTTTCACTTAGCTGTGTCACTTGCATTTGACTCTGTTGTTCTGTCTGGATATGTGGTTTGCAAGAGCTGGATAGAATTGCTGTTTGGTATTTCCAACTCCAAAAAGGCCAAAACGTTAATTGGCAATCTAAACGGTAGACTTAGTAAAAAGGCTTAAAATTACAGTACACTACATTTCCTTTCTTATTGTGACCATCCCATCATCTGGAGCAAATAAGGAAGTGGACATTCATTTAGCTGATTTTTTATTTTATTTTTTATATGCAGAAAAAATAACGTAAAGGGATACTGCTTTACTCCTCTGTCATCCTTTAAGTTGTAAAAGATATGTTGAGGAATTTCGGTAACCGAACAGTTTTTGGACCCCATTGACTTCCATAGAATTTTTTTTTTTTTCATACTATGGAAGTCAATGGGGACCATCAACTGTTTGGTTACCCATATTCTTCAAAATATCTTATTTTGTGTTCAGCAGAAGAAAGAAATTCATACAGGTTTGGAACAACTTGAGGGTGATTAAATGATGACAGAATTTTTTATTTTTGGTTGAACTATCCTTTTAATGGAATAAATTACAGTCCTCCAATGACTGCTATGTTTTTCTTATACCGTATAGTCATTATATAGTATATTTATAGTCATGCATGTACATCCAAAATACATTTGCATCTGCTCGAAAAAAAATTGCCACAGCAATGCATAGAGATGTTTTGCTTTAAAAAAAAAGATTGGTGCTTAGATAAGTTCTCTAGGTTTTTTATGCAAGAAAAAAAATCACTTAAATTATGTGCTTTGTTATTGTGAATCTTTTTATTTAAATGTATACATTTTTTTATTTTTTTATCTGCGTATCTTTTACACAGTATTCGCAGATTTGCAAATTTATCCAAGAGAAGCTAGATGCACCCTGCAAGTGAAATGCTTATCAAATTCTCTCTCTGGTTTCCAAGCATCAGAACAATTCTTATATTGATTTTGAGTTTGAGGGATGAGCACATTTCCTGACATGCACAGATTTAGTTTGGTCAGATCATCCTTCTCTATTATCAACAATGTCCACACCCTAATAACTTTATATGTCATGTCAGACCCTGTCATCTGAATCTCGGCAATCTCAAGCGCTTTATTCCGATTAAAATTATTGATTACCCTCCTTACCATGAACAATATAACAGCAATCTTAAGACGTGACGGACCAGACATCTATTAATGAAAAATTAACCTTGAGGGATTTCAGCTTGCTGCTTAATGTCGTAGACCTGCAACCATAGCTCACTATTGCACCGTGGTGTTTTTATGACAGCATAATTGGAGATGAGCAGAAGCACCTGACTAGCCTGCATTCAGGGAAAGTCAATACTGCAAGCCAAACAACTTCTCACTCAATTGAACTCTACAGAAAATCCATACAGCACAGCACTGTCCCTTTATGGCAGTGAGAAATAACCCTGTCTCATTTAAAGCTGCAATGCCTTGCTTTCCAAGCAGTGATTCACGTGATTTTATTATTCTTTTTTTCTTTTTTTCTTAAAACATGATGCTATGAAATTTCACAGATTTTATATGAAAATAATGGTGCTGAAAAGTATTATAGGAATATTCTGGATTTAATAGTTAATCTTAAATGACAGAATTTGTGGCATGATATACAAAAAAAAGAAATTTGACTCAAACCTTGTTTTCTTTATATAAAAAATACAAGGTAATTTTTGGAAGATTTAAAAGAAGAAATGTGTCTGTTAAACCTGTAATGTAATTTATTTTTTACAATTGTTTTAGGTCTTGTAGGCATTACTTTGTCATGGCAGCAAATTGTAAAATGGGATATAACTTAACACAGAAAAGGTTAGTAAGCAGTTTTTCACAATAAAGTCATGTTATGTGCACATGCATATTGTTCACATGTTGTAGCTGTACAATAGAAACTGAGTATTTGGCACCATTCACTTCCATTGTAAACCAGATTTTTGCTTTTATGAAAAAAAAAAAAAATAGAGGGACAAGTTGAAATTAATGTGCTTTTATGCTACAAGTGCTGTCAGTTGAGCTTAACTTTCAGTGAACCTGGAATATTCCTTATTGTTTTACATGTAGTATAATCATTTTAAAGGGATAGTCCACCCTAAAAAAAAAACTGTTTTAACCCTCATGTCATTCCAAACCTTTCTCTTCTGTGGAATATGAAAGAAAGATATTTTGAAGGAAGTTGGTAACCAAACAGTTTTGGTTCCCATTTACTTTAATTGTATGGACAAAAAATACAATGGAAGTCAGTGGGACCCGAAACTGTTCTTCATATCATGCTTCTTTTGTGTTCCGCAGAAGACAGAAATGCATAGTGGTCTGGAATGACTATCCCTTTAATATTATTATAACTGTAATAATATTTTAATGTTATCATAACCGTTTTCTGTGACAGTGTGTGAGTTTTCTGTATTCATTCGATCCTCCAGAGAGTGGCATACCTGAGTAGGTCAGACCTTGACATGGAGCCAGATGTACTGTATTTTCTATGACGCTGGCTGAGCTCACCCCTGTTGCCATTTGACTGGGCTATAATTTGTTTTTGTACCCGAGTGCTTGTTGCCTGTGATGTAAAACACAAAGCACTCTGATGGTGCTTGCATGCAGTTATTTGTATCAGAATAGGGCATCTGGGATATGGCCCTATATTGCCTTTTTGGAATATAATTCAACCCACTGGTCTATGGGGCTTTAAACCTGCATTTTTCCCAGCCCGTGTCATTACAAGGCCATAACAAGTGGGGTTTTTCTTTTTTCTTTTACTTTGACAAGTGCATACACTCACACAACTACTATTTGCGCACCACCTGCTCGAGACAAAGATATTTTGAAACCTGACACTTCCATTGTTGGCGATGTGGCTGTTTAATCACTTTCTAACTCTGTAATTAAAGCCCAAGAGAAGCTATGAAAAGGTAAAAGGAAAGAAGCATTTAGACGTAGCCAACATTATGGTCTTGCTGTAATTGAAACTGCGGATGTTCCTCCGTGCCTATTGTCTTTAGAGTGCTCCTTAAAACTACCTCATACTGAATACTTTATATATAAGTGTAGATTCAGAGCCGCGCTGTGACCTGAGCGTGGTGGCCGATTTGATACCCGAGGCCAAATGGTATCATACCCTGATGGTGAGCTGATCTGCCTCTCTCACTCTTTCTCTGAGGCGTTCAGAGTGCAGTAAAGGGTCTTTTAGAGTGGACCATGAATAGTGCATGGCCAAGCTTTCATTACAGGCCAGACTAGATTGTAAATAAGATACAGGAAGACCAGGATAGTGGAGCACCGTCGCAGGGGTCAGACGAGCCTGGGTAGGTAGGAGCTGTCAGTCAAATCTTCCATTCATTCCCCAAGGTTACCAGGTATACACAGCGGCATGGGTCATTTTCTTCGGATTTAATAAGAAGATGGCTCTATTTAACCAGAAAGGTGGGATGAAAGACTTTTTTTTTTTTTAAATTGCATCCGTGTCCTTTGACTCCTAGTTATTATACATCGCTTTGAATAACTCTGTCGAAACAGAAAGCAAAGTGCTCACACGTGCCATATGATGGTGGAAAAAAAATGGAGAAAATCAATTTCCGGCAACAAGATTGCAATACTAACTGCGGAAAAGTGTCAGAAGGCCATCGTAGAGATGCGGAAGCGCTTAACGGCGCGGTTGCTCAAAGGCTGTATCGGTTTTGCTCGGGAAAAACATCTTGTGCTGACAGAAGTCTAATTACCTTTGTGCTTGCATACATGGAAGAGGGTAATCACTATAAACTGTCAGACACCATAAGGCTCCTTACGCTTCAAAATTAATATCTCTCTCTTCATTTAATTAAGAAATGAAAGTGTTGCTTAACAGGTATTGATTGTGGCTCATAGGAAATGTAACCCATCAGTGCTAAAAGGCCCTTGACTAGAAGTTCAAGAGATAATGCAGAGAGCCCTGTGAGAGGTGGAGGTAAACCTAACCTCACACTGACAGCTTTCAACACTGATGGACTCCCTGCCTTCTGCTCAATAGAATCAGGTGAATAGATCTGATAGGGGTCTCATACATGACCACTTTAAAGTGATAGTTCACCCAAAAATGAAACTTCTGTTATTATTTACTTACCCTCATGCCGTTTGAACACCGCAGGACTGACTTTCTTTCACAGATCGTGGATTTTTCTGACGCTTTTGACCATACGTTAACATCCGACGTTTTAGGGTACCCTTTAACGTCAGTTAGATGACGATCCTTGGGCGTCAACTAACTGACGCTTTACCTTTAGCGTCAGTTAGATGACGCGGGTAGGTTTAGGTCTGGGGTAGGGTTAGGATTAGATAGCAAGGGTACCCTAAAACGTTGGATGTTGACGTATGGTCAAAAGCGTCAGACAGATGACGTCTTGGGATGAGACTGTGTTAATGAATGAGGACTGGGGCTGTCAAGCTCCAAAATGTGTCATAAAAGAACATAAAGTTTTCCATATCACTTGAAGTTCTCTAAAAAGCCATATGATTGTTGTGTGAGAAATAGACAGAAATTGAAGTTATACATTACCAGTGGACATTCTTTTAATTATAACACCCTTATTAACTAACTTTTTAAACAGTCTTTAAAGGGACTATATATAACTTTTTCCCCAAAATAAACGTAACAATAGCCTTTTTATTTTACCATTTATGACTCAAACATCTCCTGTTGAGCATACTGACATTTTGTCCGCTCACAGTGGGTGCACCTATAAGCCTGTATCCTATTTTTCCTATTTTCTGTCGGGTCGGATTTTTCCCGCGCTGTCGGCGGATGTGACGTCAAGCGCGTTCATGTTTTAACGTTTCAGATCACTCTGCCACCACCGCTTGTCAGCACTTATCTCAAACAATATATGTATTTGACTGTTCTTACCTCTGTAAACATAATGTTGACCTCCTTGCAGCAGATGACTTGTGAACTGTGCACGTAAGAGAGCGAGCAGAAAGGAAGAGCAGTTCTGTTTTTTGGCCACAGGTGTCAGTCGCGAGTTTAAATTTCAGAAAAACGCATATAGCCTCTTTAAATGTATGCCAGATACTTATTGAATCTTTTTTTCCTCTTCTTTATTCAGTCCTTATACTCACCATTTAAAAAATAATTAAGATTGAATTAATTTTGGTTTTGTAAAGAATGTATTAATTAATGCATTTATTTATTCAAGGTGTGATGAACTAGCGCTCCTAGGTGCGTTCAAGTTTATAAGAGAAGTATAAACTTTTTGTGAACATTCTTTTAAATCTGATCTTTTCAATGAACCCAGTTTACAAAACCATTCGGAATGATTCGTTCACAGATTTGACTGATCCGGTTCTTAAGTTCTTGAGAACTCACATGCTCACTGCAACAGCTCACTGGAGGAGATGTTTTTCACTGAATAACCATTTATATTTCATTCTGTTCCTCATACAAACATATCATGTGGTTTCAGAAGACTTTAATGCACACACTGTAAACCTTAATGCTCAAAATAATTAATTAGAGTCAGGTAAACTTAAATTAAACAAAGTAGTTCAATCAAATTAACTTTTATGAGTATTTAGAACTTTTTTTCTTTTGAGTTCACAAAACTGACACATTTTATGTAATCTGAATTGTTTCGAGTTTATGAACTTGTTTCGTTTAATTCAGACAAACTTAAAATTAACTGAAACTGGGCTGGGATTTCTATTTCCCAGCATGCTTTGCCATGACACTCGAAATGGAGAGTAAATGCTAAAATTAAGTGTTATAATGGTTTTTTGTGCAAGATAAATGTCAAGTGTGAGATTTAGTAGTGTTTAATGTTTTGCTATGCCAATTTAGAAGAGTTTCTGTCATGTGGGGTTTTTGGGGGTTACCATAATGGTGACGAGTGGAGTAACTTTGCAACTACATGTCTACTAACTCTCATTAGTATTAGTAGACTCTGCTTAATATCTGCCAACTCTTTATTGTGTTGCTCCTCCAACGGACATTCTACTGACTATAAGTAACTTTGCAACTACATGTCAACTTATTCTATCCCTTACCCTAATAGTGAGAGTTAGTAGACCTGTAGGTGCAACGTTACTTATAGTCAACTGAATGTGTTAAAGGGACCATCCAAATAAAGTGAAACCCAGATTTTTGCTAAATATTCTATATTGCCATATTCATTCAGCAATTGTTTTGCAATGCTAATGCTTTCAAAGCATTGTGTTTCCAATTAGCAAGTTAGCATTTACTGAATCAGTTAGTTAAAGTTAGCCTAGTTTCCACTACAAAAATGTGTTGAGATTACATGATAATTTTAAGTTATATATATATATATATATATATATATATATATATATATATATATATATGTGTGTGTGTGTGTGTGTGTGTGTGTGTGTGTGTGTGTGTGTGTGAGAGAGAGAGAATTAGCCTACTCATACATTTGAATTAATCAACTTGACATATTTGAGTATAAGATACAAATCTGCCAGTTCTGCCCACTTAAACTTTGAATTTCTTACCTTAAAAATGTTGATGCAACTTGTCATTACCTAAAAAGAAAAATAATTTGCCACATTATTTGGGTTTACAGTGCAAGTCATGTGCACCATTTTCATGACATGGTTCTAATTCACTTTCATTTTACAGAAAAGAGTAGCCAGTGTAATTTAAATGATGATGCAAATGATGACAGAATTGTCAGTGTTTGAACTATTCTTTTAATCACAGTTGTCTGAAGAAACGCCATCTTTGAATGCGGGTAGAGTTGGGACTTTACTGATGTGTCAATAATAAAGTTTTTTAGAGCAATATAGTTTCAGTGAGACAGGATATGTCCTGTCTGGTGTATTCCACTCCCCAATGCTTGTTAAATGTTAAATGATCATCATGGATTCTGTAAATGTCTGTGTAGTGTTTCTCCCTCTCTCTCCCCCTCTGTGTGTCACTCTTTGTACTCTATCAGATATCTGATCTGAGAGTCTGAGTGAGCCAGCATTATAATTTAATCATCAGCCCCTCTCTTTTAATCGGCGTGTAACCTGATGCACTCTGGGATCTTGTAAGAGTACACTGAGTGAGGCCCGTGTGCTGACAAACTGATGGGCCCATGTTGCCCTCTGAATAGATCAGCGAAGCTTGCCCATAGACCCAAGCTGGCCCACCTAACACCCGGACAGTGCTTATCTGAACATCTCTGAACCGTGAGGCTTACTTACTGCTGGAGCACCTTTATTTACTGCCTTATTTACTGCTTCTCACTCTCATTCATTCTCTTAAGCTGTCTGGCTGGAATAAATCTGCAATGTTATGTCATATACAACTTTACCAGTAAAAAGCTTGGACACATCTATTCATTTTTGATTATTACTTTTTCAAAATGTTGTTAGAATAATAATAATAAAGTGATGAAATCAGAAAGTAACACAAACTTGTCAAGTCAAGTCAAGTCACATTTATTTATATAGCGCTTTTCACAATACAGATTGCATCAAAGCAGCTTCACAGTGATAACATGAAAGTAGTACAACACAATTCAATAATATTGTTGAATATTAAATATATTCAACAATATTTAACATACTTGTGTATTATGTAGTCAAATAATACACAAATATGTTAAATTGTGTTCAATTATTTATTAATATTTTGAATTGGCTTTTATTTTCATATTTTAATTTTAGTTTAAGTTTGAGTAATTTTGATATATGCGACTGTGATTTTTTTTTTTTTTTTTTTGATATATTTATTTTTGGCATTAATTTTTTTATTTATTTCCGTTTTAGTTTTTTTGTGTTTTCTTTAATGTTCAGAGTAAAATGGTAAAATGCAGCGCTCATCACTGTTACTTTTTACCCAGCCGTCCGATCTCAGTGTAGGAGGAGCGGGAAAAAATACAACACCGACCAACCGCCACATTCTCCTTGTACAAACAACGTCAACAGACGATAATAACGGAACAAAATATTTTAAAACAAGAGCCAAGGCAAATACTTTAAATCGTATCGACATTTTTATATAGAAACAAAACATAAACAAGCTATCTGTGGTATGAGATACTAGTAACACTTCCGTGGATATTCTATAGGCCTATATAAAAATGTCGATAAAAAACACGGAGCGCTCAGCGTGGTTCTGTGGAAACAAGCATCAGTGGTACCGCATGAGAGCCGAGTCAGCTCTGCGAGGTTGTAGTGGCCAGTGATGGTCATCGTGATTCGTGCCCCTGGTGTCGTGTGGTCCACTGGGGGAGAGAGATACAGCAGAGGGTGGGTGATGAATTACTGTGTTCAGTGGGGGGATTGTAATTGTCCTTCTCTAATTGTTAGGTGAGCACAAAAGGCACGTTTTGTAATTGAACTGTTTAACTGTTGGTATTGAGCTGAGAGAGCTATTTTGTCCCTAGAATGACCTCTGTACCTTACCTTCTTTCTCTCTTTCTCTGTCTCTGTCCAATTGTTTCTCCTACTCTATTGCTTTGTGTGCTGTCCATAGTGCTGTCCATAGTGCTGATATAGTTCTAAGGACCCCTTAGTATACATAGACTGAGCCGGTATCCCTTGTTGTTATTGCATACAATTGAGTGTTGCAGTCTTGTCTATAAAAATGTACATACAGTATCTTACTAATTTATTTATATACTTTATTATGCTTACTTTCCAAAACCATAAAAAAAAGTATACCAATAAGGATTATGGCTTTGGAATATAATTCATCAAAGGTTGGGGGGTCGGTAAGATGGTTTTGAAGAAGTCTCTCTTATACTCACCAAGGCTGCATTTATCAAAAATACAGTAAAACAGTAATATTGTGAAATATAATTGCAATTCAAAGTAAGAGTTTAAAAAATACTGTTTTTAATCTTTTTTTTATGCTGTATGATGATTTTGGACGTCCCGTTTAGTCTTAACTATACAATTCAACCCATCTCTTCCTGTCTACCTGTTGACTGGAATCCCACACGAACCGTCATGCGAGATTTGACCAATCAACAGGTAGACACGACGTCTTCTCCTGTAGAGTGAACTCCAATGAGAGAACGTTTGTCTCTTGTATCAAGTTTTATTACCTCTATCTGGAGATGTCAGCATGAAATATAATATCCAAGAATTTCACAAGGTCAGTCATAAATATTTTTCTACTTCATGGTTATTAATTAAATAGTATTTTCAAGCAAGGTATTGCCAAGCCAGCTGACAGCTTTTGTGTGCCTTTTTTATCTCTTTTTCTTTGATTTGCCTTTAGTAAAAGGAGTTTCCTTTAGTGCAAGGATAAGGCCAGTCTAAATGTGAAACAGTTTAACAAATCCACAGGCATCCATCCATTCACACCTCTCGGCTTGAACATGTCTGTGTTAAGAGCTGTTAGATGTACCGTTGGTCAGTTTGTGTGTGTTAAAAGCTACATGGGCAGATGCAGTCTGCTTTTAATGAGTGGGGAACCAGGGGAATGGCAGTAGTTAACATCGAGAAATGCTGGGATCATTTAGTCCCCTGTGGCTCCTGACAGTGACTTAATAGTTGCACATTTTTGAGTGCAACCAAATTGCCTTTTTGCCTTACTAATGCATTGTCTGACTCTCCATCTATAAAGACTGCTTAAGACCTCTGACACCTCTCTCCTCTGTTCTTTTCTGAAGAATATGATGTTTGCATTAACTGAAGTGGTGTAAAACCAGTAACGGCTAATGGCTCTCACAGTTGTAGTAAAAATGTTGACTTTAGTGAACTATTGGAAATTATAATTTGGATAGTTAAAGTCTAGTCCCAGGCTTCTGATTGGTCAAAACAGCATTCCATCTGTGTTTTACTATTACACTCTAAAAATGCTGGATTGTTTTAACCCAACTTTGGGTCAAATATGGACAAACCCAAACATTGGGTTAAAAATGTAGTTAAAAAATGTAACCCAACGGCTTGTCCATATTTGACCCAAAGTTGGGTTAAAACAACCCAGCATTTTTTTTAGAGTATTATTAGTAGTAGTGGAAGTAGTAGTAATAATCACACTAATAATCTCAGACACTAAAATGACACCATATATTAATGAGAACCGACAAGGAGTAACAGAAACATAGGGATTAAATACACTGAGCAAACAAAGGGAGCTAAATGAAAAGCAGGTGAAACTAATTGGTAACTATGGAAACAAACTAGGGCATTATCAGTCATCTAGGAAACTTAATGACTGGGAAAAGGAAATGACTGGGAAAAGGAAAACAGGAACAAAACCAAACTAGAACTCAAAGGAACTAACAAACTCCTGACAATCGCCACCTTACTGCTTAATTATAAGTGTAGCAAGGTTTGAGTAATTATTTGGTACGGTTAGATTTAGTAACGCCTTGTTCTCACAGCATTACTGCATATCCTCCCATTCTATCTCACCGAGAGACCTTCCTCTCTATTCTTTTCCCTGCCCTCTGTGGTCCCATCAGTCCTGCAGTCATTAAGACTCCACACTGCATCACCCTGCTTTCCCTCATGGCCACACACCCATTGTCTCTCAGCACAAAACTGCCCATGTTGTAATTACCATTAGCACAAACAAGAGAGCAGCTTCATTGATATGCTGTTGGTGGCTGGGCAAGTGGCGGGCTGGCACACAATAGCCTGGGCGTAGAGGGGGCTGTTTGCACCAGGGACACGGGGCAGAGCTGCCTTCTTTCTGAATGCTGCCCGAGCCACGCGTCATTCACTACACGCACCAACTTTAATTAATTTTCATTCGTCTATCTCCTGATGTTTCAGTGATGCAGACCCCCACATCTCAGTCTGAAAGGAACCATCTACCCATCTATGGCTGTCAGAAGGGCAGGTTCTGGTTCTCCGTTTCAAGAAACCGGCCCCCTGAGACTGCGTATTGTCTTTAGCTTGAGTGAATGTGTGTTTCAATGCATCACTGCAGTCCATTTTTGAAATAACAGTCTCGTTTTACACTTCAATATGGCAGCCGTGTTCAGCTGATTAAGACTATTGATTCTACATCTGGTCTGTACGGACTTCCTGTGGCCACCGCAAATGGCTTTGCATCCCTCCCGTTGCCGTTTATTGATAGTTTGGGACATAATCTTGATTTTATTGGTAATTGATAGAACCATTTGAGAAATAAATTCCACATGACTTGATTTTGCACTGATTAAGCTGCGTTCCTCTTGGCCACATTTGTGCCTACTTTGATTCCTAGACATCTGTGGATAAGCCCGATCGTGAGACTTACAAAATTGCAGGGGTCTTGAACTTTGCCCGACTCAGATTAAGCCCCAGGAAGTGGAGAAGTGGATCCTCTTGGTGAGTAAGTCTTTTCTCCTTCATGCTGTTTGAGTGTTGGATATACTGAAATGGCCTGCTGGGTCTTTGTAGGATGAAACAGGGCTTGAACTGTATGTTGTCTCTGAAGTGGTCCAATGCTCATGTTAGCTTTAATATATGTAGTGCCCGACCAATGCTCATTGTAGTCACTGCGTTGAGTCACACCGCAGGAGGCCATAAAAAGGTGATTAACTAATGGTGGTGGCGCTTTAAGAAGAGAAATCTGGTCGTGGGAGCAGAGGTCTGTTCAAAGCCATTGGACGCCTATTAGAAGATTAAACCAGCTGTCCTTCTTCATGCCTCTGAGCCAGTCCGCCCAGCAGCAGGTAGCCTGACACCCAATAGAGAATGGTCAACACCATCATACCTCCCAGAATGGGAAGCTGACGTGTAAGCTCACTAAATCATCAGAGCTGAGTAAAGGCCGGAATACTACACGACTTCAAATCGGAACAGATTTGAAAACACTAGGCATCATACACCTGCCGATTTTGTCAATGGTTACTGAAGGTTTTCGAATGATTATTTTTTATATAGCCTATATTTACACTGTCTGAATCATTCCCTATTCCCCTATATAGTGCACTATATGCCATTCACCAAGAAAATAGTAAATGTGTGAACAAGTGGCATATTTTAGCCGCAGCTTCCGTGTCTTTTTATAATAGGGGGCGGGGCGCTTTAGATTCTAGGAGCATTTGATTGGACAGAAAATCTGATGAGAAACTGAAGTGCAGAGTGATGTCATCAAAATCATTTATCCATATTGGCGGACGTGAGAGACTGTAAGTTGTTAATGCTTATGTCCGTAAATGTAAATTCCGTCATTGTTTTGGAGCACACTAGCTTATAGATAACAGTAACATATTCAAACTGAAAGCCCAAAAAAAAGTCCTTCCAAGAGCAGAGAAGGCATGGTCCGTTCAATCCCGAAACCAGATATCGCAATTATAACCAGGAAGTGGTCTTCTGTGTCACTTCAAGTCACCATGAAATCATCTTGTTTTTTTAAAGAATATTGCAGTATAAATGATTTATCCGTGCAAACACGTGCTCTCGTAATCTTTAATCAAAAATAACTTCCTCCCACTTGCAGCGATACTTATTCTCTTCTCTGATGGCGTGTTTTTCAGTGCGAGTGCGGGATAACCTGTCACTCACTTGAGATTCGCAGCAATACCGAACGACACAAAATTCCTGCCCTACGTTTTTTCTTGTCCGAGAAGCATTGAATATACGTGACAATAAGGAAAAAAAGATTATCGCAACTTCTGTATCATGCCGACTTTAATCTTTACCTTAAAAAAACTCAGTGGGTAGCTTATTCAGAAGGTATTCTGTGGCAACTCAATGTTGCCACTGAATACCTTCCGTCCTGAATGAATAAGTGATAGTTGTTGACTTGCCCACATTAACATCTTCTCCCCTGCGGCCCGTAGCCTGTGGCAGAGTGAAAGCACTGTGCCTGCCTCAGGGAAAACAGATGAAGTGGCTCCACACTCTGTCACTCATAGTCATAGAGATGGCGTTGAGGCCTGTGCGACTGGCTATTCCCAGTCGCGGTGTGTCTGTGTGCGTGCGTGTGCATGTGTGTACGTGTGTGTACGTGTGCGCTCTGCCCCCGGCATGTCTCGTTTCAGAGTGCTGTCACTCCCTGCTTCCCAGCATCTATTAACACCACCATTATCATGCTAATCTACATTGTATGATTACATAAAGTAATTTATGCACACTTTTATTGCAAGGCTACACACAGAGATGCTTCTCTACTGCAGAAACGTGTAGGAAAATGCCTCTTTTCGCTGTCCACATCTTTTTATCGCTCAGTTTAATTGTGGACAGAGCTAACTTTAATTTTAAAGTGTGTCTTTTATCGTGCTGAGAAATCAATACATCAGTGGTTTTCAAACTGGTGGGAAACAACTATATTTATTTATTATATATTCATTAATTAAAGTGTAAATATCAATCTGTTATGTGCTATATAAAAGTTGCACTTCACAAAAAATATCAATGAAAAATGTCCTAATATTGTAGAAAAGGGTACAAGTAATGATTTTAATTTGTTTTGGCTTATGTATTACGAAAAGTAAAAGTCAATCATTTAATTTTGGAAGCAACGTGCATTTATAATATCGTGCATATTAAAGTGGGATCATCATATTTAGGAAAAGTTTACCAGTAAACAGAGTTCTAAACAACAAACAGAAGCATAACAAACTGTAGCTCGAGTGTAAGAAGCCAAAGATTCTCTCTATTTCTCATTTAGTCACAGACACTGATCTAATTAGAAATGCAGAAGGCTGTTAAATTAAAATTGTATCACACTTATTAACATTTTAACTAGCAACCCCACCTTCCTCCGGTGCCAAACAAGGACACTCTCCCCACCAACACGTGGCAGTCGTACCCCCGCGATGAGAGGCCGTTTGTCAGTCGCCCGACGTCATGTTTTACACAGATTATGCTTTATATTGTTTACGCACTTTATGCAGGTCGCCCCACGCAAATGGCCTCCTCATCTTTCCGGGAGCATAAAGTGCAGCTTTCCCCCCCATTTCTTGGCTCTACGGAAACACTAGTTGTTAATGGAATCCTATTTGTGCTCCTATTGGATGGGCTAATGGTCTCCCTTTGAGGGGAACGCTCCAAATTAAATAGCACAGATTCACATCTGTCAGACAAAACCAGGAGGCTCTTTGTAATCAATGACCCAGACCGGGAGAGGCTCCATGGGGGACCTTTCCTCCATGATGGTATCAAACATGAGGACACACCAGGGACAATGGAATCTCCCTCAGCATGATCTGCCTGCGTTCAGGACTATCTACCGGAGGTAGAGGGGGGCAAATGGGGTTAATGTACATTTATAAAACAGGGGCGTAAAATACTTAAGCCAGGGTCTGATTTATAATACCACAATATGACCGAACTGTAAGAAGAAATCTCTCTCTTTCGGGTTTTTTTTTTCATTCTGTGCAAATATTGCCGCCGGTGTTGTGTTAAAGTGTTGAACCCCATTAATTTTATCACCCCCCTCCTTTCTCTCTCTCTCTCTCTCTCTACATCTTTGAATTTTGTTTGGAGGAGAGGTAGAGCAGAGAGCCAAAGCGTGAGAGAGGGTATAGAGGCCTCCTGCTGCTGTGGAGATTTTCTCCTCGTTGTTAATTTTCCTCGCTCCATATGGCGCCACAGACTCCTCACCTGCGGGCTGTAGCAGGCTGGCAGTGGGAAGCGGGTGGAGAGGACCGGAAAAGAGAGGAGAGGAGAGACAGGCTGGAGCGGGAAACGCCAACAGACGTCCTCAGGCCCAGCCTGTCATTTATACATCTGTGTGTGTGCCGACCGGCCTCCCCTGTGCGCAAACATACTCACACATGGCGTAAACGTACGTTTGAGTGCAGCAGATTCTGAAATGTCAGGGGTCAGTTGAGCTATGTTGCCCCTGCACCCTGTTTGTCAGGTGACACAGGCATGTTGCACTGGATCTGAGGCTCAGTGTGTGTGTTTGTGTGCCCTGTGGCAGAGGGACGGATACATAGGGAAGATGTGGGAAGCTTTTCTTTGTTACTGGAGAGTAGAGGAATGGATGGGAGGGTTTCATCCTGGCTTGTCATTGATTAGAGAAGGCTCTTTAATTCCCTCTCACCCCATGGTGTGATTCATTTGCATGCTCTGGCAGGAGGTAATGGAGTTTTGTTTTACGATTCGCTCTGAAAATCCTTGAAGACATGAGACATGATCTGATGCATATGCAGCCGCCAGCGAATTGCCTTCTGATTGATTGTTTCTTTCGCTTTCTCTCTTTGCCTTTTCCTCTTCTCCCTCATTTTTTTTTTCTTTATGTTTGAAAGTATTTGTCATAGTATGATACAACTTTGAGAGCGTTATGCGCGTGCTATCTGCATATACCAATATTGTTTTGATGTTGCATATATGATGTATAAATATGAAGATGTGTTTGGAAAGAGTGACACCTTTATATATGTTGTATGTAAATCATCTGGATGAGCTGAGAACAGGAAGTTCAGCACTTGTCTGCAGTTATGTGTGTGTGTGTGTGTGTGTGTGTGTGTGTGTGTGTGTGTGTGTGTGTGTGTGTGTGTGTGTGTGTGTGTGTGTGCGTGCACGGGTGTGTGTGTGTATATATATATATATATATATATATATATAATGCTCACAAAGGCTACAAGAAAACAGAAAATACAGGAATAAAAACAGTAATATTGTGAAATATTATTACAATTTAAACTGTTTTTTGTTTTTATTTATATTTTACTCCAGTCTTACCCCAGTTTTCAGTGTCATTATGATCCTTCAGAAATCATTCTAATATGCTGATTTGGTGCTCAAGAAACATTTCTTATTATTATCAATGTTGAAAATGTTCACCTGAACAGCATTTATTTGAAATAGAAATATTTTGTAACATTGCAAATGTCACTGATTTATATAATCCATCTTTGCTGATTAAACGTTTTTAATAGTTTTAAAGTAAAAGTATTTGTGTAACAACCTCCCCATGTGACAACTAGCCCCTTTCACAGATGTACTTGTATTTTGTAATTGTAGATATTTTTGTATAATGTTCCCTAAAGTTTTAATTGATTGTCTCATGCAACCACTTTGCTATATAGCTTTGTTAGGTTCATGTCTCTCATATCACTCCAGTCTTTTTTATTTTCACCGGGGAAAAAAACGTTCATTTCATTTAAAATTTCATATCCATATTTATCCCAATAAGTCCCCTCATTTTTTCATTGAATGCAAGTTGCACTTAGTAACGAGGCCTGATTCTCTGCTAAATGACATTAAAATACAAAGACTGCGTTTTATTCAGAATTGCTTTAATACGTTAATTTCAGCAAGATCTTTTTACAGTGATAAACACACAAGTACAAACACTCATGCTCTCAGGGAAACGTTCCACTGAGTTTATTTGTGTGTTTGGCTAAAATTTTCCTTTGAACTCATAGAATTGTTTTGCCCTGAAAGATGTGTGATATGAAGGACAGTAAAAATGGGAATATTTCACAGCCAAAGTTCTGTTTAGTGGTTATAATTACATTAAGTTGTCTATCTGGTCTTTAAGAACTACACAGCATTTGTTGATACTGGTGTGTGTGCGTGTGTTTGTGTCTTGGCATTTGACTGTGTGTGTGTGTGTGTGTGTGTGTGTGTGCCAGAAGCTGGGGTTTGGGGTAGGGTCCTCGGAAAGTGGGCGTGATAAAGAATGTGTCCTCTGCTGAGAGAGGCCGTGTCTGAGGTCACAGCTAAACCCATGTGCCGCCGGCATCGGGCCGGCCTATAATTCCCATACAGATGAACAGAGTGCTAACCTCTGTCCAGACGGAGCTAACTCGCCTGGATTTCATTTCACCCACAGGACTGTCATTTTGATAACAATGAGGCAGAGTGAAGAGAGACACGGAGGGCTTTCCTCTCCCCCTCTCTCATCTTACATCCTCCTTTACTCTTATCTCCATGGAGACCAAAGCCAAAATGCCCTTGCTCAGCACCCAACGTCCTCCTTCAGCTTATTCCCTTCTGAAGTGAATTAGGGGCTCAAAAGCAGCTGTTGATCACAGGTAGTCGCCCTTTTTTTTTCAGAGACCCCAAGGTCTGTCATTTAGACGGGTCTTGAGGTTGATTTGGTCTATTTTGGAGGGCTGTTTGTGGATTATTTGAAAGGGACCCAAGACAACATCAGTTGTTTTTTCCAACTTCGCCCTGCCTGACACACATCGTAGAGTTGCTAAACGTAATGTATTTATAACTTTTTACATGCAGCTCACAAAATAATGCAAAGAATCATTTATTAGAACCAAAGTGTCGAAATGGGCCAATACGGCTGATGAGAAATGGTGCGATGAGGAGGAAATATGCGCTTTTATGATTACTTTCAAACTCTACTCTGGAACCTTACCCATAAAGATAATAAATATGCAAATTAAACTGTACCATTCATTCCAGAAACATCTCATTTGAATTTTAACATGCAAAAAGCATTGTAATGTGATAAGTAATCAGTCTGCAAAATGTGCTAAATGCAAGTTTGAATTCCCTGTGAGATAAATAAGCAGGCGAAATGTGAGTTTTATTGCCGCTTTTAATGACAGTTCTTATTGACTTGGACAAATGGATAATACACCTAGCAAATGCGCATTAATATTATTTTCCAATTGCTCCGGCATGTGGTTGGCAATTAGAGTTATTTTAGCAATGCAGGATGAATTCATTATCCATGTCGACTGAAACTTCATTTTCCAGCAGCAGAATGGATATTGTGTCAGGTAGGGGGTCTCTAGGTATTAATGCGAGGGGGACGGGGGGGCTTATTTGATTTAGAGAATGAATCAATAAATGCATTGTGGATTTGTCAAAGAGGCCCTGTAAAATGAGCAAGTAATTTACTGTGTCCTGTCCCAGAAATAGGGCATTGAAGAGAGCCCCAATCGGGGAGAGAGGGCACTCTGTGGTGTCTCAGGCCTGTCCTCTGATAGATTGAGTCAAGACACAACAAAAGTTTCTGAATTCCTAACTCTGTTGAAAGTTGTTTTCTGTATTCTTACGTAATCGCATCAAGTTGATTCCTCAGTATTCTAAGATTTCATTGGCGGTTGGCAGAGGGACAGCTCGTCTTCTGCTGGCCTGCTTGTTTTATACATACTGAGGACAATTTATTAGGAAATGCGCTTATCGCTAATGTCTCCCATTAATGTTTTTAGCAGGAAATGCACCAGGTATTACGAATGTGTCTTCTGACTCCTGTCTGTAGTCTTTTGTGTGAGATTACAAATCTTTTTATTTCTTTTATTTTACTTTATTTTATTATTTATTATTTTTAGGGCTGTCAAATGATTAATCATGATTAATCACATCCAAAATAAAAGTTTTTTTTACATAATATATGTGGGTGCACTGTGTATAATTATTTTATATATATAAATACAGACACATGCTTGTATATATTTAAATAATATTTCAATTTTATATATTTAAATATTTTCATGTATATACTGTATAAAGATTTATATATAATTTATATTATATATAAATATAAATATTTTATATATAAATAATATTTTTTTCTTAAATATACATGCGTGTGTGTGTGTTTATATATATACAAAATAATTATACACAGTGCACCCACATATATTATGTAAAAAAAACTTTTATTTTGGATGTTATTAATCGTGATTAATCATTTGACAGCCCTAATTATTTTATTTCATATATATCATTTATTATTATTATTACCGAATGTTTTGAAGATTTTGACATGTCCTTAACTTTCTTCTTTCATAGACATTTTTTTTCATACATAGTCATAGCCTGTACAAAATAGAGGGCAGAGTGATTCAGCATGCGCAAACCTTGACTTCATAAAGTAATATGTTGTTAATTTAACCATATCTATTCTTTGAGGAAAAAACAAATTGGATATAGTCATCTCCTCTTTTTTGTGTGTCTTTTAACCCTGAGGAAACATGTCATTGTGTTATTGCATTTGCACTCTTTCCTCTGCCTGTCTCATTTTGCCTTGATACTTCATTTGAGCATGATCTTTGGACATGCAAATGATTGTTTGTTGTGAAGTTAAAGAGTTGTTCAATCCTAAAAAAAAATAACAAAAAACTGCCAGGACTTGTTACTTTTTGTTTGTGTTGAGAAAGAAATATGCGTTCTCATCAATCATTGCCATTCTGAAGTAAATGGATAGAGCTAAAAATCAATTTTTAAAGTCAAATATACAACATACACTCCGGCACGCTCCTAGATATGCAAATTCCCATTTATGGTTTCATGTCAACTTCAAATTAAATGAGCTTTTAATTGAAAATGAGAATTTTTGTGTGGGGCCTCTCTGGAAAAGTGTGGCATGGGAGCGATGCTGTTTTTTTTCTTTTCTTTTCAGCCTGAGAAGAACGTTGTCGTAAGAGAGAAATCGGGAAAAACAACATTTGCGAATGGTTTGAGCCTATATGTGTGTTTCTTCAACCCTGCAATTCTCCAACAACCTAAGGGCTAGTGAAAGTGCAGTGTGAAATTAACGTTCTTTTCCGTATTCCCCCTCCAAATCAAGGCGCGGGCTATTAACATTTGTGTATTTTCATTATGGAAATGGTGTTAACACATGCCCACAGATTGCCACTAGCGATGCAATAATTTCCTCCCTGTGATCATAATGTGTCCGAATGAGTCGTTTTGATTATGACATGCTAATTACATATTGCCTCTCATCTTTTCTCTGTTTTTTTTTTTTCAGCTCTTCAAATTCACTCCATCCAGGGATCTTTAATAGTGAGCTTTTATGAGTTTGAAGGAAAGGGGAAGAGAGAGAGAAAGAGAGAGAGAGGGGGAAAAAAAATATATCATCATGCCCCATGTTCCTGTCGGCAGTGTGAGACCCACGCTTCACTGGCTCCCTTTAAACTTCCCAAATTGCATTTCACAATGAAGAAATACCCAAGCCCTTAACTGCCTGTATTAGATTAGACACCATTAGACGTAATAGAACATTTCTACCCCTGTGATATTTTCATAAGAGTTTGATGCGTTTGATTAATCTGGGCACATTTTATTGCATTAATGATTTTTCCTCGCTGTTCCACTGTAAAGACATCATATGTAGGCTAATGCTGTTTTGTGCCCCCGCTCTCCCTCCCCTCTCTCTCTCTCTCTCTCTCTCTCTCTCTCTCCTTGTCTCTGTAGCCTGTTCAAGCCTGCGCGTTTATTGCAATGCATTGCTGATGAGGTGAGTCGCCGTCTTATGTGCTTTCACTCCTAAAGTCATTGGTAATGGGGTGGAAAGCTTATATTTTGTTTCCTAATGAAGCACGGTGGAGTTGCAGGCAGAGCGACTCCATCTCGCTCAGTAACACCAGACTCAACTGCCCCCAGCCATCCTGCTCTGAGCTTGAACCGGGCAGGCCAGGCAGAACCGCACAGCCGGCCTAAGGAGAAGGGGAGCTCGGCTGGCAGTGCCCAGCGTGTTACCCGGAGGCACTTTCAGACAAGACAAAACATGCAGACAAATAGGTAGAAACTTTCATTTGTGGCTTAATGTAAATATTTAACAGCTGATTTTATGAATTGGTCATTACATGCAGCGGTGGTTCTCAGCTGGTTTTGCTTTAGGACCAATATTGATCCCTCATTTTGCAAGTGTTTAATGTAAGCTGAGTCATTCTCTTTTATATTGTGTATTTTTTGCAGTTTTTCTCAAGGATGTCACGCTGCTTGTCCATGTTGGCATCTACCTGATTTGGTTGGCTGTTTCCACGTGACGAAGTTGTGCCGGAAAAAAGTGAACTCGATTTTATTACATGGTTAGTTGTATTTTATTGTTTGCATTTAGCATTGTTTTTTTCCAATTCCAACAGACCTGCGACCCTCTTTCTTGGGTTGTGACCCCTCAGTTTGCTCAAAGCTTAGTTTACAGCTCATAAGTCATCTCCATGAAAAATAATTCTCGGTTATGAGCCAAAAAAAAGCCTTTACTCAGCGACATTTCATGCAGTGCAACACTTACAGAAAAGACTGTCCATGGCCTGCCCTGAGACGATAATATTATTACAATACACAATTTTGCTAGGTGAGAGAAAAAAGATACAGCATTTGAACATTATTACTCTCATATGCCCTGAGTGTCTAAGAGAAGAGTTATTCTGAGTTATTCTGAGCCCAGCTTCAAGAGCAAGGTCATTTTTAAAACACAATGTTTCTGACATTAACTAGGTCACCATTCACTCGTGTTTCTCTCTCTCTCTCTCTCTCTCTCTCTCTCTCTCTCTCTCTCTCTCTCTCTCTCTCTCTCTCTCTCTCTCTCTCTCTCTCTCTCTCTCTCTCTCTCTCTCTTACCGACTTTCTCCTAAACTAACTTCATGCCACAGCTGATAATTAAACACACTCAATTATCCCAAATTTAATGGGATTCCGGCACCAGTGTTGTATTTAAAAGGTAATGAATAATATTTTAATTGCATACAGTAACTGTGTGAGCCAAGTGTGGTTTTCCGTCACCACGTGTAATTATTAAGTTAAATCCATCTCTTCTCATGTAGCTCTTGTTGAACATGAAACATTTCTACATGGTGTTAATAAAATATTTTCATCTGCTGTTAGTTTCTGTGAATGTATATGAAAGAGTTGGAAAACAAGTAAACTTATGTGCACACTTTTGCATGCATTTACAGTATGCATTTGCAAGCATTTACAATACTTCTGTTTTGCATTTGTTTATATATACAGTATATATATATATATATGTGTGTGTGTGTGTGTGTGTTGCTTCATTGGGAGCAAGATCATCTGACCTTCTGCACAAAAAGTCACATGATCAATGTCACTAATTTGCTTATTTGATAATTAGTGACCTAGAAATAGCGCAGAATTTAAATATATCATTGTATATCATAATGATTCCTCATTTTAAATGTTTCAAAATCCTATTAGGCTTTGAATCGCAGATATTTATTGTGGTCTCAGACATTTGTACAGGTTACACGCTGGGGTATCTGGAGCCCCAGTGCAGGTTGTTTCTGTTCCCGGGGCCCCTGGAATCGTCACCAACCTTTCGCCCTGCAAGCGACGGCCCTGGTTACACAACACACACACAGCATAGTGAAGTTGTCCTTTGCTTTATAGAAGTGTGTAATTAATAATTAAGTAGCTGCACTTGTAATGGGTTGACCTCTCTGACCTGTTCATTACTCAGACGGCAAAGGCATCATTCAAAATCAGTCGCTGCGCCGCCGCCCCTCTCTTTCCCCCTTGGCTAGAGAACACCTATTTCAGCATCTATATTCAGCTGACCAGCGGCCTAATATGGGTCTGGACTGAATTAAAACTCTCAGTTCCACTGAGGACGAAAAGCCTCTAAATCCCACTGAACAGCTTCCTGTCATAATCCTGTTCAGCTTTTACTCTCTGGTACGGAGACGGGGGAAAAAGAGACAAAAGAGAAAAATGTAAGCCTGAATGTGTGAGGTGAGAGTCACACAGAACAGTTACACTCAAAATGATTTCTGCAGCTTCTGTTTACTTAAAGAGAGCAGTAAACAATTGTTGAATACGTTTGCTAAGTTCGTAAAAAATACCTTTGTATAGTATGAAAAAAGATTATCAAATTATTAGTATTATTATATGGTAGCGATATATTGTGCATACCTAATCCATTCTTTTTGGGAATACATAAATTATTTGTTGTTGACTTTAAAGTATTACAAAAACTGGACAAGGAATTTTCATTTCTCAGCATATTTTGCATGGGACTGGATGAAGAGAGAAATTATTTTATGTATTTTTGAGCAAGATGTACTTACCCACAGTGTTTTCCCCCCATGTATAAATAGTATCTAAACATTCTTAAATCAAGATGCAATCACTTTAAAAGCTATAGTGACATAAGATATTAAGTATTGTTTTCCCTTTGAATTAAGATTATTCTAACACTGTAAAAAAAAAGTTGCTACCTTAAATTTTGGAGTACAATCAACTTAAATGACATTAAAATGACTTATGTGAAAAAAATAAGTTGAATCTTGTATGACTTATAAAATAAGTTGCTTCAAAATTGCTTAACTTATTTTGACGAGTTAAAGCAATGTGAAAACATGTTGTCATAACTTATCGATCATATCATTTTCTACGGTGTACCTCATTGGCAGATATTTTTCCTTGTTTTAAGCATAAAATCACTCAATTTTAATAAATGTTTTCAGAAAACAAAACTTATATCACTTTGCTTCTAAAGTGAATACATCTTGATTTAAGAATGTTTAGATAACTGTACTGAAAAAAATCATTGGTAACATTTAATTTTACATTGTCCTTCACGTTACATGCAATTACTGTAGAAACTAAAAATGATGCATAATTACCTGCAACTAACCCTAAATAAAAACCTAATCATAACCCTAGTTAATTATTATTACTCAGTCATTAAAGTGAACCAAATCATTTTTTGCAGTGCAGTATTCAAGCAGTTTAATGTAAAAGTGAAGAAAAACAATGTGTGAAACGAATGTCCAATCGAATTATGTTCAGCCAAAAACTTTTCTAATATGTTGTGGGTGTCGGTCCCTGCAGTTATCCACTCCTCCTTTTGTCTGTCATGACACAGACAACAAATAATGAGGAAACATTACAAGTACCTTGCATTTAACCATCTTTACAGTAATTACTTCTTAGCCTCTTTGCTTTAAATCCAATTGAAGCGCTGTAGTAATATGTATTTACTAGTCACATTCTGTGGGTGGGATAAGCTGTTATGTGTGTAGCATTTAGTAATGATGAGCATTAGTGTCCTCCAAAAGAGCTTTCATCCCGCTCTCGATTTCTCTCTGCTACAGGAAAGGCTGCTGCCATTATGAATACATGCATGTCTGCTGGCCAGATTGCCTGGCTCAGTAGATGGAGCTCACGCAAGACTGCCTAGCCTGCGGTGCTGCAGTTACGAGGGGATGCAGGACTCTGGATAATGATACATTGCTCATCTGAGCAGCCACAGCTTTTCCACCCCCTCTCACCTTAAAAAAAAAAAAGAAAGAGGAGAAATGTTGTGAGTTAATTTAAATGGCCGAATGCATTATGGCAGGTTACTGGCTCAGGCAAAGCAGCCGAGAGGTGTTTGGTGAGCTTCAATTAGATTGCGCATGTGAGGGTTGATAGCTTGCACTTATTGCCCCTGTGTTTCGCTTGTGTTGTTGTGATTGTTGCTTTGTTCACAGCATCTCCTGGATTGTTTTGGTATGTAACATGAATGAGATTGATGTCACGGGTGAATTCTCGCTGTATTCGCTATACAGCAGAATTGAACAGCTCTCTCTGCCATGATCGTAATTTGCTTTGAATTGGAAGGCGAGTTGTTTACTCTTGGCCACCTCAGATCAGTTCTTTTCTGTTAATTACTAACAGTGTTGGGGAAAGTTACTTCTAAAAGTAACGAGTTACAATATCGCATTACTCCTAAAAAAAAGTAGCTTATTGTGTTACTTTTAGTTACTTTTTATTTAGTTACTTTTTATGGAAAGTAATTGTTGTGTTACTTTTTCTCACATGTGCTAGGCTTTCTTGTTTGTTTTTTAATAACAAAATAGTTCTATTTTTGGCCAATGTGAAGGCCCTTCCAAACCAAATATGCAAATGCAAAACGAAATGCAAAGTCACGCCTGTACAGTAGATGGTGTAGCTAATAGGACACAGAAGAAGAAAGTTCAACACTCTTACTTAAGCAATAAAAACAGCAAAAACGTAACACAAATGTGATGTTTATCTAAAGTAATTTTTACTTATTAATATGCTTGAATTTGATCATCTAAGGTCAGCGGCAACGACATTGCTTAACAAAGTGAGATTAAGTACATAAAGTGTATTATTTAACATTTAAGTATTGCAGGTTTGCGTAATATTCAGTGAGTTTGCATTTCACTGTTTTTATTCATTTTGAGGAATACTGAACCTGTTTTTGTGCAAGTGAGATGAGTAAATACATGCTCACAACTACAATAACCTCACTCCCTCACTCCCAATTTCTCTCAACATTTGGACCGGAGAGTTGTCAGTCAATACATAGGAAAACAAAGTAACTTGCGTTTCTTATTTGAAAAAGTTACTCAGATATTTTATTGTCAATTTTAAAAGTAATGTGTTACTTTACTAGTTACTTGAAAATGTAATCTGATTACATAACTACTATAAACAATTACCCCCAACACTGATTACTAAGAATCATGTTCATGGAATCCTGAGTGCATTGCCTCACATACACATGTTTTTGAAACTTTATATTTTCAGTTATCATTAACATGTTGATGTTTTAGTGCTGCTTGATCTAAGCGCAGCTTTTGATATGATTGACCATGACATTCTTATTTCCCGTCTGGACAGCCCGTTCTCATCCCAAGGCGTCATCTAACTGACGCTTTTGACCATGCGTCAACATGCCGATGCACATGGTACCCCTTAAGCGTCAATATGAGACGCGCCTCCTAGTGGTCTAACCCTAACCCTACCACAGACCTAAACCTACCCATAACGGAAGCGTCATCTAACTGACTTTATGGGGCCATATTAAAGAAACATCCTCTGGTGCTTTTGTTTTGGAGTTATACAGTGCATATGCAAAGGTTGATCATGCTTTGGTTTTGAAATGGTTCTTCTTTGGCGGAGGAAATATAACTGAAATAGCGAAAATTGTTATTTGATATTAAGTTCCGATGTTCACTACAGCAGCACTCTTACTCATGTAGTACTGCTTACTTATTGAGGCCTCTTAAACACAGAATATTCCTGATGGAATCAGTCTGGCTGTCTTCTGTTCTCTACAGTAGCACACTTTACATCCATTGTCTGCAAGTAACAAAGGGGGTTCAGGTGCTGGAAAAAAAACATTATGTAGACGACTGCGATTATAACCCAGAAGGGACATAATGGTTTCTGACTAACTCTAAGCTCTTAATCAAGGGCAAATTTAAATACTGCCATTATTAGTTTCTGTTACCCACCTGTTAAGAGGTGAATATTGCTCTACTGAATGTGGAATGAGAAGAGAGGACTGAAAGTATGGTTTAAAAAAAGATTGGTGTAAATTTATTTATTACTAGAATTTAGACATCAGGGGAATGTGAGGCACCAAAGAAGGTCATTGTGTGCATGTGAAACATCTGCTGTTTGTAGACCGCTGGCCTTATTTACACAAACGGCTTGCCTTAAGCATGACATTGGCCTGATCATTAGAGGACCAATACCCATCTCTCCATAGCTATTTATAGTGTAGCCCTCACATCCATAATTAATCAAATGCTAACAGGATATACCCTAAAATCTCATCCTCTCTTCTTCATCATATCACATTACCCTTTTATCAGGGTCAGTGATAAAAAGATTCAAGATCCATACATGCTACAGTCAGCGTTTTGTGTTTCATGAACAATTAGTATTATAACATTTAATACTGGCTCAGCACAGGGGGAAAAAAATACCACTTTTATGAGGATCACAGAAGAAAACATTTAAAAAATGTCTGATGTTATGCTTTGGACTCTGTTTACTTTCACTGTATGGACAAAAAGCTGAAACGTTCTTTAAAATGTCGTCTTTTGTGTTCCTCAGAAGAAAAACAAGAAAGTCATACAAGTTTGGAATTACATGAGGGTGAGTAAATGACGACTGTATTTTAATTTATAGGTGAACTTTCCCTTTAACACGAGTTAGAGAACTTTGACTTTGCCACTGAAATTCGCTTCTCACATTTCCAACCTGTTAGAGATGTCAAGCACATGGTCACACCTAGATCGCTCAAGATGTTTGCACTTGGTACCTCTGAGACTATTGAATTCAGCACTTCGGACATTGGCCCCAAAGAGCCCCAAATATCTTCAATCCCACCTCTTCCAGCAGAACTTTTACTATTCTAATAGCAGGAGTTAATTCACTGCTACTCCTACAGAGAAAGATGATGAGGATGGAGATCAGATCAAGGCTCTCGGAGAAGATAGCCGATGGCATCACCCCACACAGTTGCTCCTTTCTGCATACATATAACCCCCCTAGAGCCTTTCCATCTGTATGGAAATGTAGCCTCCACAGCTGGAATCCAGCAAAGCACTGTCCTTTTACTAATAGTTATTATCTCTGTGGACTATCCCTCTGATAGACCTTGCAAAACAAGCAAGTCGCATCTTTATGTTAATGCCCTGCTATAGTATACCAGCGCCTCAGGTGGCGCACGGGCCCAGGCGCCGGATTTCATTACTATAATTCCCATTATCACAGGCTGAGGCTCGTTCTGTGATTGGCACTATTGGCTAACACGCTGAGGTGATGGAACTGCCTTTTTGAGGTGATGCTCTTTTTTCGGATGTAATAAGCATTTTCTGCGGCCTGCAAAAATCGGTCGAAATGAGGTCAGGCGGTACTTTCTTCCCTCTTTAACTTCTACACTCCACTCCAGAAAAACAAAGGTTCTTTATTGGCATCTATGGTTCCATGAAGAATCTTTAACATCCATGGAATTCCTTTCCATTGCATAAAAGGCTCTTCACATTATTCAATTGTTTCTTGTTCACTAATAAAAAAAAATGTATTTTAAAGTTGACATGAAATGGAAGTTGCGATCGACTTTTATTCCCTAGTGTGAGGGATTCGAGTGAAACTGCTTCTCAAACAAGAACAAATGTAGGGTGGGACTTGATTTTGTCTATCATGAATTGATTGCTGTGATGTCATGTGAGTGACAGGTTGTCCCGCCCACGCGCCAGTAAACACATCATCAGAGAAGAGAAGACATGTTGCTGCAAGAGGGAGGTGAAGTTATTTTGATGAAAGACATGAATAAATAAATAACCATATTCAATATTCTCAAGAACTGTTCACTAAAAGGTTCTTTGGAGAACCCAAAATGGTTCTTCTATGTCTATGGGATTGCTGTGAAACCCCTCTTATAAAACCTTTGTAGCTGTTGTAAAACGCTTCTTTTAGTCAGCTTTGTCAGTCAATCCGGGCTGGACTCTGGACAAGCGTGCTGTGCGCATGTTTGTGATTTGAAGAATGATTGACAGCTGTGGTTGTGTGTGAAAGGGTTCCCCTTTCCTCAGGATGCCCTCACTGTCACACTGCCTTTTAGCACCTTTGTTCCCATCTTCTCTCCTGAGAACAGGTCCCCGCTGTGACAGATGAGGCCCGTTTGTGACAAAAGGGTTCTTGTGCTCTTGGCTGTCGTGAACAGACTCAGACACGCATACGCACGTCGCAGATAACCTCTATAATGCCTTCCACTTCCATACGGGGGTATCAATTCAAAAATCGCCAAGATAAATGCATGCTACAAACGCATTTTACAAAATGACACAAGTCTGTTTCAAACACACAGCAAGATAACGTGTTATTACTTGCAGCAGGTGTGTGTATGTGTGTGTTTGAGAGCTGCGCAAGGAAGGTTTCTAGAAGGAAGAAGATGAGCATCAGGCAAGGAGTGGAGTGATGTCTTGTTTACACATTAGCAGTGTGAAAAAAAACCCTGCTTTTACTCTCAAAATTCTCTCTCTCCATCACACTCCAAAGATTTCCCTAACATCCCTGTCTGCTGCTGTTTCTTTCAAGCGTGACACTCATACACACATACACACACATGGCCGAAGCTGCTTTGGTCTCCTGTTTGACCTTGACAGACTGTATGGCTCAAGAAGGGCTGGTGTAAATCTACACTTGGAGAAGCTACTCCACAGCACAATTAGTTAAAAAGAGACATTATTCCCAAAATAATCGAGCCCGGTGCTGTGGAACTGAAATTGGCCATGGCCGGCAGTCTGGGAGCTCTGAGCTGTGTTTTACTTTCTTGGGAATAAAACTATTAGTATGTAAATCTGTAAAGTCCCCATTATTATACTGACCCTTTTAGCTACCACTCTCATTCTGCCAATCTACTCTCTCTTCTATTTCCCCACTTAGCACCGCTTGTGCCTTTCATCGAGTGCATGTCATATCTTAATTCATACAGCCCGGTAATGCATTATGCAATGCACATAAACAGCTGCATTGCTATTCTTCCGGTCTGTAATATATGAGTACGGACAGTCTTATGTAAATCTACGTGCTTTTCTCTTTTAGACACACGCACACACAAACACACGCTTTTCTCTCCCAACACCATCTAATGAGGTGATGACCAACCACTTGTTATAATTGCTTCAGACTCCTTTTAATTTTCAAGCTTATTAATCATATGTAGAGTTATTTAAAAATGCATAAATTAATCTTGGATTAAAAAGCCGATCAAAGCCTCAAAACAATTAAAGAGTAAGGTGAGATTTCCCTAGGGCTGGCAGTTTTATTTTAATGGAGTGTTCAGGTGATTATCGCAGTTTGATGTGCAGGCTGTGATTAATGTAGGAACACTTAAATGAGTTTTTCTTTCCTTCAGTCTTGTAAAGGTAAGCATGATCCACATAATGACCCTCCTGATTCATCTCTTAATAACGTTCTCTTTTTCTTGCTGTCGTTGTGCGATAATAGAGGCTGGCTTTTTTGGGCTTAGTGTAGATTTTCCTTTAAAACGTTTTAAAAGTTCAGTTTTCTGTCCAAAAAGCTTTTAATTTAATAATTGAATTTAAGTTCATAATTCAACACTAGTGTGTTTGAAAATGTTAAGAATGAGACCACTCTTCATTTACTCATTTGTTTATTTCTGTTTTGATACTGTCAAGGATTGACCAACCCAATTAGTGAACCAAGTAGATACTATTAACCTTGCTGGGTTTTATTTTTGTATTTTTTGTATTTTTTTGTATTTTTTTTTGTCTCTGCAATTTAAAATCTTCTAGTGGAGTCTAAGCACAGTGACCCTGTGTCAAGGGAACCAAGAGTGACAAGTTCGTTTTAAAAGCCTTGTTTGTTTTGTACCTAATTTTCTGAGTTGACAAGTAAAATTACCGCAGCTGCCAGTCACAAATGGGCAGCCTCATTACATCATCAGGTGACCCTACCCTGACCCTTATAGAGGACAGACACAAGGTAGCATACAAACTTATGTTTGTGTGCACTTACACGTTCCATTAATTTTCTTCATTTTCTATGTAGATTGTAAGAATGTGTCAGCCAGTGACAGCCATATATTTGATATAGGCCTATTTGTCAATATTTAGTGAATATATGCTATATATACACTGTAAAAAATGATATGATCAATAAGTTATGACAACATATGTTTTTACATTGCTTTAACTCATCAAAATAAGTTAAGCAATTTTCAACCTTTTTTTATAAGTTATACAAGATTCAGCTCATTCAAGTCAGTTTAATGTAATTTAAGTTGGAATGACTTAAACATCCAAGTTGATTGTACTTTAAGGCAGCAACTTTTTAATGAATTATTTATTTATTTAGCTAGCTTATATATAGCTATTAGTCTTACATAGCCTATATGTGCAAATAATGACAGCAGCCTACTAATGTCTTGTCGATAGCCTTCCAATTAGACGGCTATTATTAGCGTTTGTAGGCTAACCAATCGCAAAGGCGAGCGTATTTAGCAAATTCTGGCAAGGCCTAATATAATTTCTGTGGTTACTGAAATGATGTTGAAACACATATAACCTATACATAGCATATTTGTAAAATGAATATCTACTTTTAAAACATCCAACTTATAACTATATATAAATAATGAACCCGCACTGAGTCTCTGCTTGGCCATTCACGCAGGCGCACAGCCTTTTCATTCGCTCATTTGTAGTGCAGCTGTTGCGCGTTTTCTCGTTTGTATTGTGCGGTCTGTTCTGCACAAGCACAGCCTTCACTTTTCAGTCCACCTGGGTCGACACACAGCGTCCTCATACACAACTATTACCGTCGCGTCCGCCTTTAACAATGTCCAGTAATTAAAATGTCACCATTTAATTTTCTGGCCACACCGATCCTTTTGGAGCAATCCGCTCTTAATAAAGGATCTAATCGAAATGCTATTTCGAAGTGAAACAAAAAGGCGATGAAACGCAGCCCAAGTGTGGCGATCGATAAAGGAGAAGAGGATTGATTTGTCCCTAAAATTAAATTTAGTGGGGTCATGGTTTTATGCTGATACCTTGTAGAAATATAGTGTTTACTCGCCAAGCTCCATTCTGAGGCGAATTTTATTTAATGGTTATTTTATATGTTTTGGTATGTAACTTTTAAAGAAAGTTTTATTTTGTCCACTTTTATTTCAAAGGCCATTAACTTGTCCAAACGAGCTGTCTAACAGGAATGAATAGGGGTCACTGGAAACTCCCTGCCGCTTTATACAGCAACACAACACGGTTGCTCCGTGTTCTTGTTCTAATCTGTCGAAATGCCAGCACGTGCAATCCAATAGTAATTAAGATTGAAATATTGCGTTTGGCTTTTTCGGGCTTTTCATCTTTTCCTTTTTTTCATCTTTTTTTTTGTTTTGTTTTTTGTTGCATTAGCCTACTCCGATATTTTGAGAAAAGAAAAAATCATAAATTTGAACATTTTAATTTTAAACGGCCTAAATATTTTTAGATTGATATTTAGCCTAAGGGTTATTCATTCTTTGACTTTTATGAATGTATACGTTATTGATATTATTGATGTATATCGTCTTCGACTTTTAGTGATTTAGGCAAATCTTAGTTTAAATAGCTGTTTTGGAAGGACACGAATTTGCGTGTTTAATGCTCTATTAATCTAACAATGCTCGCCTAACTGACTGAAACTTGTATAGGCCTATTGAAATGCTAAATAGAGAAACTGTAATAAACTATTTCCCTTCCATTAACCGATTAAATCTGGTTGATGACATTCAATAACCTATAAGAACTTCTCAGTTATTTTCCATTTAAAATAATAATAAATAATAGGCTATTAATTTAATGATTATTATTAACATATTTTTGTTGATTTATTTGGTTTGATTGTTATTAATTTAATTGCTATTAACGTTGTATTTTAAGCAGGTTTTTTTTATATATATTTATCAGTAGGCCTACAACAAGATATACGTCTGACATATGAAGTGTTCTTTGTTCTAGAATGGGGTCTCTAATTTCTTAAGGATTAACAAAAGGGCTAAATTAAATATCGTGTGAGGTGTCGGATTCCCGTAGCCTACCTGCCCTGAATTTAACCATGATGGGTGAGTAAAAGAAATAATGGATGGATAACAATATGGCATTCAGCTTGGTCCCTGAATAATTTAAAAGAAGTGAATAATTACAGTCCAAAATGGTAATTATTGTTGGCGAGAAAGAAAGTCTCTTGCCTGTGAAAGTCAATAGCACTGGGCTGGGTCGCATTACTCCAAACTCCCTCCCCAGGACCTCCCTCCGCTATCAATATTGCAGAAAGCTATAGCGCTCGTTTTCACATCACAAGAGTTCTGGAGAGACTATCATGAACAGTTCAACTTAGCGAGGTAACGGTTAAAAGCTGGAAATATAGATCAAATTCTCTCTTCACTTTAATCATGGAATCGCTTTAAAAGCATTGCAAATAAGATATGTTGGTTTCATTTTATTTATTTGATTGATAATCATTTGTGCCAAGCATTTCTAAAGTAACGGGGACCCCGATTTTAATTTTGTAGTCGCAATTTAAGAGTTTATTAGAGTTCTTATTGTGATAATTTTTTATTAGTAGTAGGCTATCCTATTAATTATTGCTTCTGCAGAATCCACTTGATTTTGCGTTATATCTGAAATATTTAATGCAGACGCGGCTTTTAAACTGGCTTTAAAGCGTAACGTTGTAAATTGCGCTTTGTCTTCATAAGAATGATTGCTCCTAAAAGTTAAACTAACCCGTGGGAACTTAAACATATGCGGGCAACAGCACACCCCTAACCCACACCGATCCAAATAGCCCCCGGAGACAATCATTGCTTAGCCTATAAGTCCCCCGGCACCATGCAGTTTCAATAACAGTAGTATAGTTTATTTTTTTAAAGACACTGAATATAGATGAAAAGGCTCGAGGCCATCCCCTTTTTAATTTTTGTTTATGCACTCTTTTACTTTATTCTTTTTCATATAATTCCCAACACGTTCCATTTCATAACAAACTAGCCTATAAATCGTGAATTATGCACAAAATAAATTATTTATTTTATCTAGAACGTGTGTGTCTGTGTGTGTGTGTGTGTGTGTGTGTGTCCGTCTACCTGGTAAAAGACATTAAAACAAATCAGTGAATCCTTTTTATTTGTAAACAATAGGTTTAATCCAAGAGACTTTTCATCAGCTGACACTTGCTTCGATTTTTTTCTATTCTTTTCTTTCTTTTCTTATTTTGTATTTTTATGTAGCCTGTTAAGTTTTGGTGCGATTTAAAAAGAATCATGGGACAGCAAAAATATTAACCGTTATGCAGATACATTTGAGAAAATATTTTATTTTATATTAAAAAAAAACTTAGGCTACTACAACAACACACTGGCTACCCGTTTTCTCAGAACGCATCATAGAAATGGTATTTCACATTAAACAAACCTTTTCGTAGCCTACATACAGCATTTAGACGACTACCAGGGTTGACTAATCTAAAGTCTTCCTAAATGCCACGCACGCCCCCGCGCACACTGGCAGACAAGCAATCACTTTCATGTGTTAAAAGATCACGTGGTGAACTTTAAACGTCTCCAGGCCTCGGTGACAGCACTGACTGTCGTCCCCATTGGTCCCGAAGGCAAATAGTTAATGTAAATATGCTGGCGCTAAGTGGGAGTGCCTCGCCATTAGTTTAGCTGTCACTTGAGCGCTGTCGAATGTCTTCAGTGGTTGTGTCGTTGAGGTCCGCACTAGCATGTGGTCACCCTCCGCGCGCACCTCTACAGTAGTCGCGGGAGAGCCGAGTATGATGCAAGTCCACGCGCTCTAATAGGCCTGAAAGAAAACCAAAAAACAATCGCTCGTGGACATTTTATATCAGCTCGGCGGGATTCCAAGGCGTCTGATTACCAGAACGCTCTATAGAGGACAGCGCATTTATCCAAAGGACTCCAAGACGCATTTTCGAATACGCATTTTCATCCACATATAAAAGGCACTTCGCGTTCTTCTGGGAAAAAAAGGTGAGATTTGTCCATTTTTGCAATGTAAATTGTTGTTTCTTTATTTGTTCAGAGGTAGAAATTACCGCGAAGAACGCTGCGCTGCCTGTGTCTCTATCCAATTTTATCCAAAAGCGTAGGCTACTTAATAATAGGCTACTGCTTTGTGTATTGAACACTGTAAGTGAAATGCATGCGTATGATAATAAAACATCAGGCTAAATATGTAAAATCTATTGCAATATATAGGCTAGCCTCTTTACAATATAGACATAAAATAAAATGTATTAGTCAATTTGTAAAAAAAAAAAAGAAGGCGCATTTTTAAATGTAACTAAAATTGTAAATGGAAAAAGAGGTTAGAATGCAAACAAGGAGCCTGTCTTAATTATAGGCTCGTTCACTTGGTTTTTAACAACAGATCCAAGACGTAAAGCTCATCTTTTAGTATACAATAAAAGTGGCTTAAAGCTTCTTACACCTTTGTTAAGCTCTTTGACAAAGCTCAAGGAATTTATTGGAACTTTTATTGGAATTTCAAAACGGTCTATTGTATTGCACACAAAAAGTAAACTTGTATCCTAAACAAACATAAATAAATTAAATATTGGCTAAATATGATGAACGTCCAGAATTTCGATGCAATAAAAGGACGTCAAATTTAATACTCTTAAAACGATCATCTCGGTATCTCAGATTTGAAAACAGATCAATTATTTTCATATGGATTAATTAAACCTGGCGGCCATCGAGGCATAAGTAGCAGTCTTTTGAATTTTCAGCATGAGACAATCTTATTCTTCTCTCCTTCTCATTGTTATTATTATTTTTGATCGCTATAGAATTCTGTGAAATAAAGACAATAATAGGCATCGTTGTTGTTGTTGTTTTAGTTTTCCACCCCGTTTGTAATAGCCTAGGCTATAGCCTTTAATATAGTGTCCCTAAAATATTATTTTTGTCCCTCTTCGCAGATTTCCAGGAATGGAATCTATCCCAAATCAGCTGCCGGCTGGAAGAGACTCCAGCTGTTCGCCGAACTCCAAACAAGACTTGCAGTCTTACTCTGGTCCAACACTCAAGCCGAACCAAGTCAGTGAGACCTCTTTATACGGAATACCGATCGTTTCACTAGTCATAGACGGTCAAGAGAGACTTTGCCTAGCCCAAATATCCAACACCCTTCTGAAGCACTACAGCTACAACGAAATCCACAACCGGCGCGTGGCCCTGGGCATCACATGTGTGCAGTGCACCCCGGTCCAGCTGGAGATTCTCAGGCGCGCGGGGGCAATGCCCATTTCCTCGAGACGCTGCGGGATGATTACAAAGCGAGAGGCCGAGAGGCTCTGCAAGTCGTTCCTGGGCGCCCACAGCCCGCCGAAATTACCCGAAAATTTCGCTTTTGACGTGTCGCACGAATGCGCGTGGGGCAGCAGGGGCAATTTCATCCCAGCCAGATACAACAGCTCGAGAGCGAAGTGCATTAAGTGTTCGTTCTGCAACATGTATTTCTCTCCAAACAAGTTCATATTTCACTCTCATCGCACGCCGGAGTCCAAATACACGCAACCCGACGCAGCAAACTTCAACTCGTGGAGAAGACACTTAAAACTGAGCGATAAGAACTCACCAGATGACGTGGCCCATGCCTGGGAAGATGTCAAAGCCATGTTTAACGGGGGCAGCCGCAAGAGGACGCTGCCAATCGGTGGGTCTGAAAGTTCGTCCTCGCATGGTACACAACGAGCGGGAGGTCAGACCCAGGGGGAACCGTCTGAGGTGCCCCACAAAACTCTCCGATGTGAGGATGACCGGGGGAACGTGGCCATGCCGAGCAGCATCCGCAGTTACCCTGTTATTCCGGTGCCCAGTAAGAGTTTTGGGATGTTACAGAAAATTCCACCACCGCTCTTTCCACATCCATACGGTTTCCCGGCTTTTGGATTGTGTCAAAAGAAGGACGACGGCGTGGTGATGGGAGAGCCAAACAAGACAAACCTGTCAGGTGTGTTCTGGCCGAGCGCTAAGGACAGTGCATATCCCTCCTTTCCGATGTTTTGGCCTACGACAGGCAGCTTGGCCATGCCGACATACCACCATGCCCAACCTAAACCTC
The DNA here is from genome assembly GCF_029890125.1 of Rhinichthys klamathensis goyatoka. Classification (NCBI taxonomy): domain Eukaryota; kingdom Metazoa; phylum Chordata; class Actinopteri; order Cypriniformes; family Leuciscidae; genus Rhinichthys; species Rhinichthys klamathensis. The sequence goes on from NW_026606558.1 coordinate 1,220,453, forward strand.
CTTCTGACGTGTTATGCACCAGACATGGTGATCTAGACGCGTCAGAGCAAAGTGACCGAAGCACGAGCACCCCTAAAGACAGTTTACTTGATAATGAACGGTGTTCCAGCACTCAGTCTACCCGGAACGAGGAGGATAAATCTGGGGATGAGAGCAGGTCTATAGAGGGAATGCCAGCCGCCACCAGAAAAATAAGCTACATATCTGCATTCAGGCCTGTTGTTAAAGATGTTGAGAGCATCGCGAAACTTTACGGCAATAGGGGCCCGTATTCTGGTCCTCGATCCGGCTATATGTCACCAGATTTCTTGAGTGAAAGTTCTAGTTATAGGTCGGTGTCTCCGGACGTGGACAGCGTGGACGATCCGGATGTGGATGTGGAGTCGCATAAAGCGCACGAGGATGAGGAGTGTGTGCAGCTGTCTGTGGATGACCGGCGGAGTCCTCACAGTTCGGCCGAAGCGCTGAGTGACGGGGTTAAAGGTCAAGACCAAGAGAATAGCCAGATCCACACTATAGGTGATCTACACTCGACAAATCCAAGTGAAACGCGGCCGTCTGATTTGGAGAGCAACGGCAATAAACACACGACGCGCTTTGAAGTGAGTAGGCTAGCCTAACTAAATACATAGGCTACAGGACCGCGCATAATTCCTGCGGATTTTTTTTTTTTTTATTTAAATTCTCTCATTAATTTAAAAAGCAAGGTGGCCTACTAAATAAGTTGTTTTTAGGAAGTTATTCATGATTATAGGCTATTCATTCTAGACATTTATAATTAATATTCCCTGTTTTTTTAAAAGATAAAAACATATAATAAGATAAAGGACAAAATTGTCAGGTAAAAATTGGCATAGTAAAAAGGTCTTTAAAAAACACTAATCTATTTTTAATAGGCAATTTTTTCTCTCTCTCTTCAGTAAATCTTTTCGATTTCTAAATTTTATTCAGTGTATTTTAATTTTTAATCAAATTTACATTATTCGGGTAATTATTGTTAATGTAGCTAATCGAATTTGTGAACAAGGTGAATGCATCCAAATCGTCGCGATGCTTTTAAAACGTAATAATGAATTGTGGTAATTTGTCGTGAGTGGTATAATGGCTCTTCTTAGTTCATTAAAAATGTGATTATATAAATATAGTAATGTTCTACTCGGATTGTGCTAATCACATTCAAAAATAAAAATTGAAAAATTGCCAATAATTGTCTGCTCAATTTTACAGGTCTATGCGCGTGAAAGAGACGAGCACGTGCATCAAATGAGCACATCTTATTTTGGTTCAACGACCTCCTATCAACGCGAACAGAGTGGTAGGCCTATTTTCATTCATGTGGACATTTACATTTCTTTCTTCATTTTTTAGAAACAAAAAGATAGCGTACGGCATTTGTGTTATAAATATATTTACTTATAGTTAAAGACGTGCACGAAGAAGAACCTTCATCTACAGTGGAGGAGACTGAACCCAAAACTCAACAGGATCAAACCAACGTCAACGAGGAGCGCCTGAAGGAACCAAATGATGGTACGTACCGTTTACTGGACCTCCTGATATTCAACACCAGTCTGTTGATTTTCTTCATGCTGTATTTGTTGTGTGTTCAGACGAGGAAGCAATGCGCAATGACACTGGCAGCAGGGGCTCCTTGATTGAGAAAAACATAGAGAACATGGCCAAAGGTAACAAAACAAAACAATACATGACTGAACATTACCATAGTCAACACATTTAGCAGAACTGATGAGAAAATCATGACATCATGTGGAAAATTATGGCACATAATAGAACCTTAATTTGTTGTTTCTGGAAATTATTGTTTCCATGATAGAGCATGTTTTTTTTTTTATTATGGTTATTATTTTGTAATTCAAAGTCATTTTGAAACATTTGAATAAATGCCTCTTTTATTTATTTTAACAGAGGAATTGCAGAAACAACTCGTGGAACAAGTCGAGCTTAGAAAAAAGTTAGAACGGGAATTCCAGAATCTAAAAGGTAGGTTGTTTTATGTTAATTTTCTTTCTTATGTATTCTTTCCTAAACATATACAAGGCTATCAAAAATAAGATCAGATCATTGACTAATTCTCTAGTGTTCATTTGCCGTAATGTTCTAAACAGATGAGTTGTTTTATTCAGTTTTTTTTTTTTTTTTTTACCAACTTACAAGTTGGTCAAATAAGCTATAATTAGCTACAATATAAGTAATAATAAATTGAAGGTAACACTTTACATTTGTTATCATTATTTAACTGCATTAGTTACCGTGAATAAGGAAAGATATTTCTAAAGCATTTGTATATAATGTTAATTTCAACATTGTTACAATCAAAAGTAGTATCTGTTTATATGATTTAATAGACCTGAGCTTATGAGAACTAACAATGAGCAGCTGTATTTTTATTAACTAATGTTTAATAACATTAATGATAATGATAATGAACTAATGATTAATACACACTAACAAATGTCTTGCTTATTGTTAGTTATTGTTAGTTAATGTAGCCTGTTTAAGAACTGTAACTTTGTGAGCAATAAAAAAATACTATATATTTGAATATCATTCATTTTTAACAACTATGGATTACGAATTACCTTTAAAATGCTGATTAGTTGTCCATTTGAAATTAAATAGCTATAGCTATATTAAAAACCTCACAGTTAACGAATCATTTTGTCATGTGTAGGGAGTCTATCAAGAGCTGCATCAAAGAGTCCATCAAAGCTCAGTAAGAAGAGTTCTGCATTACACGGACAATTCTGACAAAATTCATGACATTGAAAAAATTTTGTAGTCAGTTGGTTGAATGTAATGCTTGGGAATAATTCTTGCTGTTGGATGGCTTTTAATCCGCACAAACTGGGCATCTTTTGAAAAATTGATATGGATGCTACAGAAAACGCTGAAATACTGCAACAGAAACAAAATACTGAAGCTCATGATAAAGTTTAGAATGACATTGATTTAAACGCAGGGGAAAATGCTATTAAATGTTATTACCCCAAAAGATGTCATGACTGGACATGTTTGCAAAAAGTACATTTTTGTGTATTATTTTTAAAGAAACAAAATACATAAAACAGCTTCACATATAAATATGTACACATATAAATCATAAAGAAATAAAATGCAGGGTAAATCAGACAAAAGCACTGTATCATTTTTGATTTCGTGTATACATAGCGATATGTATTTTGATATTTAATTTAGGTCACATTTTCTTCTTAGACAGTTTTCAAGACCAAATGAAAAGAGAGCTTTCCTACAGAGAGGAAATGGTGCAGCAACTCCAGATTGTTCGAGGTAAGCGTTCGACTTCACACGACAAAACACAAAACACTAAACTGTTGTTTCTATCAGAACTGATCACCTTCTGTGGTCCTTTTTGGAGTTCACAAGAGTTTGTTCAGTCTTTTTATAAGCTACTAAGCAGGATGTTTCTGCAGTTTTCCCTTGCCGTGTAAGAGAGTTGCATAGACAGGGAACTGGTGGTTTTTGTCAGCTTTGGATTCCAGAAAAGGCCATGCATAAAACTGAACCAGTTTAGATGAGAGGGGGGAAATCCACACCTGAGATGTCTCCTGCACAGACACTTTGTGCAGCGAGTTGGACCATGAGAGAAAGACACGATATGCTATTCAGCAGAAGTTAACCGATTCTGGCAAAGGCAAGCAAATATTAGCGTTCAGAAGACTAAAGGAAGTATCCAGGCACAGTGACCCCATTTACACCTGGTATTAAAATGAGATCTGTATCAAGATAAGTTATCCGGATAATAAGCGTTCTGATCTTACCTTTGCGTTTACACCTTGTATTTTTAATGCGTTCTCGTTATCCACATTGAGTTCGGATCTCTGTCCTCCAGAAAAAAAAAAAGACGTTTGGCAGGTACGAATGCCATCACGTCGTACGGATTGCGTTTACACCTAGTAAAGATCCGAACACAATGCGAGCCAGACTACCTCCAGATGTGGTCAGGAAGATCCGTTCACAACGTATTTACACCTTGCATTAACATGCGTTTTTTATTATCCGGATAACTTATCTGGATACAGATGGCATTTTAATACCAGGTGTAAATGGGGTCAGTGTGACCATATTCAAAAGTGCGACCTTGATGACTCTTGTTCACTTGTAGACCATTTATATATGATTTCAGATTTGGGCCGTACTGAATTGTAGCAATTATCGTCCTAGAACACATGATTTCCCTCTCTATACACACACACACCAACACATAATGGTATGCCGCTTCTATTTTAAACGACTCATTCACTTTTTTCCCAGAAGCTCACGACGCACTACACCATTTCTCGTGTAAGATGCTGACTCCCCGTCACTGCTCTGGGACCTGCACCTTCAAGTCTCCTCTTCTACCACCTTGATGGACACCTATTCAAGACGTACACGTTCTTTAGAAATACTGCTGTGTCAAATAAAACTTTACTTTTCTTCCTCTGCAAAACACTGTCAACCTTTAGACCTGGAATAAGCAAGTGTGTATTGTAGTATTTTAGCTTATACACTGTAATGAAGTCATTTTCATTTGCAAAGGAGTGTTTTCAGAGTCACTGTATGTACTGTATAATTTATATAAAGTTCTAGAAAATTGCATTATTAAAAAAAAAATGTCATCCCACTTAAACATTATTATCATCAGCTGTAGAAATCACTGGTAATAAGTGGCTATGTGCAATGCATATATTTGTTATGTATCCTGTGATACCTTTTTTTTTTTTTGTTAGTGATCGGTTAGGACATTTTGTTCAATTAGATGCAACGATAATTAATGTTTTTGTATATATTATTTATTCCAAGTCCATGTCGGTTGTTTATTCTCATCTGCATATTTGTATATTATTGATGTAAAGCACTTTAAATTGGCAGCCCTGAAATGTGGATTAAATGATCTTGTTTGAGTTTGTCTTTATTTCATCTATTTCCATAACAATGAGCTACATTTGCATATGTGTGAGTCACAAAGAACAACATGATAAATTATATCAAAATCTTAATATATTCCTTAATATTTATCATTATGACAGTTTTGCAGAAATCCAAAAGGTTTAGAAACTATATTCTGAAATTCAGGGTTTTGAGGAAACCAATACAACCACTAATATCATCATACTTTTCTGAATTTCTATCATTTATTTTGTTCATACTGTATTAATATGAGTGGATTTACAATTTTCTCCATTTTATTCCCTTTAATTTTGGTCCATTCCCTGTAAAAAAATACTACTGCTGCAATTAGTTTCCATAACTTAAAATTACATTACAATAACTAATAATATCATACTTTTTTTAAAACTGTTCGTTCTGCCTTAGAATTTAATTAACTTTTTTTGTGTGGGTTTTTGAGTAGCCTAATGGCAACAAAAATCACAAAATTTTGAGTGTTGGTGATGTTTACATTTAACATTTTTACGTTTAGGATATATATATTTATCAGTTCTTGCTATCCATCGAAACCGTGACCTTGGTGTTGCAAGCTCCATGCTATTGAGCTACAGGAAGACTTTGAGTTGAATATATTTACTTACAAAAATGATTATATAATCAATAGTTAATCAGATTTTGCATTTTTTCATGCCTTTTGTTTGGTTTTATATTTGGTAGGTATCAAGGCAATTGCAATACTCATACACTTCAGCTGCGTCCGGAATCGAATACTTCCCTACTAGGCCTATGTGAAAAACAGTACGCGAGCAGAGTAGCATGTCCGAATTCATAGTATTCGAAAAACAGTAGGCGAAAAGTACCGGATGACCTATATTTGATTTATTGATTTGTACACATTCAAAATTATTAGCTACTTTTAGAGTAGAAATAGTTTTTAGTTCTCATCATTTTATGCTTTTTGTTAAGCAGTGTTTTGTGAGTGTGCATCACTGTGTCTCTAAAGGCCAACTAGGTCAATGAAGCACCACATATACATAGCTCTTTTAGTTTTTATCTCAATGTTTTGGTTCAGCTGGTTTGTGGCGGGTCTGAAAACAACCTTGGAGATGAGATTCTGTTTGATTCTTTTCGCTTAGCCCATCAACTTCCATAAAACATGTAGCCTACTTCAAGATATGCGGCGGCCCCATATCAGCTCAAGTTGTTTAGTAATGGTAAAAATAAATGTTCTGCCTTCATATTTTATAGTCAGTTGTATTCAATATTAAAGGTTTCTAGAACCTTACTATTTTTTAACCCATCAGGATGTTGATAGGTCACATAAATTGATTTGAGCACACTGTTAACAATTTATTGTAATTTTACAGGAAATTCCTGGCAACTAATTGCAGTAAATTTACAGCAAGTAATATACAGGATTTTTACTGTTTACTGTTACAATAAAGTACTGTATTTATACAGCAGTGCTACTGTGATTATAGTAGCATTATTACAGTAAAATGCTGTAATTTATTACAATTTACTGTACATTTACTAAGTTCCGTATTAGCCAATTAAAAACACAACGATGGTAAAAATTTACCATTGTACAATTTTTGCCACCATTATGGTGAACAGTGTTGCCTTTAGTTGGGCAATTTGACTCTAGACTTCTTATGTGAATTTATGGTCATCATACATCATTTGTTGCAAAGAAAGTCAGAAACAAAAGTGGTCTAGTGATAGGCGTATAGTTTACAACATAATAAAATACAAAAAACAACCGAAAGTGGTCATTTGTCATTAATACATTTTTTTATACAGATCAGACATCAAGCTGATATTTTTTCTAAAATTGGGAATGTAATATTTGGGCAGACACACAGACATCAAGAATCTACATATGAATCTCAACAACGGTGACATGCTTTATGCCACAATGCATTCCGGGAGGCTACATAGTTTAAAACTCCCAGCATGCATTGTAGCATGAAGCATGTCACCATTGTTGAGATTCATATGGTGATTCTTGATGTCTGTTTGTTTCTATAAAAAAAATTATAATGATTTTTTTTTTTTTTTAAATCAAAAAATGTATACAAAAATACCCTGTGTCAAGTAAGGTCAAAGTTATTTATTAATAACAAATTACAACTTTTGGTCAGGGTTCAGGATAAGATTAGTGATTCATTCTCCTTTTTTAATAATGAAAACTATAACACCTGAACACCTTTGGTTTTGTTTTCCTATGTAACAAATTATGTGCTTTGGTAAACACTGTTACAAAGACCAAAATTTAACTTAAAATGCTAAGAGTCAAACTGCCCAACTAAAGTAAACACTGATCACCATAATGGTGAGCAAACCTTTTAAAACATCGACATCTAACCTCCGTACATAGACTTATGACTGAATTAAAGTCAGTCTGGTTAGTAATAAGTGAAGCTGGTAATGCTGTTTGTGGAGTTGTTTAATCCTCCTCTGCTGAGATCTTCAGAGATTTAATGTCTTCTTTTTATCTTTATCTGATTTTAAGGCTGTGACTGGATATCCATAGACTTATAAAATAGATTTCATGGTAATGTTTCATACCTGATTCTTCCTAAAATGTTTGATTCTGGTACCGTTGGCAGCCGCCGGGCAATTTCAAAATTCAAACAGCAGCAATCCCACAATGCTATGCGGTGGCTGTAAAATAATGCTTCTACAGTGTAGTTACAATAAAATTACAGGACTGTCCATACATTTCCCATCATGCATTTGCATTTACAATAAAAACATGAATACAATATGTTGTTGTAAAATTTATTGTAAAAATTACATCAATTGCTAACAGTGCAGTTATGCCTATTATTAGTGTTCAAGTCACATTTTCAAGCCAATTCTGTAGACTTCTGCATCTGGAAGTCTATCGAACCCAGCTGTGTTCCCCCAAATTTTTTTTGTTGCAATTATCCAGCACAGATGAGCAGAATTATAGGTGCCCAATATGACTTTATTTAAAATAAATAAATAAATGCACAATAAAAAAACTTTACAAAAATATATAATAATGATAAAACTTAAAAAAGAAACGACGTAAAATAATAAATGCCCTCCCAAATTGTCTGCAGTTTACTACAAGAATGAAAGAAAGAAAAAATAAAGAAATCGTCCACTAAAGGAGACGGAGTTGCAAAAAAGGTGCGAGTCTGCCATCTAGTGGACACCTTTTTCATAGCCTATTTGTAATAAGTGCCTAGTTTTGTTCATGTTATTACACGCTGAAACAAATATATTCTACAGTGTCCTTGTTACATATGTAAGACTACATGTACATGTAAATTATGCTTAATTACAAGCAGCTAACCCTCAACCAAACCCTAACCCTATGTTGCTAATTAATATTACTGAGTATTTAAATATATAATTACACTGTAGCCTATGTAACAATGTTGGTGAGCAAATAGTTCCTTTGAGTCGTCGGATCTTTTCATCGAATAACTCATTTGAGCCTGTTTACAAAAATCGCACAATCGACAATGAAAAGTAATGGGATGAAATGGGATAAGAAGTATACAATTAAGTAGCCAATAGCAGAACCGTTACGAATAACTTTCTTGCCTATATTAGGCCTACGTCTTGATTTACAACATATGATTTTTTTTATTTTTTTTAACTCAGCCAAAAGGTGTAAACGATTTAAGCATCGTTTAATATGAATGCTTATATTTGGGCTCAACATTGCAAGGTGAATCATGGCTGCAACAACTAACTTAGACACGACATAGCTATGCAATTACAACACTAAAGGAAAATGCTTACAGCATGTAACAGGACTATAACACGTTGGAATGCCAGAGTGCACGTAATTACAAATGTAAAAACGCGAACACATGACACAATCTGATTTGTTTACTCTTGTTTATTGAAACAAATTGTTCGAAAGAACCGATTCTTGGAAATGACTCATCAGCTGACAATTTTTCTGGGAAATGTAACGTTAGCTGATATACCATTTTGTTTAGTCAATAAACACATTTACGAATTGTATTGATTGATAAATCAACCAAGCGAGTGCGTTTCGTTCCAGGAGATCTTGTCGCTGATGTGTGATGCCATGTATTCCATTCAAGCAGCGTGAAATCCCGTAATCCTCGCGCTAATTTTTAAACTACAGAGGGATTCCTCAGCATTTGAACAAACACACGTTCTGGTCACGTGCCAAGGCTCAGATCACGCTTGCGCCAGAGAAACAAGATGGCGGAGAGTGCGGAATTGAAGGTAAAGTGTAACCCACAAATTACTGTCAATTAAGCCTTTATAAAAGACCTGTTCGGCGATGCTTTCCGTCTGACCTGTTCCTGTGATTGACTTTTGTACGAGGCGTCGTTCGGTATTTGATTTAGAAAGCGCTTTATGAGCAGTTTTGAGCCCGGTTAAAGGAACAGTGTTATTGTTGTGATGGATCCAGCTAGCTGCCAGCTAACCCGCACAGCTGTCTGCCTGCTGGTGTGAAATTACCCCCCTTCCACCTGAATTGATATATTAATACGATTAATTGTTCTTTTAACGTTTAAATGAGGTGTAAAATAATCCATGGGCCGTCAGAGGAGTCGGTCGTAAGTGTGAAGCAGCATGTGGGTGGTGCGTAGGCTGCTAACAGGCTGGAGATTCGGTACTTTGACAGTTAGGACTTCTGCTAACCCGCTGCATTTATAAAAACAGAATTACTGCTTAGTCTCATAACATAGATAGCTGACAACCAAGACTAAATTTTGGGCATCATAGAAACGTTTGAATATTTGTGTTGAGTCTGTGACGTCCAGAATGCTCTGTGTGTTTACAGAACACAAGATTTTGAGACCCAACCATCGACCATGGCCTGTTACTTTTAGTTTCTGGATGTTTTAGTAGGAAGTTCGTGTAACGTTATGTTTAGCTAGCTAGTACTTACATGAGTGATGTCTTAGGTTTGAGATGTCCTGCATTGAGACAAGACATGAAGACATTTAATTGTGAAATCTGTTATTGTTGTTAATTTTGATGTTATTGTTTCCCCCACCTGTGTAGTCTTGTTTTAATCACGATATGGATTGCTAGTGATCGGTCAGTTGTTATACTGTAGTGTTACTTATGGAGAGGTCTAAACTGACTGTGACTTAGACAAAATACTGTCAAAAGTAGTTGGTGGTTATTTTTAAGGTTTTCCGAAACAGATAAAATGGGCTCTTGTCTTGTGTACTGTGTGTAGTAGAAGTTTCCTTCACAAAAGCTTTATTTGGTAATAGGACATTGTACCTTGATACTCTTGTTGGCAATAAAAAATAGTAATTTAGCAGGGAGAAAAACAGGACGATAAGCATTATTGTTATGTTTTATGTTTATTAAAGTAGATTTAAGCTGTACATTTTAGGTGTGTGTCAGTAGAGGAGGCATTTCCTGGGGTTTTGCCATTTAAGACATGTATTTGGAGGACAAGCTTGCTACATTAGAAAAAGGACAATTTGCTGCTAAAAGGCAAATATACAATATTTAATGGTAACAGGCAGTATTAGCATTAACTGAAAATAATTATTTTTGAATCAAGTTGATATGAATTATTCTTTTTTTAATTAGTTTTTAAATAAATATCAATTTGCTATCTTGGATAGTCTTTTAACTTCTAGAATCCTATAACACTGTTAGTCTTGCCAATGTTGTAGGCTAGGCTATATATTTAAACCAGAAACAAGCTTAAAAAGAAATGTATGTTTTTTGTCTTCATCGCTGATTAAAATCAAGAATGTTTTATTTGCTTTCAACGGTCACCGTCTGAAATAACTCATCAAATGAAATCCAATTTTGAGTTGTTTAAGGATTTAATGATAAAACATACACTTGTAATACTTCTAATATAATATGTTTTTGTGAAATTTTAATTCTAGCTTTGACAATTGCATTGGAGACCTGCATCCTTTGTTAAGGGTAGCGGTCAAAACAAAAGGTTCACAATTTACACCAGATAAACCACTTCCTGATGGTTTTAAAACATAAATTAAAAATTTCTATTGTTTGTGTAATTATTGGGGATGGGGAGGTAGTTTATTATCAAGAACTCTGCCTAATTTTAATTCGTTATCAATTATTATAATTAGATTTATTTTAATGTTATTGAGCATCAATGCATTTGTGGGTTATGCAGATCGGAAACTTGCTTTACGCAGTTACCAAAATGACATCCTTTCAGAGAAGTGCTTCCTTTAGATTATGTCTTTGTCATAAATGAGTCAAGGCTTATGACAATAACCACACTCATTACAACGAAATAAACTAAATCAGTAACCACATTGTTGATTCAAGCAGTTGTTTTATTAAATGCACCTTTTTCTGTATAGCCTACTATTCAGTCTGTTCTCAGCTCTTTGCAAGGAGATCAGACCATAGAACAGAGCCTATTATTGTCTTGCTTTGATGTTTTTGGAAGTAGTGCTGGAATTATCTGAGGGCCTAAAGAGATGATCTGTCGTCATTTACTCACCCTCATGTTGTTCTAAACCTGTATACAGTTTTTCTTTTTAAAAGAAAAATTCTGAAGTCTGCGATGGTCGCTCATTTTCCAATCCAGTCATAATAAATGTGTGCTGAAGCTTTCTAGCTTAAACAGCTAGAAACCAACCTGCAGGGTTTCCTCGGTCATGTAAAGCCATGAAATAGCAGGAAACTTAAAAATTGTGAAATGCTAATACAATCTTAAAAGGGTGGTGACATGAGAAATCAAATTTTTGGACATATAAGGCTATTTTTTACCTTTGAAGCAACATTATTTAGGGTTAAAAGTTTATAAAAAAGCATTTATGTAACCAAGCTTCAAAAACGGTTTGTTTAGATGATGTGGGACGGTCCTGTGACGTCAGGTCACACAGGCAAATGACACATTTGCATATGACTGCCACTAGAGCATGACATCAACAAACAAGGCCATTGGCGTTCAGTCACTTAACGGGCCTTGTGTCAAAAGCAAATAGAACCCATTATAATCACTGAAGCTGTCTACAGTATACAAATGCCTGTTCAATTTCTGATGTACCCCATTGTGCTTGAGTCTGCTGACAACAGGACAAATTGGAGAATAAAAGAACATTTGCTTTGACTAGTCTTGTTTAAACAGCTTGTTTGAGTCTCTTGCTGACAAGCCTTAAAGGAGCCTCCCCTTAATAACCAATCATTTCAGAGAGAGGGTTAGAATGAGGGTTGAAAATAAGAATTTTTCCACATATATTTGCTTTTTTGCGCAAAAAAAACTGACATCAAATGAACCTCAAGGAACAAAGTAAAATAATAGAAAAAAGCCATGTCGTGACAAAGGTCGTGTGAATTTTTACAAGTTAAGTCAAGTCACCTTTATTTAAATATGAACTTTATACTACAGATTGTACAGCTATACAGTAATAGAAGGGCTTTTTTCATCACCTGTAGTACTTGTGTCTTGCTGCTTGTGTAGATAACCTGTGTGCAGCATCCTGTGGTTTGCAGTGTATATTTATTAAATGTGTGTGCTTACAGACACAAGAGCCCATTTCCCAAAGGGTATATTATCAGTATCATTGAGAGATTACATTGGTCAGTTTGAAAGAAATGAATCAATTTGACCAAAAGTAACAGTGAAGACATGTTACAAAAGATTTTTTAATTTTTTTTCCAATTAAATGCTGTTCTTTTGGACTTTCTATTTATCAAAAAATCCTGAAAATCTCATGATTTATATATATATATATATATATATATATATATATATATATATATATATATATATAACGTTAAGTAGCACAGCTGTTTTCAATGTTATTTTTAATAATAAAAAATGTTTCTTGAGCATATTAGAGTGATATCTGAAGGATCATGTTACACTGGACTGAAGGCTGGAGTAATAGCTGCTGACAGTTATTCTAAATTATTTCACAGTATTACTGTTTTGACTATTTTTGATCAAATAAATGCAGTGCCAGTGAGGATAAGAGACTTCTCATTTTTTGCAGAGCACTGCATGCAAACTGTCAATCACGCCGTCACACACACACCGATGCAAATCAGTAAATATTGCTTTTCTTAAAACTCTGCCATTCTTAAAGTACCGGTACTAGAAAAGTAAGAAAGTATGATAACATCAGAATTTTCGTTAACATTGCTGCTGCTTCTCCAACTGGGTGCATGTACAGAGATAAACAAGGATCGTCTGCTGTTGGTACGGCTAATTCCTGTAGCCGACACCACCATCTAGCAGTGTGGTTGTGTCCTTGTAGAACGAGACAGGCAACAAACCCTGTGCATTAGCTGATGTTATCACTCCGAATGTCTATTTAATGCTTGTTTTCTTTGCAAAACAGATAATCCATATGTGTTGTTAGAACTAAGATTAATCGTGTTTTTTATTATTATTTATTTTATGTATTTATTTTTTTACAGAGAACTGTTACACCCCTAGTTTTTACACAGCTCAAGGTCCACTTATTCCTTTGTCGTCACAGGGTTATAGGGCCCTCAGGAGGATGAGCTAATCCTAATAACAGTTTAAACTAGGAGTGTTTGCTCCCTTCACTCTGCTCTCTGCTGGCTGTTGACTGAGGATTTCAACTGTTGAACTTGACAAAGAGTATAGGGTTGCACGGTATACCGGTACTATATTGCAATACTAAAGCTTCAAAATACTGGCGACGCCATTGTGTTTTTGAAACGGTAGTATCGTCAATACGATAGTACAGTAAGGAATATTGTATGTGTGGCAGGTACACTATTTAAAAGTTCATTTGAACACACATGCCTGGAAAAACATTGACGACAGGGTTTTTTTGAGTGCTGTTGCTAAATGCTGTGTAGAATTAGCGCCTTTATGTGTGGTTTCAGGCTTTCAAGCCTTTAGCAAAAAATAAAAAATAATAAAGTTAAATGCTTTATTGTGTGTGATTTGCATGTTTAATTTATTTTAAGACATTGAATGTACTGGAGCAGTGCAGTTAGCAGACCAATAGCTGAAGATCTAAAATAAATTAAAATGGTTGGTTCAACTCATTTAATTGTCTTATTTTTATATACAAATGAGCTTAAATGTTAAGTTAACAGAACTAAGATTTGTTTTGATCTCACATGGCCTGCACTGTGTTGGATTTACTTAAAATGTATATGCACCATTTTTGCATCATACTTTTTAAGTAATCCCAACTTGGAATAATTTTACATAAAATACCGGTAAACAAGAAAAATATTTAAGTACATATAACAAAGGTTGAGTTCACGCAACATTCTTTACTTAAAAATATATGCATATATTTTTAAGTAAAGAATGTTGCGTGAACTCAAATATTTAAGTACATATAACAAAGGTTGAGTTCACGCAACATTCTTTACTTAAAAATATATGCATATATTTTTAAGTAAAGAATGTTGCGTGAACTCAAATATTTAAGTACATATAACAAAGGTTTTCTTGTTAATTTTAAGTAAAATTATTCCAAGTTGGGATTACTTAAAATATATATGCACCATTTTTGCATCATACTTTTTAAGTAAATCCAACACATCATTTTGCCGTGTTCAGACCCGGAACGCGCGCTGTGTGAACAAAAGCCAGAACCAATGCCGTATAAGGGGTGTGTCGTAGTGATGATTCATGAGCCTTTGCAATGACGTAGTTATCGTGCGACTCAGTTACTCTAGAAGAAAGTTTGTGTTCGTCATCGATACAAGAAAGAACGAAAAAATGTCTGCAAACTGGACTGAAGTAGAGACCCGTCACATCCAACGTCACGCGTCTTTCCGGAACATACACGGGTTGTGTGTGAACGCGCTCTCTGATTCCGGCAAATCACTGGCAGTGTGAATGAAGCAAAATCAAACGAACCCGGGTCACTTTATCCGTGTATTTTCCGGAATCTCTGTGTGAAAGGGGCTTTTGAAAGTTTGGTTTATTTTGCAGATTTGCATGGTAGCGCAATACTACTTTGTATGGTGATACTTCAGCTGGTATAGTATTGTAAGACATTTTTTATGGTGTAATGACAACCCTACAAGAGTATACTTTTAGGGATGTTCATTTGATCTTACAAGTATAAAAGGAAAAAACTTTCTGAAATCATGCTGACTAGCTATATGATTTACCAGAAAGTTCAGGCTTTCCCATGGGTTCTTTTTGAATCACCAAACTTCTGATCGCTCTAGGTTTACATTGGGGGCCGTTCCTCACTACGATAGGACGAGCAAGAGTCTCATCATCTGGCTATACCGGCAGTGAAGCCGTTTATTTGTGTTGGGCGGTGGGGGGGGGGGGGGGGTGGAAATTAATAAAGAGTGTTTGTGTAAGTATTTGTGTGAACAGTCCAGTTGGCACTTGGCAGTAAACTGGGGAGGGGACTGTGGTCTCTCCGAGGTGAAGAAATATGAGCTTTCGCTGGTCTGTGGTTCTCTTGTTTTCCCTGGAGCTGTTCTCCACTGCTTTTGTTATGAAAACTCACTGGCCCAGGCTCAGGCTTGATTTTCCCTTCCCCCACTATCTCAGCCTCTTCACCACTCTGCCTGCCCATAGATTTTAATAGAATCCAAATGCCGGTACCACCAACACAGCCCTTTATAGTCTCAGAATATCCAAGAATGACAGGGGAGGTAAAGTCTGCTGTTCTGCACATGAGAAGTGGCTTTGATCCCACACATGTAGGTGTTAACGTTTGCACATGTGCTCAAACTTCGTACATGGGGGTCATCACAATTACATGTCTGCACCAGAAACTAAACAACACAATACAGACGTTACAGCCTAAAAATCTGATATGATCTGCGTTTGGCAAACCGAACTGATTGTATTCTCACTGACAGGCCTTTTGGCCAACATAACAATGTAGCCTATGACTTATGGCTTATAATGAATGCTCGTCCAAGACTGAGCCTGAAGCTAATTTAGTCCTAGCCGGCCTACATGTAAGTGTATGTGTAAGACGTAGAAATCAGCTCTTGCCATACAGACTGGATAACCATTTTAAACCACCCTCATTAAAAGTGAGGCACCTAAACACTAGTTAACCTGAGTTAGGTTGACAAATGTTTAAATAGAAAATAAACGATGACTTGGAACTGCCTACTGTTAGTCAGTAATTGCAACATGAAGAAATGGGTTGGAAAATCTATTAAAAAATACACTAGTGATCAATAGCTTTTTTTTTTTAAATGAATACTTTTATTCTGCAAGGATGTATTAAATTGATAAAAAGACATTTATAATGTTTTACATTCTTTCTATTTCAAATATGTGCTGTTCTTTGTAACTTTCTGTTTATCAAAAAATCCTGAAAAAAAAATCAGTTTCCACAAAAATATTAAGCAGCACAACCATTTTCAACATTGATAATATAATAATAAATGTTTGACAGCTGAAAATTCAGCTGTCATCACAGGAATAAATTGCATTTTAAAATATATTAAAATAGAAAACTTGTATTTGTAATAATATTTCACACTGTTTTTACTGTATTTTTTTAACAAATAAATGCAGCCTTGGTGAGCATAAAAGACTTTTTTCAAAAACCAACCCCAAAGTTTGAACGGAAGTGTGTTTTAACTATTTATTATTACAATTTCAATGCTTAAGAGCATTGTTTGAATTTTAAAAGTTTAATTTTCATTTATTTACTCAACCTTAGGCTGTACCAAGCGTGTATGCTGTCTTCATTGATCATCATTTTGGGGTGAACTATTCCTTTAACCTAGTTAAATGCTCTCTGAATTATTTGTTTTGGCAATTGCATAATTTCTCTGCTGTTTCCTCTCTTTTAAAAACAGCAAATGGTGATGAGCCTCCGTGTCTCAGAGCTTCAGGTTCTTCTGGGATATGCAGGCCGCAACAAACATGGAAGGAAGCACGAACTCTTGACCAAAGCATTACATTTGTTGAAAGCCGGCTGCAGCCCTGCCGTGCAGATGAAGATCAAGGAGCTTTACCGCCGCCGCTTCCCCACAAAGATGGTGTCCCCGACAGACCTGTCCCTCCCTGGCATACACTCCACCTCTGGAGGAGCTCACGCAGGCCTGCCCACCAGCCTAACACAGCTGGGATTTGATGGGCACGGTTCACCGTCTCTACTACCTGTCGCACTGCTTGGGCCAAAGCATGAGCTGGGCCTGCCCCACCTGCCCTCCGCCCTTCACCCAGTCCATCCAGACGTCAAGCTACAGAGGCTGCCCTTCTACGATCTACTTGATGAGCTTATCAAACCCACCAGTTTAGGTGAGTATGAGGAATGATCTCTAACAGTCGTCAACGAGTTGATTAAGGTTAAATTGTGCTTCTACAGTAATGAATTTAGAAACGTAGCTTGTCAGAGAGTGTTTTTTTGGACATTAAAGCCCTTTCCAAGAAGTTTTCTCTAAATTCATCTCTTCTCAAACATAATTCTTCGTCCTGGTTGCACATAAACAGTTTTGAGCAATTTCAACTGCAGCCGTTTTAAGATATTTAGCCCAGGGGTTTTTAAACTTTCTAGAATAACCCACAAATATGGTGCACCCCTAAAATATAAACTTAGCTCCATATTTTTGTGTGTTATTTATACTGTGTGAAATAAATATTTTTTATGGTTATGCTTTAAGGTTACGTTGTTACAGTGTAATTACACAAATAAGTACTGACTAATATTAATTAACTGCGTTCACTTATAGGGTTACTGTTAGACTTAGGGTTAGTTACTTGTAATTATGCATCATTTATTGTTATTACTATAGTAAGTACATGTAACGTTACGTGTAACAACGTTACCTTTAATAAAGTGTTATCTTAATTATTATATTTTAAAAACAACAACATAGTTTTGATTTAATAATTCACTTTTATATTTATGTTTGCATCAATATATTGCTAAGAAAAGCATCTGTTCGGAGCTTGTGGACATGATGCTGCCTTAAAATTAACTAGACATTCGGACAACCCACTGACTAATCAATTTTGCAAATCTTTAGATTTGTACAACCCTTATGGGATGTATGGGCCTCTCTTGAAGACTTCTCCTCCCCCACTGATACAAACATAAAGGTGCTCTTCAAGTGATTTATGGCTAATCAGATTGAACAGAGGCCACCTGTGCTATATTTAGTCATCCAGCTCAAGCTAAGAATAAAAGGCCAATATGGAAAGGAAGTTTCATTAAGCCCGAAGGCTGTGTGTTACTGCCTTTGTCCTTTGATGGTTTAGGTGTTATATTTTTTCTCTGGTTTTGGTCTTTGAGATGTTTAGAGAACTAGTCTTAGTGATCTCACTTTGGGGATTTTTCAAATCCAAGCCTGTCATTGTATTCTTTCAATGGAAATGACTGCCAAAGTGGGTCCTCAAAATCAATGTATGGAGCCAGTCAGGCCAAACTCCATCAAAAATTGAGTTGCAATGATTCCGTTGCTGAGCAGATGGCAGCTTGAATCAAATCTAGGTCCTTAACCAATGCTTAACTGCTCATTTTGGAGTGCGGAAGCATGCTACCTTATTTCAAGTTTCATTTTCTTACAAGGACTCTTATAGAGTTCATTTTGAGTGCAAATTGCTAAATAATAACTGCTTTTTGCTGTGCAATGCAAAGGACCCTGGAACATTAAATTGCTTCTCAAGCAACTTCCAGGAAACTAGATGGTCCTTCTTCCATATTGAGTTGAAGCCCCTCGGACTGAATATTCTTTCTAGGTCAATGTGATGAATTTTGAGTTGTTTGAGCTGAGAGTGCAACCAGTGTTGATGGAGCTTTAACACAGCCGAGAACTGAGTACAGATTAATCATCTGCCAGCATCTCACTGTTAAACTCTCTCCACTTCAATTGCAATAGATTTTCCTCTTCACATGACTGCTCAAGGAAAGCACACCTCTCATTTCAGTCTCGTTCATTGAGTTCAGCCACCTATGTGTGCCTGTAAAGGAGCTGATAGAGCTTCCTCTTATCTCTCTCACTCTCTCTTGCTTCTGAAACCCTTGCTTCATTTAAGGAGATTGGGTTATGTAACCCGGGTTATTTTTGGATCTGTTGTGTAGAGTTTGGCTTTGAACTAAACTGCAACAGTGTTTAAAAGTGGTTCCACTGGAAAGGACCAGCAACCTTGTGTCTGAAACTGAGATGCTGCTTTGCTATCAGTTCGCGATAATTCACTTTACGTACTGTTGGATTTTTCTTCATGATGTTAACTGAAGTTCACTTTCAAATACTATTGTTCGCTGCTCGGTCAGGGATGCTGTCACAAAATGAGCAAATATATATATTATAAATAACCAAAAGTATGTGGACCAGCAAAAACCATTACAAGGAAGTTGGTCCTCCCTAACAGTTTCCTTTTGAGTAAACACCCCAGACTTACTGAAGCATTTCTTTATGGACTGTACGATACAGAAAAGGCCCTCTCCAAATATTTGCTAACTTGGAAGCACACAATTCTCTAAAATCATATTATAGAATAAGACTATTCTTTGTGTTGCCTGATCTGTGCTGTTTTGTAATAGAGAGTCATATTTGAATGTTTAACATGATTAAATTCCTTAAATATTTTTTTTATGTTTTAAAAGAATTTAATTGTAGAAATATATTTTTTACATTTTTGTATCAATATTATTATTTTGATTTTATTACTTTTGATAGTAAGTGTCTTCTCTCTGTTTTTTTATCGATGGTGATGTGGTGGTTTCTCCATCTTCTATAATAGTCTCCTCTCTTATTGTTTTACAGCCTCAGACAGCAGTCAGAGGTTTCAGGAAACATGTTTTGCGTTTGCACTAACGCCTCAGCAAGTTCAACAGATCAGCAGCTCAATGTAAGTGTGTGTGTGGAGGGGGATATCAAATTACATGGTCGGACAAGATAACATGGTGCAAGTGTTTGAAATGCCTTAACTAATTTTGTGCTTCTAATAAATTTTAAATAGTTATTTCAGCCAGAACTGAAAACCAGTTGAATTTAAAAGCGGTTGTGCCGTTTACCTGGTCTTGTTAGATATCTTCATCTTGTAGTTACATAGCCGGCGATAGTGCTTATCAGACGTGCCAAGCGAGCGGTCCTGTAGAATGTTTGGTATGCTTTTCTCTCCTACGCTCTATCACACATTCCTTTACTCCCACCCTCTTGTCTCGACAGGGACATTTCTGGGACCAAATGTGACTTCACCGTGCAAGTACAGCTAAGGTATGATAAAACAAGTTTCCAACTAAAGATCTATAAAACTCAACTGGATCTTTTTGACAAACTGGAAACATGCTGCTAAATAATTACTTGGTGTCATTTTTCTTGCCACTATTGTTTGTTAATGTTTTGTGTTATCACAAAATCTTATGATAATGTGAATTGTTGTATTTCACATTAAAAATAGCTAATTCTTTGCTATTTAAAGTGCTGTGCAGTTGAATATTGTGTATTTTAATGTGATGTCTACTTTTTGATTTTCTCTTTCGAGGCTAACATACTCCCATCTTCAGAGCTTTCTTTTGTTTGGATTTCTGAGAGAGTCTTGGAAATCTTTCCCACACATTCCTAAAAGAATCTCAACACATATTTTTCAGGTTTTGCTTATCAGAGACAAGTTGTCCTCAGGAAGATCATTTCCCACCCAACCTTTGTGTAAAAGTGAATGGAAAACCCTGTAACCTCCCTGTGAGTCTGGCTTTATTTTTGGTCACAAATCAGCAAGAATAGTTCAGTCCTTCTGCCAATGACAGACAAATTGTTTGAAACAATGATTAACACATGTATGTTAACAAGTAGATTTAAAGGGATAGTTCACCCAAAAATGAAAATTCTGTCAGCATTTACTCACCCTCATGTTGTTCTAAACTGATAATATTTATATTAATCTTCGGAACACAAATAAAGATATTTTAAATGAAATCTGAGAGATTTCTGTCCATCCATTGAAGTCTGTTAACCCAAAACTGACACTTAAAAACATTCAAAAGGAGATCATAAAACCAACACAAATACAAAGATTACATATATTTTTTTTACTTCTTTAACATCTTTATTGTCAACATCTTTGACTCTTATAACAAATTAAGGATTCATATACAAACTTTTGTGCAGGCTGTTTAACTGAATGTCTTTTTGTGGTTGTCCTCAGGGATATCTTCCTCCAACCAAAAATGGAGTGGAGCCAAAGCGACCGAGCAGACCCATCAACATTACCTCCCTGGTTAGGTTGTCTACAACAGTTCCCAACACCATTGTTGTGTCATGGACGTCAGAAATCGGAAGGGTAATGAAAGTGCAATCTGTTTGAAATTGTTTCTTGATTGGTCTGAAATTGAAACACCACTGTCATGTTGCTCAGAATGTGTTTCTAAAAGCTGTGTTGTCCATACAGAGCTACTCCATGGCAGTGTACTTGGTCCGACAGCAGTCCTCCTCAGTTTTGCTACAGAGACTACGATCAAAAGGCATTAGAAACCCAGACCACTCAAGAGCACTCAGTAAGTTTACTCTGAACCCAAATGGTTGAATTCGAGTTATGTGTAACAAACTTCCGTATTTTTAAAAACAGGTTGCATCGCTTCCCGTTCAGGTCTTTTGTATGTGCTTCATTAAATATAGAGATGTTTTCCTCTAGATGCCTTCAGAGGAGCTACCAAAGATGTCCATCGCATATGCAGAAAATTCTTCTCAAAATCAAATAAAACGCCAACAATAAAAATAACTACTTTAGGTTAGCTGATTACCTTAAAAGTCTATAGATGTAGTTGTCAGTTCATATTGGTGTAACACTTTCTCAGACAAGCGGATGCAATAATTCCTGTTTGTTCTTGTGACGTTCGAGATAAAGCCTATTAAACCTTTACATTCTGAATATAACACAAATGCGAATTTTTGGCATGTTTTCTTTGGATTTTCCGACCTTCACTTACCAATGATCCAATTTAACATTGGCAACTATTGTTTTAATAAAGTGATGACCAAAATAAGTCTTATTTAAGCTGCCTGTTCACTGTAAGAGAATATTGCCTGTAAAAAAGACTGATTGGTTTTGCGTTCTGTGCCCTCTCTTCAGTCAAAGAAAAGCTTACCGCCGACCCTGACAGTGAGATTGCCACCACCAGCCTGCGAGTCTCCTTACTCTGTCCGGTATGTAATGGACCCTCAACCCTCAATAAAGTTTTTATTCCTCTTAAGGGATTCTGGTGAACCTTGTGACATTCCTTTGGACACAATTGCATTAACCATTTTGTTAATAAGAAATAAGAAATAAGTTTGCAATAAGAAAAAACTGCTTCCTTTCACCAAGACCACCAAGCCCTGCTTATGACTCTCTGACCTTCCATATAGTGTTCGTTTTCATTTTAATAATTTTGAGTGTTGGAGAATAAACAACAAGCCAGCAGTTTAGGAACAAGATAGAACTGTATAATCATAATTCAGTTATAAAGTTTGAAAGCAATATGTGGCCATTTAATGTATTCTAACATAATGTGTGTCCATCTGTGTGTAAATGAACAGCTCGGAAAGATGCGGTTGACGATTCCCTGTCGAGCGCTCACCTGCTCGCACCTACAGTGCTTTGATGCTACGCTCTACATCCAAATGAATGAGAAGAAACCCACCTGGGTGTGTCCGGTCTGCGACAAGAAAGCTCCATACGAGCACCTTATTATTGACGGGTCAGTACTGGTCTCACCTTTCACACCTGTGATTGTGGGCCATCTAAAATCTACAAAAACTCTTTGTTTTGCTTTAATGTACCAGTCATTGCCTAATGTGTATGAGCATCTATACACAACTGTTCAAAAGGCTGTTCAAAAACTGTTAAAGGTTGGTAATAGTTTTGGTAATAGTTTTTGAAAGTCTCTGAGGCTTACCAAGGCTGCATTTATTTGGTCAAAAAACAGTAAAAAAAAAAAAACTGCACTATTGTGAAATGTTATTACAATTTGAAATGTTCTTTTTTCTATTTCTAATAATATTTTCAAATGTAATTTATTCCTGTGGTTCTTTTTTCTAGCAGCCATTACTCTAGTCTAGTTTATCCAGTGTCACATGATCCTTCAGGAATCATTCTTATATGCTGATTTGCTGCTCAAGAAACATTTATAATTTTTAATGTTGAAAACAGTTTAAGTTCTTAATATTTTCATGGAAACTAATTTTTTTTCAGGATTGTTTTGATGAATAGAAAGAAACTCTTTTGCAACATTCTAAATATCTTTACTGCCACTTTTGATCAATGTGCCATTGCTTTATGAAAGTATTATTTTCCTCTTCTTCAAAAAAAAGTAATCTTACTGACCCTAAGTTTTTGAACAGCAGTGTGTGTTGTCAAAATTGAAGTATCTGCAATGTTGTTGTTGTTGTTTTTGTATTGTATTTTAAGTTTTTTTGTTGTTGTTGTACAGGTTGTTCATGGAGATTCTGAGCAGTTGTGTGGACTGTGATGAGATTCAGTTTAAAGAAGATGGCAATTGGGCTCCTATGAGATCCAAGAGAGTGGTACAGGAAGTGTCAGCATCGTCAAACGGCATTGATGGTATTACCACAAAGACTGTTATATATGTTATGAGTAATGGAGACAATAGACAGTTGTGTCTCAGTCCTGTAGTAACATGTGTAGATATTTGCAGGGTACCGTACTAAACATAAAATGAGATAGTCTTGACTTGCTTTTTGAAGATGACTTACTCTCTTGTAGACTCGTGTCGGTCGGTTGTATCGGACCACAGAAACAGTTCGTCCCATAGCAGTAAGAAAGTGGAGGTAATTGACTTGACACTGGACAGCTCCTCGGATGATGATGAAGATGATAACGACGAGCCTCCACCTAAAAGACCCTGTCCATCTCTATCTCCCACCTCCCCACCTGCCAACAAAGGGTGAGAATTTATATTTCAGCATGTCTATTGAATTATCATTTAAAACCCAACAAAAGTTTTGGTGAAACATCTTAAAGCATTTTTTGAAAAGTGTGCTATTTATTTCTTATAAATTGGCACTTGGATTCATATTTTGTCGTATAATGCGAAGATGTTCAGACATTTTGAAATGTGGTTTAAATGTCTAGATCATTTTAAAACCTTTGTATGTTACTTTTATTTATTTATTTTTTGCTGTAGAGTGTTAAATCTACATCATCAGACGTCTCCTCTGGCACGGGCTCCCAGCATGCCGGCAATGGAGACAAACTACATCCCTCCCCCTCCTCCTCTCATCCAGGATTATCGTCACTATTACCACACAGCCAATGACCTGTCAGGTACCGCTTCATTCCACTGATGGAATATTTTTCATTTTTAATACGAGCGTGCCTACTAGCTCAAACGGCACAGTTCATCTTGACCTCCTCGTTTGTTCGTGCTCAGTTGAATTGGTTGTCATTCAGCTACACTTCTGTTCAAAGGTTGGGGTTGGTAAGATATGAAAACAATTGAAAAGTTCTCTTATGCTCCCACTGCTGCATTTAAAAAAAAAAAAATCAAAAATACAGTAAAAACAGTAATATTACTGTAATATAACAGTAATATAAAACAATTAATTTCTATTTTATATATATATATATATATTAAGATCTAATTGATTTCTGTGATGGCAGAAATCATTCTAATATGCTGATTTGGTGCTCAAGAAACATTTACTATTATCATGAACTTTGTGTGTAAACCGTGAAAAAAAAAAGGTTATTTGATGAAAAGAAAGTTCAGAAGAGCAGCATGCATTTGAAATGAAAATTTGATTACATTTTAAATAGAGCTGCATGATTCATGATTTTTTTGTTTAAAATGATCATGATTCTCCCATGATTCTGAGCAGACAACTAAACAAAATAACATGTCATTTTCTAGAGGTTCTTAAAAAAGGTTAATTGCTGCAGTCTATTAAAAATATTTAATTAATTTGTATTGTTTTTTAAACTGTTTGAATGAATAATTCAATGACTTGATCTAAAAGACGTCACTTGTTTCATTATTGGATGAATCAGCGTTTTTGAATGAATCTCTTGAATTAATGATTCAGTGACATACATTTTTGGTGTAACGATGTAATTGATACAATCTTTATTTGATGCTTCAAGTTATTTTCCAAAGATGATTTACTCTATTTAGATCATCACTACCGTAGTTTATATCTGTACAAAAAACTTTTATCCCAGTACTTCTGTGATAATTTGAATTATTTTAAGATACTATGTAGTTGAGACTGTGAAGCCTTTTCATACATGACAACTGCTCTCTCTAGATCAGCGACAGCGCCAACGCAAATCTGAATGTTCACTGTGGACAAAGGTTTAATTGACACAGGCGAATCGTTGTCATTTAGGAATGCGATTTCATTGTTTCTGAATCAAGATTGTGATCTTTCAATGATTAATCGCGCATCTCTAATTATAAATATAGTTTAGCAAAATAATCTTTGTATGTACATTAAATCTGGGATTTCTTTTTATTTAATCCAGTGAACAAAGTTTTAGGATTTTAAAATGTTGTCTTAAAATTAAAAAACAACAAAATTCTAGGCACATTTATCCCAAGCAACTTTTTTTCTTGTTCTACAGATCTGAATTTCTTCTCATTTTTACAAGGGGACAATCACCAGGTAGGTTCACTCTCTGAAACAGCAGCACATCACAGCTAGAGGGCAGCATTGTTCTTAAACAAACGTCTATGTTTGACCACATCTGGTGCCGAATTACATGGATTGAGGACCCAGAGCTGACTGAGAGAATTAAAATACAAACTTTTAATATTAAACATCAACATAATCTAAAGTTTTTGTTGTTGCAGCATTACAACATGGTCATGGCCGCTGCAGCCGCCGCCTCGGCCTCTGCGTCAGCATCAGAAGACCATGAGCTGCTGCTGAACCGTTTCATGCCCTATGGTTCGTCACAGCTCTTCCTGGAGCAGTCGGGGACGTCGGCGAACAGCTCGCTAGTGCCTGCCAACGGCAGCGGGGGCAGCAGCAGTGGAAGCAGCAGCAGTCTGGTGTCCTCCAGCAGTCTGAGAGACAGCCACACACACACCAGCGCCTCCCGCTCGCGCTCCGACGCCGCCGCCTCCGTAATATACGGCTCCATCCCCGATGTCATATCACTGGACTGACCACACTGGGGCGCCCTGCAAACGGACAAGCTTTTATCACAAACAGCTGGAGGGCGGAGAAGGAGCTTTGTGCACTCGTGATAGGATTTAGACATGAACGGGATCGAAAGTTTGGATGGAAAAAAAGAGAGAACAAAGACTTTTGTAAAGAGAAGAATAAAATTGCTGTGTACAGAGAAGAAAAATCTATTTTCAGTTTTACTTTTGTATATAAACAATAGGACGCTGCCTACCCAGTGAGTGACTTCAGTTGGTATTTTCTCCATGGATACTGAAGATGTTTTTCACTGCTCTGTGTGTTGTTCCTTGATTATCTTATTCTGTACCTTTTATACTTTTTTGCTATTTTATTTCACTTTAAATAATTATTTTAGTCACAGTAATAGAATGGCAGTCATCTTCATCGTTTTTATTTCTAAGACTCTTTCCCTCAGCCATTGTTTGATCAGTGAGGGAACATCACATTATTTAATGCCATTATCCTGTGCAGGTAATTTATTATTGCTTTAAGTTATGTAGGATGTATGCTGTACAGAAGCATTCCCTTATGCCAATACAGAATCTAGCCACGACATGCTTGAACAGTCGACAGAGGTCACATCTTATTCCAGTTGCACACTCTTTCTCATTCATCACCACATTAATTATGTAAGAAGCGGAGTTTAAAGACATCAGTGCCCCGATTTGCTAGTTAGTAAACTCTTGTACTTTTATTCACCGTCTTATATCCTTTGATGATTTTTTTTTTTCTGAACTAAACCTCAAAAGATGAGGTGAGGTTTGCAAAAACAGCGCTGAGGGTATCAGACACTTTAGTATACCTCATTTAGTGTGTTGCAAAGATGACTGAAAAATAACCAGAAGGATGTTGCAGTAGCCGTAGTGCAGACGAGTAATTATTTCCTTAAGACATGTGATTTCCCATACTTAGCAAACCTATCAAATGGCAATTGATAGCTTTCTGTAAAAATGGCTAAACGCACTTGGCACATTTTAAAGGTCGAGAACACCATGTATGAAACGACATTTTCTCAAAGTCTGTGTTGTTTTGGGCTACAATTAAAATTGGAACCAACCGTTCCAATGCAACCATTATCTAGTTCTAGCTTTATAGGTTTTGAAAGTGTGCTTGGAATTGCAACATAATCTGTGCTGTCTATTTTCATCCGTGTAAAACTGAATTTATTTATTTTATCTATATATTATATTTTTACTATTTGTTTGATCATGCATTTCTTTCGTGATTATTTCAAGAGCTCTTAACACTTGCTTTGCATCGTACAAGTAGCTAATTACGTGTCCTTGTCTCTTCTTCTCTCATATTTGTACTATATATGAGACTTCTTCTGAGGCATTAATTCCACAATCGTACTCGCTGTGTCAGATTCAACTTTGGTTGAAATGAAACTGTTTAAAGGATAAAAGCCAGCTGCGTGTGCACACCCTCTGGCTTAGTTGTGAAGTGACAGCTGTTTTGGATTTGTCATTGATAGTCCTGCATTAAAGAAAAGGTTGTGGAACAGCTAATGTTGGCCCTGGAACGTTAGCACATGCTTTTAATCACTCGATGACAGCCAGTGCACAGTTCGCTAACCTTTCTGAATGAGTGATTTTTGTATTCAAAGTGTTGAAAATTAACAATTGGATCGATGAACCCATGCTTGTTTAATTTATATATTTTTACATTTGCACTGAGTTACATAATAGCACACAAAATTGAGACGGCCATCATTCTACACAAATCTCCCATTTGACATTGCACTGAAATCATACATTTCATGTGCCCACTGAACCGCTACGTCCTTGAAGTAAACCACTAGACAGTCAGTCTGTTATAGCTGTACCAATAACTGGCAAGTATGAACTCTCTGCCTTAAGTTCTTCTCTTACTGTATGGTACGCTATGAGAGAAACCATTATGTACAGGAAACCAATACCAGTTTGTACAAAATATTATATGAATTATTTATTATTTGAATTGGGATACATTGTTTACTTAATGAATGTTACTTGTTTATGTAGAGAGCGGTTTAGCTGTAATAAAACAAATACATTAAATCTTTTCTATTTCTGTCTTATCTGTATTTTGGTCTTTATTTGACCTCTGGTTGCAGAATGCTTAATCCCTATATCACACTCATGAGGTGACTAGAAATTGTCTGTATTTTTTATTTTTTTATTACAGAGCAACAACAACAAAAAAAGAGTTAAACTTCACTTTTGTTTTAGAATTTGATTTACAAAGAGCTGGTCTGATATATTATTATTACTAGTATTTTTTATCACAAGTGAATGCAAAAAATACTCAGAGTTTAAATACATTACAGTTTATGGATTAACGGCAGGGTAGGTTATTTGTTGCAGAAACATTTTTTGTTATGCTGGTTGAAAGTCTCTTAACATCCTTATAACAATCAATAGGTTAAATGGCCTAAATGCATTTATATGTACGTAAACATCATCTGTGGAAGGTGTAGGACCATAAAATGTTCATCCAATCAATGGTCCAATGTCCTATCTGCCTGTCAACGTGTGTATTTCTACCTACACAACACACCTTCATGCTATGCAGAGTTAGACAGACGTCAGTCACAGAGTACAGCAACAGAAACAGCCGCCGCCTTTTACAGTTCCTCCTGAACCAAAACAACGAGTTTATGCTGCTTTCACGCCATAACTACTGTAATTTGGAAGAGATTGGAGAAAAGGAAGTTGCATATATGTGTTATGCTGTGGATGACTAAGCCTTGTGTTTTGAACTTTATCCTTCTTCATTGTCTGTCTGAGTGACACTTGATGACAATAGGGTGATGTAGGCCCAAAAACATTTGAAAAAAATCTTTTTGTTTAAGCTTGGGTAATAAATATAACCATTTATTAAACAAAATAATTACAAAAATCTCCACCCTAGGGACAAATGAACAACAGTTTCAAATACTTTCTAATTGCTGTGAACATTATCTTAGACAACTCATGCACCGTTGTCCCTTTAAAAGCTTATCAGTTAATAAATTATCAGGAAATATAAATATTGAGATTGTACTTTCTCACAAACACATCATTTTACATTTTTCGTTTTTGGATACAAATGCCTTTAAGGCATTTTTGTTTACTTTTTAAAGTACTGCATTATTGATACTTCAGTCAATTTTAATTGTCACTGAATTATTAGTATGTTATTTTTGCTGATTTTAAAAAGAAATGCTTAACAGGGTGGACAAGTGGTATAAAGAATGGATGGATGGATGATTTCCTATCTCTCAAATACAACCACCTTATTACTTTAGTTAACTGGATTTAGATGGGAAACAATATGTAAAACATTGTCAAAGAACTTAAAATACACAATTCTTCAACTTGAAACATAAATTACTTTCACAATCACTATATGTTCACTCTCAGTGTCCACTGATTTAATAGGGTGGATTCTAACAGAGTAGACGTCCTGACCTAAAATCAGCCACTGTACCGTGTCTGAGCAAAAAGAAGCTATAGAAGGTTTATCTAATTAGGAATTGCATGGTCTTTAAAATTGTAATTCTAAAACTATGATTCTTCTTCTAACCTTTTTTCCCTTAACATTTAACTTAAGTGAAATTTAAAAAAAAGTGAGAAGTGTAAGTTTATTATGAAAAATCCACAAAATGCTATTTTCAAATTTTATATATGAAATATACTATATTGCCAAAAGTATTGGGACATCCCTCCAAATCATTGAATTCAGGTGTTTCAATCAAGCACCTAGGCATGCAGACTGCTTCAAAAAACATTTGTGAACAATTGGGTCGCTCTTAGAAGCTCAGTGAATTCAAGTGTGGTATGTGATAGGTTGCCACCTGTGCAATAAGTCCATTCGTGAAATTTCCTCACTACTAAATATTCCAAGGTCAACTGTTAGTGGTATTATAACAGAGTGGAAGCAATTGGGAACAACAGCAACTCAGCCACGTAAAATCATGCTGAGGCGCACAGTGCGCATAAGTCGCCAACTTTCTGCAGAGTCAATAGCTACAGACCAGCAATGGCCTTCAGATTAGCTCAAGTTAGCTTGTAGAGAGCTTCATGGAATGGGTTTCCATGGTCGAGCAGCTGCATCCAAGCCTTACATCACCAAGTGCAATGCAAAGCGTCAGATGCAGTGGAGTAAAGCATGCCACTGGACTCTAGAGCAGTGGAGACATGTTTTCTGGAGTGACGAATCACGCTTCTCTTCTGGCAATCCGATGGACGAGTCTGGGTTTGGTGGTTGCCAGGAGAACGGAACTTGGCTGACTGCATTGTGCCAAGTGTAAAGTTTGGTGGAGGGGGGATTATGGTGTGGGGTTGTTTTTCAGGGGTTGGGCTTGGACCCTTAGTTCCAATGAAAGGAACTCTTAATGCTTCAGCATACCAAGACATTTTGGACAATTTCATGCTCCCAACTTTGTGGGAAAAGTTTGGGGATGTCCCCTTCCTGTTCCAACATGACTGCGCACCAGTGCACAAAGCAAAGTCCATAAAGACACGGATGAGCGAGTTTGGTGTGGAGGAACTTGACTGGCTTGCACAGAGTTCTGACCTCAACCCGATAGAAGACCTTTGGGATGAATTAGAGAGGAGACTGTGAGCCAGGCCTTCTCATCCAACATCAGTGCCTGACCTCACAAATGCGCTTCTAGAAGAATTGTCAAAAATTACATTAAGCACCCCTAAACCTTGTGGAAAGCCTTCCCAGAAGAGTTGAAGCTGTTATAGCTGCAAAGGGTGGGCCAACTCCATGGATTAAGCCCAATGGATTAAAAATGGGATGTCATAAAGTTCATGTGCATGTAAAGGCGGACGTCCCAAAACCTTTGGAAATATCTAAAAATGTTTTGCTTTTAATAAGATTTTGGGCGCAGTTCCAAACGCTCATTTTTGATGCAGGAGTAGCTACAAGTATGACTATTTTGGGGAATTGGGAGATATGAACTCGCAATTGCGAGAAAAAAAGTCAGAATTGTTAGCCTATATGTTGTTAAAAATGTTATATGTAAATGTTATATTTAATGCTGTAAATACAGGGCTAAAACATTATTATGTCCCCAATGAATTGCATATGTGAATATTATTGTTATATATTATTACATTTTATTAATATTATTAAACCTATTGTTTACATCAAATTCATCCTTTCATAGTCGACTAATCATCCCAGGTTTCATAAGTATGTCCGTTTAGGCTTGCAAGTTGCAACCAAACGTCGGTTGGCATTCACGATTCCCGCGTTACCAAGGGATCAAACCCCAATCATTCCCACCCTGGGTGACTGAGCCGCAGTCATAGGCTACATGTCTCTAGCCAATCTTTGCCCCGCATGGGCGGGTAATACTAATGCGCGTGTACATCTGGATATATTAGATTAGAAGAAGCTCACGGCTGGTGGTCAAACCGCTGAGAGAACCTCTTCAACACAACTCAAGTAGCCTAAACACTGGCTGAGCGCAGCGCGCGCGCATGTCGCAGGTGGGACGCGCCATTGGATGCTTAACTATGGGTGACCCTTTCAACAGCAGCAGCAGGGTGTTTAACCGAACCCTTCAGGGTCATGTCACATTTGGAAATCTGGAGGACATTGACGTGACTGCGGACAGGAGTCCGGTCTTGAGGATCATGATCTCCGTGGTGTACATTCTCGTGTGCGCAATAGGCTTAGTTGGGAATTCGCTCGTCCTTCTCATCATGAGGGTGAAACACTGCAAACAGAGGACCACCATTAATGTGTTCATCATTAACTTAGCTGTCACAGACATCCAGTTCGTTCTGACATTACCGTTTTGGGCGGTGGATACCGCTCTGGATTTCAGCTGGCCGTTTGGAGACGCCATGTGCAAGATCATACTCTCCGTCACTGTGATGAACATGTACGCCAGCGTCTTCTTCCTCACTGCTATGAGCATCACTCGATACTACTCCGTTGCCTCAGCCACCAAGAGCAGAGTCCGTCCACCAGCATCATGCTCTGTCAAGTGGGTTTGCGCGTTATTGTGGGTCGTTGCTACAGTCGCCACCGCGCCAACATCCATTTTCTCCACTGTGACAAACGTGGCTGGAGAGAAGCTCTGTTTACTAAAGTTTCCCGCCGGACACTACTGGCTAGCATTTTATCATTTGCAAAAAATTATGATCGCTTTTATTCTGCCCATGTTGATCATTTCCGTGTCCTATTTGTTGCTTCTGAGATTTGTGAGAAAACGAAATCTGAATAACACTCATTCAAACCGCAAGATTCATGTTACCAAATCTATCACAGTTGTGGTTCTTTCATTCTTTCTTTGCTGGATGCCGAACCACGCAATTACATTTTGGGGTGTGCTGGTCAAGCTGAACGTGATTCACTGGGATGAGGCTTATTATATTGTCCATACTTATGTATTCCCTGTTACTGTTTGCTTAGCTCACACTAATAGTTCCTTAAATCCTTTTATATATTGTCTTACAAGAAAGGAATTGAGAAAGAAACTGAAAAATTGTCTGTCAAATATTGCCCCTTGGTTATTAAAAAGGTCCCTTCAGAAATCTAGGAGGCCTGCGTGAACCGAGATGCGGCACAAACGCATGGAAATTAAAATTGCAGATCGACTAATAATATTTTATGCTGATGCAACGTTTAATTTGTAATGTTTAATTGACACAATTATTGTAAAATCATTATCATAAAACAATGAAATATTAACCTATTATTATTATTATTATTACCAATAATATATTATTATTAAGTTTAGTTGAACATAATAATTATTGTTGGGTGCTATTTTTTAGAGACCACACTGTATTGCTTTAAAAACAATATCGATTAAGCTGAAAAGTGAATATTGGTTTAAAAAATGGTCAAACTAATGATTGCTATCTGTAATTTAAACAATGTCGCCCTTTGTTAAACTGAGAAGTTCAAAAAAGCATGCATGATTGAATATGACTATTAAAACAACAACAGGCTAGTGCTAGTCTGTCTTTACAAATATTAAATCATATCAATTGTAAACATAAGCAACCTTACCCTGTTGTGATTAAGGTTGACATAATATGAATAAATCATTATTGATGTAAACAGTACACTTCTGACCACAATTTCAATTTCGTACTGATTACAAATTACATGACTAGTTAGTAATCATGGCTACTCATTTTAGGTGATGTATTCTGACTACTTTTTGATTACTTTTAAATGACTTTTGACCTAACTTGTTTATGATTTAGATTTGAATGAGAATTTTGAATTTTGAAGCCCTGCATCCATCCATCAGAAGAGTAATCCATACTCCAGGGGGTTAATAAAGCCAGAACTAGACTCAAGTACAGCCGTTACCGGACGCCAGTGATTAGAGAATATATATTTGAATGAGATTACCATTTATACATGTATATGGTACACGCAGGGCTTCAAAATCTATGGTACCATTCACTCTCATTATAAAGCGTGGAAGAGCCAGGATATTTTGATATAACTCCGATTGTGTTTGGCTGAAATAAGAAAGTCATATACCTAGGATGGCTTATAGGGAGTAAATTATGGGATAATGTTTGGGTGAACTAATCCTTTAAGCATTACATTATGCCAGGATTTCCTCAATTTATTTCTCCAAAAAAAAAAACTGCAGGTGGATTGAGTTGATGAAAAGATAATGATGAATTCATTTAAATCATAAAAAAATCAGAATAAAATGAATAAATGATTTGAAAATAAAAACAATCAACATAACCGATTGAACACTAAAAATATTTATATTTTATTTGTTCACCTGCATGTCAATGTGACCATTATCCGACATCAGAGAACTGTGAAGCCTACATGTGTTATTAACCCTTAATGCACACATAGAGGTCTCTACAGTGGACAGCTATTCTAAAAGCAGTTTCTTATATGCATGGGTTTTGATGGCTAAGTTGCACATCAACCTATACAGTGGACAACTATACATTGCCCATTCAAGTTTTTTTTTTTCAAACCAAGGTGGCCGAGAGCCAGTCAGAAATGCCTCTGGAATATCCATTCATTCCTTTTATCCTAAGAGACTCTAGCAGGTAAAAAAAAAAAAAAAAAAAAAGTAGCATCAATCAAGTAACATCTGACTCATTGTTAATTTTTCCATGTGCTGATTTTAGATTGGGACGGAATTCTGATTAATCATCTTTCCACTAAATAGGACATTATGCATCACCTGCTATATTTCAGCTACAATTCATACTACTGACTGTTGTTCTTGATAATATATACTTCATCTGCAGTAACTTTTTTGGCTGTAAATAAATGTATTTGTGTTATTAGAATGTAATTTGCAGTTACATCAAAAAAGTAATGTGATTCATTTTATTCATTGGTTTGTTAAATACACACAATATTGCTGTGTTACTGTGTTGTGTTTAATACAGCATCTCCTCAGTTAAAACCAAAAATGCACCGTCCACTCAAGTTGACATCTGAAAATCTATCTGAAATATTTGTGTAAAAAAACAAAAAAAAAACAATAAAAGTTCAAATCTTGTTTTTCATGCCATAATACTTACATTTTTTCCCAAACTCTTGTCCAGATCACTAATTAGTAAAGATGGATGATGAAAACAAAGTTTCAGAAAGGTTTAGTAACAAAATTATTCATCTTGATACATAGTGTATTTGGGAGATGCCTTTGAGTGTAAAAACACTCATGTCCGTTTTTTTCAAAGCGCATACAAACAAAAATTACAATAAAAATACCAACAACCTACTTTATTACAACTGTAAGTATTTCTTTTTTGCATTGCAAAATTTCAATAAGTTATAGAAGACATCTTAACATCTAAAAAACAACAACATTTTAATACTGTTTTTATACAGCGAACAAAATGTGATGCAAGAATGCGAGCTGCCAATAAAAAAGAAAAAGAAGAAGAAATTGTGATGCTCTAGTCACCTGACAGGGGCGCCAAAAAAGTGCGTCATAGAAACGCAGCGCGACGCCTTCACCCTGTGTGAATTAAATCGGAGCTGGCAATGCCTGGATTTGATTTTCCAGCTATTTTTATTGTTTAATCTGTGAATGGCGCCTAAACAGGACCCTAAACCTAAATTTCAAGAAGGTAAGATGCCCTATAGGATAGCTTTGTATCCTCCAATGGAGTCATCAGTTGTTCGGTGTATCCTCTCATTCAGCCGTGCAAAGGAAGCGGGCGCTGCCACTGCACAATGGCGCGTGTGCACAGCGAGATGTGTATAGAAAAGCAGTTTTTTTTTAGCTGAGCACTTCTAATTGCTTATTTTAAAATGTGCAGAATTGTTTATAAGCAATCAAGTGCATACATAATTGCACGTTAATGCTTCCCGTCATATGTAACAGCCTCTATACATGCACGCGCCCCGGGTCTCTGTAACAAAACATTAGCTGTTGTCTATGTTAGCCCATTAGCTTCCAGCAGGCCTTGTTTACAGGAAGCCCCAGTTATAGCATTGAAGTCCTCCTGGCGGGAATTATTTTGTATCGTTATTCTTAACATAATGTTAGGAGTGTTGTCGTTATCGTTTCGTTTCGACTTAATTTGGTTAATTAAATTAAATTAATTAGGTTCTAAGTACCGGTACATTTGTTTTAATGAGCTGATTCAGGCTGTAATACTCACTGCTCCGAGCATGGGTTACCATCACTGATCTGGTTACCATACTTGGCCTTCACGTCACGTCAATTATTAAACTGAAATTGAAAATATTGCAATAAACTCATATATACTTTTAAAATTGATCATGTGTGTTGTGACTTGTTCTGAATGCATTTATGAAAGTATACATAATAAACAATTGCTCCTGTGCTCATACACGTTTTAATTAAATGCTTCTCCTTTATTTGTTAGCCTACCAGTGGACGCCATTACACGTTAATGTTTCTGATGTATTTCAGGTGAACGAGTGCTGTGCTTTCATGGGCCATTGCTATACGAAGCTAAGGTATCTGTTTGAATCATTCATGTCTTTATGCATCCTTCAAAAGCCTGATTGATATTTTGTTCCCCTTTTTTTAGTGTAAATGTTGTCCAAGTGTTTGATGTAGTGGTTTTGTAGATCAGGGTTATGCTTTTGATAGTTACATTCAGTGAAAGCACTTAAAAATGGACACAGTAGCCATTTAACAATTCTTTTAAAATGTCAGGGCTTAAAGCGATAGTTCACCTAAAAGTGAACATTTCCGCTATCATTTACTCACCTGAAGTTGTTCCAAACCTGTAAGAGTATCTTTGTTCTGTTGAACACAAAAGAAGGTATTTTGAAGGATGTTGGTAACCAGACAGTTGACGGCACCCATTGACTTTCATATAATTTTTTTCCTACTATGGAAGTCAATGTGTGCCGTCAACTATTTGATTACCAACATTCTTTAAAATATCTTCTTTTGTGTTCAACAGAAGAAAGAAACTCATGCAGGTTTGGAACAACTTGAGGGTGAGTAAGTCATGACAAAATATTCATTTTTGGGGGAACTATCCCTTTAAGATGTTTTGTTATCCTGGTGTGTTTTCTCATGAAGAGGCCCTTTTCCCTGGTTGTGTTGTTTGAATGTAATTTTAATGTTACAAATTATTTAAAACGTGTTAGTTATCAAATACCTTTTGAAATGTTTTCCTTTGAAAGATAATTTGGAAGTATAAACATATTTTATCTCTCTCTTCACAGTGTGTGAAAATCAATATCAAGGACAAACAAGTGAAATACTTTATTCATTACAGTGGATGGAATAAGAAGTAAGTTTATTAAAAAAAATTCAGTGCTTGTTAGGACACCTTTAACATCCCTATGTTTTTGTAATTTCCACCAATGACCATGCTATTATTTTTTTTTTTATTTAACGGTTTGGTCAGTTAATTCTAAAAATGTCTGTTAAATGTGTTTCTAGTTGGGACGAATGGGTTCCTGAAAGCCGTGTGCTCAAATATGTGGACAGTAACCTGCAAAAACAGAAAGAGCTTCAGAAGGCAAACCAGTGAGTAATAAAGTTTGGAAACAAGTGCCTGCTGACATAGACATATCTTTCAAAGAAATTAATTTAAAGCCAATTTAATGCACATAACACTTCCATATCCTTTTTTTCGTCATTGTTTATACAATCTGCATGAAGGATTTATTGCAGAACATACTGTTTTCCAGAGACCATTATGTTGAGGGAAGGATGAGGGGTGTCGCACCGAGCAAGAAAATCGCTGCTGTGCAGCAAAAAAATGTAGATGTGTGAGTATTACTTTGCTTGATGCAAGCACTTCAGCAGTTCATCTAGAATTTCTAAAATGATCTATCAGAACTGCAAACTTATGCTTACTGGTGCATATTTAACCATGGGCTTTCTATCTCACTAGAAAAACAAAGAAGAACAAGCAAAAGAGTAAGTTCCATTTCCCTATGCAAATACTGATGTATTTTGACCTGTCGAAACTGTTTGATTGTGTTAATGTAATTAAAAAGCCATTGAAAGAGTTTCACAGTTGGCTTACAAATCTGTCATGCTGTTCTCCCATTAGTATTTGTCAGAAGTTTAATATCAGGAAATTATTAAATGTGGCTTGGGGCCATTCTTTATTGTTACTGATAAAAAAAAAAAAAGATAAAAAAAAAAAACCTCTACCTTGTTAACTTCTCAGCGCCAGGGTCTGGAGAGGGCACTAGCACTGGGGACATGCCTCACCCCCCACGCAAGAAGAGGGCACGTGTTGACCCAACTGTGGAGAGTGTATGTCAGTTCAAAGTCTGTTTAAAACAAATAGGCCAATGTTAAGAGGCTCTTTGAACGGGTGTTTTTACATAAGTAAAGAGTAAGGCTGTTTTTGACACCCAAACTGGTTTTGTGTGCAGGAGGAGACTTTCATTAACAGAGTAGAAGTAAAGGTAAAAATTCCTGAAGAGTTAAAACCGTGGCTGGTAGATGACTGGGACCTGATCACTAGACAGAAGCAGGTAACTACAAATGTCATCCCATGCTCATCCTAATCCTCCTGCAGTGCTCTTCAATCATTCAGGTGCATTGCATAATGATTATAGGTGCAGTAAGCAATTTATGAGAAACACTGTTGAAATCAGCCCTAACAAACCCCTGCACGAACAGACACGCAATGTAAGAGTGGATGTTTCTTTATCATGGCTGAAGCGAAAAATAATAATGTGAAGATGGCGAACGAGCGACGAGGAAGAGCAAAAAATGAACATTCAGTACACAATATGGGTTGAACGACTTTTTTTAGAACGAGATTTTTTTAAAGTCGACATTTGTGATTAAAGTCGAGTTGGCATCGACTAGTCGCTGATGACCTTATCAATGAACAAATAAGCCTGAACCTCCATCCAGATGAGCAGTTGAGCATCCAGATGGTATAATCAAGCATATCTTGTGGAGCGCTCTTGTACTATGCATTTATTTGTCATTTTTACTGTTGGAAACAAAGCGTAAAAGTGGACTTAAAAGATGTCTTATCTTGTTGCGCCCTCTATTGGCCGTGATGAGTGACTAGTTGCCGTCAAGCTTAAAGCGTCATCACAGAGCATTAAAATTAAATATATACAAGAAAGAGTTAGTTGTTAGTTGCCGGCAGCACACCAGCTCCAAACAAACAATGACACTGTTTGCGATTGCTAACATTACTACAACAGCAGCATATCTTGGTTCTGTGAAATGTAGCAAAACATATATGGAGCAGAAACACAACCATTTTCAGGCCTTCCCGCTTGGGTCTATAGCACTGGAAAGCTTTTCTAATATTAATGTGACTCCTAAAGCTCTTGCCTGATCCTGACCCTTCTTTTCACAGTGATATTCCTCTGAACTTTTCTCTTTTGTAATGTATTTCAGCCATTTATCTTTCCACAGTCTTTCTTCAACTCTCTATCCTGCTCACTCTCTCTCCTCCCCCATCATGTGTTGACACGCCCCCTACTGCTGATTGGCTACAAGTGTGTTGTGGTGCTCGGTCCGATCCACTTTCAACAGCGTTTCTCAGAAATCACTTGCTGCACCTTTAAACTACAGAATGCTGTCTAGAGCAGCAACTAAAACAAAGAAGAGGAAAAATATAGTTAGGTATTTGAAGTTTTACCAACGGCACATTTGCTGGATTTTGCCTTGATATCTGCTCAAATTTGTCATAAAATTTGAGTTTTGAAAGATAATATGCACTGTGAAAATATATATATTTTTTTTTTTTTTTTTTTTTTTAGCTTTTTCACTTGCCTGCAAAAAAGAATGTGGATGCTGTCCTGGAGGACTATGCGAATTACAAGAAATCAAGAGGAAACTGTGATAACAAGTATAACAACTTATCCATTTTGGTGAAATCACTGTTGTAATATTAATTTGTTGTGCAAATCATCCAGTTAATTGAATTCACCCTGTTTATAAAAATTCATAAACAACAGGATGTAGAGAGAGATTCTGAAGAGATACTCATACACACTTGATCTTTACTCAGGGAATTTGCTGTGAATGAGGTGGTTGCTGGAATCCGTGAGTACTTCAATGTCATGTTGGGCACTCAGCTCCTCTACAAGTTTGAGAGGCCGCAGTATGCAGAGATCCTAGCAAACCATCCAGATACGTCCATGTCTCAGATTTACGGGGCGCCGCACCTGCTGAGGCTTTTTGGTATGAACTTAGTCACCATGAAATCAAAATGGACAATTCTTCTTTTTTTTTAATGGAAAATTTTAGTATATATTCATTTTGTTTTGTCATGTGCCCTCGTAATCTTTAATCAAAATAACTTCCTCTTGCCACAACATCTCTTCTCTGATGATGTCATGAGGGCGGGACAACCTGTCACTCACATGAGATCATAGCAATAGCAAACCACACCCATCCAATCAATTACCAGTGGACAAAATCAAGTCCCACCCTACATTTTTCTTGGTCGGGAAGCTGTTTCACTTGGATAAACTGTAGGTCACAATAGGGAAGATTGGTCATTTCATGCCAACTTTAAATGCTAATTGTGTTTTGAAACCTAATTGTACCATTATAAAAGCAAATTAAACTTGAATATGAGCTTTGAATGCTACAAACTTTTAATAATCCATGGCCATCCTCATAAATTCATCCTCAAAGCTTAATGTAATCATGGAAATACAGCAAAGAACATGTAATTGAGTTCTGAAAAGAGCCATATCACAGAGAATGTTTTCATTACATTATTGGTAATGACATTCTTCCCAGTATTTTGGGTTTTTGTTAACGTTTAATTGTAGCATTTGTTGATATGGCCTCTTGTGTGTCCTTTGACAGTGAGAATTGGAGCAATGCTGGCCTACACACCTCTGGATGAGAAGAGTCTAGCCCTGCTTCTCAGCTACCTGCAAGATTTTTTAAAGTAAGTAGAAATTGGTTTTAATATATTTTTTTTACTTGCAGGCAGTAACTTACTGAAATGTGAAACATTTTGTGCTTGCTTTAGGTATTTGGTGAAGAATTCGTCATGTCTGTTCTGTGCAAGTGATTATGAGGTTGCACCTCCGGAATATCATCGCAAAGCTGTCTGAGGGCAAAGCCAGCGAGGATGTTTGGTGCTACGTTCTGATCATCATTTTATTTTTATTATTTAAAATCCATTCATCAGTCTTGTGGAAGATTTTAGTGCTCACAACATCAGTCGATATTGGTTCAGGACTCTAAGGATAATGTCTGGTATTCCAGATAAGGAATTAAATTAAATTTCTTTAAAAAGCTGCTGGTAATTGCTCTAATTTTATTGATCCATATTTTGGTTTTTGTAATATTGATAAACAGAACCTGGTCATGTATAGTTGAAATGCTGCATTATTTGTTTTAAATTTTTTTTTTTTTTTTTTTGAAAAACATGTCAGTCAATAAATTGCCCTTCCCAGCTGTGGCTCAGTCTCATTGTTCCAACTTCAGATAAACTCTTGCCAATTTTCATAGAAGAGTTAAATATCTTTAAAGCGGAATCATATATTGATGTTAAGAACAGTAAAGGTTATGTAATAGAAATTCAATGGTATGTGGCCATGTGAAAGCAGATGCTGTTGGCCTGGGTCAAATTTGAAAATGTATAGTTTGATTAAAATAGCAAAGTTCAAGTCTCTATTTTTTCTACATTGCTTGCTTCAAGATAATGTAGATTTAGGGGATTTGCAGTTGTAATTTGAGTGTGTGGTCTTAAATATACTGTGAAATTTAAAGAGCATGTTGACTGTACAGTTGGATTGTATGACATTTTTCAGCAGACTGCAAAGGTTTAGAAACCACACATCACCACTGTCTAAAGTGTAGCTCAGCTTCATGTAACAAATTGCAGCAATGACAGTTAAAACACTTGTATAACTGCTTTTTTTATATACTTTTGGCACACGGCCATGAATACACTCTATTTGGGAGGCTGCTGTTACATATTTTAAAGGCAGAATGAATGAGGTCTTTCAAGAAGCTCATGTTTGAAACTGGTTTGTCTACTGGATTTGGCGAGTTCCCAGACTTGAGCTAGAGCCATTCAAACATCATAAAATGGCAGACTTGGTCCCTCAGGAAAGAACAACCCTGTTTGATGCCTTTTTTTATTATATCAGAAGTAGTATCAGCATCATTATTATTGTTCAGTTTTTTTTTTTTGTACTATACAAAGAAATGAGACTCCTTTTGTTTATATTTAGAGGGCTGTGACATGATACCACAAAGAGGATGTGATTCACATTACGCTCGAGTGGCTCTTTAGTAAAGAAGCTGTAAAACGCTTAAGGTCATCATTATTTTTCTGCCCTAAAACTCTTTATGCTTCAGAGACCGTAAATCAAAGACCAACTGCAAATCAAACGTACGTAGACACACTTCCTTCAGACACTAGGTGGCGCTATACAAAGATAATTTATAGGTAACACTTTATTTTAAGGTGCTTGTAATAAGCAGTAACTAACAGTTAATAAGACACTTATAAGACCTTATAAGATGCATATGAACATTAACTACTTCATATAAGGGTTAATTAAAGGTCCAGGCCCTGAAGAGATCAGGGAAATTACTCCCTCTTGGGAAGGTCAATTTTTAAGGGACTGGGAGTTTGTGTTACCATTTATGTTTGTTCGGCTGTTCTAAAAGTGCAATGTATTGATACTTGCGAAATTTATTATTTTATTTAATTTATTTATTATTATTAGTTAATGCTTATATGCATCTTATATGCATCTTATAAGGTCTTATAAGTGTCTTATTAACTGTTAATTACTGCTTATTACAAGCACCTTAAAATAAAGTGTTACCAATTTATATTTTCACTTAACGCTTGAACTGGTACAAAACATGGTACAACAGGATTTTAAAGACAATATTGTTGAGAATTGCTACTATAGCCAAAGGCCCTTTGAGCTGTGTTAAGGCTACTAAAATGTGGCTATTTTTGTCATTTTCTGCTTTGCCAAACTTCTTTGACCCAGATAATTGTCTGATAACATTGCACATAATGATATGAATAATCTCATAAACATGTAAAATAATAAAATTTGCCATCTAAATAAGCTAGGCTACATGAACATCAATCCAGTTTCTACAAAAGGTGTATCTTTAATAATCAAATACGCATATTTCTAACCAGCCACTGATGACGCAACTGTGTTTACAAGTTTACAAACAGGACAAGCCTGCTGACAATATTACTCGAAGCTGTATCCAAAACAAACACTCATTGTCGAGCTTCTTTTGAAGGCATCTACAGTGTGTGGAATCTGCAGCCCACCAAATCATGTGAACCAGCTTTTCCACGGCTGACTTTCATACGGAGACTCCCTGTCCACGCCGATTGGCTCATTGTTACACATTTTTCCTGACGATTGGTTCATGGGAGTGCGTCAGGTCTCAATGGAGCCTGAACCTTGTAACCAAGGGGTGGAATAAAGTTTACAGGCAAACTTTGACAAGAGACGCACATTTGGACACCTGGACAAGTGCACTGGGCTTAGTTACTGTTATACTGGAACTATGAAAAGTTTTAAACAACGACTTAAGAAAAACGAGGTAAACATTATTGACTAGATACACATTTTACTCTTTCGAATAGCTTGTCAAGACTTTGGACCAAGCCCATAACATGTC
Source organism: Rhinichthys klamathensis goyatoka (assembly GCF_029890125.1). NCBI lineage: Eukaryota > Metazoa > Chordata > Actinopteri > Cypriniformes > Leuciscidae > Rhinichthys > Rhinichthys klamathensis. The sequence goes on from NW_026606558.1 coordinate 1,263,441, forward strand.
CTGAAACTGAGTGTGTGTGTGCGCGCGCGTGTGTGTGTGTGATAGAATTGGGACTGTGGGTGGTCAGTCGGCGTGGTTGTAAGTTGCATATTGTTTTGCTGAACTCCAGGAATGAATTGTTGTTTATGGCTAAAGTGATAAGAACCATGCGTCTGTCTCGCAATTGTATCTAAGATTTTATCGCTGGATTTCACCGTGGTTGACACTTTTAGGCTACGCCTACTTTGCGCTTGAGCGATTGAGACAAGCAGAGATTGTTTATTGTATTGTTGCAAATTTAAACAACTGTACAACATTTCACAGATATTCTTTGTAATTTAATCCTAGTTGCTTGACCAATTTTTTTATTTTTCTGGTTCCTTTCCTGTGATAGACTGTAAGACTATTTGAAATAACTTGGGGAAATGCAATTGTAATGCGGTCAACAGACCTGGAACCACAGTGCTGTTATTGAAAAATAATCGATAGTTTAGAACGTCTGTGAGGCCATCAAAATCAAGAATTCAGCATCACCTCGCCATAAATTACATTATAAAAAGGATGGTTCTAGTCCTGGATGCTGATTGTTTCATACACTTTATTACAGCCGGTTGTATTTCACAATGTTCACTATATCACTGTTCATAATAGCAGAGTCATTATTTTAGTTTTTTTTGCATAGCAACTCTGTTATTTCAGGAGGAAATATATAATACATCGCCTTAATTAACTTTGCTTGATAAAATAAGGGTTTAATGGCAATTGCTAGTGCTATACTGAACTATAGTGAAGGTTTCACATTAAAATATGATTTGTTTCTTTTAGAAATGGAAATAAAGAAAGTTTTAGGATTTTCAAAAAGAAAGTGTTCAGTAGCAGAGCCAAACCAGACAATGGTAAAAGTGATGGCAGTTTCAGTGATGGCTCTGTAGAGCCGTAAGAGAGTAGGTTGTGAAATTGATGGTATGATTATTGCTTTTTCCGATGTCTTATTTTTGCCTCTCTCTCAGAGTACAGAATGGGGAAAGTATGATGAGCGTCTCATGAAGGCGGCAGAGAATGGAGATATAGAGAAACTCACAGCCACACTCAAGAAAGGAGCCAACCCCACCAAACTAGACTCAGAGGGCCATTCTGCGTAAGTGCCACTTTTAACATGATGCTTCTGTGATGCTAAATAAAATAGTGTCCAATGTACAAATAGCAGGTTTTTTTTAAAAATTGTATTTACTTGAATTTTACTGAGAATAATTCTCCACCTAAGTATACTCTATATTTTATTCTATGTTTATGCAAAAAAAGCAACAACTGACTGACACAACATTTTTACAAAGACAACTCATTTTACAGTAAGTTGCTGTCCTCTATGGTTCTGTGCACTACTGAGCTCATTCCCGCATTATGTTTTAAAGTGGAAGCTGAACCCCTCTATGAAAGGCTCTGGGATCAAGTGGTCTTGCGCTCTTTGATTGGACGTAAATCTCAAAAACAGTTCTCTATCCTCCCTGCTGGGACTCCTGTGTTTACTTCTGTATGCATTTCATCACTTGTCTCTTGCCACAAAATAGCTTTTTAATAAAAGTGCGAATGTCCAGCCAGGGGAGGAGGGAAGAAATTTTGATAGCCCAATTTTTTTCTGCCCTCATCCTCCTCTGCAGTGCACAATGCATTGATTGTTGAATTTATTTCCAGTAGCAGCTTCTGAATGAAAAGTCTGAAGCACTGAAGCACTTTTGTAGTGTTTTTCTTCTTCTGTGTTAGAATTGCCTGGATGATGACTGGCACATTCACACTAAGTTTTTACTGCTAAACCAATTTTGAGGCAATTTCACCCTTAATGCTATTTAAATCTTTCTTCAGCATTGGATTACTCTTCTTATATTTTACCCTCAAGGATAAGCTACCTCGAATGCCCTGTTTGCTTTGTGGAGGGTTTTGTATTCATTTATTGCATAATTGACAGAGCTATAGTACTGCTTCCACAATCTGTAATAAGATATTTCTTCCATGGACCTGCATCACACTTCTCATGATAAATACTGGTATGTGTAAACAAGGAAAAACTAAGCACAGAAATAAATGTTGAAACGTGAACCTCCAAGATGATTAGTATACTTTCTGATTAAGCAGTTTAAAGGTACACAATAGGTACACAAAAACTCATTTTAAAGCTCTGAGTTTTCTCCTATAATGCCCGATGAGTTTGGAGAACATCTGACAAGAGATCAGAGATCATTCCTTTATACAGAATCTCTCCAGATCCTTCAGATTCCCAGATCCATGTTGGTGCTTCTTCTCTTCAGTTCAGCCCACTCATTGTCTATAGGGTTTTTGTGTTGATTCTGATGTTTGTTTTGGATCGTTGTACTGATGGAAGATCCAACCACGGTCCATTATAAGATTTCTAGCAGAGGCCGTCAGGTTTTGATTTATCTGTTGGTATTTGCTAGAATCCAGGATGCCATGTATCTGAACAAGATGTCCTCTGGCAGGAAATTAGGCCCACAGCATTAAAGATCCAGCAGTATATTTAACTGTGGGCATGGGGCACTTTTTATCCCTGTTTGCACCAAACCCATCTGGTAGGTTTGCTGCCAAAAAGCACTTGTTTAGTTTCATCTGACCATAGAACCAGGACCCTTTTGAAGTTCCAGTCGTGTCTGACAACTGAATTTGGCCTTTGTGTTTACTCATATTTATATTCCTGTGAAACAAGAAGTCATAGCTTGACAATTTCATGTTCCTAGTCACCCTGGTGTGCTAAATATGTAAATATTAATGGGAATATACTTCAGTACTAAAATTCTAGGGGTGTCAATAATTCTGGCCAACTTGTTTTGCTTTTTTTTTTTTTTTTTTTATGAAAGATCAAAAGGATGAACAATGCAGATTTATGTTTACAGCCATCTTCAATCATATTTACCAGGAGTGCCAATAATTCTGACCACAACTGTAAATAAGGCATGAAAGAAGTTCCGAAACAGGAACATGAGAAGCATAGAAGTTGTTCCAGAGAGTAAATGTCATCATAAAGCTTATCATAAACGCATCAAAGGTGTTTAACTAAATCATAAATGTGTGGCACAGCAGTGCTCTGGTAATATGTTTATGGGAGGGTATTAAATATGGTGTGCAGTGTTATGTAGCCTATAATTTTCCTATGTTTCTTCTTTTATCTCTTCCGGTCAGCTGTTTTTAAAGGTGGTTGTATTAGGTGTGTCGGGCCTCATGCCAGGATTTTAGTCGTGTTCTGTTGTTGTTAAATATTTCCTACCTTCCAATGTTTTTCTGTCAAATAGAATATGTATTTCCTTGCCTTAACCTTGTCAGTAAACATGATGGAATAAAGAAATGTCATAATTTTCTTTTATATTTAGCTCCTGTGCATTTTACTTTAATTCCTTTTTCAAATAGATGTTAAAAAGATTTTTTTTCTCCCTTTATTTTCTGCTACAAAACATGTTTATACCCACATCCTACATCTTGTTGATCTTTCTTTTGTCCTCTAACTATTTCAACGTACAAGCTTCAACAGTCCTGGTGATCTAATTACCTCAGATGTATCATGCCTGCTTTGTGACTATAGGCTCAAGGAGGGGTTGTGCCTATTTTCTGTTGAAACAGGCCTCGGCTGCTATGTTGTTGCATGTTTTTTTTTTTTATGTTTCTTGGCTCTTTATACATAATCATAATCACTGGTAAACTCACATATGTTGTAAAAGCATATTTTGATCTCCATGGAAGTATGATAGGCTATATATTAACCTGTGCAAATATCTGCATTAAATATACTTTATTCATGTTGTAAAATAAAATTATTGACATTGAAATTAATGAACAATATTATTGATTGCTTACAATTAATACATTTACTTGTATTTTTTATTTTTTTTAAGGTTTCATGTTGCTGCTAGCAAAGGCCTCATAAACAGCCTAAATGTTTTCCTGGAGAACGGTGTCAACTTGAAGGCTTTAGATGCTGCCGGTAAGACTTTCTGAAGTAATCACATTTCATGAACCATTTAAGTCATAATTCATTCCTCTATCTGAAGACCTGACCCTCCTGCTGTGGATAATCAACCAATGCATTTTGTTTAAATGTTGTGCGGTCGGTGGTTCGTGCATTAGCCTAAAGACAAGCTTCATTTAGCAAAACAAGACATTACGAGATTTTCTATTGTATTTGTCCTATTTGTCCTAACTCGGTAACTCGAAGCCCAAGCCGAGCAAGGACAGCAAACCAAGTTAGTTTACTATTAACCTTTAAGGCTGAACCGGCAGGCGAACTAGTGAATACTAGTTAGCCATAGTGTTCTGCTGTGGTATCGAAATTGGAATCGAGAATTGAGAAATTTCACTGGTATCTAAAATTAAGATGTCATAGCAATCTTATTTCCAACAAATATTTAGGCCTACTTGATCTATATCGCGATCGTTAAAAAAATTACTCATGTTAGGTTTTGGCCATAATTGTGTTAAATAATCTTGTTAAAAAACATTCAATATTGTCAATAGTGACAAAATAATCATGATTATGATTTTTGACATGATTTCTGAGCTCACATTGAAAAACTGGGATTCAAAATCTACTTAACCTAAGAAATAAACAGAAAGGATAAGATTTTGAAAAATGTGAAGCAAAGAAGACGTAAAATGAATAGTATTCTGCGCTATTTGTAAGTCACTAAACGAACAATTAAATAAGCAAATTTGTGAAATTGATCATGAGATTCCTTCATACAGATGACCAGAATCATGAAGAACATGATCAGTTTGAACTCAAACTTCTGGAGTTCAAGCAGCTCAAGTGCTGCTGCCATTAAAGCAAACAAAGTTTCTGACTTTTAAACCTCACTGTATGTATGTTGTTCCTCTCTGCAGGTAAAACCGCTTTGCATCTGTCTGCCGCAGGCGGTCATCCCATGTGTGTGCAGAGGCTGCTGCAGGTACTGTCCACTAACAATCACAGGAAGACAGACTAATGAGAAACCGCATTGGAATGTCAGTGTTGACGTATAACCAACCCCTTTAGCTATTGCTCTGCCAAAGACAGCTCAATGCTTTCTTTTTTTCATACCCTGTTTTATGTTTAAAGCCCTTGTTTAGTTTTTTTTTCTGGACTTTCCTTTGCTTTTGATCTCCACTGGAGCAATTTACTCCAGTTTTTTGTATTATAAAGCAACCATTCTTTTGCTCACAAACGCACCGTTAAGAATGCGAGGTGTGTTATCTGGTGCGGGAATGTGAATTTTCTTTCGTAAAGCTTTGATGTGAATGCAGCTATAATTAAATGCAAGTGAAAACGAAGGAGACGAATGCACATGAGTTTCAATTGGCAGTCAATTGCATTAAAGTAGTGCAAAAGCAAAATAATTATAAACCATGAACAATTTAAAGCATTAAAAAAATAAACTTATGTTTGAGCCAAATTCTAAATATATATTTGCATTTATGATGAGCGTGTGCTGAGAGGCATTTGTGCAATTTACATTCTGTTCAATGTTTTTTATTTTTGTTCAGTTTTCTTAGCTTGTTGAGCAGAGGAATATGTAAATGAACTTAAGTTGTAAAATAAATCATTGAAGATTTGAAAACACATTTCATTTTTTTTTCAGAATGTATATTGCCCATATGTATGTTAAATATTTTATTTTCCAACAGTGTAAATGTCCTGTTGACAGCGCAGACCTGCAGGGCCGTACAGCTTTGCATGATGCAGGTGTGTGGATTTTTCTTTTTTAAAATTATATTTATTTTATTAATATTCCATGTGTAAAGTCTGAGCCTCGTGGGCAAGTGCGCCGACATGTGCCTCTGTTGCGCTTCGGGCGACCTGTGTTGGAGTCCCGACTCGTGGACCTTTCCCGATCCAGTCCCCACTCTCTCTCTCTCTCTCTCTCTCTCTCTCTCTCTCTCTCTCTCTCTCTCTCTCTCTCTCTCTCTCTCTCTCTCTCTCTCTCTCTCTCTCTCTCTCTCTCTCTCTCTCTCTCTCTCCCCCACCTCACTTCCTGTCTAGCTACTGTCCTATCTAATAAAAGGCAAAAACGCCAAAAAATATATATATTCCATTTAAAATGTTAGTAATTTTTTTCCCCCATAATTTATAATTCTACATTTGCTTTTGTTTCACTGACTAATCGACAACAATGTTTAATTTAAAGAATTTAATTTAATTTAATTAAAAAAATCTTTTTTCCATGTTCAACAGAAGAAAGAAAATCATACAGGTTTGGAAAAACTTGAGGCTGAGTAAATTATGACAGAATTGTAATTTTTGGGTGAACTATCCCTTTAAGAACGAAACTTTGCTCTGTGTCGCTGGGAGACCTTGCATTTCTGCTATGTTTGGAACTATATTTGTTACAAAAGCGGTCAAAATGTACAAGATTGTGTCTAAAAATTGTCAATTCATATAATCAGGTTATTGTTTATTGAACTGCTGTATAAAATGAATGTCATATTTGTAATCGTGCTGATGTGCGAGAAAATGGCACTCTTGCTTGTGTAATATTGATGAACTATTATGTTATAATCTCAAAATACAAGAACTCATGCAAGGCAATTCATATCTTGAATTTTGGGGGCATTATTATTATTATTATTATTATTTTATTGACATTTCCGACCTTGCACGACACTATTTTACATCAACACCAGACTAGCTTGCTTGTTGTTAAGCTTAATGGAGGACATACCACAATTTTGTGTGTTGCATGCTCAGATGCATTTTGGGTGTGTGTGTGTCAGATTTATTATCATCATTCTTTTCAGGCAGATCTTTCATTATGAATTCTTCAACTGCTGCATGAGGATGCATCGAGGACCGATATAATGTCTAGCTGTCAGAGTTGATTGGAAAAGTATAACGTCTTGTGTCATGTTATTGTTTTTCAGCAAATGTAGGCTGTAAAGCCGCCATCAAAATGCTCTTTGACAGCGGTGCATCTATTGATGCTACTGATGCAGTAAGTAAAATGGTTTTGAAAGAACAATTAATTTTGCACACTGTGTATATATAAGAAGCGATGTGAGAAAGTGAGATAGAACATTTTATATTGATTGCAATACATGTAAATATGTCCCTTTTTCAGGATGGTAGATCACCTTTGTTGCTTGCTGCTAAGACGAGCCAACCAAGAGCATGCCAGTTGCTTGTGCAAAATGGAGCACGCACTGTTCTTCGAGACAAGCAAAGCAAGTAAGGGAAAGCATTTTAATTATCTTATTTTCTTTTGTGCATTAATAATGATCCACAAAGAGTTTGCAAAAATCAAATATTTATAAGCAAAGTATCAGCCAGAAGAGGAAGATTACGTTTTAAATTCAAATATATTTATATTCAGTTTAATTTTGTTTACTAATGTGAATCAACTTGCAAGAAAATCCATCTTCTACAAGGAAGTCACCTGTTTTCTTTCCATTGAAGTGGCACACATTTGCATGTGTACACTGCAGAAAGCAGCAATAGGAACAATGCGGAAGTGCATAGCACACTTATGTTGCATTCATTCTCAGAACTAGTGAAGCAACACTATATAGGCCTACCTTTATTTGTTATTTAAAGTGCAGCAAAAGATTTAAATCAATATGTGAACATTTTTAGGGCTGCCAAAGTCAATTCAACTCATGAGATTCATTAAATGTTGAAAAGCATTAAAATTATTTAATAAATAATTTAATGATATAGTTCAGTATAAGTCATGAACTGCTTTTGATGAGTCTTAGAAAAAGCTCATTCAAGTAAAGATACCTTTTAAGCTTTGCAGAAATAATCATAAAGTTTGTTTGACCTTGAGTTGTGCCATACCAACTGATCAATACTTGTTTCTATCTTCTGTTTTTCTGACTTGTTATTTTTTATGTTCTGTCTAGGACTGCGCTAATATTAGCTTGTGAGAACTCCTGTAAAGAAGTGGTGGAGATTCTCCTGAAGACTAAGGCAGATGTTTCTGCAGTGGACATTTATGGCCATGACGCTTACCACTATGCCAAACTAAGTCAGAATCAAGACTTGATCACTCTTGTACAACATGCCTTGGAAACAACCACTAAAGGTAATATAACACCATGTAATCTTGTGACCAGCAGTGCCTTTTTGATCCAGCAAGGCAGTGCAAAGTGACAGTCTTGTTATCATTACATGTTGAAATTGCTGCACCTGCTCATGCAGGCAGCAAGTCAGTCAAGTTTTAAATTTAGATCCCATATCAGCCATCACACTGTCATTACTGGGTAATGTCATGTAATTTAAGAGAAGTGTCTGAAAGATCCAGATCCAGCTGTGCTCGCATAGACTTCTCAGATACTAACTCTAAAAGCATCAATTTCTAGAGTGGACCGGTCTGTATTCCTTTTCCAAGAACTGTCTTATTTAAAGAGAGAGGCTTATTCCAAGCAAACCAGCCTCTTATTATAAGAAGATCACTTGGGTCCCTGAAAGATGCTTTTCATGTAAAATCTGCCATATCACCAGATTAAAATTAAATGCAACAATTAGTTAATAAAGTGATTGCCATGTAAATCAGTGCACATTCATGGCATATTAAAACGCTTTTCTGAAATGTGCAAAAGGAACAGAAACATCATGTGTTATAACAACCCCCCCACTTTTTGTTTCCAGCCAAAGAGACTGCCAATGTTTCACAGAAGATTCAACAGGTAACATTGACTTTTTGCTGACAATTTAACTCTTTGACGCATTTTCATTCGGATTCACAGTCAAGTTCAAATATTTGTAATCCAAGACAGGAAAGGCAGTAACAGCAGGTCATGAGTTTGCTCCATCTATTTATTGATCTTACTGCCATCTAGAGTCTTAAATGCTAATCGCAGTGCACTTTAATTAGAGCCATCCTAATCTGCAGTCACTTGAGAATGATGATGGTGTGCTATGTATGTCCATCTCTGCAATGATGGAAATCAGTTGGATGGAATTCAATGTTCTTCTGCAGCTGTCGATGGAGATGAATACTGATTCTCATGCTCATGTGAAGATTTCAGCCATACATGTGTAAATCTATAGTTTCTTACTTTTAACACATCTATTATAGATCCAGCCTTCAGGATATGGTTTAATTATTTACTGTAGGGAGATGCATGTATTATTAAAGAATTGTTAGAGAATTTATTATGGAAATATAGATTTCTTTCTATCTAAAGACCATGTCATCAGAGATTTTTGATAAGAATTGAAAGAATTTTGTTTTTCTTTCTGAAGGCACAGGCTAAACCCTGGACCAAAGCAGGATCAGTAAAGACGGAGAAAGCTGTGTCAGAGCCACTAACAGTGAGTTTCTTTAGAGGATGGAAGTCTGTGCTATCAGGCAGTCATTTTGCTTTGCTGTAGCTGATTGTGGTCAGTTGTGAATGTCATCAATAAAGGGTTGTGTCTGAATTACAGAAGGAACATGGCAGTCACTCCACTGAAGGTAACTTGGAATGTGTTTATATATAATGGCAGAACATCAGGATTGCAATCAGTCATATCACAAAAGCTTTCCAGGTCTGGGCTCTGATGTTTTAAACATACTTTCTGCTTCCTGAAGGAAAAGGTGCCAAACAAGGTCATAATCTGGATTCTACACAGGTATCCTGCCTAACCTGACTAACCTGATCTGTGTCTGAAGAGTTTGCTTTATGACAGTGTCATTAAGTATTTTTAGGTTTAGTTAACTCCTTATTTTTGAAGTATGTGATCTGGATATCTTGCTCACTGTTTGTCCTTTTATCAGCCATTTAGATTAAATTTTAAATTAAGGTCTTCACCACAAAATCAATCAATTTTAGTGTTTTGCTAAAAAAAATGATGTATGTGACCTTGATATCTTGCTCATAGTCCTTTTATCAGGCAGTTAAATTAAACTTTCCATTAACTATTATATTATATATAATGCAGTCAACCAAGTAATATAATTTGTATAATGTGAACACTTTTTTTCTGACAGAATATAGAGATTTAAGGGTTATAACTTCACTTGATATCAGACTTGATTTATATCCCATTCTCATCAAACTGAAACATTACAGCAGTTGATCTAAAATAGACAAACGAAAGAGTATTTCTTAGTTCAACATTACCCTTGTCAATTATTCAGGTCAGGCCTGCACATTCAGCTCCTGTGCCAGTGAGATCTACTCCGATGGAGTTATTGCCCGGCGAGGTGGAGGCCCTTAGGAGAGAACTACGAGATGCACGGAGGAGGCAAGAAGTAGCAGAGGCGGAGGTGCACAGGCTGGACACGGAACTGGCTCTGCGTTGTCAGGAATACGAAGGTCTGAGGAGGAGCAGCGAACAAGCTCTGCATGCGTCCCATAACCGGTCATGGGAGCTGGAGGAGGCCTTGGGTGAGGTGCAAAGAAGGATGGCCGGCTCAGAATCCCGAGTGAGACAGATGCAAGCTCATCTCGTAGCCGTCAGGGAGCACTTGGTGGAAGAGCTGAGAGTCCAGCTTCAAGAAGTCAAAGGTCAGCGGGAGGCAGCCGTAGCCGAACTGGGGAGAATGCAGAAGGAGCTCAGCCAGAGCAGGAGGGAGGTAGAGCAGCAGAAGCAGAACCAGGGCTCCTTGATGCAGGAACTTGGCCGGCTTTCCCAGGAGCTGCTCAGCAGAGAAGAGCAAATAAACACACTGAGGACGAGGTTAGCAGGAATGGAGACGCAGCAGGCTGAGACGTTGTGTAAAGAAGCTCAGACCCCATCAGAATGGTGCCCGACACATGCGAAGAGCACCACGACCGACCTCATCACGGAGACCAGCGAACCAACCGTAGATCTGGAGAACTACATCAGCAAGGGTGAGCACACAGTCATAACTAGCTCACTGAACAATGCACTGCAAAATGCCGAAACCAAAGCTGACGAGGCTCTACAGAAGTACCAGTGCGCCCAGGAAGAGAACCAGAGCCTGCTGAGAGAACTTCAAGAGCAAAAGACAGAGCTGGACACAATCCAGGAGGCTCTGAAGTCCAAGTTTGCTCCTGTTGTCTTAGTGGAGGAAAAGGAGAACGAGGTGGAACGACTCAAACTAGCCCTTGAAGAGATGGAGAAGAGACAATACCAGGCCAGTTTGAGCATCTCAAACACAAAAGAGGAGGGTGTTCAGACAGAAGAACACAGGCAGCCATGCGCAAGTGAAGTACAGCATAACCAAGTCTCTTCTACAGGGAGTGACAGAGCAGAATGTGAAGTCACTAGAATTGCAGCGGAAAACGTGCAGTCAAGTGGAATAGAGAGCAAAAGTAGCACAACTGAGGACCAGGGGAGGACATCACCAGATCAAGTTGTCAAGGTTAATAATTATTGCTTGTATATTTATTATATTCATGATACATTTTTTTTCTCACAGATCATCAATGCATTGAGATTGTCCCAAAATCCATATATCAATGCAGATTCTATTAATAAACGTTTAATGTATCATTTTGTCATTTACAAGCATATTATTTAAATGTTTTGGAATGCACCTATACTAAAATTCGAATGAATTCATAAATGGCTGATATTCAAATTCTATACGTTTGTGTCTAAATGAATTAAGAAATAAAAACTAAAAACAAAAATTAGTCATTTTAAATGCTACAATTCCTACATTTAGGCATCACAACTTTATAATGTACACAGTATAAAAAAATTATTCATTTTGAGATTTGCCATAGATGACATTTATATAAGTGTAATTAAATTGTTAATGTTTAAAAAAAAAATCAACTTTAAGTGAGCATTAGATGGCAGCGAAGGTAATCAAAATATAAAAAATATGGGAAATGAGCATGAAATATCTCTAATATCAGCAAATGGCCTAAACAAATTGTAAAAATCTGATTACATGTGTTCTCTATCTCAGTCATCAGTGAAGCATGAGGGACAGAGGTTGGCTCAGGTCAACATATCAGAACCCGTCGGCTCCTGTGAACCATCACAATCAGACAGCTCCCTCCAGGCTCAGGTCTACAGCCTACAACAGCAGCTAGAGGTTAGTTACTCACAGCTCGCTCTATTCTTTAGGGCTGTTTTTGAGAGTCTGCTTTGTTTAAGCTTTGTTAAACTTGAGAGGTCAGTGCTTTTAGTGCGGGACAGATAGCAGCAGCTTGTTTATTTGCAGCAATCTTTGTAAATATCAACGCATAATATACTACGTTGACTACATTTATGTTAGCATTTTTTCTTAATGGAGAGTTAATGGAGAACCAGCATTAATCAGTTGTGTTTCACTTTGGAGGGAAGGTGGATTGTTTCCATAACTCCCATAATATAAGCTCTTATAATATAGAATACATTTACAGTATGAATGCATTCACATTTTTCTCATGCTTTTATGGTCATATTTATATTTTTATATTAAGAAATACACACAAGCACACACAGCAAATAAAAGTCAACAACTTCTCAATTCAACCCAAGAAAGAAGTTTGGTGGTGCAAAATAAACAAGGCAACCAATTCACTTAACAACACATTTTATTACATAATACATCCAGGGAGAGGGTAGATAAGTGGTTCCTTCAGTCGGCACTCATTCTGGGTTTAATAGTTGGTTTAGTTTAAGTAGGAGAATTTTTCCCAAACCATAAAGGAAACACTTAATCTTTCAGTTTATCATAAACGTTCATTTTATTAAATCATCACATTTGGAGATGCGTGGTTTTCACTGGACAGAAGTGGTATGAAAAATTGCACACTGAAAATGAACTACTGTAGTAACTAAAGCCCAAAGTATACTTCGGCTGGTTGCGTTTAACGACGGCCCGTGCACTGTCCACATGACGTAATTTTCATCATCAGGAGGGTCCGCGAACGTTTGTGTACAGCCCAATATTTGAGTCCATGCGGAGGGTTTGTGTACAACAGCACGTGCGAGTGACTTGAGCACTTGAAAACAAAGTCCACTGGATAGTGTGCATACGCAGAACGCTTCTTTTTTCACTCACAGCCAAAGGAGTATACTTTGAAAGGCTTGTGCACTCAACTGTGAGATGAAGCAGAACACAGAAAATAAAGTGTGCGTGGGCCTTAAAGCTGGCAAAAAAGTGTAGTGGAGTAAAAGGTACAATATATGACTCTGAGATATGGAGTAAAAGCATAAAGTTACATTAGATGGAAATGCTTAAGAAAAGTTCAGTTCTTGTGTAAATGTACTTTTGTTACGTTTTACCACTGGAAATAGACCATGTCATAGGCCCCAGAGGAGACTGGATCTTGAGTTGAGTCAAGCCTGTTGCTGTTGGAGAGAACTGGGAGTAGTAAGGAAAAATGAAACTGATGTGTCATTTCCACTGCTCATACAGTGCTGGTAACTTCACAGAAGCAATTTTTGCACTCCCACAGAGTAGTCACTCTCAGGAGACATCTTAACTTTCATTAAAGTACTCGCTCCCCCCCCCCCCAATTCTTTTACTGTATTCCAGCACTTTGACATGTATTGTACATTTCTAAATTATACATTTAATTTAGAAATGTACAATACATGTCAAAGTTGCTGGATTACAGTAAAAGCATTGGGGTTTAAGCATGAATCATTTTTCTTTTGTAACTGGTGTGCTAACCAATGCATTATGAACTTGTTCTCTTACTTTTATTGCCAGAATTCGGAAAAGCATTACAAACATGTGCTTTCAATATACCGAACACGGTTGCTCAGTGCAGCACAGGTAACATTTTATTATTTTATGATGTACATTTTCTTATTTTCAAAGTAAACCTATGAAAATAGCAGTGTTTGTGTTCTAGAAGCTGTGGTCTTCTTTTGCAGGGTTTCATGGACGAAGAGGCCAGAGTGGCTCTGCTTCAGATTGCCAAGATGAGAGAGTGCTGAGCGTTCATGTGCATATCCATATATGTATCGACTTTACTGTTCAAAAGTTTGGGGTTGGAAAGATTTTTGTAATGTTTTTGAAAGAAGTTTCATATGTTAACCATGGCTGCCTTTATTTGATCAATTGTGAAATGTTGTTAGAATTTAAAAGAACTGCTTTCTATTTAAACATGTCGTCATATTTTAAAAACGTTTTTCTGTAATGGCACAGCTGAATTATCAGCAGCCATTACTCCAGTCTTCAGTGTCTCATGATCCTTCAGAAATCATTCCAATATGCTGATTTGAAGAAACATTTCTTATTATTGCCAATGTTGAAAACAGTTGTGCTGCTTAATGTTTTTGTGGAAAGCGTGATACATGTTTTTCATGATTTTTTGATGAATAGAAATAAAATTCTAAATGTCTTTACTGTCACTTTTGATCAATTTAAAGGAAGGGTAGGCGATTAGTTCCAGAAACTTTTTTTTTGTTATGCCGGTTGAAAGTCTCTTCACATCCTAGCATTCACTAAGTTAATTAAGTGGTCTAAATCCATTTATATGTATGTTGTCTGTGGAAGGCTTAGGACCATAAAAGGATCATCCAATCATTGCATTCGGTCCGATGTCCTATCTGCCTGTCAATCTACTGTATTTCCATACCTCCGCGCACCTTGTTCGTACAGACATCACACGTCATCAGAGCGTTTCATGCAGAATTAGACAGACGTCAGTCACAGAGCACCGCAACAGAAACAGCAGCCGCCTTTTACAGTTCCTCCTGAACCAAAACAATGAGCTCATGCTGCGTTCACGCCATAACTACTGTAATTTGGAAGAGATGGAAACCCGTGACGTTATACTCGGAGTGGGTCGTGACTCTAATTTATGCTTTTCAATGGCAACACTATCAGTGCTGTTTAAGTTGTTTATGTTTATTATTGTAGTGTAATGTGCTTTGAGACATGAGGTCATTTAACGCCGTCTCTCGTGACACTTTGCTCCCTGCTGTACGCGTTCATGTTTTGGAGGAGGTGTGGCTTTGTAGACGCTCTGAGGGTCTGGTGGGATGGTGGGATCTTATGCTTTCAAAGCTAGTTAGCTATTGCTAGCCTCTCTGAAAACTACCTTTAATACATTTTTACTGAATAAAAGTGTTCATATATTTCTGTAAAAAATACATTGCTGACCCTAAACTTTTGAAACGTAGAGTAAATGTAGACATTACACTGTGTCTACAATGGACACGACGAAGGGACCATTGCAAATCCATTGAGGTCCAGCTTTCTGGACCTAATCGGTGGAGCTATATCCTAAACCGGTTGTGTCCGGTGTAGACACGGTGTTAATCACTAGTTCTTTAACAGAAAACAGAATCAAATTTGGTGTAATTTAGGTTTATTTATGTCCCCCTTTCATTAATCAATGTCTCTGTGCAAATTAACTGTGGCTCTTTGTAACGAACTACAATTAAACATGTTCAAATATATGCACTGTAAAAAATCTCAACTCATATTTTGTTTTCTTTTTTTACTTGTGTATTTGTGTATTTGTTTTTGGTTATTTATTAACCCTCTGGGGTTCCTCATTTTAGACTCACACTCAGGACCTTCGGGTCAAAAATGACCCGGAGGGCGGCATTAAGATACATTTTATTTGAGTAAAATCAATGAAATATATTTTTGTTCAATAATATTTTTTCTTTTCTTTTTTGGTGTTTTTATTTATGCAATAATTTATTTATGCAATAATAATATTTATGCAATAATTAAGACCCATTTTTTTCCATTGAATATAATAGAAAATTTATATATATATATATATATAATTAAAAAAAATTATTAAAGCTGTATTTCATTTTAGAGTCAAGTCTAGACCTCATGAAAGCAATTTTTGAAATGAGATCGGAGCCATCTGGTGGACACACTGAGCATTTTTATCACGCAATAGCACATTTTTACCACTAGTGGATTTACAGCTCTCTGTAGAAACCTATGGTAGAAACACTCTAGTGATTTTTTCACATATTGTTTAATTTTTTCAGGTTTTTGATTTGAATATATAATAACAGATTCTCAAAGACTATATTTGTCATTTTTTTTAATTAAAAAAAAAACATTATTTTTTTGGTTGGTTTAAATGGTAATTTTAAGTGGCAGTTTTACTTTATAATACAGTCAAACCTGAACATTGCATTATAAAGAGAACAAATGGAAAAAATTTTGTCACCCATTGTTTTAAGAGATTCACCCCTTCACTGTTGTGTGCTTTTTTTCTGCATCGTGGCTGTTTTGTAGATTGTATGCACACAAAAACTCTGTATTTTCACATTTTTGCCAATTTCCCATTCATTTCCTATGGGGGTCATTTTTGACCCGAAGACCCTGAGTGTGACTATTTTTTTTACGACCACTTAGACTTTTAAAATCCTTTCCCCAATTTTTTTGGGTGTTCATATACCAAGTACCAAAAAGTCACCAAGTTTTGGACCATTCCGATGAAGCTACGATTTAAAAAAAAAATTTATTTAAACGCTTCGGGTCATTTTTGACCCGAAGAACCCCAGAGGGTTAAGGGTGTAACAATACATCGATATGAATGGGTTGATACATCGATCAAATGGCTAATGATACAATGCATCGATGCAACGCGCCTTTATTTTAACACTCCACATTTTCACCCAATGTCCATCTATGCAAGGCTCGACAATAAGGATTATTGTATAAGGACCTTACAAAAATCTCAAATGTTTGCAATGACTTAACTCATTTTTAGGGATTTATCATGCTTTTCACTTTAGAATACTGTTCCAAATAATTTGTACTTAATTCTGAAAGATTTGATATGCTAATACTTGAGTCATTAGTGGGTTACCATGATCTTCACTTTAGAATTAATTATACATTATGCCATATTCACATTAATTCTGAACCTGTATAGTAGTTCTTAGTAGTCCTCTGGGAGGTATGAAAAAAAATAGTAGTTATTGATTAGCTAATAGTGAACTACCGCATTCAACTAGCTCCATTTCTTACTTATTCGTTAATCAGAGTTTCTTGTTATTCAATAGTAGTTACTAGAATGTTAATATTGCGTAGTTCATTAAAGGGATAGTTCACCCAAAAATGAAAATTCTGTCATTACTCACTCACCCTCAAGTTGTTATGAACCTGTATGAGTTTCTTTCCTCTGTTGGACATAAAAATAGATATTTTGAAGAATGTTGGTATCCAAACAGTTGCAGTCAGACCTTTTACAAAGCGGCACGCCGTGCTTAGACTGCCCTCTTGTGTTCTGTGCACACGGTTGCCTTTTGATGAAAATGCTAGGGGATTTTGTGTTCCCTATAAATATTTAGCTGTGAGAATGAATGTAGAGTGATGAGTAGTATGGAAGCTCCGCCGTAAGGGTTGTTTCACTACATTAGTTCAGGCTGCAGGATTGCCGAACGACTAAAGAAACGTTATCAGTATGATTGTGGAAAACTGTAAATTTCTTGTCTATTACCACCCATTGCTACTTATATACCAACAACGGAAATAAGTGCATTTGGAATAGCAAAAATATGTGGGAAAGTTACACTTAATTAATACTGGATCAACTTAATGGAACTTAATTAATACTGAATCAAAGCTAGTTAGTGCATCGTTTGTGATTGAAAGGATTTAATGACAAAATCTGGTTATGGTTACACTTGAAATAGTTACACAATAGATGTATGAGATGATAAAATCTTATGCCATTAATTGTACCCACGTATGTAAAATGTTATCTGAAAGATTGAAAGTGTAGAGAGAAAGAGAAAGGCAGAGCTCAGGTAGAGAAGAAGAGCAAACACCCCCCAAAAGAAGAGACAAAGAAAAGATAGAAAAGCCCAGAGAAAAGAAGCGCCAGAGCAACAGTTCCAATCTTCTTTTATTCCTTCCTTGACCATGTGACTGAAACCATAATGTGAGACATTCAAACTGATCAATCAGCAGATCACAGCTTCCCCTGCCATACTAAAGGTGTGACAGTTAGCAGACCACCGATGTACACACACCTGGCCCACAGGCCAAGATCACTATCAGCACCTCTTTGCTTTTATTTTAAATGGCCCTTAGAGGGGGTTGGGACAGGAAAGCAAAAGTCTTTTGTTTAATTTCATCCTTACACAAACACATAAAAAAGAGGGTAACTGGGATTTTTTTTATTTATTTTTTTTATCTCACAATTCAAATTTGATAAAATCGTGAGTTCACATTTTGCAATTCTGACTTTTTTCCTCAAAACTGTTAGATATAAACTCGCAATTGCGAGTTATAGGCCTGGTTACTTATTGGTGACTTATAGATAGCGGTAACACTTTATAATAACTGCACACTATAAATAATTAGTTAAGCATTAGTAAACAGTTAATATAAAACATTTATAAAGCATTAGACATTAACTGACCACACTACTAAATGCTTTATAACTACCTGAATTAACCATGAATTACAGTAATACATGTTAAAAGCATTTATTAACACACTAAGTAACTATTACAATATGTCTGAATAATAAAATGTATGAATGTAAAAAGTTTATTAATCATTTACTTCACTTAGAAAGTGTATCTTATGAACCACTGACAACTCCTAAATAACTGGTTTGTAATGCAATACTTCATTTAGAAATGATAAATGATCATTAATAAAGTATGAAAATACTAAACACATTATAGATATGCTTATAAATTAAGAATAAAGCATTTATAGCTGTATTTATAAACTGCTTATTAACTATTTTTGTGAGCGCATCTAAAGTGAGGACTGTTTATGCCTTAAAAATGAACGCCTATGAGATTTAAAGGCTCAGTTATCTTAACAGAAAAAGAACATATAAATATTTAAGATGTATGAATGTACATTTAAATAGTGTATGCCTTCAAGTTCTGATATTTTCTCGCAATTGCAAGTGTGTGTGTGTGTGTGTGTATATATATATATATATATATATATATATATATATATATATATATATATATATATATATATCAGTTCAGACTTTATAAATCACAATTGTGAGTTTATATCTTGCAGTTTGGAATTTATCCCCCGGTTTCACAGACGAGGCTTAAGCTCGCCCCAGACTAAAATGCATGTTTGAGCTGTTTAACCTGAAAGCAACTTGCACTGGCATATCTTAAAGGAGAACTCCGGCGCAAAATGAACCTTTGGTCTAATAAAACATTGGTACCTAGTCAACCGTTCTCTGAGATTTGTTTTCATGATAATCGAATGTAAAGAGTTTTATCTCTAAAAACTGTTTAGCGTATAACGCTAGTAATGGGGGCATATAATAAGTAAAAAGAAATCGCTAGTTAATAACCACTAACAAGCCTCAAAATAGCCCCACACGAACACAGTAACATAATGAGGGTCCCACATGCAAAACGAAGCATTGAGAACTTTGTAAGTGTACAGACCGTTTAATAAGAAGATAAAGATAAAGACAGTCCACTTCGTGTATACAGACAGGAGCCATCTTTGGAAAACAGTCTCGACTAATCAAACCACGAACGCAATTCATACAGTTCAGAAGTTCACTGAACTTCATACAGTTCAGCTCACTTAGCACGTCGTTCGTGGTTTGATTAGTCGAGACTGTTTTCCAAAGATGGCTCCTGTCTGTATACACGAAGTGGACTGTCTTTATAAAATATCTTCTTATTAAACGGTCTGTACACTTGCAAAGTTCTCAATGCTTCGTTTTGCATGTAGGGACCCTCATTATGTTACTGTGTTCGTGTGGGGCTATTTTGAGCCTTGTTAGTGGTATAAACTGGCGATTTCTTTTTACTTATTATGCCCCCATTACTAGTGTTATACGCTAAACAGTTTTTAGAGATAAAACTCTTTACATTCGATTATCATGAAAACAAATCTCAGAGAACGGTTGACCTAAGTACCAATGTTTTATTAGACCAAAGGTTCATTTTGCGCCGGAGTTCTCCTTTAAGTTATGACACTGCCATTGTTTTGTCTCAAGATGCACACCAGTAACTTAAATGCCCCTATAAAACAAAGCCCTAATCCTGGCTTAATCTAAGCCCTGTCTGTGAAACCAGGCCTTGTAATTGCGACTGCGAGTTTATATCTCACAATTCTTAAAGTCGCAATTACCGGTTCTATTTTTTATTCAGTGGAGGAAACAAGCTTCCATAGCCATCTCTGATGTCCTGAAAAATCATATTATTAAGTGCTACTAACTTTTTTGTATTAATAAGGCGAAAGAATGGACATCTGTAAAGTGGAAAGACGCTGTTTATGTACTTAATGAAATCTATCCCTTGGTCTTGGCGGGGAAAAAAAGAAAAGATTTTCTCAGTTGTGCATTTTTTCCC
The DNA here is from genome assembly GCF_029890125.1 of Rhinichthys klamathensis goyatoka. NCBI lineage: Eukaryota > Metazoa > Chordata > Actinopteri > Cypriniformes > Leuciscidae > Rhinichthys > Rhinichthys klamathensis. The sequence continues at coordinate 1,283,575 of NW_026606558.1, forward strand.
AGAAGAGACCTTACAATAAACCCTAATATACAGACTCCACAAATACTCGACATATGGTTTTGATTTTAGCACTCGACAGAAAAAATGAGAGACTTGTTGTTAAACATTGACCTCAACGCAGTCATCCATCAAGACTTTTATTTGTGCTAATACGATTTATTGTCTACACTGAGGTTTGGCTGAGCCTCACGCTTGCACAGACCTGCTTTTTCTTCTTCTTCTTCTTCTATGAACTGACTGTGGTCATTGTGGTTTCATTCAGTTTCTTGGCTTGGCTGTTCATGTTGTAGGTACAGTTTATCAAAGCTCATGACATTGAGAAGAGCTTTTTGGCTCTGCATTAACGTTTTATTCCACTGAAGTCTGAAGATTTTGAACAGGAAAGGAACATAATACCCCATTAACTTTGAAGGAACCCTGCCCCGCCCCACATAAAACCTAAACCCCCCTCCATCCACCTCAATTTGTTCACTTGAGACCTACTTCCCTTCCCAGCTATTATTGTGTCTCATATTTAATAGAGGAGCGAACCACAACATTGGTTTCATGTTTTGTCATTTGTGGTCTGATCTGCCTAAGCTGTTCTCGGTAATTACAGTGAATACTTCTCAATGTGCTTGGAAATTTTTCCTTTAATCAGATTTCCAAAGTACTAACCAGAACCAGATGCCTACTTGGTTTGTCTCATATTACTGTGTGCTTAGAGATCACATCGTAGTGATCGCTTTTAACAATCTGCTAACAAATACTGACTGCTGACGGGCACACCTCTTCCCCTGAGGGACTCTGAGGGGGCCTGACCGCTGTAAGTAATGCTGATTTTAATGCACTGGTCAGATCCTTTTGGAAAACAAGAAGTATTCAGAATCCAACTGGTTAGAACCGACCCTTTTTTAAATTAAATTTTTTTATTGCAATTTCACCATGTTCATCTTTTGGACATTATAGCATTCTTGGTCTTGCTGTAGTGTTCCCACATTTTTGTCTTTCTGTAGCTAACTCATATGAAGCAGTTTAGCTCAAGTTGGCTTCACCTTTTCCTTTTTCTTCCGGGTGTTTGGCATTTTCCCTGCTCCACAGCTGTTGCAGAGCGCTAAAAACTCATTCTCATTGCTGTAAGGCAAAAAAAAAAAACAGTTATTTATATTATTTAAAATGTATACAGGCCTACATCATAGTATTTGATGGTCATTAATTCACAAGTTAGTTTGAACAAATTAAATTTAAGCTATGCTATGGAAATCATGTACTTATGGGAATCAACATTTAAGAAAATTGGAAATGACAAAAAAAAAAAAAAAACCTAAAGTAAAACATCTGGATATTTTACAGTAATGGGAATTTGGGAGAATTATATAAATTATTAAAATCCCCCTTTAGTCAATCATTTTAACCCCTAAAACTCCCCTTTGATCACCAAAATTACATATTTAAACGTTTTTTTCCCCTTCGTCATGCCTTAAAATAGCTTGAATGTAACTCTACACCCTTGCCTCATTTAGTATACGCGGTTCTATGAATATGCAGATTAGCCCCGCCTCCACTCACTCACACCAGCTCAGAGATCCACTCATGACGATCACACGTTGACGTGACTGGTTACAAGGTAGTTTGTGACGTCAGAAACGCCAGCGATTTCAAACCGCGTTTTTGAGACGGTCTTTGGTTCACTGCAGTTTTATGAGGAAAACTCAGCAATGGTGTTGACTTAAAGCATATTAAAAACACCACATATAAACAACATTAAAAGCTTGATTTTCACCACATGGGGACTTTATTTAATACATATATACAATTAAGAACTTAGTTCAGCATTTTTAATTTAGGGATGGTTGTAATACAACCCTTATCAAGTAATGTCCAGGAAAGCAGTATCAGAGAAAACCATTTGCCTCTTTAAACTGTCTGTATTGGGCATAGTGTTTCACAGTGGTATCAAATCTCTCGCTAAGATTCTTCAGTCATGGTGTCAGTATGTCTGTCTCTGATCATGCAAACCGTGTTAAAATTAGTCCTGCTGTGGCCATTCAAGTGCTTCTTAGAGCTTTGTGACATCTGAGTTGAAGGTTGCGTCACTGTTTTTCCCCCTCATTAAGCTACGGTTAACCACCAATGGATCAAGGCCCTGTTCTCATTCTCTCCGCTTCTGTCTCAGCCCAGCACGAATTACACATGCCTGGAGGAGAAGACATCCCACATTCACACATCTCACAAGGCGCTGACATTCCCTATCTGTTACAGCACCACTGTAATGGGAGAAGAGAGTTAGAGCGCTCTTCAACCCATACCCCCACATTAGTGTGTGAAACACTGGAACGTCGCAACCACTGGGCATATGGGATGTATTTATGGCATCACTGGGTTATATACTCTGCTGACAGAAATGTTGATGATATATTCCAGTCCTGATTGTGAGAGATGACTTTGTTTTCATCCCATCAGGCTGTTGTCAGGGTTGAGCCCATACTGCAGGGTGTCTATCTCTCTCATTACATAAAAACCACATAATGATGCAAATCATCTGTCAAATCCTCAGAAATCTTGTTAGAAACTGTCAAGAGCAAGAGATAGGTTTTTTTATATATAATTTTGGAAAGAAAATGCCTGCTAAATGTGGGGAAGTTGATTTAAAACATATTTTCTCTTCCAGGAAACATTTTTTATGACATTATCTTGCACTTTAGGACATATTCAGATCTAGAATAAGCTCTCCCCCTACACTGCCTAGTTTTGACTTGCAAAAGCAAGTGGAAAATTTGGTCCACAATTGTGGCAAAAAAAAAAAAATTGGGGGGAAAATCCTTGAAATGTCTTGTCTTCTTGTTTCATGACATTTCATAAAAGTATTATTAAGCACATCGTTTACACCACAAAACCCCTTTTAGACCTTAAAACAGCTAAATCAAAATCAATGTCTCAGTTGAATCCCTCAAAAGGAATTATATGTTAGATGACATCATAGAAGAGGATATAAGATGCTCTCATTTTAGTCAGGATGGTAATTGAACTCTACATGATATATCTTGGTGTCGGCTCAAAAAACGTACTTAACAAAACACAAGAATGGGCGCTCCAACGCGAAGCTGTAACTTTATTCCGTTTTCTGTGACATGGGGTGGTGAGTGGTGACCTAATGGTTGAAGACTAGGGCTCCACAGACACCGGTTCGATTCCCAGAGGTGCCTTAGAAATTGGAGGATAAGTGAGATCACAATCCTGTTGTCATTGTGCAATTGAGTTCACTCAAATTGGTATGCCGATGATATAATTTTGTAATGAAGAAAATGAGAAAACAAGCAAGCATCATGGTCACAGATTTTTAGACCACAGTTTATATACGTACAGTAAAGGAGTGTGTGTGCGTGAGGTTCATTAGTGTGTTTATGTGTGCTTGACTGATCATTTGTATTGGAAAATGCCTTGGCCGCAGAAAGGGGTTGTGGTCTCCGCCATCCATTACAACTCCAAAGATCAAACCCCTCTTCTCCGGAGGGAGGAATCCGCAAGATATAAACAGGCTGTTAAATGGAAAACTACATCTGGGTTCATTTGTTTCAGCCAGAGATGGCCACATTTGGTAATCCTTACTGAAAATTATTTTCAATCGCTTCAGAGAGTGAAAAAGTCTAGCCTGCCATCTGTTTCCTATGGGAGTGTTGCAGTGGATGAGTGTTGAGATGTGGACAGCCAAAGATTCCCCGTATACTCGCTAACTCCCATCTTGCATCACATCTTCTTTTTTCTTAAAGTATTGTAGACATGTTTTGAGAGGCGTCTGTATGTTTAATAGAAGCCATTCTCTGTTTGGAAAGTCGGAAACACTGTTTTTGAGATTGAAAGGGCTGCTGTGGGTCTTGCGGAACATCATTGTCTTCATTTATTGACTTGAACTGTTTTGAGGACAGACAAGAAACTAACCTGCCCCTTTAAGGGGATTAAAATGTGATTTGGCTGTCAACCGGAGCAAATACAAAATACATGTTAGTCTACGTCTGAGACTCTTTAATGAGACGTCAGAGTTGTTGAGCAGTTATCCTCTATATGCTGTGATTTGGAGATTCATAGTTTGCGTAGTAGGCCTCAAAGCAAAACCTAACCGAACACTTTTACCGCATGCTGGTGTGTAACATTGAAAGGATGACATTGATAATGGCATAAAAGAACAGGCTGTATGAAGCATCATCAGGGTGTTTTAATGAAGACTGAGACTATAAATAAGCCAGCTCACCTCTTTAGGAGAATGAAGAATTGGGCTTTTTGAAGTTCAAAGGGGTGTGTAAAAGCTCTGTATGGGCGGTTCTGAGTGTTTGAAGAGGAAAAATATGCTTGACAGTGCTCTCTCTGTGTCTCTCTTTGTCTTTTGCTCCTCATTAGACTGCATACAGAGTAAAAACAGCCTCTAATGTCACCTTTACAAGCAGCCTCGTCTGCCCCTTTCATCTCGGATCCTCTACAACTTTTCATCACTCTGATCCTCCTGTGATCCTGAAACTTTGATTGAGCCTTTGTGCTACAAATTTGTTGGTGAATTGAAATGCAGATTCCCTGATGAGTGACTTTAGGGGGGAAAAGAAATTAGCTTGAGAAGGTGATTATCCACCTGGAAAATGCAAGGAAGAATTGCCTTAAAAATAGGATGCTTGTGAATTCATGTTGTATGTGTGTGTGTTTGCGTGTTCACGTGAGGATGGATTTGCTTCATTCCATAAACTCATAGAGAAGAGACATTTTTAACAGACCATTACAGAGACATTTTTTTAGTTATATTTGGTGTCCACAGTTTCATTTATTGAGGTGAGTTGAACAGCTTAAAGCGAAGTGCTCCCAAGCACTTGCTATGGTATTCCGCCATACATTATAGTTATCCACTTTACACGCTTAGAAAAGCGCAACGTTTTATTTTGTGTCACCATTCTTGGTCGAGTTACACTACTCGTGTAACTGTATTTAAATAGGGAAAACGTGGAGGTGTTTGGTCGCTTCTCTGTTTGGATCCTAATGAATGAACTGGGCTAAGCTAATTGCTAACAAAGCTTTTATTCATCTGGGTTACTGTCTTTATACTTTATACCTATAATAATATTTACACTCCTTAAAATAAAGGTTACAAAATGGGGTTTCCACAGTGATGCGATAGAAGGAATATTTTTGGTTCCCCGCCTTTTAGTGAACAGTTATTCGTGTGTGTGTGAGTATTATAATATTTTTTTTTTTGCTCTGCTGTACTTCTTTTCTCCAGCAGAGAGCAGGCTTGTATTGCAGTGAGACATCAGTGTTGATCAGTGAGTCAGTTTCTATCACCCCAGCAGATGGCAGTCTCAAAACCTACAGCACTTGTTTTGCTGCTTTAAACAAAGACTGATGAATTGTAGGTGCTCTAAAAAAGGTGTCTGTCAATTAGCTACATGGTAAATGAGAGACAATTAAACAAAAAGTTGCATTTAAAAACTAAATTGTCTGATAACATTGAGACATGTTTTCAGACGTGATATATACACGCATAGCATTGCCAATACCTTTATATTACATAAATGAATGTATAGTTGTCCAAAATAGATCAGTGCTTATAGCCTGACCGTTGTTGTTCATGTACCGTTGAGTTTTCTGTGCGTGTGTGGATATTTGAGGTGCAGTGAAGAGTGGAGACTGAGTCAGAACTGTGACCCCCCTGTAAACCACAAACCTCAGCACTGTCGGTTTGCACATTGACAGGCTCCACTCCCTGTGGGTTTGGCTGGAGGTGGCCTGGAATTGACCCACAGCCTGTGGCCGCTCAGGGGAGGCAGGGTTAGTACTTTGGCTAAGTGTAATGTGGATAACAGTGTGCGAGTTAGCAGAGTTCCTTTCCCACAGATTTCCACGGAGGTTACAGCTGTGATCTACTGAATATTTTTTAAGCGTAAGAACAAATTAATAAGTATGTGGTTTTGGAGGAAGGGCAAACATCTGCAGGATTCTTTCCAAAACATTAAAGACCATTAAATTAAATATTTTAACTTGTGTGTGTGTATTATATATATATATATATATATATATATATATATATATATATGTATATTTATATACACTCACCTAAAGGATTAGTAGGAACACCTGTTCAATTTCTCATTAATGCAATTATCTAATCAACCAATCACATGGCAGTTGCTTCAATGCATTTAGGGGTGTGGTCCTGGTCAAGACAATCTCCTGAACTCCAAACTGAAAGTCAGAATGGGAAAGAAAGGTGATTTAAGCAATTTTGAGCGTGGCATGGTTGTTGGTGCCAGACGGGGCCGGACTGAGTATTTCACAATCTGCTCAGTTACTGGGATTTTCACGCATAACCATTTCTAGGGTTTACAAAGAATGGTGTGAAAAAGGGAAAAACATCCAGTATGCGGCAGTCCTGTGGGCGAAAATGCCTTGTTGATGCTAGAGGTCAGAGGAGAATGGGCCGACTGATTCAAGCTGATAGAAGAGCAACTTTGACTGAAATAACCACTCGTTACAACCGAGGTATGCAGAAAAGCATTTGTGAAGCCACAACACGCACAACCTTGAGGCGGATGGGCTACAACAGCAGAAGACCCCACCGGGTACCACTCATCTCCACTACAAATAGGAAAAAGAGGCTACAATTTGCAAGAGCTCACCAAACTTGGACAGTTGAAGACTGGAAAAATGTTGCCTGGTCTGATGTCTCTCGATTTCTGTTGAGACATTAAGATGGTGGAGTCACAATTTGGCGTAATCAGAATGAGAACATGGATCCATCATGCCTTGTTACCACTGTGCAGGCTGGTGGTGGTGGTGTAATGGTGTGGGGGATGTTTTCTTGGCACACTTTAGGCCCCTTAGTGCCAATTGGGCATCGTTTAAATGCCACGGCCTACCTGAGCATTGTTTCTGACCATGTCCATCCCTTTATGGCCACCATGTACCCATCCTCTGATGGCTACTTCCAGCAGGATAATGCACCATGTCACAAAGCTCGAATCATTTCAAATTGGTTTCTTGAACATGACAATGAGTTCACTGTACTAAAATGGCCCCCACAGTCCCCAGATCTCAACCCAATAGAGCATCTTTGGGATGTGGTGGAACGGGAGCTTCGTGCCCTGGATGTGCATCCCACAAATCTCCATCAACTGCAAGATGCTATCCTATCAATATGGGCCAACATTTCTAAAGAATGCTTTCAGCACCTTGTTGAATCAATGCCACGTAGAATTAAGGCAGTTCTGAAGGCGAAAGGGGGTCAAACACAGTATTAGTATGGTGTTCCTAATAATCCTTTAGGTGAGTGTATATATATATGGGGTGTAACCCCATATTATATATGTTGGGGTAACACATTACAAGTAATGCAAGTTATGTAAACGGATTACTTTTTTCAAGTAACTAGTAAAGTAACATTACTTTTAAATTTACAAAAATATTTAATTTTTCAAATAAGTAATGCAAGAAACTTTGTTTTCCCATTTATTGACTGACAGCTCTCCTGTCCCCATGTTGAGAGAAATCGGGAGTGAGGTGCAGAGGCGTTGTGTGCGCTGTGTAAAGTTCAGTATTCTTCAAAATGTAAAACAGTAAAATGCAAACTCAGAATATTGCGCAAACCTGCAATATTTGAATATGTGAAGTACAAATGTGTTTAATCTCACTTTTATTAACTAATGTCTTTCCTGCTGACCTTCGATGATCCACTTCGACTATACTAATAAGCAAAAATGATTGGCTGTATCCGAAATCGCATACTTCCATACTGTATAGTAGGTGAAAAACAGTATGTGAAAAAAGTAGTATGTCACAGTACTCATAAAAGAGTAGGCAAAAAGTACCCGGATGACTTACTTCATCTGGTGAGATTCTGAAGTGTGCATCCGATGGACACTTTACTATCCCATGAGGCCACGGGAGAGGATTTATGAATGGTAGTGAAGTGACGCAACTTACGCTGGTAGATCACATGATAATGATAGCATGGCGAATGTAGTATGTCCACATTACATTCATATCACACACATTCATACTATATAGAACATACTTTTTTAGCGGTCGTGAAGTAATTACTAATTCAAGATAAGTACCTACTCAAGAGTATGTGATTTCGGACGCAGCCATAGAACTCTGCGCCCTATTCTTCTGCAGTCCAGAAAGGCAGCACAGCTGAAAGGTTTGTTAGAGCTGCGCCCTCTACTGTACAGGTGCAAATTTGCATTTCCTTCAGCCTGAGGCTTATTCATTTCGCTGGTTGTGTGGGGCCCTCTTACATTTGCAAAAAACTTTTTGTTATGAAAAACAAACAAACAAGCAACCCCACCACAGATCAGAAAAAAATAACGTAAAAGTAACGTAACACATTACTTTCCTTAAAAAGTAACACAGTAAGTTACGGGAGTAATGCAATATTGTATTGCATTACTAACACTGTATATATATATATTGTTCCTTTGACTTTTACAGATGCGTCTAAAAGCTGTTGCTGGAGAGTTGAAGTAGGGTGAGGATTTATCGAACATTTTAGCCCTGGATGGGAGGTATGTTAGCAAGCAGTAATCCGGAATGTGCCCTCCCCTGCGGATCACCAGAGGAGCACGTTGGAAAATCACTGATGTCTTTACAAATATTTACTCTTGCCCCGCAACATCTGCTGAATTTATTGTTGTAAAATCCCCCACCGTTAAGCGCAGGATTGGAGTGTCCAGATGTTCCTAATAACGGCTGCTAGCTTAGCCGTGCTGGAGAAATAGAGAAACAGAGGTGCCCTTGAGCAAGAGCGGACTAGTGTCAGGCTCAACCCAGCCCTGAACCGGTTGGATTAGAGGGAACACAAGCACGAGGGCTCTTTATTAAAACGAGATCTGTTGTGGTCAGGCTTAAGGTGGGCATGAAAGGTCTCTGCTTTTGTCTTTGAGCGCTTCTGCACTCTGTAGCACAGAGCTTATGTGTGATCTGAATGAAGCGGCAGGTATTTGGGTAGAGGTCATTAATGATTTATTCGGCGTCTGTTAGCCAAGAACGTTTTGAATAATAATAAGTCCCCTCAAGATGTTTAATCATCTGATACCTTTGGACTGGAACACAGAGTCTGCCTGCTCGCCTGCAAAGTTTGTTTTATCTGTCTCCGGATAGATAGGTCTTTTTGGGCTTCTGCAGATTCTTCGGTGGGCGCTAAGCCATTAGTTCTGCTAGGCCACAGAAAGTTTTCGGACTTTTGAGTTACACTTAAAAATCTATGAGTGTTTGTATATATATATATTGAAATAGGCCTATAAGAAATATTTGCATGTATATACATGCTTATACATAATTTATATCATATATAAATATTGTAAATATAAATAACAATTTTTTTTAAATATATACATGCATATGTGTGTATTTATATATACAAAGTAATTATAAACAGTACACACACATATATTAATATGTAAACACAAACTGTTATTTTGGATGCGATTAATCGTTGCCCAGCACTAATTTGTTTAAATGGCTCGTCTTTATCAGTTAGAATTGTGCTAGAATTGAATGTCATCGTCTCTTCTCCTGCTGCTGAGGAGAACTAGGTGTTTCCAGTCATCCTTCATCAACGCAGCCCTGTTGTGAGAGCATATGTCAGTGCTTGCGCTCTTGCGTGTACAGGATATTTGGTTCTGTTTACACCCATTAACTCATCTCAGGTTTACACACAAAATAGTTTAGGTTTCTTTATATGTACAGCATCAATATAACGGCATACATCTCTAATTTTCTTCACATGTGTGCACCCATATGTTTAGGTATTTGCGTATGCATCCTTGTGAGCGCATGTGACAGACGTTTTTTTTTTTCTCGCAACTTGGAACAGGCCTGTCAAAGGGGGTTCTAGCACCCGTTAGTGAGAGGAGGGGGGCGAAGGAGGGATTGGGGGGAGTGTGGAGAGCAGTAAATTATTTGTGCTGGCAGATGTTCACAGACCCAAATATGCATGAGTTTGTGGACCTGGCAGCTCTCGTCTCCTGCCAAACTTGCTGCTTTTTCATGATGCATGCGGGAGCAGTTGTTATTCTGGCGGCGTTGCAGAGTGCATTAATCTGAACTGTCATCACCTCCAACCGCTTTTGGTGGAAATTATTTCACCCCTTTATTAAGGGAACTCCAGTGAAACATTACCAATGGCGGTAAGGTCAACATTCTTGGCGGTTCTGTCATCAGGCTGCTGTGCGTTGACTCTGGCCTTTCTGTGCAGCGTATACGGCAATGTAAACCTTGGATGAAAACTGCAGACCACGCGGAAAGGTGGGACTGCCACTTTCTGGCATTTCGATCAACTTTCGCTCGTATTTGTTTTAAAAAACCCACGCTGTGATTTGATTCCATTTTAAAGGAACGCTCGTGCCAATGGCGTTGCTGTAAAGTGTCAATGTATGTGGTTTTGGATGTGGTTCAGAATGAGTCAAGCTACTGTTGTGGTGCCTTATTAGAGTGTCACTCTCTCTCTCTCTCAATGTTTAGCCAAACCATTTGAGCTGATGATTTCACAATTCATTTGAAAGCAATCTTTTCCAGGCCTGCCCAGCGTGCAAATCCAGATCACTGGTTCTTACCACAGAGTGGTTATGGGAATATTCTCCCACTGAGTGGTCGGTCAGCTTGACCATTATTGTTCTGAACACATGCTTCTCATAACAGCTTAGAGAGGCAGATGGAAAAACTCATTGTATGAAAGAAGCAATCAGCGGTTTATTCAACTATCCCTTTGAAGAGACAGTAAGAAGCCCCTCTCTGCGTGGATCAAATACAGATGCGCCGTGTACATCTATACTTAGTGTCTGTCAACGGTATGTTTTGGCAGCTCTACCGGACGGGCTGTCGTGCTGTGTAAATTGCATAAGTATTCAGCATGCGATGCCCATTGTGACCTTTGGTCTCTCTTCCTGTTGCAAACTAAAGCCATTTAGCCTGTCAGGGCCTCAACCTTTTTGTAAATGTCACTTTGAGGGATGTGTGAAAGCCATAACAATAGCCGTCGTGTAATCAAGTTATCAGCGATGCCCAGGAAAAAAAAAGTGCAATTATCATAATAACATATCCAGCCAGTCACTTACTGTCATGCCTGTTCTGACTACGCACGGGGGTGTGCGGGGAGTCTTTTCTAAAGGAGGGCTTTGGCAGTCTGCCACAGAGAGCGCTTTTCCCTCGAGGCCTCTTACTCACCAGTCAGAGAAAATGAGAATTACACATATTAAAGAGGGTAAACGGCAGTAATCACCGCACTGGGAGGAGGCAAGAGGATTCACGGGCCTGCTGAACGTGTAGTGCAGGAAGGGAAGTGCTGCTCGGTTCACACACACACCCTTTTGGTTTGGAGAAACGAGCAGTGCTTTGCCCCATATGCTCTCAAGAATGTGTTCCATAAACTCCATCCACTTGTAGGCCAGCGAGCTTTACGACTTGTTGTTTTAGGTGTTCTCGGTGTCAGCGCGTAGGCTTTGTTTCCAGTCATTGATCTTAGATGAAAAGATCACTGGTTAATACAATACATTCTGCAGTGTTTTCCATCACTCTGTAGCATTTGCATATGTGAAAATACTGCCAGTACTTCTGTTGGTTTGTCAGAATGAAGTCAGACATATTTATGTAATTTTATAGGAAAATATTTAAATGCGATCATTATTCACGTAATTTTAATTAGTGAACTCAATTGTTTAACACATCCGATTTTGAGTGTCATTTGTGTGAAGGACACTCATAGTAAAACTACACTGTAAAAAAATAAATAAATAAAAATCAGTAAAATAACAGAAAAAGTATTGGTATTACCTGGACATTATCCAGTAATTTTCATTAACCCTAAAACACAACGCAATGAGGTTCAAAATTCAAAATACAGATTAAACACCTGAAGAAAAAAAACACGGAAAATTCCGTCAAATTAAAACTGTTCATTGTGCCCTATTTTTACAGATATTGTGTACTATTGAAAAAACAACATTTCCTCCACACTTTATGGATATATTTTCATTTGTTTAAAGCTATGCAATATGTGCTGCTGGCTGACAGTCCGTCATTTGCACCGTAAATCCCTTATAGGTGATTATTATTGAGCTTTGATGATGACTAATTTACTACATATAAAGTGCAAATGATAAGAATAAATAGATTACAACAAGTTAAATAAATAATCCATCAATTTTAAGGTAAAAAATACCCATGTTTGACTTTCCCCCCCCCAAATTTCCAATGAATTTTTTTAATCACACGGAACAGAAGGAAACTGTTGTAATGTTTAATTGAATAAATTTGACTGCCATGGTAATTTCATTTGTATTCTTCCAAATGCTGTGTCAGGATATCTTATCAGGATATGCCACAAAATATCTCTTTCCAGTGTTGTATTTGATCTCTGTATCTTGTGTGACGGCCTTGCACGGCTCGCATCACGGCAGGGCTGGGGAGAATTCAGTCCAAGCGTGAAATCATCTGGCTTTCACCAAGCCCTTTTAGAGCTGTGATGTTTCCTCCGGACGGTGCAGTCCTGAAAACATTGACCCCCAGGCTACTCTGCTTTCCTTGGCAGTGACTGCGGAACCTTTACAAGGAACAGCCTGTTTGTTTGTTTGGTCCATAGAGTTCACTCAGCGTGGGTTGTGTTTGCCAGGTCACTAGAGCCCAGCTGAGTGGCGGAGGAGAGGACCGAGGATTGGCTGGGACTGCTGTGGCGGAGAAAGGGAACAGCTGCATGGCGAATCCCACACTGTAACCCTTTAATTTATTGCTCATCGCCACGTGTGTGTTCCCTATCTGGCTCCAGAAGGAAGATACTAGTGGCTAACGGCGGACCACCCTAACCTCGCTGGATCGAAGTCTTCACCACGAGCCTCAGATAAGAGGCCTGGAGCGGATCCAGGTGCATTAGAGCTGGGTTGAGCTTCTGACACGAAACAGCCCTCAGGGGGAACCACAGGCATCCATAAATATTTAGGCACCAAAGAGGTTTATGGAGTTTGTTGTAAAAGGATTTATGATGGGCCGCGAGTCCATCCAACAACTTGGAGAGGGGGCTTTTTCTTTGGCTTAATGCACTGTCGAACCGCACTCTTCACAGGAACATCAGCCATGGCTCAGGAGAGGTCCGATCAAAAACAAACACTTTACACACCAAGAATGCAAACAAAACCTCACGTCCAGCAAGCTTTTCACGAAACAGGTGTGAGCTTATAAAAGGCTCTTTACCTGCTGCATGAACGATGCGTTCTGGTATGCAGAAGAGATCAACAGATGTTTCGGCCCTTATAAGGACAACACAGGAATTGTGTAAATGTAAATGACGTCCTATGCCCATTCTTGGATTTAAGAGTTCTTAGATCTTAGTAGTTTGGGATGAACAAAACTGGCCAATATCAGTAACAAAATCAGTTGATTTTGGATATTTAATCGTGCATGCATATTTCTCTGTTTATGTCTTCGCCAGAAAAAGACAGTTCTTTGAATTGGTTCCAAGAAACACATTGTGTGGGTTTGCCTACATTTGTGTAAGTGCGACAACGCCTCTTAATCTTCAGTGAATTACCTTGATGGAGATGGGGTAAGATTTGTGTTATATATTTTTCAAGTGAAATGTTTCTACTTGCATTTAATTATGTTATATATTCTCAACTGCAAATACAGTATGTTTAGCGCAATGAATTCAGTGAAGCATTTCCACATTGCTTCATTCCAGTGAGTCAGTCTGGCTCTGATGCCAATAAAATATTTTTGGTCCAAATAATTTCCCTTTAAACTATTTAGTGTCTGTCTGGGCAGGTTCATTGGTTTATGGTGCCAAATGAAAAACACAGAAAGAATAACTGGAATTGAGTGAATAAAACAGATGTTACTTCTGTGGGGGCGGTCCCTGAAGGTAACTCTATGTAACTTTTTTTTTTTTCTCAATACAGTCAATACATCATCAATCCTTCTTCCAAAACCTGTTTTTGCCTTACCCTGATTCACTATGGTAAGCCTATTACAAGTGTTTATATTTAAGACCTGTTTGGACGGTTTTCGCGGGTAATTGTGTACATACATCACTCGCCTGTGCGTGTCTTGTCACATCAAATCTGTAAATAGAGAAAAGTTGCTCCAGCTACTTTGGTGTGTGTATGGTGCTAAATCTCGAAACTCCGGCGAATCACCCGTGAACTGAACAGTCTGCTGGCAAATAAAGAATGCGATAGAGCACGTAATAAAACAAAAGTCAACATTGGTTTGGCTTTTCGGAGATCTTAAGAACTGACGGATGTTGTAAAAGTGAAGCGGAGATGGCGTTTTTATTACTCAAAAGGTTAGTAAGGTATTTTATTGAACAGATAAATTGTCAAATGTAATTCTCTGAGTTCATTGTAAGCATTATATATTGTGAAGGGTCGTTTCATTCAGTTGTTGTAGCGCTGCGCTGGAGATTTCATTTCAAGGAAGTACGGTGTCCATAATGGGTATAGAAACGTTGAAGACTCAGCTACTCAGCTTGAGATCCTTTCCATCTAAACTGGTTCTCTTAAAGTCCCTGTAAAGGCAATTTCAAAAAAAAATTCTAAACACTTTATAAATGTTAGAAATGTATTGCTAAAACATATTACAAAGACTGTGAACTGTGAAGTACTGAATTGTGGAGTTAGACCGTTAAACAGTTTTTCACCATTGCTATTTTACGGATTTTCTGGGCGGGGCTAAAACGGGGCTCGATGACGCACTGGAGCCCTTGAGCTCCTGGACACGCCCCTACTTGATGACGCACTGGAGCCCCTGAGGCTGGCCGCTCCTAACAATATTATAGAGCAGATTCACATCAGTGTGCCGCTCAATCGCGAGTTACTGTCAGTACTATTAGTAACACAGCCTACAGATTGCTAGCTACTAGCTATGCCTTCGTCACGGAAATGCGTACTACCTGGATGCGATCACCGGATCACGTACAAAACAGATCGGTGTCCTTGTTTAAATTTCCGAAAAACGATTACATCAAGAAGAAGTGGATTAATTTTGTGAAGAGCCAACCTTGATGGAGAGCTGAGGATCACCGCCAAAACCCGCCTCTGTAAGTGATCATTTTACACGGGATAGCTTTATAAACTTTCGTCGGAGATAACTGTCTGGGATTCACTGATAATCCGCTGTTACTGGTGAATGGGGCCGAACCGACTCCCGCCTCAGCCTTCATCCTCCCGTCGCGCCGACAACTGGTGCCATCATCAGCAGTGCGTGCCCACCGTGCGAGCATCCATTCCGGCTGTAGAGTTGAGTGTGGCGAGTCGACGGCAGCTTTCCCGCGAGTGGGCGTGGTTTCAGCGCAGCCAGCGGACACGCCCCCAGCGTTTGAGAGCAGAGATTACTGCTCATTTTTTCAAGATTTTGAAAGCTTATTTTATGTACTTGCTGACTTTTTTTATCATTCAAATTTGGCTGGGTGACTAATAACAAATTTTTCTGTGGTGTGACAAACTCAAAACACATACTTAATTTTGACTTTACAGGGACTTTAAGTGTAGTAGTGAATGTTTTATGAGCAGTAGGATAATCTTTCTTGTTTTTTTTTGTTGTTATGAGAAAGATCCAAATTCATCCGCACGCCACGGTCACACAGAGCGAAGCACAACAAAACAACGTTCTCGTGGTAGTTGGGTTTTCGCTGGTAGTTGTGACCGCTAGAGGGCCAGAAGCTACAAAGTGTACCTTTTAATGTTGATTTACTGCATCTGCAATGGCATCTGTTATGGCTGATGTTTAAGATTGTGCCGTTTTAGGAAAAGCAGATTCTACTGAAGGTTTCTCATGTGAAACTCCCCTGATTAAAAGAAAACGGTACAAATATAGAGCAAAAGAAAACCAAAACCTTGCTCTCTATTTTACCGCTACAGGACCATTATGGCTGGAGGCAATATCAGGACTCTCACTTTGTATTTTATGAATTCAGGCTTCAGGCCCATGTTGCTTTATTCCCCATGTGGCCTGCCTAAATGTGCACATTGACCATTATCACTCGGTGACTATTGAAAGCGAAAGTCATTTTTAGATGAATCTAACCCTTCAGACAATTGCCACTCCAATATCCGGCAATGTAACTCAGGCTGCCTTCTGTTTTCTTTGTCAGTTATCAGACAGCGGTATAATAAAAGAGAGACTTGGGCTAGTCTTTTATATCAGGAAATATGAATTATTGAGCTGTCTGAAGATCAGGCTTAAGATTACAAGGGAACATATCTCCAGCAGACATCATATAATGAAAGAGATTTATCATTTTAATATGTGCATGCTGCTGCTGTAAACAGGGCCTATGTTAGCAAAGACCCCAGGAAAGGTCCTTATTGGTGAGGAGGGGTCCGGAGCGGGCAGCAATATTCCACCTGTGCTACCTCTGTTTTCATTAAACCCATGCTCATCATGAACTCTATCATGGAAATGTCAATCACACCCCTTTTTATTTTATTTTTGTGAAGGTATTCTGATTGAATAAGCCTCACAGTGGAAGGCCGTTGTATTGACATTTGTACATTTTTTTAACCAATATATTCTTTTCTACAAAAAAGAAATTTTGCACCAATATAGTTAAGCCAAAAATGATATTATGGTCAACATCAATAAATGGTCAATTAAAGTCAATACAATTCTATACTTTTATTGTCTAACAAAAATAAAGCATTTTGAATACAACAAGTGAATTAAGGCATCACACCATTATGATGTACAGTATGAAATTGGGATATTCATTTTGAAATTTGGCAGTTTTATTAATTATTGTACTATATATATATTTGCTTTAAATGAGCTTTAGATAATAGCAAAAACATGCACAATTAATATATCCAATATTGGCTTGTACAGTAGATATCCAATATTGACCAAATATTACTCTGTTTATTCTAGACCAGCCGGATGCAGCAACATTAGCCATGTTTCCATCCACCTTTTTTATATTAATTTTGGGATATCGCAGTAAAAAAAAATTCTGGATGGGAATGCCAAGATGCACATAAATTATAAAAATATGCATTACATTTTTAAAAATCTGATTAGAAGACATGCATATAAACTATACATGATACACATAAAAAAAAAAAAAAATCATGTGACTTTGCATGATGCATAACTGGACTAACCAGTGGACCGGTCTCGATGTACAGCATCTGAAATGTTGTTTTGGTCATTCTGAAATACCTTAGCCAAAGTCTGTTGCCAAAGTGGTTCGGTGTAATTACCTCCCAGAGCTGTCTTACACGACTGTGTTCCCAAACAGCAGGCATCCGCCTCCAAAAGCAAGATAACATGACCGCGTTTATTGCATTTCGTCTGCACACTCTGAGGCACAAGTAATTTATTATATACAAAAAAAAAAGACCCACAGTGGCTTCTCCTCCTGCAGCAACATCAATTTTTCTTAGTCATATTTGGCTCAAGTTTATCAGGAAGTTACAATTTTGTTCTCTTCGACTCACTGGATGGAGACGGTGCTTTATTTGCAAATTTTGTATGTAATTTTCCAATTTTGCGCTAAAGTTAAATTCACAATTTTGGATGGAAACATAGCTGTTGAGTCAATTCTGCAAGTTTAGGGCAGGACTATCGCTTAATCTAACCAACGGAAGTTGATGGAAGCATTCGGGAAAACATTTTTTTCCAATTACATTTAGTGACGCTAGGGGTGTTGAAATGACACACTTCATCTTTAAGTCACTCAGAAATCAAGCTCACTGCACTGCTTCACACTCTATGTTTTTCACACGATTCTATACTCTCTCTCTCTCTGCCCATCCGGCCAGCTCACAAATCCCCCTCCCCTCCAGTCATCTGTCCATTTCTCTCCTGGGTTCCTTGGAGGGGGTCAGAGGTTCTCTCTGTCGCAGATTGCCAGAAGATCAAGAATCCTCATTATCCTGTTAACTGTACATTTATCAAACAAGACAGTGGGGCTGCGGTGCCCCGGCCATCATTAAGGTTTAATAGAAAGGGGGCAGAATGAGCGAAGGAGCAGTAAAAAGCTGTAGCAGGAACTAGCGTTTCCTTTTAATGACTCTGATATCCCTGACAGGATTATTAATCGGGAAACTAAAAGAAATTTCTTGACCTTTTGCTCCCAGCTTCCTCACTTTAGAGTCTTTTAGCTTGTGGCATTACATAGCAACTGACAGGTCATGAGGTCCATTGCTAATTGGTTCTATGGGGTTTTGAATAACAATGAGACGAGCCCAATTACCGCAGCTACAGAAAAGCACAGATGAGAGAGTGTGTAGGAGCCCAGTAGACGCTCAGTGCAAGCCTAGATAGTGGAGAATTCGGGGGGGTGGATTGATGGGTTTGAAAAGAAGGGGGAAAAGTTACGTTTCATCCCTGCTGTGCCTCTCTCTCTCTCTCTCTGTATCTCTATTTCTCTGTAAGGGCATTAATGAGATTTTCAAATCAACTGGCATGCGCTCTAATGGAGAGCTGAGCTAAACAGTAGCATTCCTGCAGGACAGCTCTGCCTCATTGACTATTCCATTTGAGGAAGACATTCACATGTTCTCTGGGAATTATTTTAACGTCCCAGTTATCTCGAATCTTTTTGTATCGCATGTTCATTTATTAGTGATATGTTTTGCTTCCTTGTATCTCACACCGAGGATCTAAATCAAGGCTCCTTGATGATTGGCTCTAAGTGATCTTCATTGGCACTTTAATGTATTCTTCAAAGCTGCAGGCTGCTTCAAAGCGCCCAATTTGTTATGTAGATTATTCTCCACTCTCCTTTACTGCCATGCCTGTTCCCACCTCCCATGTTTTACTTCTTATTTTTGCAAACTCGGGTGCCTATTGTCCAGTTTATAACAATATTTAATTTCTTATGTGGTGACTCCCCAAAATGACACACTGGAATAAAAAGAAAAAATATTGCTGCCTTGAATTTTTAAGTACAATCAACTTGGATGTTTAAGTCATTTCAACTTAAATTACATTAAATTGACTTAAAGTCGGCATGAAACGGAAGTTGAGATTGTCATTTTTTCCTTGTTGTGACGTATATCCGAGTGAAACGGCTTCTGAAATTAGAAAAAAATGTAGGGCGGGTCTTGATTTCGTCCTTCGGGAATTGATTGGATCGTTGGAGGTTGGGCGTTGCAAACAAAATGGAGGCAGATTTGAATGCCAGTTTACATTCAGTTGTAGCCGCACCCTCATCGGCTCTGGCCGCACCCTTTCGCCATGTTACGTGACCGAAAGAGAAGAGAGGTCGTTTCGAGGGGGGAGGGAAGGGTAATGTATTTGATTAAAGATTATGAGGGTACATGGATTTAAAAAAAATAATGAAGTGCACAGATAAATCATTTATAATAAACACGACAATATTACATTTGACAAAAAGAAGATTTGTCAAATTTGATTTCATGCCGACTTTAAGAAAATGAGTTGAATCTTGTAAAACTTGTTGAAAATTGCTTGACTCTTATTGAACTTATTTATGATATAATTGTTTACAGTGTATTTATGAATTAATACTATTTGTAAACTTTTTTTGCAAATTATGCTTGATGTGTATATACATATATTAAAGGTTTAGTGAAAATCCTTAATTTTTTTCTTTTAAAAATGGAAACTTTTCTTGAAAATGTTTGATATGAAACCAATGTAATTACATTTCTAGGATCTTTGCACGTCTTTTAAACTATATTTTTAAGAGATTCATCCGTATGCATCATTGACCCTAAACCTTCAAACATTAGTGATTTGATACATTTGCTGTGTTTTTTCTTCTTCTCAGAGAACCTACTTTATGAAGGCTTTGGTCTGCAGTCTTTGCCCTTGAACTAATGTCTCCACAACGGGTGCGAGAGCAAGAATTTAATTTGATCCCCGTTTAAATAATCTGTTTCAAATTCATGAATTCACACGGAGCAATCCTCCCCGTTCTGAGTATTCATCATTCTCAATAAGCCCTTGGAGAAGCCGTCATTAGGTTTCGGCCTCACCCGCCTGCACTGAACCGCTCCTCAAGGGCTGCAAATTGGAAATGGGACTTAAATACTGCTTGAAATGGATACTTCATATTCACCTAAGCCCTAAGACTGGGCTGTCAAGCGCAAAGAGGGAGGAAGACGTGCGCTTTCCATGCCCGCTGTACTTACGGCATTGAGTCGAATCCTTTTAATTGCCCGAGCTGAAAGGCTTTACTCTGACCTTTTCAAAGTCATGGAGCAAACAATTCTCTCCAAGGTTAATGCGCCTTCCTTGTTTTTTCTTTGGTGTGCGCTTTTGAGTTATTGACCGAATTGATGCAGTGCTTATGACTTCAACCCTGAGCTTTTGGAGTGAGCCGTATTGAAGAAGCTACTCAGAGGCTGTGCTCGAATCAAGCCGGTGGAGTGCAGTCGCATCACAGTGAAGAGCCTAATCTAATTTTCATTTTTGAATAACTGTAAGCGCAAATGCAGCACTAGCGATACGTTGAGAGACTGTCTGATAAGAAGTGCTGATTGACCTGCCGCTCATATAACCCACTTGATTGGATCTGCCGTTCGCAGACAATCTGCCACTGCTTGTGCATCCGCATATCTGATTCATTTGTGCTTTAAGGCAGTTTAAAGAGTTGAAAGAGGAAGGCCTCTTTGCCGTAAAGTCTATGTAAATACATCTCTCGAATCTCATCTCAACACAAAGACCCGGAGAGCTCTCTAAATCCCTGCAGTTTAAGAACAAACTGGATACCATCCACCAAACTTGACAGTGGGATCTAATTATGCATTAGCAACTTCCAAATCTGCATATCTGCATACAGTTGCGGAGCTGCAGCTGCTGTCTCTGAAGAGTTTATCATTATTTCACATTTATTTTGTTTCCCTAATTACCTAATTAATTCCGTTGTTTTGATTGTCATGTTTACCATTTGCTTTGTGGAGGCATTATCCTGTTCTGTTTGTCTGTTTGAAGAAGGAGACATCTCGCTGAATAATTCATGCCCTGTTCCAGCATCAGCGCAACGTTTAAACGATGAAGGAGTTTGTGCAATTCTGTCTTAGTCTTGGGTGCATGCACACACACTGTGTCTATCTAGATCCATATATTTATGCTGCCTGAGGCGACGGTATAGGTGAAAAGTGGATTTCACATAGCTCACATGATTCAACTTAGATAAAGCTGTGACAAAGATCTCCTCTGATGTGTCTCTCTAAGGCTCAGAAGAACAGACTAACTGGACAGTGGTGTTTTGGGACTGGGTTTAGTCTATGGAACTTTCATTTACCTCTGTGTTGAGACTCTTAACCACTTGATTTCACTAATCAGTCTTGATGACGCTAATTTGGGTCCTTACACTGAATTAGTCGCAGTGCCCTTTAGGCTGAGTAATGGCTTGCTGTCCGTGAAGTGGAATATGGGTTGTAATTGGGCTGCATGTCTTTTGGTTGCTTCTGGTTTTGCTCTTCTCTTGACATTGGCCTCCTAAGAACTTAATTTGAAGACAGGCCAATTGTAGGTGGGTAAGCAAATTGTTTCTGTGCAGAATGTGGTCTGGTTAAAGGCAGAATACAGGTGCTCCTGCCTAGCTGTTCTACCCATCTGAGTGCATGTGAAGAGAGAGAAAGCATCTGTTTATGGTTTACAGGTTGTTCTTGTCATGAAGTACATTTTGGACCTTTCAAAACATTAATATGTTTGTGAGGTCAGTTAAGTAAATGTTTCTATGAAATGGTTTCACAGAAATATGCTCTGGTCAAACCTATGCATTTAAACTTTCAATTATAATTTGATTTTGTGCACAATGACCAAAAATGAACAGGATGGAAATAAAGTGGTAATGTTAGCCATTGCTCAGTGAAGGATTGTGAGATAGTTTACATGGGGTGTCAGGTTCATTTTGATATTTATTTAACTTTTTTGGTTTTGATATTTACATATTTAGTAATTTTATCAAACAGGATGGAATGTTTTAATTGTTTCAATTTTTTTTGCTTCTAAAAAATTTATAATTTCCAGATGTCATTAAAAAACAGTTTTTTTATGGGATATTTCAAAAGACCAGATTGATGGAACGTGATATTGAGGACCCAGAAAAAACTGAAGACCAAAAAAAATGCAAACAAACTCCCTTCTTTTGTACTGTTTGATAGTTTTCAAAACAGCCATGTTGCCATTATTTGTCTCTTTGTTCAGTTAATTTTTTAATATGATTTCAATCTTTAAAAATTGTGAGTTGAATGTTTCATGCCATATATTAAGGCACATGTGACATGAAAAACTGCTTAGCAGAAATGACACTTACTCTCAGGCTTTATAGATAATCTTTGCGTTCGTCTTCTTCAGTAATTTTCTCTTTTCTGTTAGTGTTCACCCCAGATCACAGAGTTACACAGACAGATCACCAGCACATCAGCACAGGGTTCATTGTGTACTTATTAGCAATGTCATCCCTAATTATGTAAGCTCAACTGCAATCTTATCTTTCTTTACTTCCTCCCTGTCCATTATTTCCAGTCTGTCTCTCGCCCCTAGCAAATGTCTCTATGGATTCTGAATTTACAGTGACATATGCGTTTGCTATCCACACTCATGATGAGAAGGGATCTGCCCTCCTACATGTGTTTGTGTGTGTGTGTGCATGTGTTTGTGCGAGTAAATTTGTTTGCGCTTAGAACCCGGGGTGTTTTTTGATGGACGTTATCACATCCAGAACAGAAGCGCCAACAGGTATTGAGTAGTGCAGCGAGCTTTTTAACAAGCCCCCTCCTCCCAAAGGTGTAACATTTTCCTGTTTTTGATCTGTTCTTATATGATCATCTTTAATCTTGCCTGCAGGCCTGGCTCACTGCAGTACCGCAGCAGACCCAATGGGGGCGATATTACAACCAGCAGTTCCTTTCCCTGCGGCATCTACCTGCAGAGTCGGCGGGGGGTGGGGGAGGTGGTCTTGGTGCTTGTTCACATCTTCATTAACAAATATCTTCATTACCGCACTGAAAAACAATGGGAGGAAAAAAAACAACAGCCGTGCGACGAAACTGTGGCAGCCCCTCGGGGCGTTCTGCTGTTTGTAGTGACACAGAGGACGAGTTATGCTAATTGAGTGTTCTTTGCATAATTAGAAAAAAGAAACTTTATCATTATTATGAGTACAGAATAGCCAGACTGTGGGTAATTTAGAGTTTCCCAGCAGGGTGCTGCACAGTGGAAAATGAGCGAGAAAGAGAGAGAGGATGCCCTCTCAATGTTATTCTTCTGGATATAGAAAAGCATGTTCATCAAGATGCTTAGCCAAAGTGTGCCTTAATGATAATTACTTTCCTCAATGTGCTCTTTTTCGAAGTGATTTAGCGAATTTGTTTTTGAAGAGCATCCGTTTGCGATGGAAATTCACGAGGAAATATTTGGATTGAAGCAATTGCCGTACATTCAGGCACGTTGCCAGCATCTTTTTAGCAGGACCAGACGTTACTAAACCAATTAGGCGTCTTTGAAATATTAAGAGGCCCAGAAACCTTGCGCTTCATTCTTTGCAGATGGTAGAACTAAGTCATTCGGAGCGCTGTCATGTCTCCTCTCCTCTACTTTCCAACATGGCCGACTGTGTAGTCTACCTTGAGACAGCAGAGAACATCCCCTCCCGCTTCAAAGGTTCTCTCGCCTTTTTCATCTCTGTGTACCAGCCCACGGCCAGAGCCATGGATTAATATTTCAAAACATGTTTCCCTCTCTCTCTCTCTCTCTCTCTCTCTCTCTCTCTCTCTCTCTCTCTCTCTCTCTCTCTCTCTCTCTCTCTCTCTCTCTCTCTCTCTCTCTCT
This sequence comes from Rhinichthys klamathensis goyatoka, assembly GCF_029890125.1. Classification (NCBI taxonomy): domain Eukaryota; kingdom Metazoa; phylum Chordata; class Actinopteri; order Cypriniformes; family Leuciscidae; genus Rhinichthys; species Rhinichthys klamathensis. The sequence goes on from NW_026606558.1 coordinate 1,307,325, forward strand.
CTCTCTCTCTCTCTCTCTCTCTCTCTCTCTCTCTCATCCTACCTCCTTCCAGCCCCCCTCCCCTTGCTGTCTCATATACACAGTCCTCGTTCCCTGTTCACCACTTACTCTCTCTCTTTCTCTCTCGCTCCCTTGCTCGCAGCCTGGCTGCAGACACGTGTGATATTTTCCCATATCTCATGTTTTGCTGCTCCGCTACTCCCAGAGCCCAATCACTGGAGCAGTATGTTTTATGAATTAATAAGAGATGATCCTGGAAGGTCCAGGGAGGCAGCTAAGAGAGAGCCAAGAGCAGAAAGATGGAGGGAGAGAGAGAAAGCGAAAAAAGGAAAAGAGAGAGGGTGGAGGCTGCAGTCGAATTTTAATGAGCACCAAGGGGAATATCAGATTTTTTTTTCTTTTTTTTTTCTAGTTCTTTCTGTGGATATCCAATGGCACACTGCTCTAAATCACTGTCATGCAAACAAGGTATTTCCCATCATGCCCTTGGTTTTTGGCTGGTAAGTGTGTCACCGTGTGGTACAGCTTGGCTCGCTGGGTGCACCTGCTCCGCTGTCCTAATTGAACAGATGATCTGCCAATTTGTCATGTTTATCTTCAGCGCCTTTCCTCGGCGGCTTGCCCACTCCCCACAGCCCCCTCGCAACACACTGCAGATGTTAGCAGCATTTTTTATGACAGATCTTGTAGTCATTACTGAATAATTCATGCTTGCATTAATGTCTTCAGATAGCATCTCCAGCACCCCCTCCCTCCTCCTCGCTCTACCTCCATCACTTCCCCTCTCCCTCTCTCTCTCTCTCTCTCTCTATCAGCCGCTTGCTTTTCACTCATCCCCACCCCCCGTTTCTCGTCCCCAATCACATGGGAAAACTTTATTATGCCTCCCTCTGACGGCAAAGTATACGGATAAAATACCCCCTATTGATATGAAAATAGGATTTAAATTATTCACTGAGGTTTAAAGGTTAGTTGAAGGTTATTACTTGGGGACAGGCATAAAGGGAGGAGAGAGAGTCTCTCGGTGCATTGTTCACCAGCGAGCAGGCGAGGCGTCGGTGAAAGGCTAATTTGCGGCGCATGCTGCAGTGGCCTCTTGTGAATAAAGCCCAAAGCCTCTCAGGAGATTTTAACATGGGAGAAGTCAATTATTTATAAGGAAATTATGTCTGGCTTTTTCATCCCAACAAAAAAAAAAACATTTCTGCCTGTAAATAAGGTGGGGGAGCGTGTGTTTCCGCTCCATCCGATTGCTGTTCTCGAGATTATTATGACATGTCATTTTTCTGCTCAGCCCAGCCAGGCAAGGATAATAAGAGAGCATCTTGGAAAGGGAGGTGTCCTCTGAGATTGCCTTCAACATAAATCAGATCAGTTGTAACGCTTGCAGGTTTTATATGGGTTGGATAATGGGGCTTAGAATACAGTGGACTTAATAAATCATTCCCTTTGTTGGTGTGTGCGCTTTTCTCCCTCTACGGGTTAAAGAGCCAGAGCTGGTTCAGCGGTTGGTCCCTCTGTTCTTACGCCACACTGTATCTCCATGGCAACCACGCGTGCAGGTAACGTGCGTTAGCGGGGAGTCATGAGGAGCTGTGATGCACACGGACCTCCTCCTCCTCCTCCTCCCTCGCTTTCTCCATCACACAAACACATTCGCACCCTCCTTTTTTAATCTGCTCCTATCCTTCGCTCCTACTGTGGAGTGACCTGAGGAGGTTTGTTTACAGAGCTTTGTTTATGTTCTCTTATAACTCCCTGTCTCTTTGTCTCTGTCTCATTTGCATATTCCCACACAGCACTCCTCCTCCTTCTCCTTCTCGCTGTGAAAACACTCGGCGGCTGTTCGCCTTTATGCTCCTGTCATTTCTCCTCTGATTTTATGACCCCATCGTTCACGTGTCACGCTCGATTATTATAAGCTTGACTATTCTGGCAATCTTAAAACCCTTAATGCCATCAATGTGCGTCATGCCAGTGGTTCTGGTGGTCTGGAACGTAGCTATATGAAGTTGTTAATTAAAGAAAATACTGCAAACACCTTTTTGACATAGCCTAATATATAGCCTACTATGCCCGGACAAAAAAAAGTGCTCTTTGGATTTAAATAGGCAAATGCTTAAGAGCCGATGATTGTATTATTATTGCAGTGATTATTATGTTTCTAGCATGTTATATGTTTGGCAACTGACACGTCATGTGATGTTAAATCTTGTGATGTTATTTCCATCAAGAGGTGCATTAATTTTTGTCAAGATCTTGTATTGACATTGCAAGAGTCCAGCAATCTGTAAAGTCTCCTCCAGCACTTCCCGAAGACTTTCAATGAATTTAAGGTCTTGACTCAGAGGTGCCAATTCATGTGTGAAAATGATTCTTCATGCTCCATCCCAACCATTCTTTCACAATTTGAGCCTGATGAATCTTGACATTGTCATCCTGGAATATGGCCATGATGTGTTGTTCCTACATGGTTGTTTAAGAAATGAAAAGCAACACACTCCCATCAATTAGGGTAAGAACTGTTGCCAAATGATTAACATGATGAAACATAATAATCACTGCAATAATGATCCAATCATAGACTCTTAAGCATTTAAATCCAAACAGTGACTTTTTTTTTGGCAGGGCAGTGTATACTTTTATTCTTCATGTTTTATTTCTAATTTCAGTATAATATTTAATTTTCAGTACATTGTGTGTCTAATGATTAGAGCCCAAATTACACGAATGTGAATAATAGTCATGGTGGTGCTTTAAAAAAATAAATATATATATATAGGCTATATATAATTGGTGGTCTGACTTGATCTGAAAAGTTTAGGAGCTACTTGTTTACGCCATTATAGTAGTTAAATTTCGTTTTTTAATTTCAAGGCCACAAATGCACCCATTTTTTGGGGGGTGGGGGGAGGGGTAAATCTGAAGGATATGGTAGAAGTGGTGATTGCTCACTTGGAACAAAACAATTCATTGTGGTAAAAGGAGCACCTCCTTGGGAATTTCCTCCCATTAGTTTTTAAGATAAGTAAGAGTCATTAGTTAGTAAGATTTACGCTGGCTTTCCTAGGCTCCAGTATGTGTGTGTTAATACTTTAAATGGAAGTGTAGCCACATCAAAGATCCACAAGATGAGAGGAAGAATTAATTGCAACCTTGGGAAAGTGAGACAGAGCTGTATGTGGTAGTTTGTGCCTAGTCCCTTGTCTCCATCCGTCCAGTCCCTTTCTCTTTCATCCTATCTCTCCTTCTTTCCCCCTCATTCCGTGTTTTGTCAGGAACATTTATCCTGAGCTTTAAGCCGCCTCCTAGATGCCTCTGAGTGATGTTAATTACAACCGTTACCACAATTCATGCTGAGTGTCAATTTTCACCCCCATAGATGCTCCCTCTCCGTTTTCTCACCAGTTGAGTATTCATTTGCTCTGAATAATACTGAGCTTATCAAAGTCAATCAGCTGTGAAACTCATTTTCAGATGGAAAATTTGAGGCTATTCTGTTTTAATTTGGTAAAGACTGCTTTATTTGCCCGTTCACAGAGCCCAGAAATTTGTTGGTTGGGCCTGTGACAGCAGAACACTTTGTTTTTGATAGTTTCTGAGCAGATCATTAACTGAAAATAAGGAACTCGTGAGAGGCTTGACTGAAGCACTCTAGCAGAAAGGCAGTTCCAGATGGCCGAGCGCTGGTCGAGAAAGCAGATGTGCTTAAATAGGAACACACACACATCACGCTGTTCCGCTTCTTCAAATGGAGCATAGGAGGCTGTCATATATCACTAAAATACATATTCTGGTGCATTCATGCAGGAAAACATGCATTCACACTCATAGGATCCTTCTCTCTGTCTATTGATCTGGCTCAGTAACTCGGAAGTTAATGTCTTCCTGTATTGGTACTATGTGTTTTGAAAGTTCCATATTGGTCGCTTCCCCCCACACACACCATGTTCATTTATATGCCGTTTTTGTCTGTTGAAATGATGAAAATGTCCTTTAAATGTACTCAATATTTCATCATATTAATTTTTTTAATTGTCAATTCATTCTCTGACGGAAATGGCATATTATTTTAATCCGCAAATTTGACTATTAAGTTAATGATGACAAAAGGGTCAAGTACATTTGAAATTTTTATAAAAATGTAAACATGAATTAATTTAAATGTATCAGAAATCCATTAACATAAACAAAAACACGTTTTTGTTGTGGAAAAACTGATAGGAGCATAATGAAGTATTTGCTACTTTTTATTGGTGGCTTGTTCATAATTTATAAACTCTTTATTTAGAAACTGTACCATATTAGCATTGTGAATTATATATAGTATAGGCCTATATATTTTTTATTTTTTATTATTGTAAATTTTTTTTAAAGAACATTTAATTACAGTCGTGATGTAACAACATATTAGTCTAATCTTGTCTAGCCTTTATCCAAACAAACAATTTTGTAGTATTTCCATTTGACAACATTAACATTGGTTGACCCCTGAACTTTTCTGTTGTCTTGAGGTCAAGATTATGACCTTTCACGCCTGGTAACTGAATGACTAAATAATGACAGGACAAATTAGTATTCTGCATGTTAATAACAAATCCATATTAAACATGCAGTGACACATTCCATGTTGTAAAGGCCTCAATTTGCTATTTTTGGATAGTCGGAATTGATGAGCCATGTAGATTTGACTTATGCGGTCACTGATGCACCTTAGAGAAGTCCACATTCGTCTCTCTCCCTCTGTTGCTGTGGAAGCCGGCGGATCAGATGTGTGCTGTCAGACAAGGCCGGACTTAATGGATGGTGTCAGCAGAGGGGATCGGTGCCATCTCCCTCCCCACTCATCCCTCCAACAAGGCTACAAAAACTGCACTCCATCTCCGGTGAAGCCAAGAGGCACTTCTGCAAGGAGTTTTTCCTGCTGCTCCAAACAGCTTGTCTGATTACAGGCTGATCAATACTTGGCCTCTCTCCCCCTCCTGGCAAGGGAAATGATGCGACAAGAGAAGCTGTGACATTGACTGGGCCCTGGAGGGGGGTGCCTGAGTATCGGTCTCGGAGAAAGGGTCCTGCTATTAACTCAGCTGGCCTCCTCTGCTGTGTCATTGTTAAACGCTGGCAAGGAAAAGCAGCTTGTATTAAACGGCTGACAAATGGCATCATAATTGCACCCTTGTTTTTAATCGATGAAATTAGGGACCATTTACACAACACCGTTTTCAAACTAAGAACTGAAAACTTTTTCTGCGTTTTGCCCGTTGCCCGTCAATGGCGTTTTGGGGGCCTAAAAAACACAAACTTTTGAAAACAGGATTCAAAGTGCAAGTCTTTCAAAACGATACCGTTATCATCTCCGTGTAACCTACAAAAACGTGAATTTCTGAAAACGGTGATGTCATGAGCATGCGTATTACGTGTTCAGTCTATAGGTGCGTAATGTTTCTTTACAAAGTGACATCTCCAACTATACTGGCCTGGCAGAATAATACAGCGTTTTTAGTCGTTTTCGCGGACCCGCGTGAACGGGGATCGTTTAGACAATGTTGTCACCTACACGCAAAAAAACTTTTTTAGTACATCATTGTCGTGTAAAAGTACCATTAGTTTTATTTAAGGAGTGCCATTGTCAGACTGATTGCTGTGGAAATTAAATCCATCCGTTCACTCCCTCCCTCCTGTTATGTTCTCTAAGGTTCTGTCAATACCATTTTCGCCAGCTATGTTTTGACCATGCTATATAGCAAAAATGGCTCTTCTGCTATAATGCCTGCCATTGAAAGTGTTAGATATCTCGCTCTTTGTCAGTGTCTATTTTCCCCTTCTTGTGTCTCCATTAGGGTGCTGTCTCTCTGAAAAACTCTGTAAACCCATAACCATCATAAACACACATAGGGCACACATTTCTCTCCAATATTCAGATTAGCGGTCAATCAATGAGTGCATGCACATGCAAGCTCTTATGTAAGGTTATGTAAACACCCTGGACACTGTTTGTCAGACAAAGGTCATTAATTGTTTAAGCAAAACCCAGTCGGCACCACTGTGAACATCTTTATTTTTGTTCTAGCAGCTTATCAATGTGCGCATGTCTGTTTACATTTTGATGTCAACACTAGATGAAAAAATTGTCAAGTTCAAAAAAGTCAAGTCAAGTGCTTTCTACAGTACGCATTGTTTAAAAGGATAGTCGTCAAAGCAGCTTTACCGTGATAAACCAACACATTCTCATCCCAAGGCGTCATCTAACTGACACTTTTGACCATGCGTCAACATGCCGACGCACATGGTACCCCTTAAAGACCCACTCCGATGAAAATAATGTTTTTCTAGGTGTTAACATGTTCTTGTGGCATTTTTCTGATGTTAGAGGACATATCTTGAGAAAAATAAGCTCAAAGTTGTATTTCTGAGTATTTCTACATTCAAATGGCTGTGAATCAGTAGCAGACGCTAAAATGCCGGCTAAAATAGACTGGAGTTGTGACGTAGTAACTCCACTGGGCGTCTCCACACGCGACGTCTTGGAGTTAAATAATGATCGGTGATCGGTGATAACTTTGATTAACTTCGGATAATAATAATTAACGTGTATATAATACTGTTGCCCCACCGGTATTGGGGGTGTAAGCTAGCGGGAGAGACAGAGCTCTCAGCAACGGGCAGGGGGAGGGTCGTCTCCGTGCCAACGGCTCCGCCCACAACGCAGAGGCGAATTGCTAATGAGCTACTGCCGCTCTGCTGAAGTGAAGTCCCAGAAAATGGCACAGGTTTTGTGATTTTGGCTAAAAATGGCATAATCATAATTTAAAGACCACTGGGAATGTTTAAAAATAGCTCAAAATATGATCAGAGTGGGACTTTAAGCATCAATATGAGACGCTCATCCTCCGGCGTCATCTAACTGATGCTTTTGACCATGCGTCTAAATCCGACGCACATGGCACCCTTTAGCGTCAGTTATATGACGCTTCCGTTATGGGTAGGTTTAGGTCTGGGGTAGGGTTAGGGTTAGACCACTAGGAGGCGGCGTCTCATATTGCCGCTTAAGGGGTACCATGTGCGTCGGCATGTTGACGCATGGTCAAAAGCGTCAGTTAGATGACGCCTTGGGATGAGAACGGGCTGGATAAACAGGAAAATAATAGAATCAGTGATGCAAATAGAATTAAATTCATCGTGAAACTCTAAAAAACAGTTTTGTCATTATTTAGGTGAGGTCAGTTCAGTGTTGATTCAGTTTGATTCAATAACTGTGTAAAGTGTATTAATTATGAAACGAGTTCAATTTAGCTATAAAGGCAGCTCTGCAGAAGACAATAGTGTCGATATTTGAGTCAGTTCAGTGACTCAAATATCTGAGTCAAAAACTCGCCAATTAGTGAAAGTCGAATCAGCTATAAAGCAGCTATGCAGAAAACAGCGGTGTCATCATCCAGCTCAGTTCAGTTAAAGTTTGGTTCTCATCCAGTACATTCAAATCAATAATAGTACTGAATACTGAGTTTGAGGAACTCAAACTCTTTAGGTGACAGAAATGGAGAAAAAAAACATTTTGAGCAATGTAAACACATTGAGTATATGATTTACATTTCCTCCCACCAGTCTTGAATATTGGGTTACATCCTTGCTCATACCTCATTGATTTATGTTAGTTTACCCTAAAGTCAGACACTATAGAGTGTCAGCCCACTTTGAAGTTATTTTAGCTGATATTGCAGAGGTGAGATTAGTGATGGTGTGTCCTGTACCATAGTGCCCCTCGCCTGGTCCTCTGTGTGGGTCACACCGCTTATCTCCCCATCAGTGGCTGTCTGGTAGCTTTTACAGCCTCCGTTATTTACGGCTGAGCCAGCATGTCTTTCTCTCTCACTGTCTCTCTGAGGCCCCGCCATACCTATTGAACGCTTTTATAGTCTCCCCACCGTTTCCTTGTTTGAAACAATATAGCCTGGACTGTTGTTATTGATTCTACCGGATTGTGCCCTGGGTAAGTGCTCCTTTGAGCCTTGCTGCTAAATTAAGCCATCGTTCCGACAGCGGATGACAGCACTCCTTAGATCCTGGCGGCCTTCTAATGGCTCTGGTATTACTCATATGTTAATTGATTGGGCGGCGGAGGAGGAAGCCGGCAGCAAGGTGGAAATGACTCTGCTCAGCACAGAAGTCTGATGCAGACCTTTCAGAGAAATAAGTTACCAAGTGACAATGAGGTCAATCAACTGCACAGAGAGAGGGAAAATTACTTTGATGATTAAATTGATCAGAATTACTGAAGCACCATAATGGACTACCTGCCTGCATGCTGCTATTTCAAGACTGGACCTCTGTTACATTTACATCTCAGAACACTGTAGAAAACCATTCTCAGATAAAGTAAGACTGAAAAACAACTCACAATTTACTTGATTATTGTCATTATTTTAAGTTTATTTCTTTTTTACAAAGATCTTTCTTGCAGAAACGCAAGAAATGGATCTCATTTTAAAGTCGTCACCTTTATTTATATAGCGCTTTATACAACGATTGTTTCAAAGCAGCTGTACAGTGATAACAGGAAAATGATTCAATGATGCAAAAATACTGCTAAATACAATATTTATTGCCTGTCAAAATGACGGAAAGTACTTTGAAATATTATCACTCAATGCTAAAGTTAATGAACATTTTTTATTAAGGCAATGTATGTTACATAAAATAGACAATACAGTGATGTTTAACCTGTCCATAATATTGCTGCAGACAGAATCAAACTTTTGTGGTTATTCTTGGTCTGTTGTATTAATTTAATGCTTTTACAATTTTCAGTTTCCTTTTAATGTTTGATGGTTGAAGGGTGAGAATAATGTCACTTCATTGAACCCAGTTTTTTTGTTTTGTTTTAAAGCTTATTATTGCATTTATAGAGCGAGCCTTTCACTGATTGTTTACAGTTTAACGGAAGTTAACCCTATAATTTGCGTGAAGTGTCATGGGGTGTAGGAAAAAGGTAGATACACACTTTAGAATCGGAAGTAGTAGGTCAACCGGTTACTTTTTGCCTCTTTTATGAGTATACTGTGAATTCGGACATACTTCTTTTGTGACATACTGTTTTTCGCCTATAATATATTATAGGGAAGAATGCTATTTCAGACGCAGCCAAACACTGACAAAATTGTGGTTCATCTGAAGAAAAGAAAACATCTAGATTGGGGATGGCATGAGGGTGAGTAAATGATGAGAGAATTTACATTTTTGGGTGAACTATCCCTTTAAGTAGTATTTGTAGTGGGTTGGACAAATGCACGTACATCATTGTCTCATGAGTGTTCATGTGAATGTTGTCAGCAGAATAAGACCATATGCACTTTTATCACTTTTCTCTGATGTGTATACTTTCTCATAGAAAACACTTTAAAACGATGATTTATGTTTTGTCGATAAAACTTCATTTTGAGTTGAATGGACCTACGTTAATTGTTACAATGATGGAAGATTTTAAGTCTTGGCAACTTAATTATTTTAAGTAAAGACATCAAGTAAACTTAGTGTCAAGTAGACTTCAACTAAAAAGCCACACAAACTGTTGCCTTCATTTTTCTGAACACCTCCTTTCACATTTGGCCTTATTTGTCATCACCCTGCAGATGGGAGAAATGACACAAGGGGGCAATCGACAGGCTTCAGATCGTAGCTCAATGAGCCAAAACAGCCAGAGGAAATATTTGCAGTTTAGGCGGTTAAATGCCGAAAAAACATCTGGCCTGTCACTGCATAATCCCAAACATAATCCAATTGGCTGCGCTCAGTTGAGGGGGTTTTCAGGGGGTGCAAAAGGAACTGCTAAAGTCAGATATTACTCTTCTGCTTATCCAGGGCTACTCCTTGTTAGTAATGTTTTTGCGGCCCTATAAGCTGGAAGCCGTGCTAAAAAAATATCACCCAAGTCACCCGTAGTAAACGCCCCATTCATCCTCCGTTGTTCTCCCTGTCTCTCTCTTTTTCTTCCTCCCTCCTCCTCTCCTTCCTTCTCTGTCTTAGGCCTCATTTCCTTTCTTGTCCCATGGATGATTAGGAGCAGCCCGCAGCATTTATCATGGGCTGAGAGGAGGAGAATAGGACAGCATGAGGCTGAAAAGCAACCAAATCTGCTATGGTAAAATAAGAGAATATCATCTTAACCCATTTGATCTCCACACCTACAGAAACGTGATGGATTTGAAAGAATATAGAGATTGTAAACCTGTGCTTTGTATAACAGAAGTTACTCTCTTATAGACTTATTTAGAGTAGAATAAAGTAGACGGCATATTTAATATGACAGGAAACTAAATGATGCGGTTAGGGGCAGAAATATAGTACATTTAAAATGTTCTCATTTTACAGGTTTAATGTTCTCATCCTATTTAATCCATATACGTTTTCACCCCCTCATATTCTGTTGACATTGACTTTAATGTTTTTTTTTCTGTTTGGTGTTCCTGGGGCCACACTGATATATATATATAAATATGATAGTGGTCATTTTGATAAATTAACTCCTATTTTCCCTTCAAATTATTTTAATAGTTTCTCTGAAATAAATCAAAACCCAGTACGCAGACATTATCGAAGTTTTATGTCTCTGTTTTACCACAAAGTGTCAATTATTCTAGTGATTTTCTTTCAGTCCTGGCTCAATTTGACCTCTATCTCTATCTCTGTTTTGCATGTTATGTGAATATTATTTGCCTTTATTCATGTCTTTGTCTGAGACCCCAAACATTAGCAATGTAATGTTTTTTTTTTCATTGAGATATCAGAGTAGTTTGTAATCCTATAAGATTTGGAGTATTCATGAATTATGAACCGTGAAGTATGTTTTTTAGATGTTAAGACCCCAAACAGAACATTTTTGATTCCGTCAAATGAAATATGGTGTCTCCTCTGAATAAAGACTATTACCTTACTGTTCCTATTGCTGTATTCTCTTTCAGCCACATGTGACACTGTGGTGGTATTATGTACATTGAGCTAATTTGCTAATGGAAGGGCTTCTTTTTAATATAGTCGCTAATGAATATTAATCACTGCTAGTTATGTGTGGCACGGTTAATTTGGCTAGCTGTGCAAGGGCACCATTTTCTGTTTGTGTATTTAGGGTGTCCAACCTGGTCTTCACCAAACATCACAGACCACCCCCCACAGCTGGCTCGCTGCCAGGCAGAAGCATTATTATGATCATCAGTCAGAGAAAGGTGCAGCTAAATGTCATTATTGCATGCTGCAAGTGCCTCTCGGGAATCTGAGGCTGCCCGTTTAATTTCTCTAACAGCCTGAGAAAATGTTTCTATGCGTCTCTGGTCCGTGGCAAAAAAAACAAAACAAAAAAAAACCAACCTATCAGCCACCACGCAATTAACGACATAGATCATTTACATAGTCACACAGCTAATTTTCATAATGTTCCCTTTATTATCAGAGGAAGAAATTAACCCAGGAATTTATTTACATATCCACTGCAAACGGTAACAGTGCGCTAATTGGCTGTTAGATGATTAATAGGCTTACAGCAGATGCTAATGAATCATGCACTCACTGTTCTGAAGGTGCTCTTGCAGTGTGTTTGTGTTTTGGCAGCTTAATTAGTCTGATAATTATGTACTTGTTGCGTTTGCTTTCAAGCAAATACAATCAAACATTGAAAAGATTAAAGTGGATTGTATTAGTGAGAGCAAGTGTTAGCTCTAGCACTTAACGACCCCGGCTAGACAATCATAGATTTTTGTTGTTGCTTTAAGTTAGTACTTGAAAAATGATTTATGATTTCTGGGCTAGGTAGATTTGTGAACCAAAAATAGACATGCACAAGCTTTCAATGCTTGAATCTAAGGGAATATTGACAAATTGTAGCACGCAACTCAGCTTGACTGACAGTTTGAGACTTAATTAGGCAAATGAAACCATCTGGCATATAATTCAATAAAAACATCTGTTTCCATTACTAATTCATTTTAATGGAATTTATTTGTGCAGAAGAGGGTTTTTTTTCCCATTGACTTGTCAGATTTATGAGGAAAATTGCTCTACTCTTTAGTAAACTCTGAATGTTTACTTTATTTGCCAATGTGTGTTTTTGCCAATGTATTTACACACACACTTTCATTTATCAAAAACAAGATAGTATAATGCAAATGAGTATCTAATGATACGTCATGATAATGACCCAAAATTTGCTTCATTTGAAACGGACATCACTGAAAATAATGATCATAAAAGAATAATCAATTCAGTAAGTGAGTCAGATATTGATTCAGTTCAATGAAGGAGTTGTCAGACGGATTCAAACCAGTAACCAATAATTTTGATCTATTCATTAATTCATTCAGGACTACACTTTTTTTATTCATTAAAAAGACCTGGCTCATTAGAGACATTCGTTCATGAACTGGACTACACTGGTTTTACACTGGTTTTTGATTCACTCATTTGTTTCTGAATTTAACTCCACTATTCATTTCAACAGAACTATGTTTCTTGCCATTTTTTTCTTGCTTTATTTACCATATTCATTACAGACTTCTGACTCACATTCACGACTCAGGTAATGATTTATTTTGCAGTGGCACTGAAACACTGGTATAATAAATATGTTCTCTATGTTTTATTTTGGATAAATATTTTGGGTAACACTTTATTTTACAGTGTACTGATACATTATGTAACATGTTACTGTATAATAACAGTAAATTATGCACTAGCAACTAAACCAAACTCTATTCCTAACCCAACCTTATAGCAAGTACATGTTGGTAATTGATATTACTCAGGACGTAAATGTATAATAACAAGGACACATTCAATATTTTAACCCAAGTGATGTAGTAACACTCCTGATCCACACATTATAAGTGTGATTATACTCCTAATGGATTACTTTTGAATTTAGTCTCTGTGACGATACACAACTGCATTCTGCATATTAAAGGTCTTTGAAACAAGCAGATCAAGAAAACCCCCAGTGAAATCGTCTGGGATGGCAGAGGAGCACTGCCCTGTAATTAAAAGATTCCAGTAAGTTCATTGACTCTGCACAATATCATAATAAAACCCCCAAATCGGCTCTGGCTGGAGAACCATTAGGAAGCATTGCTTATGAATATTTGATGCAAATCCTCCTTTTTGTCTTGGACACAGCTTGAAGCGGGAATCGCATTGATCTGCTGTTATAATCACAGATTAAAAAGAGCTCTCCCCAAACCATTCCCTGATTAAAGGCCTGTTTACACGCCACGCTCACACACCACTGCTGCTTTTTCATAGGCCTTGAACAGGCCCCCATAGGCTAAACTGTGCAGCAAAAACCGACTGAAACTAATGGGCCCCTCACTGGCTGCTGAGAGCAGGGTGTCTTTTAGATTTGTGTTTCAACTCGTTAGTTTCTAGATTTGGCCGGAGTCTACAAAATGTCCCTTATGAAATATTAAATTCAGCAAATCCTCTAGGAACTCAGCTAGAGGAGGAGATATATCACTTTGTCTTTATGGATCACTTCTTCGCAGTGTGCCCTGACCGCATCATCACCAGAAAATGGACATTCGAACCTTAAAGCCTTTATGGAAAATAAGAAAAAAAGTTCTCTTAATACTTTTCAGCCAACATTAAAGGGATACTCCACTTTTTTTGGAAATAGGCTCATTTTACAACTCCCCCAGAGTTAAACTGTTGAGTTTTACCGTTTTTGAATCCATTCAGCCGATCTCCGGTTCTGGCGGTACCACTTTTAGCATAGCTTAGCATACATCATTGGAGTGGACAAGACCATTAGCATTTCTAAAAAAAAAATGACCAAAGAGTTTCGATATTTTTCCTATTTAAAACTTGACTCTTCTGTAGTTACATCGTGCACTAAGACCGACGGAAAATGTAAAGTTGCGATTTTCTAGGCTGATATGGCTAGGAACTATACTCTCATTCCTGCGTAATAATCAAGAAACTTTACTGCCGTACCATGAGAGCAGCAGGCGTAATGATATGACGCAGCGGCTGAAAATAGTTCCGTTGTGTTGACGGAAGGTAGCCTATTTTCAGGCGCTGCGTCATATCATTACGCCTGCTGCTCTCATGGTACGGCAGTAAAGTTTCTTGATTATTACGCAGGAATGAGAGTATAGTTCCTAGCCATATCAGCCTAAAAAATCACAACTTTACATTTTCCGTCGGTCTTGTCATAGTTTAACTCTGGGGTAGTTGTAAAATGAGCCTATTTCCAAATAAAGTGGAGTATCCCTTGAAGATTTTCCCTGTAATCCAATTCATGGTGTTTTTTTTTTTTTGTACTGCATCAGATGGTTTTGCCCAAACTAAGGACATTTTATGTTCTCTTCTCTCATTCCCTGGCTTCATAGGACAGTTTAAACAATGCACTGCTCTCTTGTATTACCTCCACTTTGTATTACAGACACACATAGTGGTTTCAAACAGAACATTGTTGAAACAAAAAAGTGATCAAATAGCATCACATAATGTCAGAGCAGCTAAACGTTTACCTTTCTGTTGAGAAGCCTGGATTAAGCATTGACAGATTCTTTCTGCCAAAAGCTGTTACATTCAGGATTGGCTCTTGGGTCATTCTAAATATTAGATTTTGTGCTGTTATCAATAGATGACTTATACATTAAAGGAATAGTTAAGTCACCCTCAAGTTGTTCCAATATATGTGACTGGAAAACAAAAGTGAATTTTTTAAGAATATACTGCTGCTGTTTATTTTTCAGTATATTGAATGTTCCAAGATGACAAAAAATCACCATAAAAGTGGTCCACGTAAGTCGTGCTACATTCAGTCTTCTGGAGCCATACCATAGCTTTTTGAAGATGCTATTAACTGACATTTTTTACCTTGACCTTGGTATGAGTGTTCTGTTATTGATGATACTTTTCATGGTGCTTTTACATCCTTTTTATGCAATTTCTCAGTTGAGGAGATCACTATAATTCTCTGCGACACATTGTTCCTATACATATTTTTCTTCAGTGCACATGTAATTCAGCTATTTGATATTGAAGCTAAAAAGAGAGTAATGTAGATTTATCTGGCTTCTCGATTCACAGTGTCACTGTCTCCAGTAAGATGGATGGCAGCAAGTTGAGGGGCCCTTAGCAGTGTTCAGCGTGTCTGCCATCAGATTACAGGCTTCTGGGAGCCCGGTGCCCCCCGTGTTCACGTCAAGAAGGGGCTTGAAGCATAGCAATTATGGTGAAATCACATAACGTATGGTGCGACTCTTACCTTCGCTTGTCATCCTGACCGTGTCTCATTTGCACAGCCTCTCATCTCAAGTGGCAATGAAAAATTGCTATAATATAAAAGATTACATAATAAGCTATTTGCATCTCACCGAGTGTATGTGTGAGGCTCCCTTAAGCGTAGCATAGTGCAGTCGAGCTCTTGTTCAAGGGAGCTGCTTCACGTCTAGAGCAGAGACAGAATGAGGCTGTGGGTCAAAAGATCAGCAATCAAATCAGTGTAGTGTTGGGTTGTGGAGAGTCCTTGAGTGACAGCTGTCAGAGGGTGCATCCAGAATCACGCATTATAAACTCTCTGGCTTCCTGGATGAGCTCTTGTGGTGACGCATGCGATAGTGACCTCAAAATAAGGGCAAGTTGATGAGAGGGTTTGGGACAAGTGAATTAGCATAGCTCGGGATGCGTGTCTGAGGCAGCTCTGTGGAGATTCGTGAACACTTGAGTTGGCCGCTCACACGCTGTCCTTCTAACCTTCACTTTGTGGCTATACGATCAGTGCACGTTTAACGCTTGCCCGAGTTTTAAGCCGCGCTGAAAGTGCCCGAGAATTAAAGCGCCGCTTTCGTTAGTGCTTGAGCATGTTCTGCCTTTGGGGACGGTCCAGCTTTGTAAGATCTGATTTCCCAGCCTGTCAACATTGATTATGCACTGTTGTGTTTGAGGAAACACAGTTTTCACCCATTCTGTTTTAAAGGGCTTGTGGGAGCAGTGCCTTCTTTGAATCAGGAGTCTCTGAAAGAGCCGCTCAGAATTCGGCCTTCTGATGAACGGTTTTTTGATTATTGTGGTTTTACCTGGCTTATAGTTGGTTTATAAAAACTTAAGATTTTCTTTTTTGTTGTTTTATAGTTTAATCAGGTAAGTTAATGCATCTTTTTGTGTCTGAATAGGCCTACACTGAAAATAGTGGGTTTTTGTTGGGTGTTGTTTGGTCCCATTCATCCTCTATAATCAATTGAGGCATGAATACATTGAATACGTCACATTTAGTAACTTCGGTAACACTTTAGAATACGGTTCCTTCGTTAATGAATAACTACACAGGAACAAATGAGTAACACAATATTAACAATCTAGTAACTACTATTAACTAAACAAGAAATTCTGATTAACGAATTAGTAAGTAACAGCGCACAGATGAAAGTGGTAGTTCACTATTAACTAATTGATAACTACTATTTTTTGAATGCTTCCCAGAGAACTACTGAAGAAGATTAATAGTTCATGCAAAACTAATCAATAACTATGCAGGACAAATGACTAGCACTACATTAACATTAATAACTGCTACTGTAAACAAATACACAAGGTTTATCAATATGTAACAGCATAGTAGACTTATGATTTGGGAAAAAATTAGCCTATGCTCTCTAGAGAACTATCTATCAACTGAATAATTTGAAAGAAATGGCTTTTTAAATGCAGTTGTCAGCACTTGTCCTGTAGTGATTCAATGCCAGTCCAGAGGAATGCCAGAAAATTGGCCAGAGTCACGGTGACGGCATATTGAGTTATCGGCCATCCAAATACCATATACAGTGATTTTATTATTTAACCTATACCTCGCAAAAAATAAAGATTTTATTAATGTCTCCTACCTCATATACGTGTGTGCAAATATCTTGTGAAGGATTAGAAGATTCTACACTTTAGGATTGGCTTTTCATGTAAGAATCATGATAACTAACTAGTAATGACTCAAGTGTTACTACATACTTCTAAAGGAATGACTAATTATTTGGATCCGTATTCTAAAGTGAAGATCACGGTAACTAACTAGTAATTACTCAAGTGTTACTACATACTTCTTACTTCTACTTCTATGAGTAATTACTAGTTAGTTACCGTGATCTTCACTTTAGAATACGGATCCAAATAATTAGTCATTCCTTTAGAAGTATGTAGTAGCCTAACACTTGAGTCATTACTAGTTAGTTACCGTGATCTTCACATTAGAATACGGATCCAAATAATTAGTCATTCCTTTAGAAGTATGTAGTAACACTTGAGTCAATGCTTCTCTGGGAAGCATTAAAAAAAAGTAGTTATTGATTAGTTAATAGTGAACTACCACTTTCATCTGTGCGCTGTTACTTACTAATTTGTTAATCAGAATTTCTTGTTAGTTAATAGTAGTTACTAGATTGTTAATATTGTGTTACTCATTTGTTCCTGTGTAGTTATTCATTAACGAAGGAACCGTATTCTAAAGTGTTACCGTAACTTCTTGTCTTGTGATGAGCTTGTTACTGTCACTCAAAATGATCAGTTTGTTGATTATTGCCCTAGTCACCATTAATTAGTGTTTAGGTGTAGCAAGTCAAAGATATTTAATGTGTTTGCTTGGTTCATGCGTGTTTATGTGATCTTGTCTTTTATTAATGAGCACTTTGTTCACCATGTGGTTTTCTTGTATAACGCACATCATATTGAACATTAAAGCCATGTAAAAAAGTGGAATAAGAGCATAGAGCTTTTTAAAGTGATGCAGCTTAGGCAAACTAAATAAGCAATTGATACAATAATGGCAAATTTTAAGTCACGGAAACTTGACATTTAAAGTTCAGTGAATACATTTTCTTCAAATGAGGTGAATTTTAAAAAAACTTTTCCCTTATCCTTCACCTAGCTTAGAATTCTTAATTAATTAAATGCGAATGACATAAAATATTAACCTGTTGGAAGTGCTGGCTGATGATGAACAGGTGGGGGTAGCAACAATCTGCCCTTATCATAACAGTGTCTGTCAGTTAGCTCTCAAGCGCAGCTGGTTCTTCCCAACTTGTTTACAGTACTGGAAGGAAACATCCATATGCTGTCAATCAAACTGATGGTGATGTCATTATATCTGCTGTGAGGGAGTCAGTGCTGTATGAAGTGGGCCTGACCTCGTGGACAACAGCGGCCTTGAGAAAGATGGGAAGCTTGTTAAATAGATAATAATCAGGAACAGAACCAGCAATGCCAGATGCAGACTCCTGTTTCTCCATGTTAACAAATGGCTACTGTGTCTGTGCTGAGAACCCTTATGACACAGAAAAATAAAAATGAAAATATTTTTATGATTGAGCTGGAAATGTGCTCACAGTATCTTTCTGTAAATAAATCAAAAAACATTTTCAGCTACACATGACACTGTAAAAATTAGTCAGTCAAGTTTTCAGTGAGAAAAAAAAGTAGTATTTAGCTGGTTGTATGATGTCAACATGGTGGCCCTTATGGGAAAACACATTCTCATCTCATGTGAACAATTTAAAAAAAAAAAAAACACTTCAATGTTTTTAAGAAGTGGCTTAAAGGGATAGGTGCGGCAAAATAAAATTCTGTAATTATTTACTCACCATTGTCGTTTCAAACCTGTATGACTTTCTTTCTTCTGTGGAGCATAACAGATTTTTTTTTTTTTTTTTATGTCTCGTTTTTTCTTTTGGTCCATACAATGAAAGTCAGTAGCCACCAAAACTGTTTAAAAATACCCTCTTTTGTGGTCTGCAGAAGAAAAAAATGCATACAGGTTTGAAACGACATGAAGGTGAGTAAATTATGACAAAATGTTGTTTTATTTTTGGGTACACTGTCCCTTTAAGTGTCTGAATATTATTTTGGGGGCCACTGTATCTTGGTCATTTGGGATGAAACAAAATAGCCGCATATACCCTAATAGTTTCTAATTGCATGATAGGGATAATGCGTTATGGGTCAGCTTTAACACCTGAACTGAGCTCTGGTGGGATCACAATCATTCTGTTACATTATGACTGATTTTAGCACGGGTGGAGGTACCAATCAATGGAGAGAGAGAGAGAGAAAGAGAGAGTCAGGTGCCCCCTTGCACTCTGACTCTGTTGAATACTGATTGTCTCTCTGTCTTTCCGCCTCTGCCACTGAGCCATGGAATTGCTCTCTTTTCATTCTCCAGCACTTGTGGCTTCCCTCGCTGATGGACAGACGATTCATAAGACGTTCCCACTGAAGAGTAACATTTCTCATTTTGTATCTGATTCCTCCCTAACAAGGCGATTGCGCCGTTGCATTCGAATGCGGAGATAATGAAAAATGTTATGAATATTTCAACGGCGTGACAAAAGAGAAGTTTGTTCGATGGCTCTGTCCTCTGATCAATCCCCACCGGACCAAACAGGCTTAATATGGGAGAACAAGCGATCCGACTTATCTGTGATGTGAATGTATAATGTTAGCTTTTTTAATAACTGAGGAGTGGCCTCGGGGCCTGTCTGCAAAATGGCTGGTTCGCTTTGGTATTTGTGCATTTCATTTCTGTTGAATCATTAATGTTTCTCTAGGCTAACAGCTCCTCTGGCAGCAACAGTGGGATCGAAGAGAGGCTGAACTAAATGCCTGCACTGAGCGGTACTCCATCAAAGGCATCAAGCCTTTTTATTTATTGGATAAATGCATGTGTTCTATTCTCATGTGTTTTCCTTCTGCTATATACCTCATTGGTGCAGCCCACGTGAAGGCAGACAGAACATGCCTAGTGTGACCTTTGACCTCAACCTTGTACCTTGGTGCAAACATGCATCCAGATGAATATGCACTTTAATAATAATTTCTGTCATGGCCAACCAGATCTGTGCGCTCTATGATCAAAAATGGTGTTTGTACAGAGGCATTTACTTTAATGGAATTAATTATAAATGGATAATTGGATCACTGTGCCTGGCAGAGACTGTCAAGGATACTGAGAAAGCATCTTAATAGCCATCTTTCCCTTACCATTGAATTACACTTTTAACAGACAAGGTGCTGGTCTAAGGTTAACATAATTAAGGTCCAATTCTCTCTTTCACATCTTTCAATGATAGTAATTAATCTTGCACATCTTCAGAATGAATTGCCAAAGTGGTGTGTAAGAATGCTGAATTACTGCTTTTTCATGTTGCCT